>NC_066617.1:305441498-306041498 GCF_025201925.1 Gopherus flavomarginatus
GGTGGCACTCACCTCTCGTAAGCAGCCTCCTTGGCAGAGTGCATGTGCCTGCACTTTCTCTCTGCCTTGCGGTGAGTCTTCAGCAACTCAGCCATCTTGCTGAGTCACATGCAGTCTGTATGTGAAATAAAAAGCAAACCCTTTCTGGGATACAAGTCCAACAGAAGCCTCTCTTAGTGTCCTCTGTAACATCTCTATTTCTGCAGACCTATCCCTAGGCTCGCCCCTCAGTCAGTCCATCAGGACTTATTGCAATATCCTGGTTCAAACTGTCTCTCAGCCCCTTCTGGGATCTCTCAAATTGTCCACGCTGTGATACAGAGTGGTGCCCCAGGGTCCCTCCATGGAGGCAATGTCTTCACCGTCTCAGGGCCTTTCTGGTCACAGCTCTCCTGCTGGGCCACTACTAGAGTTCAGTTCCCACTTCTAGTCCAGGCCAATTCCCAAGTGGCTAATGGGGGAGGGGAGGAGGGGAGGATCTAGGCCCACTCACTACTCTAGATCCCAGCCCAGGGACCCTATAGATAGCAGCCATCCGCCACATCCCCTTAAATAAATTGTGTCACTTCTGCAGTTTCCTGGACCACTTTCCATGGCCCCAGCACATTCTTCACCCTTACCTCAGGGCATTGCCCTGGTTCAGTCCCAGCAGCCAGTCCAGAGCTCCTTCATGCTCCCCACCAATCTCTGCCAGCACTGCTCTGTCAGAGGTCCTGTAGCTCCCTCTGCCATCCAGGCACACTATCCGCATTCCTCCAGCTCCATCAAAGACCTGAATGCACTCTGGCCCTGTTTAAAGTCCTGCATGGATACAAAATTGTGGGTATCCACAGATATACAATGGAAATCCATGGAGCTGCAGGGCTCTACCAGGAACCACAGTGATGAAAAGAGCAACAAGTCAGGCTATTGCTGGCAGAAGCCAGCACCTAGCCTGGGCAGCTCCTCCTACATGGCTGGGATGTCCCCAATCTCCTGTCTGGTAGCGTGCAAGACACTTGCACTAGTGCAACCAGGGACAGCTGCTGGTGTGTCTGGTGCCTGCCTCAGTGGGCGGGGTGGAATATAAATTTTGTATCTATACAAGGCTCTTGTTATAATAGTCTGCTGGGTCCTGATTAGCTGCTCCTTGCAGCTCTTCTGATTGGCTGAGTCCCACACAGCCACTCTAGGCATCTTGGCAGACCCTCCTCAATGCCCCTTTTCTGAGGCAGGATGTGGCAGCGCCACGAAGCCTCCAGCAGGGGGCCTCTGGACCTAGTCCACCTCGTCACAGCCAGATTATGGACCTTTTATAGGGAGAAGCAGTTATTCACAGGAGTAGTTAAATAGCCTACTTATCTGAATAACTTCACACCAGTGCAATTAACAGGTTCACAATGGGGCCCTGAAAGAGTATAATACATACAGAAAGAGTTAAAAAGAAAGGGAAGGAAATTCTTGTTTGCTATTTGAGTCCTGTTGGTGAATATCAGTTTATATTTGTTCTACAATTTATAGGAGATCATTTTTGGGGATAGATCTTTTTAGTAATGTATAATGTAGGAAAAGTGCTGTAGGGGCACTGGTAATTATTATAGTATGGATTTTGTAGGTGTTTATATTGGATGCTTGGAAATATACGAGGCTTAAACCAGGTGTGATTCGTTTTATTACTGCAGATTTTAAATCAATAAAATAATCCCAACCTTTTTAATTTGAGAGCATACAGATGAATAGATAACAGTGAGTAGACTTAAAATGTTCATTTTGGTTCTGGAAATATTATCCATTTTATTAGTGTTCCCCATTTTAAGTATGAGGAGTAGCCAGTGAACCAATAACAGCTCTAAAACTAAAATGAACTTTTAAGTGTGTCTAATTGTACATCTATCTCTGTTTCATTATGTATTCATAGTTATTGTACACACATGCATTTTCCCAGATTTTTTTTTAAATCTCAATTTAGAGTTAAATTTGCTGCAGTGTCATAACTTTTTTAAAAAAAAGAAATATCAAAAATGTGAACATTAACTACATCTTAATATAGAAACATATGGAAATAATGAGGGATGGGAGATAGATATATATTCTGTTACTCTTGGACAAATATTTAGAAGTAACATTAAAGCTCCGTTAATATTCTTATTTCTGACCCCAAGAGGTAGCTACCAACAAACATGACATTTGCATTTCTGAATTACAAAGAATTTTTTAAAAGGTTTCTAATATTTGTTTCAAGAAGTTAATCACTGATATAACTGCAGTAACTATAATTGTCTTTTACCAAAGTACTGATACAGAAACACATTTTTAAAGGTCTATGGTACACACATCTGGGAATTGCCAAATAGTAACACTTTAATTATAGAGTTAGGTGGGCTGTACACAGAAAACAATGTATTTGCTCATTTCTTCCTACAGGAAAACCCACGGGAGGAGTTAATAGAACAGAAAGAAAACCTCTTTGAGATTCCCTTCCACCCCCTGCACAATAAGCTGTAGGTTTGGTCCACATATCTTGCAGTTCTTTGTGCTCCCACTCTGTCTTTCTATCTTTGGTATCCCCCATCCTCTGCTGCCTGGCATCACAGCTACAACATGGTCCATGGTTGCAACCGTAACCATACATCTCTTACCAATGTCTCCATAACAAGGTTATGTTTCCAAGGTTTGGCATGTAAAATTGCACATATACATTTACAGGTGCTTATTTCTTATGTGTACACAAATCATTCATTTGTATGTGCACAGGGAAAATTAAGCAGGTACTTGGCTACACGTGTGCAGAAATCTGTACATGTACTATGGGGGTTGCATACAGTATGCAATTACACACCTCTAACTTTTAAAATATGAGACAACATATTTCAGAAATAGGTGCCTAAAAATAGGCTTCTAAGTCCATAATTAAATACCTAAGAAGATGGTCTGATTTTCAAAAGACATGGTCCAACTGAATTCAAGGTGAGCTAGTAGGTGTTTTTTTGAAAACCAGGCCACTTATTTAGGTTCTTAAATATAGACTTAGAAACCTAGACTTAACCACCCATCTCTGAAAATCTTGGTCCATTATATAGATATGTAAGCCTCTGAGCAAAACAGTTTAGGGCAGACATTGGGAACCTTTGACATACAGCCCATCAGAGAATCCGCTGGCAAGCCAGGACAGTTTGTTTACCTGCAGCATCTGCAGGTTCGGCTGATCGCAGCTCCTACTGGTCACCAATTCACTGTTCCAGGCCAATGGGGGCTGCAGGAAGCAGCATGGGCTGAGGGATATGCTGTCTGCCACTTCCCACAGCCCCCATTGGCCTGGAACGGTGAACCGTGGCCAGTGGGAGCTGCAATCAACCGAACCTGTGGATGCTGCAGGTAAACAAATTGTCCCAACCCTCCTGTTCATTTCCCTGATGAGCCGTGTGCCAAAGTTGCCGATCCCTAGTTTAGAGGATGGAACTCTCTGCCAACCCCTGTGGAAGAAAAGGAAAAGCCTATTGCTGATAGGCTTTATTTATTATTTAAAGCAGGAGTTGGCAGCTTTTGGCGTGCAGCTCGCCAGGGTAAGCACCCTAGCAGGCTGGGCCAGTTTGACTAACAGACATTTTGGAGCATTAGCTTTCGTGAGTGAATACCCACTTCGTCAGATGCATGTAGTGGAAATTTCCAGGGGCCAGGTATATATATGCAAGCAAGCTAGAGATAATGAGGTTAGTTCAATCAGGGAAGATGAGGCCCTGTTCTAGCAGCTGAGGTGTGGAAACCAAGGGAGGAGAAACTGGTTTTGTAGTTGGCAAGCCATTCACAGTCTTTGTTTAATCCTGAGCTGATGGTGTCAAATTTGCAGATGAAGTGAAGCTCAGCAGTTTCTCTTTGAAGTCTGGTCCTGAAGTTTTTTTGCTACAGGATGGCCACCTTAAGGTCTGCTATAGTGCGTCCAGGGAGGTTGAAGTGTTCTCCTACAAGTTTTTATATATTGCCATTCCTAATATCTGATTTGTGTCCATTTATCCTTTTCCGTAGAGACTGTCCAGTTTGGCAGATGTACATAGCAGAGGGGCATTGCTGGCATATGATGGTGTATATTACATTGGTGGATGTGCAGGTGAATGAACAGGTAATGGTGTGGCTGATCTGGTTAGATCCTGTGAAGGTGTCACTGGTGTAGATATGTGGGTGGCCAATTGATGCCAACTCTCCCACTGTCCACAGTTCGCCGTCCCAGGCCAATTGGGGCTGCAGTAAGCAGCTCGGGCCCAAGGATGTGTTGGCCATGGCTTCCCGCCACCCCCATTGGCCTGTGACAGCAAACTGCAGCCAGTGGGAGCCGCAATCGGCCAAACCTGCTGGCATGGCAGGTAAACAAACTGGCCCAGCCCACCAGGGTGCTTACCCTGGCAAGCCGCGTGCCAGAGGTTGCTGACACCTGATTTAAAGTATCATTTCTGGTTACCCAGAGTTTCCTATAATGTGTCTTATTACCTAATTTTATAGTTTGTGTTCTGATTTTATGAATTATTATAATTAATTAATGTAACTGCATTTATGAAAGGGCATATGAATTGTACAAGATGTGCCCTGGAGAAAATGAGTCACCTTGCCCTGAAAGGTGATGGATTCTCAGTTCAAAGCCCAGCCTTAAAGAAGGAAACTTAGAACAGCTGGGGTTTGTGTAAGGCACCAGAAGCAAGGAGTCTTCAGGAGTCTCTCTTGGATTTAGACTTTTTAACAAGAGATGCTGAATGCTGTATAGAACTGGTTGAACTGGACAAGATAGAAGTAAGTGGAGGGATTCTGCAGAAGATGGAGTGAAGTGGATTGGACACTGTGGGACTGGATCAGATAGTTGCATTTTGGAGAAACCATAGAAACTGAGGCCTTGGACTGAGGAAGACAAGTTGAGAAAGCTTCCATCTTAGCATCCACATATCCACCACTGAGCTAGTTGGATTTTGGAAATAAGATTGCAGGTATGTTGCGACTGTGTGTTTTATCGATAGAATGGGCCCACAAGAACGTGGACAGATTAAGAGGCTGGGAAGAAATCGGTTTGCTGCGTCCCCTTCATTTTCTGGCTGTAATCATTTTGTGTGATTATGTCTTCCCACATGAAAGTTGTCGTTTTTCATATTTCCAAAGACACTGAGAGTTTATGAGATTTAGATTTAAAATTCTTAACCAGGGAGTGAATTTAGTGTTAGGTGAAGGATTGAGCCACATACGATATTTATTTTAGATGTGGTCACTAGACATATTATTCAACTTGTTCCTTGCAGCTGCCATTGACACCTGGCAGAAGGATTACATATACAATAACTAAATAGTAAGGTATCCTGTCTACATGTTTTATTATATGCTTGAAAAATTTCATTTATCTCTAAATGCTAATAGCTTTGGTTACTCAATTGTGAGGCATCTATATTTTAAGCTCACATGTTTATGTGACCTTAGGCATTGCAAGAGCTCCAGCAGCATCTTCAGATGCCATCTTGTATGCATTATTCAAATCTTAGATTTTGACCTTCATATTCACTTAAAATAATCATTTTTGCTCAGAATGTTGCTGGGTATAACTGCTGGTGTCACCCAGCGTGTCTGAACTGAAAGTATTTTTATTTCCATGTGATTTTACTTCATTTTTCCAGGATTTTTGGTTCTCACATGTCGGACCAAGCTAAAATGCAGTGGAAGAGGCAAGAAATATGCTCCAACCTTGTATTAAATAAACCATTATGACTACTTATTTTAAAGCCTCATTCTGCATCCGTTGCTTATGCTTAATTGTATTTACTCACATGAACAATCCCTTTCAAGTCAATGGAACTGTTTGCATAAGTTCTATTTAGTTTAAATAAATATTGAAGAATTGTGCCTTGAGGTCCTGATCCAAAACCCATTATCCTTTATTAAGGCCTGTGGTAGGTATAACCAGTGTCTTTGATACTTTAGATACAAGCTCTAAACCTGATTCTTCACTGTATTATTACAGATGTTTGCTTCTGGAACTCCACTGACTTCATATCACACAAAAATACATCTGAAACTCTAGGTGGTAGAAAAATCATGGAAAATATAATGAAATAATACTCAAAGTGTGCTGTACGATCAGAATTATGCTGAGGCTTTTTATACTTTGTCATGTGACTTTATATTAACCTACTGTGATGGCTGCTATCTTGGCTTGCACTCTGGGCATTAAATCAGGGATCTCAGGCTAAAAGCATGAGCTGCTACAGCTTGAGCTAAAAAATTAATAGGCAGCAGGTTTAAAAGAAATAAAAGGAAGTTATTTTTCACACAGCGCACAGTCAGCTTGTGGAACTCCTTACCTGAGGAGGTTGTGAAGGCTAGGACTATAACAGGGTTTAAAAGGGAACTGGATAAATTCATGGTGGTTAGGTCCATAAATGGCTATTAGCCAGCATGGGTAAGGAATGGTGTCCCTAGCCTCTGTTTGTCAGAGGGTGGAGATGGATGGCAGGAGAGAGATCACTTGATCATTGCCTGTTAGGTTCACTCCCTCTGGGGCACCTGGCATTGGCCACTGTTAGTAGAGAGGATACTGGGCTAGATGGACCTTTGCTCTGATCCAGTACAGCCGTTCTTATGTTCTTATGCTATGTTCTTAACCAAAGCTTTATATTTGAGGATTGCAACCACTCATCTACTCTGCAGATCAGCATGAAGGATTAACAAACACTAACTAGTGTGGATTACACTATTACAATTTTACAATTCCTGAATTCCTACCTGGCTGATAATTATTTGTTTCTCTGTGCACTATACTGAAGCCCTGGGACCTGAAACTGTGGAGAGCAGAGAACTTGCTATTGACACATGTTGGTGCACAGCTAGTAAAACTGCTCAGAGCTGCTTGAGAACTCCATTGACAGAAGCTCCATTGAGGAGGGAGCTCTCTGCCAGCATCAGTTCATCACCAAGGGGAAATGATTGAATGGGCCAGGCCTCGTTTTCATTTCTGTTATGTGACAACCTTGGGCATTTTAGTCAAAATTCATTTAAGTTATAATTTTGAAGCAATAAAACATTATTATCCTCATTGAGTGATGAAAGGGCAAGAGAACTGAACTAAATGTACCAAGAGATGAAGGATCATTCTGACCATAACTATATTCTGGCTCAGTTGGGTAACAAAGTCTGAACAATAACAAAACCTTGCCAGTATATGGGAGTAACAGAGCACTTCTGGTAAGAGTATGTCTCTTGGTCCAATACACAAGTAATTTTTTTCTTAAGATTTTGTGAAAAGATGGCACAGAGGCAGGCTTTGCAAACAAGAGGTAGCTTTGAGGCAGGAGGTGTTTTTACTGAAATATCAGAGGACACTATCAAGCTAAAGAACTGTGGTGAGGTGTCTCCACTTTGAAATTAATAAAGAGCTGTAATTTTACCCTTGGGATAGGAGGTAGAGTCCCTAGACCAGACCAGACAGTACTTCCTTTAGGTGATAGACTTTCCTGAACTCTGGACTTTGCCATCCCTGAATAACAAACAGTGAATAGGGGTGTGGAGGAGGAGAGAAGTGGATAATCCTTGTTGGATAGTCATAGCATGAATGGTGGGGAGTGAGTTTAAGAATATTGTCAAGACTCCCTGAGCAGTGGGGAAGGGAGTCTTAGTAGATATGTACAGATATGAGTGGCTTTCCTAAATTTATTTTAGGCCTCTATTTCCCCCAGTTTATTCTAGGCCTTTATTTCCCCCAGTTTTCTTTGTTTGTACAAAGAACTCAGTTCTTGCAGTGGTGGACTATTGCCTATCAAGAGAAGCAGGGGGTATTTAATATTCCCTGGTTTCTGAATGGGGGCTTGAGATACAGTTTTTGACAACAGTGAGTGGTCAGGCTAGGTGAAATTCACTGTTACGTACCAGGAAGTCCCTGGTCATCTAGCACTGGGGGTGCTCTTAGGGTCAGTGAGACAGGAAGAGACTTGTCCTGGTGGCAGGGAGACTGAAGAACAGTAAATAAATAAATAAATTATGCAAGTGTAACTAACTGGTGAACGAGTCACGGGTCTTCTTCTTTGACAAATTCACAGAAGATACAAGTCTGTTTCAGCAGTAGCTAGAGTGCCTGGGCTCTATAGCTCAAGATTTAGAAACTCATAGACTTTAAGCCCAGAAAGACCCATTGTGATCATCTAGTCTGACCTCCTGCACATTGCACCCCACAAAACCTTACCCACCCACTCCTTTAATACACCCATAACTTCTGGCAGAGTTACTGAACTCCTCAAATTATGATTTAAACACTTCAAGTTACAGAGAATCCACCATTTATTCTAGTTTAAGCAAGCAAGTCATCTATCCCCATGCTCCAGAGGGAGGTGTTGAGAGGTGTTTAGGTGTTGGGCATGCCTACAATATCTTTAATCTCCATTCCATACTCAGTAATTAACAGTCCCACTGCTTCTTCTTCTTTCCTTGTTTCCTTTTAATTTATATTGCTATAGAACTAGGTCCACCTCTGCTTGGCTTTTGGTGGTTCTCATTTTATCCCTGCACTTTCTGACCTCCAAGAAGTTACTTTCCTTTCTGACCCCACCTTCTTCCATTTCTTGTAAGCTTTCTACTTTCTTTCAATACTCTGTTCGGATGCTTGTTCATCCAATTTGATCTGCAATGTTTCCTAATGATTTTTTTCCTTGGCTAGGGATATAGGCTTTAGATAGCTTCTGCAACTTCCGCTCCTCCACGTTCAGATTCTTGAGTTCTTCAGTCCAGTCCACTACCTTAACTACTTCAATAGGTGCGGACACCTGGAGCACCCACGGAAAAAAATTAGTAGGTGCTTAGCATGCACTGGCAGCCAGCTCCCTCTGCCCCAGCACCTCCCACCCACTGGCAGCTCTGCCGATCAACTTCTTCCCCTCCCTCCCAGTGCCTCCTGCCCATCATGATCAGCTGTTCTGTGGCTTGCAGGAAGAGCATAGGGGATGGGGGGAACTGAGCAGGAAGAGGTGGGATGGGGGCTTGGGGAAGGTGTGAAGTGGGTGCAGGGCTGGGCCAGGAAGGTGTTTGCACATCCCTGCCTGGGGCGAGGAAGAAGCTGCACCTAACACTACTTCCCTTAATTTTTTTTTAAAGTTTTCTTTTTTTAACTCAAAGACCCTAGTTACAGACCTATTTTTGTTTATCCTTCTGTTTAGTTTAAACTGAATTAGCTCATGATCACTGAATTAGCTCACAATCACGTTTTCAGCCCAAGAGGACCCCAGTTTAAGCCACAGTGCGTCAGCCAAATGGTAGCTATTACAGCAGCAGTGAAAATGTCGATATCTAATTGGTACTTTTCAGACTTTTTAAGGGCCATACTGAATGGCCCTTCTAAGAATATGTGAGAGGGCAATGGACAAGGAGCCTTCCTTTTCCCTTCCATGCCATATATAAGGCCCACTCACAAAGGCAAATCCTGCACTCACAATATTCTTGAATTATACATTCAATAATGTACAAGGAGTTGATAATTTTATCGAGTATTCATCCCATGCTGCTGGTCAATAATCTTCTGTCATCTGATGTTCACCCTCTGTGTTCATCCTTTGAGACTTCAGTGATGCATTTGATTCTGCACTGTAGACTTCTTGAGCACTTGGGATCTTAGGCACCTTCCTTCTTTTTTCCATTCCTGTTAATCATTATTACCAATTATGTGTAGCTAAGTGACTTC
Organism: Gopherus flavomarginatus; assembly: GCF_025201925.1. NCBI lineage: Eukaryota > Metazoa > Chordata > Testudines > Testudinidae > Gopherus > Gopherus flavomarginatus. Next base: position 305,451,169 of record NC_066617.1, read on the forward strand.
ATGACTCTTCCTCTTGAATTCTTTGTTGCCTATTAGTCTTCTTTTTGATAAAACAAGAAAATCCTTCTGTTCCTGTAATTTATAACTTGTTCACTGGCCATTTAAATTCTGATTGTATTTTATGAAATGTATTTGAGAGATATATCAGAACATTCCAGTAGTTGTCACTCTGAGACAAAATTTAGGGTCATCATCCAACTGCATTAGCCTTGATGCCACAGACAAGCAAAAATACTCTCACAAACCATTTCTAACTTGCACTAGGACTTACATTTTCTAAAGACTGAAGCAGAATATTGAAACACAAAGGCGGACACACAATGTGCCCACAAACAATAAGAGTCTGAAAATCAGTTTGCCAGTTTCACCACTGCTTAAAGATAAGTGCTGTGTGAATGTGTTCATTTCCTGAGAAATGGTTTTCTGATCTGTCCAGGTAAATATGCACATAGGGGATGCAGAATTAATCAAGAAAAAGGAAAGGAAGTAATTTTATTGTTAGTTTATATCAAAGGAGACACTCCCTGTTATTACAGCAGACTAGAGTGCAGTCATCAACCAGTGACAATGGGCAGGTGAAGGCTAGAGACCAGAGAACAATTTGCATAGAACCCAGGACTCAGTAGATGTCAGGTGAGCTGGAGACTAGAAGAGAGCATGAATGGGGAAACTTCCATGGGAAAGGAGAGTGGGCATTCTTTTTGTAAGCTCGAGGTTATGCAAAACTCAAACTGCAATCTGGAGCAGGTCTTCTATGCCTGTTCCTGTGAATGGACTCTGCAAACTGAATCTGGAGATTTTCAAAAGCAGCTAAGGGATTTAGAAGTCTGTGTCCTGTTAACATTAAAAGAGAATTGTGCTCATCATTTCCTTAGGTACTTTGAAAATCTTCCCCCTTAACCACAAGTTATTTAGGAGCCTAGTGTTAGGTGCCTTGGTTCAAAAGTTTTGGCCATGGGACATTTATGCCATTGTTGTGTTTAATCCTATCCTGATAATACAGCTGGAACCAGATTGGATTTAAATCTGTTTTGAATGACTCCTGCATTCCAAATTATGCCACAGACTCCTTGAATCACTCCATAACATTAATCAGGAAAACGACTGGATTTCAATCTCTTTACTGGTTATAATTAAATATATTTGGACATCTAGTTCAGTTTTACACCCTGCCCATCCCATCAAACAAAACAAAAAAAAGGTTTGAACACATTTCTAATATTTCCCAGAGCAAGGTTATTATGCGTATCCCAGACAGGTACTCTATGGGGAAAGGGTGCTTGACATCTCATTGAATGACGATGATTCAGAAGCCATCAGAAAACAATCTAGGGCTATCAGCTTGAATTGTCTGTCAACTGCTTTCTCAACTCATGGAACAATAGATTCCCTACACAGGGATACATGAATCTTCAGCTTCTCACCCTATCACATGGCCAAAGGAAGAGAGACTCTATTTAAGGAGGAAAGCTCCTCTGTGAAAGGGGATTATCCATTGCAACATGCAAGAAGATGGGCTAGAGACAGAGAAAGCAGGAAGGATTCTGCCTGGTGTGAAAGACTAACCAGACCTCAGACTTACAGAAGGGGTCAGATCAGGTGGAGGAGGGTACATTTCAGGATTTATTTTCCAAAGATCTATAACTCTTGAGGCTTTTTTTAAGCATAAAGTGACTGGGTGAAGACATTTCTTCATTAAGCCTGTGCACCCTGCTTTTCTGTTGCATTGTCCCCAAAGGGGCTAACTTGGTTGCCTGAATGCTCTGAGGGAGCATAGGTAAGCAGCTGAGGGCTCAGGAGATCTGAGACACTGCTCCTGGAGATTAGGGTGGCTGGACTAAGAAGTCCAATATCAAGGAAGGACTCAGACAAGAGGTCTGAGTCTGGAAGCACACCCTAGAAACTCAGACCTAGAAACATTGATTACATTCCATACAGACCCAATGGACTTAGAAGCATGTGGGTCCCAGTGGTATGGATCTATTTAAATGGACTGATGACTATCAAGAGGGGGTCTTATATTCACACCATGCACAGAGAAAATTACAAGCAAAACATAAACACCTTTCCAGAAAGTTGCAACATAACACCACTTTAATTTTTAGAATCTAAATCTAAACACAAAACAACCAAATACAGAGAGCAACATAGCAGGATGCTACCTAAGGCAGACAGTCCAAACACAACCCACTTTGCTCCAGACTGGCATTTTTACAGACTGGCAGTTGAGGACCCAGATCATACACTGTTCCTCAGTTCCCCGCAGCCTGCAAGAAGGACAAGAAAACCAGTTAAAATTTAAAGTGATATCTTGTAATTTTAAACACAGTCTTCAATATAATCTACAGGGACTGGACCAGCCTGTAATAGCTTCTATAGATACCATGCCATAAATTATAGCTATTTTTTTCTGACGGAAATCCTGGTGGAGAAAGATAATTGTACCTTCATCAGCCCTCTCTTGGGCTGAATCACTTCTTCTCTGCAGCTGCTAGATGGTGAAATCTTAACCCCTCTATCCCAGAAGGGGTGAATCAAGCATAATTCTTCAGCATAATACATTGTTTTTCACATCCAAGGGCAAGTCAGACCAACCCGACAAGGAATAAACAACACTATCATCCTTAAGTCTACAAATACCATAGCTGCTGCTCTGTTTTCTTTGCTATTCGAAGAGTTAGTAAATGGAAGTCATACTGTTGGTTTAAAAAAGCTAGAGAAAATCTAAAGTGAAATCCAATGTAAAAAACATTCAATCAAAACTAAATTGCAGTTTCATTTGTGAACGAATTCCAAGAAAATGCAACTCACTGTGGTAACAAGAATGCAGAATGATGTAGTTCCAACAATTTATTTTTCTTCTGGAAGAATAAATGAAAAATTTGTTTCCTGCATCAAATGTATTTTATTATAAACATAACTAAGACCCTGATCCTGCTCTAGTTGGGAAATGTGAGGTGAAATCAGGAGTGTTGCCATTGAGTTTAGTGAGGCCAGGATTTCACCTCTGAGATGCAGTCCTTACTTTGAATGGGTACTACAGGCAAACTACAAACTAGGTCTATTCCCCAAGCACTTTATAATATAGGTCTCTAATCCTGCAACTTGCTCATTACAGACACACCCCCATGCTCATCTGACGCCCCACTGTACCTATATGGAGCTCACTTGATTTAACTGTGGCTCTGTGAAAGCATAGGGGTCTGCCTGCAGTGAAGAGCTTGCAGCATTAGGGCCTAAATCCCTTGATCCTGAATTGAGATCTGCCAGCTCAGAACCCTACACCCACGCAGGGTCCCATTCAGGGTCTTTCTACCTGGGCACTGGCGACCAAGCTAGTGGATTCCTGTGAGGATCATAGCTTGAAGGATTATTTTCCTTCTGTCGTGTGTTTTGTTTTTTACTTTGCATCTTTCCAGTTGGAAAAACCTTTGACCATTTTTGGCTGTGTTCTCATCCTCATTTTGTTTTCCCCTTTTGTTTTTCCTTAATGATCTTTTTTGTTACCATAATCACAGTCTCTGAGGGCTAGATTGTTAAATATGTCTAGGCACCTAAAGACACAAAGAAATGCCTTTGGAGATTTTCAGAAGTGCCTAGGCAACTGTCAAGGTTTTTACCCCACTTTGAACTTTAGAGTACAAAAAGCGGGGACCTGCATGAACACTTCTAAGCTTAATTACTAGCTTAGGTCTGGTACGCTGCCACCAGCCAGAATTTAGTGTCTGGCACACTTTCTGTTCCCCCAAAACCTTCCCTGGGGAACCCAGACCCAAACCACTTGGGTCTTAAAACAAGGAGAAATTAACCATCCCCCTTCTTTTCCCCCCAGACTTTCCACTCCCTGGGTTGCCTTGAGAGGCTTCACACCAATCCAAACTCCTTGGATCTTAAAGCAAGGAAAAATCAATCAGGTTCTTAAAAAGAAAGCTTTTAATTAAAGAAAGAAAAGTAAAAATTATCTCTGTAAAATCAGGATGGAAAATGCTTTACAGGGTAGTCAGATTCATATAGACTAGAGGGACCCCCCCAGCCATAGATCAAAGTTACAGCAAAAAGAGGTAAAAAATCCTGCCAGCAAAAGAAACCTTTACAAGTTGAGAAAACAAACATAAGACTAATCCGCCTTGCCTGGCTATTACTTACAATTTTGAAACATGAAAGACTGATTCAGAAAGATAGGGAAAGCCTGGAATGATGTCCCATCCCTCTCAGTCCCGAAAGTGAACAACGAACCAAATGAAAAGCACAAACAAAGACTTTCCTCCACCAAGATTTGAAAGTATCTTGTCCCCCTATTGGTCCTCTGGTTAGGTGTCAGTCAGGTTTACTGAGCTTCTTAACCCTTTACAGGTAAAAGAGACATTAACCCTTAACCATCTGTTTATGACAGCACCTAACTCAGATTGATTTCCTATACTTTGCCTCTAATTCTCCCTCCCCTACAAAGAGATTCAAAAGAGCAATTATGTGCTCATTTTATGTACAATTAAAGAATACAAAATAAGGCATCTACATACCACAGTATAGAAGGTAAAACAGGGTGAATAAAGCAAAAAATGCCTGGAAATATTTATGTGAATTTTTAAATTGAACTTGCTTTGGCCATGATCTCCTTTCCATGATCATTTGACTGATAAAGTTACATTGGCACAAATGCAGCTCGAATTTAAATTACAATAGAGTAAAAATATGCAAAATAGCATATGGCTAACACTGTCAAATAAATTGTGATCTGCACAGCACTAGGTGAAAACACATGGAGTTCATGAAAAATGTAACCTATTTACAAGATTTAGGGCTGGTCGAAAATGTTATGTCAAAATCGTTGTTGATGGAAAATTTGGTTTGATAAAACAATTTCTGTGTGTGAAAAGTGCCTGTTTTCTGCTGAAAATGTAATCTTACATCCAAAAAGAACACTGTAAAACCAAAAAGTTTTCAGATGAAATATTTCAGTTTTCGATATTTTGCTGAAAAATCACTGTTTTCTGTTCTGGAAAACATCCTACTTTCCAATCAGGTCTAACTAGATCTAATGATAAAATTGCTAAATCTCTCTCTCTCTCTCTCATTTTCTTTATCAATATTTCAGTTTTCTCTGAGCTAGCCAAGATATCTTCCTTGCCAAACTCTTCTGTTGAGTAGGAAAGCTGATGAGTGTTGATTCAGACCATAAATGGTGGTATGGAAAAAAATGTTAGCTGTCTTTCAGTGCCACTCTCTTTAATGATGTACACACTTTGTGTTTTTCAAAGCAAATGTTTTTTCTCTTAAGCACCCAGGACACTACACCAGCAAAAGGTTGGATTTTTCACCTTATGAGACAAACAGCAGAAAAGTCAGCATTTTTTCCTGGTTTCGCCTTAAATCTGAAACATCTATTTATTTATTTATTTTGCACAGCTCTTTTCAACACCACTTTAAAAAAAAGCTTCTGCAGATGCTTTTAATATGTTTTGTTGTTGTTGTCATCACCACCTTGCTCTGCCTTCCAAGCAGATTTTATTTTTGCTGAGGTCTTGACTTTTTTTTTTCTTTAAATTTAACTGAAAACTATGACCTCCTGGAATAAAAAGGTGACTGGCAGATACATGACGTAGAGATGGACCGATAGATAGAATGATATATAGGTGGATAGAACCAATACCTGATCTGAGATTCAGTTCCTCATCTCAGTTTACAGAAGACATGTTTTTATTGGTCTGTGTGTTCTTTTTTAACTTCTAACAAATACTCTACCACTCCAGCAAGAAGTTCAGAAATGATATAAGAATGGCTGTACTCGGTCTGACCAATGATCCGTCTAGCACAGTATCCTGTCTTCTAACAGTGACCGGTGCCTAATGCTTCAGAGGGGATGAACAGAATAGAGAAAGCAGTGAGTGATCCATCCCCTATCATCCAGTCCCATCTTCCGGCATTCGGTGGTTTACAGATACCCGGAATGTGGGGTTGCATCCCTGACCACGTTGGATAATAGCAATTGGTGGACCTACTTTCAATGAAGTTATCCAATTCTTTTTTTTAAACTCAGTTATAGTTTTGGCCTTCACAACATCATCTGACAATGAGTTCCAAAGGTTGACTGTGCATTGTATGAAGAAGTACTTCCTTATATTTGTTTTAAACCTGCTGCCTACTAATTCCATCAGGTGATCCCTATTTCTTCTTTTGTGTGAAGGGGTAAATAGCCTTCCTTATTCACTTACTCCACACCATTCATGATTTTATAGACCTATCATATCTCCCCTCAGTTGTCTCTTTTCTAAGCCTAACAGTCCTGGTCTTTTTAATCTCTCCAGATATGAAAGCTCTTCCATACCTCTAATCATTGTAGTTGCTCTTCTCTGAACCTTTTCCAATTCCAATATATGTTCAAATGGAGCACTCAAAACTACATGCAGTATTTCAGGTGTGGGCATACCATGCATTTACATTGTGTCACTATGATATTTTCTGTCTTATTATCTTTCCCTTTCTTAATGATTCCCAACATTCTGTTCACTTTTTTGACTACCACTGCACATTGAGTCTATGATTTCAGAGAACTATCCACAATGATTCCAAGATCAGGGCCGTCCTTAGCCATAGGCAAAACAGGCAGCCGCCTAGGTCACCACTAGGTCTGGGGGCACTGCTCTGCCGGGAGCCTGGACAGACGGGAAGCATTGGAACATGTAAGAGCAGGGCTGCTGGGTCCTAGAGAGAGCTGAATGCAGCACAGTCTGAGGTGGGGGATTGGCTGCTGGGGTCTCTGAGAAGAGATGAGGAAAGGAACTCATCTGTAGGGTGACCAGATGTCCTGATTTTATGGGGACAGTCCTGATTTTGGGTCTTTTTCTTATATAGGCTCCTATTCCACCCCAGCACCTCGTCCCAATTTTTCACACTTGCTGTCTGGTCACCCTAGGTGGGGGTAATTGGTACCTATATAAGACAAAGCACCAAATATCGGGACTGGCCCTATAAAATCAGGACATCTGGATCTGGTCACCCTAGCTGGGGAGCGTATCTTTCCCCCGGGCTGGCAGTGAGCCATCTCATCCGGGGGGAGCTCCACAGGGCAGGATGAGCTGCTGTGGCTCCATGAGTGCCCCGTCCCTGAGATCAGATGCTGTGCTAACTTCACTATGGTCCATTGGGCTGGCAGTGGTGGCCATTGGCGTGTGATCGGAGCTGAGGGTTTGCTGCTGCTGTTGCCACTCTGCACCCCAAGAGGTGGATTTTCAGGTCCTGCAGTTTTCCACCTATCTCCTTCTCTACTGCAGCTGTTGGACCAGCAGGCTGGGGGGTGAGCCAAGTATGGAAGCAGTACTGTGTTGCCATTTAGATTGTCATTTAACAAATTTGTTCGCAAAAAATGCTTGCTAACAATCCTGAATTCAATTTCAATATTTAAAAAAAAAAACAGAAAAAATAGAAAATTAAGTTGTTGACAATTATTTGTGACAAGTTTAGTATAGGGAAGGGAGTGGGCCAGTTTTCATCAGAGAAACAAAAAATGTTGACTGACTTTCCTATAGTCCTGTTACTGCTAAATAGAACCCTCCAACAACTGTAATATGCTCATCTCCTTACTAATGTATAAAGCAGGGGCCAGCAACCTACAGCACACTTGCCAAAGGTGCACGCAAGCTGATTTTTGATGGCATGCAGCAGTGGGCTGAGCGGCTCAGCCTGCCGCTGCTCTGGGTTCTGGCTGCTGCTCCATTGCCACTGGGAGTCCCGGCTGCTGGCCCCACTCAACACCTGCTGCTGGTCTGGGGACCCTCAAGGAACCCCAGGCTGGCAGTGGGCTGAGCAGGCTGATGGCTGAGACCCCGGCTGAGCCACTCAACCCGCTGTTGGCCTGGGGTTCCATTCACTCAGCTGGTAGCAGGCTGAGCAGAACTAAATTCAATGAAACAGGAAAACAAGAGCAACTAATGACAAAGTGCAAGAACCTAGAGCAGTGGTCCCCAACCTTTTTCATCTGTTGGTCACCAGACGAAGGACTGGTGCAGAGGACGAGCATCTGCTGAAATGCCGCCAAAATTTGGCGGCATTTCAGCGGCGACGCCTCTGGATGATGATGCTTATCGCAGCAGTTCACCTCCCACCACCCTGAGGCATCCCCCACCCCAAGGCCCCCCCCCCCGCAGCAGTTCACCCACCATCACCTTGAGGCACCCCCCTTGCAGCAGCTCCCCACTCTCCGCCCTGAGGCACCCCCACCCTTGCCCCAGCTCACTCCTGCTCCGCACAAGAGCACGAGCACCCCGAGCACGCCGTTGCTGCTTTACTTCTCCCACCTCCCAGGCTTGCGGTGCCTTAGCTGATTGAAGAAGATCCGGCCGCTGCGGTCTCTGGTGAAGAAAACGGAGCCCCCCCAAATGCCAGCACCTTAGGCAACCGCCTAGGTCGCCTAAATGGTTGCACCGGCCCTGGCTAAATTCACAAAATGGCTGGTGGAGGGAGGGTGCAAAATGCCTAGACCAGGAGAAACAGAAGCTCCCTAAAAGTGGACCGTGGCCCCAGCATGTGGACCAAATTATGGTCCCACCTCCCTGTGCCTCCTGCCCCCCCATTAGTGTTCCGGCAGCCCTGGCCCAGACTGTGGCTTTTCATTTGGCCAATTTATTTTTGGAATTTTCAGTTTCAGTTTTCGTCTAACCCATTTATTAATGTATTATTTTTTAGTAAACTAAAAAACAAACAAACAGACAAAAACAGTCATTCACTGAGCTCTAGTAGATATCTTTTCATCTAGGAATTAAACTGAGATAATCAATTCACTTCATATTATTACTCTTGGGGGAATTCTGCACATGTACAGAATTAATGTCTCCCGCAGATTTCTTTGTTTCCCACAGAAAAATGACTTTCTGACGAGGAAACAAAGGGAAGCTGCAAGACTGGTCATGCAACCCTCCCAAGCAGTATGTTTTGGGTGCCCAGGGCAGCCTGAACAGTGGTAAATCACTGTGGGGTAGGGGGCAGGACTGGGCAAGTCCAGTCTGGTGGCTCCTGCCTTGGACCGGGCTCAGCTGCTATTCCCGGCTAGGCTGGGGAGAACAGGAGTTCTTCCTCTACACTGCAACTGGGGCTGTATTAGACCCACCCCCAAATTTCTCCCTCAGATGTAGAAAGGTCTGCAAACTGTCCACTCCCCATACTTCCTGCACCCATCACTCCTCAGATGAAAGGGGAGGGATCACTGTACGGGAACCTGCTACTCCCACCATCCAACTCCTGTGCATTCAGGGACCCTCCTGCCAAGTGTCACCCCGCACCCAGAACCCCCTGACAAGCCCCACTCCTTCAGCACCTGGACCTTGCCCAATGTGCCACCTGCACCTGGATCTCAACTCTACCAAGACCCAAACAGCTGCACCGGGATCCCCACCCCACTGAGCCCCACTCCCCCAGCATCTGGACCTCCCACTGAGCTCCTTACACCCAGAACCCCCTGCCAAGCTCTATCCTCTACACACCCAGACTCCCCCATTGATCCCCAATCACCTTCACCTGGACCCCCCCTGCAGAGTCCCATTACCATTGCACCCATAACCCCCTCAACAAGCCCCTGTCCATCCAGATACCCCCGTATTCAGATCCCTTACTGAGTCACCCACACTCAGATTGCCCCACACAGAACCCTCTCAAATACATAAAAATTCTGTGCTAAAAATTTAAAACCCTCTCAACCCACACCTGGATCCCCCCACACTAAGCCGCTCCACAGCTGGATCCTGCCTTGCTGAACCTGCCTGCCCACACCTGGTGCACCTGGCATGGAGGGGCAGGGCCCTGTGGTATTTCTAGGGCAAGCTGTGTCAGGGTTGGGTGCAGCCTCATCGCTGAATCCGTGTCCTGGGTGGGGAACCTGCACAATGATCTCTCACCCTTGTGCACCCAGTGGTCTTGTGCTTCCTGATGCATGCTGGAGCCTCCACATTTATATGACAATTAAAATTTGCAGAATTTTAAAATACTGTGTGCAGAATTTTTAAATTTTTGGCACAGAATTTTTATGTATTTTTTTTTTTGACACAGAATGCCCTCAGAAGTATCACATAGCCCAAAGAGTTGCCAGATAGTAATGACTTCTGGTTGTTACTGACCTGGGCCAGGTTTAAACTAGTGATCTGCAGTTCTCCAATTTACTGTAAATTCTCTGAGTTAGTCATTCTACAAGAAGTACATAGAAACAATTGTTTTGGATGCTATGCTAGCAATTATAAAAGAAGGAATTATGGGGGTGGGAAGGAGAGACAGCCCCAATCAGTTGAGATTTTAAAAATAGATAATTGCAGAACACTTTTGACAATCGTTGGGTAAGAAACTCCAGAGATAAACTGCTGGGGGAGTAGGGGGAAAGGAAGCTTCCTGTTATGGCATTTTGGTAATAGTCAGACAACAAGTGGGCAGCAGGAGATATTATCACCAGTTGTTTAGAAGTCTCTGGAGTAATCCAATCAAAGAAATAACTGCAACCAACATTCTGAAATTCTGTATATAATTGTCACCAAGCTATTGCATGGTGAGCCAGAACAACCTGACTGTGATACCGAGGCCCATTGGTGGTTCACTACTCGATGACAGCAGCTCTTCTCCTGACATACTCACCACCACCAACACACTGTTGTCATGATATATACTCAAAAGATGACATGTAATAGATCACTGGAAAATGAATAACTTGCTGATCATTAATGTGCTTCTATAAAATTTGTATGGCATGAGTGGAAAGAGTTATCGATATGTGCTAGAACAGGTGTTCCCAAACTTGGTTCGTGGCTTGTTCAGAGTAAGCCCCTGGCTGGCCACGAGATGCTTTGTTTATCTGAACATCCTTAGGTACGGCCGCTCACAGGTCCCAGTGGCCACAGTTCGACGTTCCTGGCCAATGGGAGCTTCCAGAAGTAGCACAGGCTGGTCACCATTTCCCGCAGCTCCTATTGGCTGGGAACAGCGAACCGTGGTCAGAGTAAACAAAGTCTCACAGCTCACCAGGGTCTTACCATGGACAAGCTGCGAACCAAATTTGGGAACCCATTGTGATGAGTTGTCACAGAAGCCTCTTTGGGACTCCCACCTGAGGTGCCTAGACTACTTCTGAACCCATTTTCCCTGCCAGCTTGGAATTCCAGAACCTTGCCTTGTTTGAGCCAGACACACTTGCCTGCTGCAAACACAAGTCCAAGTCTGAACCACGCCCCCACAAACTGCAGGCTTAACGGAAAACAGCTTAAGAAGTGCTCCTGTCTCCAGCATTCAGATGCCCAGGTCCTAATGGGGTCCAAACCCCAAATAAATCTGTTTTACCCTGTATAAAAGTGATACAGGGAAAACTCATAAATTGTTCGCCCTCTATAACACTGATAGAGAGATATGCACAGTTGTTTGCCCCCCACCCCCGAAGTATTAATACATAAAAAAGTGATTTTATAAAATACAAAAAGTAGGATTTAAGTGGTTCCAAGTAATAACAGTCAGAACAAAGTGAATTGCCAAGCAAAATAAAATACAACAGCAAGTCTAAGCCTAATACAGTAAAAACTAAATGCAGGTAAATCTCACCCTCAGAGATGTTCCAATAAACTTCTTTGACAGACTAGCCTCCTTCTAGTCTGGGCCCAATTCCTTCCCCTGGTACAGTCCTTTTTCCAGCTCAGGTGGTAGTCAGGGGATTTCTCATGACTGCAGCCACCTTTTGTCCTGTTCCACCTTTATATATCTTTTGCACAAGGTGGGAATCCTTTGTCCTTCTCTGGGTCCCCACCCTTATTTCTAAATGGAAAAGCACCAGGTTAAAGATGGATTCCAGTTCATGTGACATGATCACATGTCACTGTAAAGCTTCATTTACAGCACACTTGCCAGCACACACATATACAGGAAAACTTACAAGTAAACAGAGCCATCTACAGTCAATTGTCCTGGTTAATGGGAGCCATCAAGATTCCAAACCACCTTTAAAGGCCCACTCTTTGCATAATTACAATAGGCTCTCAGAGTTATATTTCATATTTCTAGTTTCAAATACAAGAGTGATACATTTATACAAATAGGATGACCCACTCAGTAGATTATAAGTTTTGTAATAATACCTTACAAGAGATCTTTTGAATGAAGCATATTCCAGTTACATTATATTCACACTCATTAGCATATTTTCATAAAATCATATAGAGTGCAATGTCACACACTCTCTCACCATTTTCATATATATCAGGCTAGACTATGATTTAAAGTTGTATTAGTAGATTGTTTTAGCTAATACATTTGAAAAGTCTAGTGTAGACAAGGCATTCTGTCTTTACCATTTGCTAACTGGTGAGGTAAAGCTTAGAGGAGAGCCTGCTCAACTACTCTGACTGCATGGATGGAAGTCCTAGTACCCTGTTCAGCAGAATAGGAGTGATTAATCTCTGTTGCACCTGGAGGGGAAAAGAAGCAGCTGATGCACAATGCAGGGAGCTGGAAATATGCATACAAAATGTCTTATACCTGGTGCGCAGCGTGTTAAGAAAACTTGTCTAAACTGAATATTAGACTTAAATGGTTCTTCATCGCCATTCTCCAGTGTAGACCTACTGTGAGACACTGCCAATTTTAGAGCCCTGGGGAAGCCTACAGCATCCCTGGATAGTCAAAAGGACTATTTAACATGCAAGATACTCTGGTTCAGTTCATTTTAGATATAGCACATATCCAAAGGCTGAACTGCTTACTCAAAGCTCATTCAGAGATGTGCAAGCTTTTTGTGCTCCTCTCTTTCACTTACTCTTTTCTCTGTGCACTTCTCCCTTCCTCCTCCTATGCAAATTCTATCTGAGCCTTCTTCTTTTGCTCACCAGGGAATCTAGGTGTTAAACTGGTTATTATTTATTCATAAATAATATGCTTGTCATCAATACCTCCAACCTTCTTTCCTCCCTCCAATCATCATGAAGTCTATTGATGATCCTTCTAACCTGGACCTTGGATTTCCCCATTCCTCAGCTCCTATAAATGGTTCTCTTGCAATTATATCTTCCCTTTAAAAATGCTGCCCTTCAGGTCTGAAGGGGAAAAAAAAGGTTAGTTCCTAATGGGCTAAAGTTTGAACTTTGTGTAGCTCAATGCAAAAATCACAAATTAAAGTGAACTATAGAATGGTGCACCTCCTTCCAACCTCTTCTGACATTTTCAGGGTTCTCACTTTCACAAGAACAATGCTGTTAAAGAAAGGAAAAAAATGATGCAAAGATTAACATTATTTTTATCCCCCTCTTCCCAGCCCAGATCAGTAGCTCATTTAATGCACAATTTTGATGTTTTCTATTTTCACCAGCTAAAAGACTTTCCCTTGATTATGAGATCCTCTTTTCCACTTTTCAAGACAGAGATTAGTTCCATCTCACTCCTATATCCAGACCAGCTACCACATTTTGCCCTGTTCTGCAGTATGTTATCACGTGCTGCCATGCCATCATAAATAGCTTGTTCATGAAAGACAAGCAGGGTAAAAAGGGAGGATGTTTTGCAGTATACATTAAGAACATATATACTTGTTCTGAGGTCCAGAAGGAGGTGGGAGGCAGACCTGTTGAAAGTCTCTGGGTAAATATAAAAGGGGTAAAAAATAGAGGTGATGTCAGGGTAGGGTCTACTATAGACTGCCAAATCCAGAATAGGAGGTGGAGGAGGCATTTCTAGAATAAACAAGCTAAATATCCAAAATACAAGACCTTGTTGTAATGGGGGACTTTAACTACCTAGACATTTCCAGTAAGTCTTATAGACTCATAGACTATAGGACTGGAAGGGACCTCGAGAGGTCATCGAGTCCAGTCCCCTGCCCTCATGGCAGGACCAAATACTGTCTAGACCATCCCTAATAGACATTTATCTAACCTACTCTTAAATATCTCCAGAGATGGAGATTCCACAACTTCCCTAGGCAATCTATTCCAGTGTTTAACTACCCTGACAGTTAGGAACTTTTTCCTAATGTCCAACCTAAATCTCCCTTGCTGCAGTTTAAGCCCATTGCTCCTTGTTCTATCATTGGAGGCTAAGGTGAACAAGTTTTCTTCCTCCTCCTGATGACACCCTTTTAGATACCTGAAAACTGCTATCATGTCCCCTCTCAGTCTTCTCTTTTCCAAACTAAACAAACCCAATTCCTTCAGCCTTCCTTCACAGGTCATGTTCTCAAGACCTTTAATCATTCTTGTTGCTCTTCTCTGGACCCTCTCCAATTTCTCCACATCTTTCTTGAAATGCGGTGCCCAGAACTGGACACAATACTCCAGTTGAGGCCTAACCAGCGCAGAGTAGAGCGGAAGATTGACTTCTCGTGTCTTGTTTACAACACACCTGTTAATGCAATATATTGAGGACAACTCTTTATTTCAGAAAACAGAGAAAGTAACCAGAAAGCCATTTTAGACTTGCTACTGACCACCTAAGAGGAATTTCTAGCAAATCTGAAGATGGAAGTGAATTTCGGTGAAAGTGATCATGAAATGATAGATTTCATGATTACTAGGAATGGAAGAAGTGAGACCAGCAGAATAAGGGAAATGGATTTCAAAAAAGCAGACTTTGATAAACTCAGAGATATGATAGATAAGGTTCATTGTGAAGAAAAACTAAGGGAAACAGGAATTCAGGAGACCTATCAGTTTTTCAAGAAGACAGTATTAAAGGCACAACTGCAAACTATCACAATGACAAGGACACATAGGAAGAATAGGAAGAGGCCAATATGGCTGCATTAGGGATTATTTAATAACCAGAAAATCCCACAAAAAGTGGAAACAAGGACAAATTGCTAAGGAGAAGTACAAAAGTATAGCACAAGCTTGTGGGGACAAAATCAGAAAGGCTAAAGCACAAAATGCCTTACACCCAGCAAGGGACATAAAAGGAAATAAAAAGAGGTTTTTAAATACATTAGGAGCAAGAGCAAAAGAAAGACAAAGGAAACTGTAGGTCTTCCACTTAGTGGGGGAGGAGAGCTAATAACTAATGACGCCAAGAAGGCTGAGGTGTTTAATGCTTATTTTGCTTCAGTCTTCAATAAAATGGTTAATGGTAGCCAGATACTCAACATAATCAATATTAACAACAAGGAGGAAGGAATGCAAACCAAAATAGGGAAAGAACAGTTTAAAGAACATTCAGATGACTTAGAAGTATTCAAGTCATCACGGAGTGATGATATTCATCCTTGAGTACTTAAGAAACTAGCTGAAGCAATCTTGGAACCATTTTTGAGAACTCCAGGAGGATGGGTCTGGAGGAAAGGAAACAGTACCTGCCTTTTAAAAGGGGAACAAAAAGGACCCAGGATGACAAATCTGAGGAACTGTCACAGACTGAGGTGTCATTAGAAGAGGTTTTGGAACAAATTGATTAACTAAACAGTAATAAGTCAGTGGGACCAGATGGCATTTACCCAATAGTTCTGAAGTGTGAAATTGAAGAACTACTAACTGTTGTTTGTAACCTATCCTTTAAATCAGTTTCTGTACGAAATGACTGGAGGATAGCTAATGTGATGACAGTTTTTAAAAAGGTTCCAGAGGTGATTCCAGGAATTGCAGGCCATTAAGTACTGGGCAAACTGTTTCAAACTATTGTAAAGAACACAATTGTCAGACACATAAATGAACATAGTTTGTTGGGGAAGAGTGAAAATAGATTTTTGTAAAGGGAAATCATGCATCATCAGTCTACTAGAATTTTTGATGGGACTCAACAAGCATGTGGACAACAGGGAGCCAGTGGATATATCATATTTAGATTTTCAGAAAGCCTTTGACAAAGTCCCTCACTAAAGGTTCTTAAGCAAAGTAAGCAGTCACAGGAAAAGAGGGAAGGTCTCTCGTGGATTTGAAATGGGTTACAAGATAGGAAACAAAGGTGGGAATAAATGGTCAGTTTCCAGAACGGAGTGAGGTAAATAGTGGTGTCCCACAGGGGTCTGTACTGGGACCAGTCCTATTCAACATATTCATAGATGATCTGGAAAAGGGGGTAAACAGTGAGGTGGCAAAATTTGCAGATGATACAAAATTACTCAAGATAGTTAAGTTCCAAGCAGACTGCCAAGAGCTACAAAAGAATCTCACAAAACTGGGTGACAGGGCAACAAAATGGCAGATGCAATTCAGTGTTGATAAATGCAAAGTAATGCACATTGGAAAACATAATCCCAACTATACATACAAAATGATGGGGTCTAAATTAGCTGTTACCTTCAAGAAAGAGATCTTGGAATCATTGTAGATAGTTCTCTGAAAACATCCACTCAATGTGCAGCAGCAGTCAAAAAAGCGAACAGAATGTTGGGAATCATTAAGAAATGGATAGATAATAAGACAGAAAATATCATATTGCTTTTATATAAATCCATGGTACACCCATATCATGAATACTGCATGCCGATGTGGTCATCCCATTTCAAAAAAAGATATATTGACATGGAAAAGGTTCAGAAAAGGTCATCAAAATTATTGGGATATGGAATGGCTTCGATATGAGGAACAATTAATAATATTGGGACATTTCAGCTTGGAAAAGAGATGATTAAGGGGGGATATGATAGATGTCTATAAAATCATGACCAGTGTGGAGGAAATAAATAAGGAAATGTTATTTACTTCTTCTCATAACACAAGAACTAGGGGGTCACCAAATGAAATTATTAGGCAGCAGGTTTAAAACAAACAAAAGGAAGTATTTTTTCACACACAATGCAGTCAAACAGTGCAACTCTTTGCCAGAGGATGTTGTGAAGGCCAAGACTATAATGGTTCAAAAAAGAACTAGATAAGTTCATGGAGGATAGGTCCATCAATGGCTATTAGCTAGGATGGGCAGTCATGGTGTCCCTAGCCTCTGTTTGCAAGACGCTGGGAATGGGCAACAGGGAATGGATCACTTGATGATTACCTGTTCTGTTCATTCCCTCTAGGGCACCTGGCATTGGCCACTGTTGGAAGACAGGATACTGGGCTAGATGGGCCTTTGGGCTGACCAGTATGGTCGTTCTTATGTTGGGAATTAAAGTGCCTAATTTAGACACTGCAAGATACAGAAAGAAAGATACTGGTACAAAATATTAAACAATCAATTTGTAAGTTCTTAGATGATAATAGAGTTAAAAAAGATAGCCAGCACAGCTTTGTCAAGACCAAATCACTCCAAACCAAACTAATTTCCATTTTTGATAGAGTTACTGGCCAAGTGGATAGGAAAGAAGTAGTAGATACATCGTGCAAGCACTTTGGAGAATTCAAAACCACCTTGACAAACTGGAGAATTGTTCTGAAATCAACAAGAGGAAATTCCGCAAAGACAGGTGGGATGGACATCAATTAGGAAGGAAAAAAACAAATGCACAACTACAAAATGGGGAATAACTGGCAAGGTGATAGTACTGCTGAAAGGGATCTTAAGGTTATTGTGGATCACAAATTGAATACAAGTCAGCACTGTGATGCAGATGCAAAAAAAAGGCTAATATTCTTTAGTTTAATAATAGAAATGTTGTTTGTAAGACATAGGAGATAATTATCAGCTGGAGTACTGTATTCAATTCTGTGTGCCACACTTTAGGAAATGTGTGGACAAATTGAGAGACTAAAAAGAAGAGCAATACAAATTATAAAAAAAAGTTTTCAAACCCTGACCTATGAGGAAATGTTAAAAATAGAGTGTGTTTAGTCTTGAGAAAAGAAGACTGAGGGGGGGACCTGTTAACAATCTTCAGAGATTTTAAGAGCTGTTATAAAGAGTACTGTGTGCAACTGTTCTCCATCTCCATTGAAGGTAGGACAAGAAGTAATGGGGTTAATCTACAGTAAAAGAAATTTAGGTTAGCTATTGGGAAAATACTTTCTAACTATAAGGGTAGTTAAGATCTGGAATAGACTCCTAAGGGAGGTTATGGAATACATAGGTGCCACCTTCCATTTTTCCCGATAGGTGCTCGACCCCACTCCCTCCCCTGGCCCTGCTCCTGCATCACCCTCACCCTGCCTTCATTCCACCCTCTTCCCCCAAGTCCCTGCCACTGTCCTGCCTCTTCTCCGCCCCCGTCCTCTGAGTGCATTGTGTCCCCGCTCCTACCTCCTGGAAAGTCCTAAGCACCGCCAAACAGCTGTTTGGAGGCGGGAAGCACTCAGAAGTAGGCAGAGGAGCGGGGACGGAGCATGCTTGGGGGGGGAGAGGAGGTGAGATGGGATGGGAGGTGAGAGGAACTTGGCTCATTGTGGGTGCTCCAGCCCTGGAACACCCACAGAGTCGGTGTCTGTGGTGGAATCCCTATCACTGGGTTTTTTTAAGAATAGACACTAGACAAACACTTGTCAGAGATGCTCTAGGTATACTGTTCTAGGTATAAAGGAGGGTCAACTTGATGACTTCTCAAGGTCCCTTCCAGCCCTACATTTCCATTATTCTGTTAAATCCTGATCATACCTGACTGTTAAGCTAATATTTTGTTCAACATTTGAGATCAGAGGTTACTACTGTTAACCCTTTTTTACACGAGCTGTTAGCCAGTTTTGGGGGGTTCTAAGTTTTCCTTAGGGCCATTCTACCAGTACTTTTGTGGCTGTATCTGCTGCCTTTTTGCTACCTTCTCTCTCTGCTTTCTCTGGTCTTTTTTCTTCCTTTCTTTCACAGATACACAAACCTTCACAAAACAATACCCAGTAAAACCCATCTGCTCACATGTGTCTTGCAGGTGGCTTTGTTTTGGGCAGAGGCTGCTATTGTCTCAGCTATCTAGTTCCATCAAGGAACTTAACTGCTTCAATTATCCCAATGAAGGGTGGCGGTTACACCCATCAGTTTCAATAAGATTTAATACAACCTACAACACTATTCTGCCACTGCTGTGCATCCAAAGACCCTGTCTTCTCATGACTATCCCTCTAATCCTGCTCGGTTGCTATGTGAATGTCTTTAATTGGTGCCCACCTGCTGCCTGATCATTCACTTCCAATGCACAACAGTATTATAATACATAAATAATACAGCGCCACAGTAGAAAAAAAAAGGAATACTTCTAGGTTACCAAGATTCTCAGTACTCTTGTCTTGTTTTTTACATTGAAAAATTGATTTTAACTGAATATTACTTTTATGCTATGTCTTTTATAGATACCAAAGCACATAATGCAATATAGAACTGATCTATAGTTCATTAATGTTAATGGGAATCTTTCCATTCACTTCAATAGATTTTCATTTGGGCCTTATCTGAACATTTCCAATCTCTCCCTTCCTCCTCTTTCTCTCTGGGCTTGTCTACACTGCCCCACAGTTTGTACTATGGGGCGGGGTGTCTGAATGGCAGTGTATACCAAAGTGCTGTGCTATAACTGCCTGTGTGAAACTGTGGGCAAGAACTAAAAAGTTCCTAGTCTGTGTTAACTTAGTCCTCTTTAAACAGCATGACATTTCATGAAAACTAACACCTTTTCAATCCATGCCCACAGCATCCACACAGAGGAGTTATAATGCAGAATTCTAGTGTGTACTGCTATTCACAGCCCCACAGTCCAAACTGCAGGGTAATATAGACATAGCTTCTCACTCTATGTCTTATTCCACAACACTGTGCTGCTTCATTATTATAATTAACTCAGGAGCAAGCTAGGACCAATATTTGGTTTTAACTCTGCACTGGAGACAAAGGCATTCTCAAGTTTATTAAAATTCTGAATCAAAATATCCCCTTAGTAAATCTGCATCTGGGATCTTATGAAGTCCATCAGTTTTGACTGATGTGTTTAGGAAAACACACTTGTTTTTCACAGAACATGGGCTATGTTGAGGTCCAAACCAAAAAAAATATAAAACTGTAATCATTAAGTGAGTCAAACAGGGTACCTAATAATTTCACACTGGATGAAGAAAGTCAATGACTGACAGTGATTCGGATGAAATATGACTTTTAGTGGGTGAAAGTATTATTTGCTGTAGATGTAATGTAGAAATAAAATCTCAGAAAGTCTCCACCACCAGTACTACCAACAAGCATACTTTAACTGAATTTGGATATTTTTTAAAGTATTTCAATAAGATTCTTGGTCTGAATTTTTAAAAATAAACTTCTGGAGTCTAAACTTTAAGAATACTAAATACTTTTAACTGTATAAAAATCCTCAAATTTAAAACTCCAGAGTTATCAAAGTAGAGACCATGGGAGCCCTGAGTCAACAAAAATCAGAGACACCATCACTCCTTATATTCTTATCACACAGGTATATTGATGGGATACTCTACAGAAAAAAATAATACATCAATAAAAAGCTTTTGTTAGAAAATTAAGGTCCAAGGAGAGATATTGACAGTCTGAGAAGGAACATTGGAGATTAGAAAGACAAATTAGTGGCTGACAGAAAAAAATGAGTAGAGATGAGTCTCTGGGAGAATGCTTTGTGTTTTAAACATGAGGACAAAAGAAAGGAAGACAATGTGGTGGTACTGGTGAGCAAACTTTTGAAATACATTTGTGTGCTATCAGAACTGCATGACACAATGGATTAATGCAGGGGTTGGCAACCTCTGGCATGCAGCTCGCCAGGGTAAGCACCCTGGCAGGCCGGGCCAGTTTGTTTACCTGCCGTGCCGGCAGGTTCGGTGGACTGCAGCTCCCACTGGCCGCAGTTCGCCGTCCCAGGCCAATGGGAGTGACAGGAAGCCACAGCCAGCACATCCCTCGCCCACGCCACTTCCCGCTGCCCCCATTGGCCTGGGACAGCGAACCGCGGCCAGTGGGAGCCGCGGTCCACCAAACCTGCTGACGCGGCAGGTAAACGAACTGGCCTGGCCTGCAAGGGTGCTTACCCTGGTGAGCCGCATGCCAGAGGTTGCTGACCCCTGGATTAATGAATAGTGTAGTCTGGAAACATAGCTCCATCTCCTGAAATAAAACTGACCTAGAAACATATGTGGTAGTTTCATCCACAGCACAAACTCAGAACTCTAAGCATTTTGCTATTTGCAATTTTTTATCTGCCTTGTTGTAATGCAAGGCTTCACTGCTTTTCGCACCTGCATGCAAGGGAAGATGGCAAAATCAAGTCAATTTGCTGCTGATTCATACAGTAGAACATGTGTTACTGGGAAATCATGTAGAAGGGGAAGTTGATGGGAATAGAAGAACTAAAGCAGAGGCGAGAAGAAAGAAAATGGTTACAAAATATGAAGAAAGGCAGAAGAAAAGAGAAGAACTAAAGTGGCAAGCCCTACAATCCTGGAATCACAGATTAAGGCTTTCTTTCACTGTTGGCTTCTGTGTTCCTGTATTTTTGTTGTGTATTTGGTTGTTGTGGTAATATAATTTTGTTGTTGCTGTGGCAACCGAGTTAGATTATTAGGGATAGCCCAGCCAGTTTTGGCTGATTCTTGTTCAGTTCAGTGTGTGTGGCAATAAATGGCTGGTTGTAAGGATTTACAGCTCTCTGTGTCTCCAGTGATTTCTTCCTAAAACTGCTACCCCAAAGGATACAACAAAGTGGCGATGAGGGTGGGATGTTTGTGCTGCCCCAGCAACAGAAGGAAGTAGAAGTCAAGGTACAAAAAAACCCCTTTTTGCTCCTGGAAAGGGGTGAAAACAGCTTGTTTGCACTGACTGTGCAAACTGAAATTAAAACAATGGCCACAGTTACGGGGCCACTGGAACCTTTTGAGGAAACTATAGTGCAAAGGCATGTATGTACTGAGAGTTTTGAGCTTTTTTTTTTCTTATTGCAAATGACATTACAGAAGAGAAGAAGGTGCCAATATTCTTAAATGCTGTATGGGCTAAGACCTACTCCCTTCTATGCAGCTTACTACACTCTGTTAAGCCAGAGACCAAATCTTATTGTGACATTGTGGAAATCCTGGGGTCCCATTTTTCTCCCAAACCACTGGAAATTGCTGAAAGATATAGGTTCCACAAAAGAGACCAGAAAGAAGACAAAACGGTTGTACAATTTGTAGGAACTTTGAGAAAACTTGCAGAACACTGTGAATTTAAGGAGATACTAAATCACACCCTACATGACAGGTTATTGTGTGGCCTGCACAGTGAAGCTATATAGAAGTGCCTATTGACAGAGATTCAGCTTATCTTACAGAAGGCTGTTGACATTGCTGTCTTTATAGAACTGGCAACAAAGGAGATGCAATCCATCGGTGCATCTCCTAGGGTGTGTAAGGTGTCACAAGAACCTATCCACAAAACTGTGGGGAGTCAGGAATGTTATCACTGTGATAAGCCGGGTCGCCATGCATCAGAATGCTGATCTAAGGACCTGGTGCGTCGACACTATGGCAAAAAGGTACACATTGAGTGTGCTTGTAAACAAAAGAAAAAGAGGCCTGCGGTCTGGCCAGCTAAAACAGGAAATCTGCATACCCTACAGCAGACCTAGGATGACCAAGGAGACACCCCATCACAAGAAGAAGAGCCACTCCATGTTTTGTCTTTGGCAGCAAGCTCACATGAATACTGGGTAATCCCATTTTTGGATGGCAAACCTATAGGCATGGAACTGAACATGGAGCTGACTCACTGGTCTCTGAGACTGTGTATAAAGAAAAGCTATAGCATCTTCTGCTTTAAAGCAGTTCTGAAGGCATATACGGGAGAAGCTGTGACCATGTTGGACACTACTGTTGTTAAGATAGAGCTCAATGGACAGGTTGCTAAATTGCCACTGTTTGTGGTGAGAGGTAATTACCAAGCCTTAATGGGTAGGTCTTGGCTTAGGAAGATCCAGCTGAACTGGGCAGAAGTGCACCGAATAACTAAAGAAGAAACTAGTCTGCCTGCTCTACTAAGGAAACAAGCTTCTGTTTTTGGAAAGGATCTGGGAAGTATGAAGGAAATCTCTGTGACATTGAACATTAAACCTGACAGTTTCAGGAAAATATCTGAAAGCCAGAACTGTACCATATGCCATCAGGTTGAATGTTGAAGTGGACCTGGAGCGCCTGGTCACAAATGGAGTCCTAATACCAGTTACCCATAGCCCATGGGAAACTCTTTTGTTCCAATCGTGAACAAAGATGGGTCCCTCCAGATTTGCTGTGATTTTAAAGTCACTGTTAACCCAGAGTTGTGTGCACAGCAATACCTGATTCCCCACATTGATGACTTCTTCACAGGCCCCGCTGAGGGACAAAAGTTCAGTAAGATTGATCTGAGTCAAGCGTATTTACAGATGCAAGTCGATGAAAAGTTCCAAGAGCAGCTGACTATTATGATGCATAAGGGGCTTTATTGATACTTTCATCTACCCTTTGGAATAATGTCTCTCCTGCCCTGTTTCAAAGGGCTATAGACCAGATCTTGTGTGGCTTGCCAGGAGTCCAGTGTTATCTGGACAACATTCTGGTCACTGGAAGGAATGAGGACCATCACCTAAAGAATTTAGTGGCTACCCTATGAAGACTGCAAGAGTATGGCTTATGAGTTTGCAAAGACAAGTGTGAATTCTTCCAGCCCTCTGGTGAATATTTGGGACACATCATTGATGCTACAGGTCTTTGTAAGGCCCCTGCAATAGTTAAAGCTATTGTGGAGGCTCCCCCTCCTCAAAATGTTAGCCAACTTTGCTTGTTTATAGGACTATTGAACTATTATGGAAAGTTCATCTCAGTTAGCCACAATGCTAAAACCACTTCACAAACTCATTGGGCAGAACAAGGCCTGGAAATGGACTGATGCCTCTGATGTTGCATTTAACAAAGCTAAGGATGCATTGCTAAATTCTGAAGTTATGGCGTACTTTGATCCATCCTTACTCCTACAGTTGGCCTGCGATGCATCTCCTTATGGAGTGGGATCAGTTGTGTCACACATTATGGCTTCGGGAGAAGAGAGACCTATTGCTTTTGCTTCAAAGCAGAGCAGAAACTAACTATGCCCAAATCGAACTTGCGACATTGGGAATCGTTTTCGGAATTCAGAAATTTCATCAATATCTATTCGGATGGAAGTTTACTCTTCTCACAGACTATCAACCCCTGACTTCAATTTTTGGACCCCAAACAGGCATTCCCCCATTAGCTGCTAGTTGTATACAACATTGGGCACTGTTGCTTTCCGGCACACATATGAAATCAAATATCGGAAATCCACTCTGCACATCAATGCAGATGGTCTCCCAAGGCTGCCTTTGCCAGTCAAATATCAAGATATTGCTCAGAAGGAAATCTTTTACTTTGAACAGGTAGAGAATACACCAATCATTGCTACTCGGGTAAAGAAGGCAATTCAAGTTGACCCAGTATTGTCCCAAGTTATGGACCTGGTGATGTGTGGAACATCTCAACGAACCTCTCTAGTCTTACCCGACTTGTTACCTACTTGTTCAGGATGACGGAGTTATCAATCCAATCTAGTTGTTTGTTGTGGGGGAGAAGTGTCATTATCCCACCACCACTGAGATCACAGATGTTAGAACAGTTAAAATGTGGAATAGTGCGCATGAAGGAAATTGCACGAAGCTATTTTTGGTGGCCTGGATTGGACAGTGCTATTGAAGAGAAGGCAAGAGCTTGTACGTCATGTCAGAGTGTGAGGAATGCACCCCAGTGTGCACCCTTACACCTGTGGGACTGGCCTGAAAACCTGTGGCAACGTATTCACGTTGACTTCAATGGCCCACTTGAAGGAAGTATGTTCTTCATTGTGGTAGATGCCCATTCTAAATGGCCAGAGTCTCTATAATGCAGTCCACTACTGCAGAGAGTACTATCCAAGAACTACGAGGACTCTAGTCATTTTGGTCTGCCCGAACAACTTGTGAGTGACAACGGATCGCAGTTCATCTCTCAGGAATTTCAAAATTTTATAAAGGCAAATGGGATACACCACATCACTTCAGCACCATATCATCCATCCACCAATGAATTAGCTGAAAGATTTGTGTAGACAATGAAATAAGCTTTGAAATCGGGAAGGGGACAATTATCTATTCAAAAGGGTCTGGACACCTTCTTAGTATCCTACAGAAATACACCTCATGCTACGACCAAGGCATCCCTGGCCTTTCTAATGATGGGATGACAGCTGCACACTTGCTTTGATCTGCTGAAACCTTCTGAACCCTGACAAATTATGCAACGTCAGCAGCAAGATCAAGTCATCAGGCATGCACCCAGAGCAAAAGACCGAACCTTTAGCCTGGGACAGCCGGATTTGACTAGAAATTATACTTCTGGATCTAAATGAGTCCCTGCCATTGTCATCACTCAAACGGGACCCGTTTCCTACACAGTCCTGACTGCAGAGGATCTCATCTGGCGGCAACATGTAGATCAGCTGCTGCCAGGTCATACTGGTCCTCAGGACACATCTGCAGTTGAGTTGCCTGACTTCACCACTTCCAACGAGACACAGAATCAAGTCACCTGTTCCTGACTTTTCTCCTCCATTGCTGCTGGTGACAGAGAAACCCTTCTGCCCGAAATGAGCTGATACCACATTCTCACCCATTTGCCCTACACCCATTGTCAGGTCCGCGCCCAGGACACTTTCGGGTGCAACAACACCAGAAGTCCGCTGTAATTGACTAGAGATAGAAGGCCTCCTTAATAGCTGGATCTTTAGCTAGGGTGAACCCAAGGTTATAGGGGAAAATAATCCCTGGAGTTTAGCCGGGAATGGAGGCAGTCTACCCTCCTTCTCTAATTTAGTGTTTGTTTTATTTAGGGTATGCTCTTATTAAGGGGGGAGAAATACATTGTGTATTTGGTTGTCTTGGTAATACAATTTTGTTGTTGCTATGGCAACTGAGTTAGATTATTAGGGGATAGCTCAGCCAGTTTTGGCTAATTCCTGTTTAGTTCAGTGTGTGGCAATAAATGACTGGTTGTAAGCTTTACAGCTCTCTATGTCTCCACTGATTTCTTCCTAAAACTGCTACCCCCAAGGATACAACAATTTTGTCCCTTGATACTGCATGTGTTCAGCTGATGACTTTATGAATCTGATGTGTTATCAGAACATGGATTCATGACATTCCCTTTTGCATTCCCATCCCCAACCACCAATAAATCCTGCAGCAGCATGGCTGGATACAGCCCTATGTGAAGGGATACTATTATCATAAATGGTAATTGACAGAATTTTTCCTAATCACATTTACCTGATGACCTCATTCATATTAAAAGTTTAAATTTCTTTTGGGACATAGGAAATGCTTTACTAAAAAGATCAATGGTTCATTTAGTCTAGCATTCTGTCGATGACTATGACTAATTCCTGAAGTTTCATGGGAAAGTTTATTAACGCCACAATGTATGTGACTTGAGAAGGACCATACCATGGGGTAAACTTCTTACCAACCACAGCTGGTGATCAGCTCATGCCTTTAAGCAAGATACTTTTATTGTTTTATGCTTGATAGTGTAAGCAGACATGCTGCTTTTACAAGACTTTGATAAATGAGTATTGCAAAAAATATCTAACTCTTTCAGTCTGTTTGCTCATTAATTATATTATTGTAAATATTACTCAAATTTAGATATTGTATTAGATATTACTTTGCACTGCTTTTAGGATCTTACCTCTTGCTGACCCCTCCTCTAGACTCAGAAGCCCCAGGCTAAGATTTTTAACAGGTGATGAGTCGGTTTGGGGTGCTTCAAAATTTTGGGGAAATTTCTGAGACATATTAATGATGCTAGCCTGTCAAACAATACCTCAACATTTTACAAACATTAAGCTCCTCTACGGTGTCTCAAGTTGGGCACTGAAAATCACCAAACATATTTGGATCTTTAAGTAGATATTCATTCATGTCATTTTACTATTAAGCTTTTGGTCTTTATGTTTAAAAATTAAAGTGGGAAAGGCCTGATGCTCATTTATATTAAACCTGGACATGGATGGAGCAGTGTAGCGGGGACTTAGTCTAAATGGGAATGAGGCCGAAAATGTTTAACATTGTTGATTTAATATTATTGGTTTAGGTTTTAATTCAGAGTTAAAAATGAACACCAGAATGTCCACAGGTGGGAAGTGCTACTGAAATCCATCTCCCCATGAAAAACCAACACGCCTGTATTGAAATAGAAACATTTGTGAAATTCAGCCACCTTTCACCTGTCACTCCAACTGCTTTTAATATTTTTCTCCTTTTCTCTTAAAACTAAACTGAGAAGATTTAATATATCCTAATCAAGTTTAAAATACTATGGGAAAGGCTTTTTGAAAGCCACAGCAGGACAAACTATTCATTTTCACTGGAGACTGAGAATTGCAAATTACACTCTGCCATACTGTGGTAAGCTCCAGTAAAGAAAATATGGACTATGCAATGTCACAAAGAGGCTCACCTACTACGTTATCTGGAGAAAAAAAATGGAACCTGGGTGCAGGCTAACTCCTGAAGGGGATCAAGCAGCGAAGCAAGCAGTGTAATGAAGGACAGAGCTCCCAGTTCAGGCTTGGCACTGTTACAGTTAAAGGGAGTACATGAAGAATGCTTAAACAGAGTTCAGTGGCATGTTTGGAAAAATTCAGCATGGCTTAATGGCAAAATCTTCACTGTAGTTATTGCAGTCAATGTAAAACCTTAGGCCTCTGTTCCAAAGAAGCCTTCTGCCTCAGAAGCTGCTCAGTGCCTGGGGGATGAGCTCAGAAGAGGAACTGTGGCTGAATGTATGTGCGTGTATGAACTATCAAAAGCTGGCTTGCCTGCAAATAGAAGGCCTGATCCTGAGTAACTGCAAGTCCCATTGATTTAGCCAGCTTTGATCATTAGGTCACTTTGGACCAAATTCTGATTTTAGATGCAGTCCTGAGCACGGAGTTGTGTGTAAACTGCCTCTCCCTATGAGTGGCTCCAGGGGACACACCCAGAGGCAAAATCCCTTCCCTGTTTTCAGCTTGTATGCAATGAGGGGGTAGTAATTTATTGCTGGCATATACTAGCAGTAAGTTGCTGCTTTCCCCACCCTTATTTAGCTGTGCTGGGCAGTGAGTGAAGCAGGAAGAAACAGGTTTGGAGCCAGGCTCCATCCATTCCATACCCCTGCTCCAGGATGAAAGTAAGCAGACATATAGTACCTGGCTATTCCTACATACCTGAACCCAGGGCCTGGGTAACCTAGCTTAAGGAAAGTTATATCCCTTCACCCTTGTGTGGCATGAAATCCTAGTCACACTCTAGCCCTTTATTGTCATTATTTAGGAAATTTGGATCAAAGTACGTTCTGCAAAATCGAGTTCCAAAAGGATGAAAAAGTTGCGTGAGTCTCCCTCTTTAAAGCAGATTCAGTTCATTTCTTTTTACTTTTGCAAATTCACGTCCATGATAGTATTGTTATGTTTAAGAAAAAAAGGCCACTTTGCCCTTAAAGTCTTGTATGTTTTTTTTTTCTATGCAGCACAGACATTATAACATGAAATTTGGGGACGTGGGGTATGGTGGGGGACAGTACATTTTGGAATGCATTTCAAAAATATGATTAAACCCTACGCGGAAAACTTACCTGCTAATGTGTTTATTTTGTAGAAAATACCAGTTACCCTTCCTGTTTCTTTTGATTCAAAATAAAATTCTCTCTCACAGCTACAGATATTGAACTCCACCAGTTGGTATTTACAGAAATCATTGAGAGTTAAACCAATTTGTTTTTTCATTGCAATATTAATATAAATACTTTTCTTCTGAAATTGAACCTGTTGTACTGAAAAAGTTATTTTGTAGTAACTAAAGAGGAGGCATCCTTGCTAGCATAAGACTGTGGATCCAGAGTGGGACGCTCGTTCCCAGATGCAGTGTAGACCAGGGGCGATGGATAGAGCCCTGAGCGGATACAAAAATGTGGATCTGCATCTGCTAGGATCAACCCGTGATCCAACTTACGATCCACTAGCTGTCTTTTACCTCTATCTGCATCTGCAGCAGCAAACCATCTCACAAGGGCTAGTGGGGTGGTGGAGGAGCCGAGTCTTGTAGGGAAGAGGCAGCATGAGGGTGGGGACTGGGGGTAAGGGACAGCGCAGTAGCGGGGTCTCAAGGAGAAGGGGTGATACAGAGGGGAGGGCTGGGGGGAAGGACCATCGCATCGTGTGCTGCTCCTGGGGGTTTGCAAGCAATGGCACATGGTAGCAGCAGTGCATGTTGCATCACAGTGGGGAGGAGGAGTGAGGTTACAGGGCCAGGCCCGCTCCAATCCCCTTGGGCGGGGCTGGGCCCAGGACTGGGAGCGTGGACAGTGCTGTCAGGTCAGGCCATAGTGGGGAAGCTGGTGCTGTCTGAGGGACCCAAGCTGCTGGACAGGAAGCATCATGGCAAGTAGGTGCTGGACAACCCTGACTCCGACCCATGACCGAGACCCAGCCATTGGCCCTGAGCGCACTGCACCCCCCGGGGCTGCCCAAGCTGGGCACCATGGGCCAGGCGCCACTGATGAGTGGAGCCCTGCATGGTTGTACCTGCATCCAATCCACTATCCACAAAAATGATCAGCAGATATGAAGTAGATATCTGCAGATTTACAGGGCTCTGGTGAAGGACTCTTCCTAGAAGTGTGGGGTGGGGAAACAAGCTCCTGCCCCCTCCAGAGACTTACTCCTTGAGGCCCCACTGCCCATCCAAGCCAGAAGCTATATATATTGTCATCAAATTTGAAATGGTTGTGTGTGAGGATAAAGGCACAGAGCTCAGCAGCCAGTTGTGCTGTGGCATCATCAGGGATACTGTTCCTGACAGCTTGTATTCCATCTGTGTGTGGGATGTTTGTGTAGAGAGCCTCTACATCCATGGTGGTTAGGATGGTGTTTTCTAGAAGGTCACAAATGCGTTGTAGTTTTCTCAGGAAATCAGTGGTGTCATGGAGATAGCTGGGAGTGCTGGTGGCATAGGGTCTGAGTAGACTGGACAGTCTCTATGGAAAAGGATAAATGGACACAAATCAGATATTAGGAATGGCAATATACAAAAACCTGTTGGAGAACACTTCAACCTCCTTGACCACACAATAGCAGATCTTAAGGTGGCCATCCTGCAGCAAAAAAACTTCAGGACCAGACTCCAAAAAGAAACTGTTGAGCTTCAGTTCATCTGCAAATTTGACACCATCAGCTCAGGATTAAACAAAGACTGTGAATGCCTTGCCAACTACAAAACCAGTTTCTCCTCCTTTGATTTTCACACCTCAGCTGCTAGAAGAGGACCTCATCCTCCCTGATTGAACTAACCTCGTTATCTCTAGCCTGCTTCTTGCTTGCATATATATACATGCCCCTGGAAATTTCCACTACATGCATCCGACGAAGTGGGTATTCACCCACGAAAGCTCATGCTCCAAAACGTCTGTTAGTCTATAAGGTGCCACAGGACTCTTTGCTGCTTATACTTTAGCAGGAGATTTTGTATGGCATGATCACAATTGACGTCAAAGAGAGGATATAATGGGAACTAGAAGCTGGAAACATGAGCAGGAAATGCTACAATAAGGTCCAGCTTGGTGAAGTTTGTAGAGAGCTGGAGTTTATACCTCAGCCCACGTAACTCTATTGATTTAAATAGAGCTAAACTGGCATAAAACAGGAATAACAGAGAGGTTAAGCAGGCTTCAAAATTGATATATAAAAGAGACTCCTCTATATACTGACTCACCACCCTGTAAGCCCTACAAATCACAGGTAATACCCTATGAAAAGAGATGACCCTTGGCCCCAATAAAAGATATTACCTCACCCATTTTGCCTATCTAATAGTCGTACATGGGAAGTGAGGTAAGCCATAAAGGATTTTGTAGACCAAAAGCCATCAGCACCTTGAATTTCATATGATATGTATGAATGGGTTCCACATTTAGACTTGAGGAATAAATTTGTGGTCCATCACTCAGATTTCAAAATAATTTGATTTTCACCTTTCCCAGATAATATTGCTGGCTTCTTCTCTTCAGCCTTTTCTTCCTAATAGTTGGAAGAGCAGTAGATTAGCTCTTTCCCCCTCAGCTTGCCTTATTGGGAGGTTGGCTGGAATGACCGCTGCTAAAGAGATTGATTCCAATGACTGAAGGTTCTTTTCCTATCCCCTCAACAAGTCTGTGGGTGGAACACAACTCTACTCGTTTTCTTGTGGAGACAGCAGTGGTAGGTGCATACTGTTTTCCTGGCCTCTACCAAGAGGTTCTGGCACCATCCATTTCCTTATCCCTATGGAGGGGATTAGTGCTGGAAGCATTTTTCAGTCCCTTCCCATAGAATACGTTTACACTGTAGCTGGAAGAATGCTTTTCTGTACAGGGAGACAGACATGTGCTAGCTCCGCTCAAACTAGCATGCTAAAAATAGTAGGGTAGCCAAGGGTAGCCTAAGTAGAATCTCAGGCTACCCATCTGAATATAAACCTTCCCAGTCCTCCTGGCCCAAGCTACCACTTGTGTGACCGTGTCTGTACTGTTCAAGCAGAGCTAGCATATGTGTGTCTAGCCCAGTGGTCCCGAAACTATGGGTCGTGCCCCCCTAGGAGGGCATAGAGAAATGTTTGAGGGGACATGATGGGGCCCAGGCCAGCCCCCACAAGGGGTGAGGACAGAGTGCCACCCAGTCCTGATCTACCCCTAGCTGTGGCCCCAGACCCAGCTCCCAGACATGGCTCTACTCCCTGCCCAGCTGTGTTTCTGCACCTGGCTGTGGTCCAGGCTGCCAGCATAGCCGTCGCTCCACTCCACTCCATGGCCCTAGCCCCACCCAAAGCTTTGGGCCCTCACCCTATACCCATCTCTATCCCTAGCCTTAGTCCCTGGCTGTGAATTTCGCTCCCGATTCTGATTCTGGCCACAGACCTGCCCCCAGCTATGGCCACAGCCTCAGTCCCTGGCTCCTAGCCCAGCCAAGACTCTGACCCCTGCCTCAGCCCCCAGCCGTGACCACAGCCCTGCTCCCAGCCACGGCCCCAACCATGGCCCCCCAGCCAATCCCAGGTTCCAACCATAACTGGGATGGGGCACACAGGGGCAAGAGAGTGTGCCAAGTAAAAAGTTTGAGGACCACTGGTCTAGCCACACTGGCAAACAGTCTCCCAGTTGTGGCTGGTAGCAGAGAGAAAAGGCCTAGTGGTTCAAGCATTTCTAGGTACTTTTGCAGAGGGGCAAGTGCTCAGCAGTAGACATAGAACCAGAATATTAGTGATACTAGACTTGAATAAAAATAATAGATGGGACATTTGGAGAAAAAAGTCAACATGGTGTCCATTCCCAGAGGCTACTATTAAGAGGTTCCTTTACAAGACACAGACATAGTCTGGAGGGCATTAATATGAAAGGAGTTAGTTATCTGCATCTAATAAAGATAATTCTATATTAAGGAAAATACAGATTATGCGTAACATTAATCACTTATTTACCATTCTCTCTCTCTTTATTCCTTCCCTAGCCCCCTCACAGCTTATGAAGTGTTTCTAGTAATAGTTTCCTGTGTAGAAGATCCCCATCACATAAGCCTGCTATCAGTGCTTAAACCCCTGGAGCTCTGAACTGTGTGATCTCACTTTGATCAACCAGGTGCTGCCCTAGATAGCAGTCCCTCCCTGTTGGCGCACCCTCATTTGTAATATAGGAATGCAACCTACTTCATCAACACACGTCCACATGTGCACACACACACTCACACACAGTTAGTTCTTCCCCTGCTAAAAGCAAGGCCTTCAGGAAATCCTCTCTCTCTCTCTCTCTCTCTCTCTCACTGAAGTGTTCGAATTTCTGTTTTGTTTAGCAGTCCTGTAGCAAGACAGCCTGTATTTTGGCTAGTGAGTTAAAGCACCCAGGATGACCTAGCTCTCTCTTTTATATAACCAGTAATGTTTTCTTTACTAAACAGTAACTGTCCTCAGATTTAACTTTAAACCAAACTAAACCAAACAAAATCTTGTGCCTTGTTGAGGACAATATTCTCAGTGATGATAAATCTCAGCTGATATTAAAACTCTGAGCCATTTATGATACATTTATAAAAAAAACGTTAGGACTAAGAAAACCCAGTTTATATAAATATCATTAGGGCTCGTCTACATTTAAAAGGCTGCAGTGGTGCCACTTACTTCAGTGAAGCTGCTACCTATGCGATGGAGGGCTTCTCCTGTCAGCATAGATACTCCACTTACCTAGGAAGCAGTGGTTAGATTGACTAGAGAATTCTCCTGTCAACCTAGCACTGTCTATACTGGAGGTTAGGTTGGTGTAGGGGTGTGGATTTCTCACACCTCTGAGCTACGTAGTTATACCGACCTAACTTCCTAGTGTAGGCCAGGCCTTATTTAGCAGCACATAGAGCACTCTGTTGCAATGAAGCTTCATTCAGAAAGGCAAGTGTGCCAAGACAGCTATAAAAGTTTAATGTGGCTCTTCAGCAGCTCCCATTGGTCTGGAGCAGTGATTCGCAGCCAGTGGGAGCTGCGATCAGCTGGACCTGCAGATGGGGCAGGTAAACACATCGGCCGGCCCACCAGGGGCTTTCCCTACACAAACAGTGACCCCTGTTTGAGAAACCCTGTGATAGATTGACCTGATCTGAGTAGTCTTGAGCACCCACAACTTTTATGGAAGTTAATGAGTATTGTGGAAGCTCAGTCTTCCAGGTTTTGGGTTAAAAGTCAAATTCACAGCTGATCCAACAGTCATAAGAACAACATAAGAATAGCCATACTGGCTCAGAACAAAGGTCCATCGAGCCCAGTATCCTGTCTACTGACAGTGAGCAATGCCAGGTGTCCCAGAGGGAGTGAACCTAACAGGTAATGGTCAAGTGATCTCTCTCCTGCCATCCATCTCCATCCTCTGACAAACAGAGGCTAGGGACACCATTCCTTACCCATCCTGGCTAATAGCTATTAATGGACTTAACCTCCATTAATTAATCTAGTTCTCTTTTAAACCCTGTTATAGTCCTAGCCTTCACAACCTCCTCAGGCAAGGAGTTACCTGGTTGACTGTGCACTGTGTGAAGAAGAACATCCTTTTATTTGTTTTAAATCTGCTGCCCATTATCAACAAAAGACCCGCAAAAATCCTTGCCTTATGTGGGACATAGGTGGTGGTTAGACCTTGTGCTCCTGATCTGCTGCAGATGATCAAATTTTGCCCTACATTCTTAATGTTGTACAATACAAATCTCTGTGACAAAGCCAACTTTTCTTAGAGCTAGTTAGCTGTAAATTACTGTGGTTAAGTCACCAAGTGTGAGTATGATTATGAATTATAAATTATGTACCAGGATGTGCCAGTCCTGCCTTTCCTTCATTACACAAAGAAGTTGGTTAAATTGAAGATAATATGGGCTTAATCCTGCTTCCTTTGATGTCAGTGAAAAGGAAGGATGCCCTTGTGGTTAATGGACTGCATTTGAACACCAAAGAGCTGGCTTCAGTATCTGGTTCTCCTACAGATTTTCTGTGTAATCTATGGAAAATCTCTTAACTGCTCAATCCCTCATCTATAAAATAAGGATGATAACACATCCTCTCTCTCACTGCCTTATCTATTTAGATTATACAACTTTCAGCACAAGGACTGTCCCTTCCCATGTGCTTTGGTATCTAGTAAAATGGGATCCCAGTCTCAGCTGCGGACTCAAGGTGTTAGTGCAATACAAATTATAATAAGTATATTGATTAACTTCACTGGAAACAGGAACAGGCCTTCTGTTAGATTGTAACTAGAATGATTGCCATTAAATGTTAATATTTGCCAAGAGATACCACATAATATCAACAGTTGTTCTAGAGTCAAGGTCTATGGCAAAACTGGTATCTCTGTGTGGCAAATGCTATCCATGTACCACTGAACGTGGCTGACCTATGTTGTATGCCACCTTTGCATTCCTCCAGCTCCAGGCCTTTGCAGGCTGGTTCATTATATTTTTAACATTGGCTTCTACTGTACAGGAAGCTTCTATTATTAGGCACTTCGTACATATTTCTGGTTTCTAAAAATTACTCACCAGTGCCTAGAAAATGCTATTTATCTCTAGTATTTGTCTGTCATTCTAGCTACCATCTGCCTGTGTATTGTTTCGTTTCCAAGACAAAGGATAAATAAATGATATTGTTTCTTCCACAGCAGTTGTTTACATTGGCTGATGTTCTAAAGCTGAACGCTGAGGCCCTTGTGATGTGTGCACAACTTCTCACTTGCTGCCAAATCTAACTGTAACTGTTCCTAAGAAAACTGAAACAAAATGAAATTAAAAGCATGTATTAGTGCCATAAGTTGTCAATGTGCTCCCAGTATTCCCCATCTCCTCTTGAGCGGGTTGAATGAGGCCTGGTCTACGCTATGTGTTTAAACCAAATTTAGCAGCGTTAAACAGATTTAACCCTGCACCCGTCCACACAACGAGGCCCTTTATATCAATATAAAGGACTCTTTAAACCGGTTTCTATACTCGTCCCCGATGAGAGGAGTAGCTCTGAAATCGGTATTGCCATGTCGGATTAGGGTTAGTGTGGCCGCAAATCGACGGTATTGGCCTCCGGGCGGTATCACACAGTGCACCATTGTGACCGCTCTGGACAGCAATCCAAACTCAGATGCAGTGGCCAGGTAAACAAGAAAAGCCCCACGAACTTTTGAATTGCATTTCCTGCTTGCCCAGCGTGGAGCTGTGATTAGCACGGGTGGCGATACAGTCCCAAATCCAAAAAGAGCTCCAGTATGGACCGTATGGGAGATACTGGATCTGATCACTGTATGGGGAGACAAATTTGTTCTATCAGAGCTCTGTTACAGAAAACTAAATGACAAAGCATTTGAAAAAATCTCTAGGCTATAATACACAGAGGCCACAGCACAATGCTGCTTGACAAGCGTAATGGAAAGCCAAAGAATCAAATGGACGCTCCTGGAGGGAGGGAGGGGGGTCTGAGCACTCCAGCTATCCCACAGTCCCCGCAGTCCCCGAAAAGCATTTGCATTCTTGGCTGAGCTCCCAATGCCTGAAGGGTCAAAAACATTTTCCCGGGTGTTTCAGGGTATATGTTGTCAATTTACACCCTTCCTCAGCCCCGAAAGAAAAGGGAAAAAAAATGTTTCTCACCTTTTTTTGATGTCACCCTATGTATGTCTACTGCATGCTACTGGTAAATGGAGTGCTGCAGCACTGAACACCAGCATCCTCTTCCTGGTGGATAGCAGTCACATTGTACCATCTGCCATTATCATCATCAGCCCATGAGTGCTCCTGGTTGGCCGCAATGAGGTCAGCCGGGGGCACCTGGGTAAAAATGGGAATGACTCCCGGTCATTCTCGGCAGATAGTACAGAACGGCTGGTAACCATCCTCATCATAGTAACTGGAGGCTGAGCTCTATCAGCCCCCCCCCCACACCTTTCATGTCTAAAGAAAAGATTCTGTACTGCCTGGACTATCACAGCAGCTGGAGGCTGCCTCCTCCTCATTTCATCTCACTAAAAAGTCAGTGTTTCTTATTCCTGCATTCTTTATTATTTCATCACACAAATGGGGGGACACTGCCTCGGTAGCCCAGGAGGGTTGGGGGAGGAGGGGAGCAGTGGGTGGGGTTGTTGCAGGGGTACCCCCTAGAATGGCATGCAGCTCATCATTTCTGTGGGATCTCTGGGGCTCTGACATGGAGCAATTGTGCTCTCTGGTTCTCTAGTACCCTTGCCCCATATTCTAGGCAAGATTGACTTTATTTTTAGACAAAACATAAAGAAGGGAATGACCTGGGAAGTCATTCCCATTTTTGTCCATGAGCCCCGGCAGACCTCAACGAGGCCAGCCAGGAGTACCCATGACAGCAGCAGACGGTACAGAATGACTGATAACCGTCATCTCATCACCAATTTACAATGGCATGGCAGACGGTGCAATAGGGATAGTAACCGTCTGCTACCTTGCAAAGGCAAATGAATGCTGCTGTATAGCACTGCAGTACCGTATCTGTCAGCAGCATCCAGTACACACACGGTGACAGTGACAAAAGGCAAAACGGACTCCATGGTTGCCATGCTCTGGCGTCTGCCAGGGCAATCCAGGGAAAAAGGGTGCGAAATGATTGTCTGCCATTGCTTTCATGGAGGAAGGATTGAGTGACGACATTTACCCAGAATCATCCACGACACTGTTTTTGCTTTGGGATCTCAACCCAGAATTCCAATGGGCAGGGGAGACTGCGGGAACTATGGGATAGCTACGGCATAGCTACCAACAGTGCAACACTCCGGAAATCGACGTTAGCCTCGGTACATAGACGCACACTGCCGAATTAATGTGCTTATTGTGGCCGCGTGCACTCGACTTTATACAATCTGTTTTATAAAACCGGTTTATGTAAAATCGGAATAATCCCGTAGTGTAGACATATCCTGAGAGTGGATGGGCAAGTACAGACAATGGCTGGAACTTTGGCACCACCCCTTTGTCACCTCCAGCCCAGTAGCAGCTTCAAGCTTGTGTGGAGGATGTTGAAATTTGCTGTTGGTAAAACCAGCCCTGCAGCAAATTGCTACTCCCACTGTAGAGCAAGAAGAAATCTGGGAGGGAATAATACAGATATATAATGCAGTCTACATGCTACTCCTAAGGCAATGCAACTGCCCAGTGTCTCATGCACAAGATTTGTGGAAATCCCATAGGTTAGCCCTAGATGTTCAAATGAGTATAATGTGTAATCTCTTTGGAGCGGGAACCCCTTCTTCATATATTTGTGCAGTGAGGAGGCCCTGATATCAACTAGGACCTCTGAGTGCTATTGTAATATTGATGAATTGTTTATAATTACACACTGAAAAATAATTGCAAAATTTCATTATAACTGTGCTATATTATGCAATGTAAATATGCAGTACAAATATATGATGGATTGTACTTCTTCTTATCATTATTATTACAGTACTCAAATTTTGTAATTGGTTCACAAATGGAAGCAAGGGTAAAATCATTAGGATCAACATCTGCCCTGTGTTGACAGCTCTTTATTACTCCCTCTCCTTAATTTTAAAGCAACCATGTGTTTTTGAGAAGATGTTTACCTTTCTTTGACTTACAAATTGTTCAAATGTACATTTTGCCCTTTTCTTCAAATAAACACTTCAGGGTTGTTGTTTTTCCCCCTGTGTATTTACAGTCTCCCTGCAATGCTGCAAATATGGCTTACAAATTGTTGACATTACCAATGGCAATTTCAGCTCTGTCACTAGATGTACATGTTCAGCCTCAAATTACAAATTCATTACATTCCATCATCATGAAGGGTCAAAAAATTCAACCCAAACAGCCTCCCCTCCCAAAAAAACCAAAACAAAACAGACCTTTTGGTAAATTGATTTGTGGACCATAATCAAGAAGAAGTGCACAAAATGCAAGAGGAGACCTCTGTACTGAGATTATACTACCAAAGATGTAGCTCATCAAACTATGACAGTCATCTAAATTCACTACACTACACTTTTGATCCTTTTGTGTCATAGTACAGTTTAGCCCAGTGCTGTTCTCTAGAACCAGTATAAGAGGGCTGTAGAAGTAAAGAGAATGATGCGCATATTTTAGGTCCCCTTTATACTACACTAAACTGGTAAATGATCTAGTGCTACATGGCAATGTAACAACATAGTTAAATCTCATTGCCATATTTCAGTGTAGATGAGACCGAACTATGGCTCTGATCCTGCACATGATAATGCATGGACTGACTGTGCACCACATGGAACTCCATTGAAAGCAACAGAGTATGTGCAGCAGCCAGACCATGTGTTATCAGTCACAGAATCAGGGCTCATATGCCCTAAACTCATCTGCAGATCTTAGACAAGATTTGCCACAGTTCTTTTCCTGCACTGAGGTTTTAATGAATAATTCATTCTTCACTTCTCGTGAAGCATTATAATACACTGTTAAAACAGTTGCTGCTCAATTTCACCCCATAAGAGGTTGCACTTCAGTGTCGGATGAAGTGATCCTTGTTTATAGTCTGTATTAATGCTTCTAGAAAGAGAGAGACTAGGTGAAATCTTGGCCCCATTGACGTCAATAGCAAAACTTCCATTGACTTTAGGGGGGGCAGGATTCCACCTGCTATATACAGGTAAAATGGTTATCATGAAAAATGTTATGATTATAATAATATTGATGATTACGAATCCTGAATTCCTTATTTATTTGGCTTGAAGCCTAAATATTGATATAGTAAAACTAAGTAGTTCAGAATGTATCCTAAAAAGAGTTAGACAAATATAATAGCTTGCATTTACATATATCCTGTTCGGTCCATAACAATCGCCTACTAGAAGAGGAAAGAGGGGAAAAATAACAATTTATTTTCTTTCCTCTGCTGTGAGAGTCGAGGAGAATGAAACAGGGAGATTCACATGTACGCAGCAAAGAATCCTGTGGCACCTTATAGACTAACAGACATTTTGGAGCATGAGCTTTCGTGGGTGAATACCCACTTCGTCAGATGCATGTAGTGGAAATTTCCAGGGGCAGGTATATATATGCAGGCAAGCTAGAGATAATGAGGTTAGTTCAATCAGGGAGGATGAGGCCCTGTTCTAGCAGTTGAGGTGTGAAAACCAAAGGAGGAGAAACTGGTTCTGTAGTTGGCAAACCATTCACAGTCTTTGTTTAATCCTGAGCTGATGGTGTCAAATTTGCAGATGAAGTGAAGCTCAGCAGTTTCTCTTTGAAGTCTGGTCCTGAAGTTTTTTTTAGGATGGCCACCTTAAGGTCTGCTATAGAACAGGATGGCCACCTTAAGGTCTGCTATAGAACAGGGCCTCATCCTCCCTGATTGAACTAACCTCATTATCTCTAGCTTGCCTGCATATATATGCCTGCCCCTGGAAATTTCCACTACATGCATCTGATAAAGTGGGTATTCACCCACGAAAGCTCATGCTCCAAAAAGTCAGTTAGTCTATAAGGTGCCGCAGGATTCTTTGCTGCTTGTACAGATCCAGACTAACACGGCTACCCCTCTGATACTTCATATATACGCACATACAAAGACAGCTCATTGGGCTAATTTTCTTAACCAGCAGACATATGGGTCTGCAATGTCTGAGAGCACACTCCTACAGGATATTTTTAAAAGTCAAATAGTCCTTGTGGACTTGCTGATAGCACTGAACGCAAGCAGGCAGGAGATCATCATTCTGGAATAACTCCAGAAATTCTTCTCCACTGGACAAAGGAACCTAGGATGGATGAACAAATCATTTTTTCTCTTTTTCTTTGGTTGGTGTTTGGAGCTAAATACCAGTACACGAGCTATTGCCAATTTTATTAGCTTTTGTCCCATTGCACAGTGACAAATGTATACACCTTCCTCAGCTGTCCTTCCTATTGCTGGCTGTCACTGCAGAAGTATTTCCAAGGCCACGTCCAGATTAGGGGAGGAAAATCGATCTTAGATATGCAACTTCAGCTACGTGAATAACGTAGCTGAAGTCGAATTTCTAAGATCGAGTTACTCACCCGTCCAGACGGCGCGGGATCGATATCCGCGGCTCTCCGTGTCGATTCCGGAACTCCATTCGTGTTGATGGAGTTCTGGAATCGATGTAAGCGCGCTCGGGGATCAATACATCGCGTCCAGACTAGACGCAATATATCGATCCCCGAGCAATCGATTTTAACCCGCCGATACAGCGGGTTAGTCTGGACGTGGGCCTAGTTACTGCAGTGTGCAGAACTAGGTATGCTGCTTAGCCAAAGATGTTAATACTTCTGTCCTGCAACAGCCTGATTCTGCTACCTATTAATTAATAATTGGAGATATACCTATCTCCTAGAACTGGAAGGGACCTTGAAAGGTCATTGAGTCCAGCCCCCTGCCTTCACTAGCAGAACCAAGTCCTGATTTTTGCCCCAGATGGCCCCCTCAAGGATTAAACTCCCTGGGTTTAGCAAGCCAATGCTCAAACCACTGAGCTATCCCTCCCTCCACCTTGTCACCTTGTCTGTGGCACAAATAAGTGTTTGCTTAAGTGTTACCCATTCTGACCACAGTTTGCAGGAAGAGATGTAGAATTTGCTCAGGTAGGTCACTGAAGATTGAAACAGACATCTTTACCTCTTGACCTTTGTCCTCTACCATCCTGACCTTTGAGTTGCTCCTTAAAACTTACTTCTACTGTAAATTCATACAGAAAATTACTTTCTGAAAATGGCAAAGCAAGTGGTGACTTGAAACTGCTAAGATTACTGCTGCAGACAAGCTATAAATTGTGCACATAGCTAATCTATGCTACAGCATCTGATTGTTATCCCTTCCTCCTGGGATCCCACACTTGGATATTTGTCATCCATGTACATTGTCATGTCTTATAGATTTTAAGGTCCTAAGAGCAGAGATTGTTATTTGCCTTATGAGCCAGAGCATGATATGCAGAATAACTCCTTACTTCACAAATGTCCCTTGAAATCAGTGGGACTGTTTGTTCAGTAAAGTACATACAGCTGGAATCAGGGTATCACAGTCTGGCCTTATATTAAAAGTGTCTAGCCTAAACTTGGCTGATGCCTCCAGGTCCTATGCAATATAAGTGGTTAAAAATAAAAAAGTTCTCACAGAAAGTCAATGAGACTTGTGCTCCTGAAATTCCCTATGCACTTCTGAAAATCTCCACCCAAATGTCAAGATTATTGTTAATCTGTGTATCCTTCCTTGGGCAGAATTGTGGGCTGAAAGCTGAATTCAGATGGGGTCTTGGCAAAACAAAAGTCTTACTACTTCTCTAGTAGGCAAAAGCCAGCGTGACGCCATTGCTCCCATTGGTGAGCAGTTACTGGCATGATAGTCATAATGGCTAGTCATAATGGCACCAGCAGGACCAACGAGCCACAATTTGGCCCAAGGTAACACTGCTTTCCTTTAACCTTTTCCCCTTTACAATTTCCACTCCCTTATTCCTCGTCACGTTTCTGTCCACTTATAATACACTGTCCCATGAGTTATCCAATCAGTCATGACTTAACACAATCTGTGTTAAAACAACAAAGTAGAATGCAATACTCCATGAATGGTTTCATCCCTTAAACTATAGCACTCATTTAACATAGCATAAGGCCAATAGAATTTGAATAAAATTTTTATTTTCTTTCTGTGGAACTTTTGCAGAAAAACTGAAATTGCAGTAATCTGAGAATTCTAGAGAGAGCATTTGGGACCAAATTCTTTGTTAGTGTAACCCCACTGATGTGAGCCTGAGTAAAGTCAATGCTGCTGGTGGTGATGGATAATGGGGGATCCAGGCCTCTTGGCCTCTCAAAATCCAGGCCTCTTGGGCACTCAAGCATTGTTTTTCAAGATGTAATTCTATTTAACCTCTCTTCTAACTAGCAAGTAAGGTCACTAGAGGTTTTTTGTTTTTTTTACTTTAGCTGGCATCTTTAGCCATCAAACTTGTCTGTAATAGCACATCCTATAGGAGAACAATAAACATGATGGTTTGGGAACTGGTGATGTAAAGCTGGAGCAGAGAGGATGTGAGATTCTGAGTAGGCTGTTTCTCTTCCCCCACCACAGCTATTTCTAAAGTAGGGAAGGGCATAGCTCATGCAGAAGAAATTTTATAAAAATATGCATGAACCCTCTTTCAGTCCACATATGCCTGAGAGTTATTTTTCTGTCATAGTCACAGCTACTGTGCACTAGCTCAATAGAATGGTCTGGTAGAGCTGTGGAATGTTTCTGGACATTCATAAAAGTGGTTGCATGTTCAAATACTGTATAATCTGTTAAAAAGTGGTAAAAACTGGGAGTTTAACAGTATGGTCTTGTTTATGATGCAAAAGGTCCCGGGTTTAAATACTGGTGCAGCCATGGAAGTGGAAGTGGAAAAGGAAACATAGCCTGAGTTATTCAGGAGATTAGGCTAGGCAAGCAAATGTTCACTTATTGACTTAAAATCCATTAATCTTATATTTATGATGTAGTATCACTACACTTACCATGACCAGTGCTTGCAGACCTATCTAGGCTGCTGGCCCTCTTTATCCTTTGTCATGTCAACTGCCTGCGTTCCATTGTCGGGCCACATTTTTTAGCTTCAGTCCACATGGATTTGCCTCTCTCTCCCCACATATTTCATTTTCAGTTTTGATGTTTCAGAATGCACAAATTCACAGGGAAACTCAGTTTAACATGCATAATTTTACCTAGCTTTATGTTGGGAATATACATTTATTTATTTATGTATGTTAAGATGAGTGGTGTAGCTTTTCCATCACTGGGTCAATGACATGTCACTACTATAAATATTAACTAGTGATGGTGCCAAGGTGGACCTCTGTGGAAGCCTGTTGCTCAATAGATAAGTTCTGCTGGTCTATTCCATTAGATGTACATGAAATGTATGGGTGAGCATGACAGTCAGTAGGCACGTGTTGTTCTGAAACACAATATTTTCAACACTTTCAGAAGCAGAACATCCCACCAAGCTGTATTGTATGCCAAGGACAGGTCTACAAAGGCCATTGCTGTTTTGAGAGTGCTTTGGTAGCCAACTTTTATGTAGTTTATTAGTATAATTATCTGATCAAAGGTGCTTTGCGCCAGTTTGAACACAAAATATTTAGCAATGTAGCCCTCAGAGATGGTTATAAGTCTCTAGAGCAGCTCTGGAAGAACTTGTATGTTATGCATAGTAATGATACTATAGATCCTCAGCTGCATTCCTTGGTTTCAGGATGGCAGTGACCTTTGTGTGTTGCCATACCTTGGGCATTTGGCCAAAGGTGTGCCCATTGGTAAAGAAGCACATCAGCCAGTCATGGCAATGATGACCTACGTCAGAACGCTGAGGAATAATTAATAAGATGATTCCATGAATAAAAATCACCATATTTATTCACTAAAAGTATTCACTAATCACATTTTTAAATAAATCAGCCAACTCTGGTACACTGAGATAATTAACCCTTTTATTAGGTGGCTAAGGATACCAATTTGAAAACTTTGAAAACCACATCTTACAGAGGGACTGAGCTCTAAAATAAATAAATAAAAAATACATAAGAACACCTAGGAATGAAATAAATCTCTCCAATTGTAATTAATGCATTTATTGAAAAGTAAAGCTGAGGTTAACCCACCCCACTATGCTTTTGCCAAACAAAATGGCAAGGAGGCAAGACATAGCTTTGGGGTTTTTTTAAGCTGATTGACCTAATGGTCACTATTTCATTATTATTTCGGCTCAGATGAATGTTTCTTATTTTGAAGAATTTCTCGGTTTAGAATCCAGAGGTCTAGAGGTCACTTTTGATGAAAGAATCTTTAAACATCCATTATCAGCACACCCTGAAAAGATTAAAACTGTCATTTCCGAAAGTATATATTGACAGAAAACAGCTATTTTTAGTCTAATTTTGTTTTGAGAAAGTATTTAATACCACACTATCTATCATGTAGATATAGAAGGCCTAAATATGAAAGATAATTTGAAAGCACTCAGTGTCAATGTTATGTCACTTACCAATTACGCTATATTGAAGGCATGAGAAATGTCATTTGTTCTTGCCATGCGGCATACAAATCCGATGAGCACTTTTTCCAGCATGCATTAATGTTTTCCTGTAGGAAATATTGCATCAGTATATCTGCTGTGATTATGCTGAGTTAAAAATATTTAAGCAAAATTCCCATCAAATGTAAAACAACTTTAAAATGTAATGTTTTCATTAAAACTTACAATTAAAAGAAAAACTCTGCTGTGATCCTTTAGTGTTGCTGATGAGTAGGTCTAGAT
The DNA here is from genome assembly GCF_025201925.1 of Gopherus flavomarginatus. NCBI lineage: Eukaryota > Metazoa > Chordata > Testudines > Testudinidae > Gopherus > Gopherus flavomarginatus. Next base: position 305,495,895 of record NC_066617.1, read on the forward strand.
TCTACCCTTATTATTTATGCACATTAATGGAGTTAAATTATATATATATATATATATGTATATAAAGTTTAAGAGACTCCCTCTATTATTGATCCACTCAATTTCTTTCTTTTTTTGGCAAGGAAGAGAATTACAAGGTAATGACCTGATTGTAACATCTTCATTCCTTTTGTCTTTTGTGGGCATAAACCAAATATGAAACCACCTGAAATAGAATAACAAAAGCATGTAAGTCCTATGTGAAGTGAGAAAATAATAGCTCTGAATTAAACAAATTAGTCATTTATAACTATTTGGTTGGAGTCTCCACTTGGCCTTGAAAGGTGGCTCAGCACATGGAAAGGCTAGAGGAGCCTGTTGTGTCAAAGGTATATAATTTCATTCTCTCTCAGTGCTGAAAATGGTCTAGAAAATTCTTAATTGAGGTAATAGAAGATTCATTTCATATCATGTCTGGGAAGGTGGCTAAACCTTTCAGATTGTGTATCCCTAGGAAAGAAAAAATCCAAAGGGAGGCATTCCAAGATCTCAAAAAAGTAGAATTCACTGGGGTCCAGTAAATGAATTGCTATTAAATAATATACATAAACTCTCATTATTATAAGGAGGGATTTTCAAAAGTACTCAGCCACCTCCCATGGTTTTCTTATGAGCTGCTGGGAATTGCTCACTTTTGTACATCCACTCACTTCATTTAGGTTCCTAAACGGGAACTGAGCTGTTTTAAAAATCCAGACATTTATTTAGGTTTCTGAGGGTATGTCTACACTGCAGTATAAACCCAGGCTCTGACTCATGCTTGAGCCCAAACCACCTTCTCTTTGCACACAAATCTCTCAAACTCAGTCTTAGACCCAGAGTCCTAGGAGCCTGCAAGGATAGAGGGTTTGAACTCGAATCAAGCCAGAACCCATGGTTCAAGCCTATAGCTTTTCAGTGTAGACACGGCCCCCTGGTCTTGGGTCCTGGAAGTCTGCCAAAAGTATCCCACAAGCCCATGTACCAACTTCCTTTGTTCTCTCTCCCCCAAGAATTACTAGTTGATTCCAGGCAAATGGTTGTAGTTCAGTAGCTTGATGAGTGAGCCCTTCCATTTTATTCTGATTGCCAAGCAACAAAGACATCTTCTGAGAACCTTCTGCATTTGCAATGGACTAGCAGAAGTCCTTAGGCAAGCGCACTGCTTCATGGTCAAGAGAGCATATCCAGATTTTGGTTAGTCCGTGGTGCAAGGCCAACAAAACAGTGACTTTTAGTCAGAGAGCCAGTTTTGACCATTCAGATCAGCAAATAGTGAAGAAGATGGCAGTGTTGGAAATTTACAGGACAGGGAGTGGATTAAGTGGCTCAAGACCAACTACCGGAAAGCCAGAGACCAGAACTGTACCACATGCCCATTTTATGATGAGTTTGACTGAGTGCTGGGTACTGAGCTGAGTGTGTTCCACAGTGACCTGAGATGACAACCTTCTGGTACCATGATGGGATCCAGCAGCAGGTGCTAAATGAGACCAGGTAAAGTTACTCTGCTGCCGACCCCAGTTCCAGAGGAGGGTTTTCCGCAGGATCAGCTGTAACATATCATGGGGCTGCACTCAGAGGAGATCTTTGATGCCCATCCTGAGGAATGGCCCATCATGGAACCCACAACAGAAATGGCAGAGGCAGAAGCCACCCTGAAGCCTGGAAAGTTTCTGGCACCATTTTAGTGTTTATTAATATGGGAATGGGAGGGATTTCTGTACATGAAGCAATGCAAAAGTTATTACAAGCCCCAGCAAGCAGTGTGTATACATTAATGGTGATTGTATCCCAGCACCTTGGGGTCCTCCTGCTGCCACCAAATTCAAAATGGCGACTGGGAAAGGCAAATGTTTTTAAAAAAAACCTTTAAAAGTGAATTTTTACTGGAGAAGCACAGATTTTATTAGCACATTTCTGTTTTTTAAAAATAATAAGCTTATATTACCATCCCTGTCGATATGTCTCTCTGAACCACTCAACACTGTAACGGACCTCCTGAAAACGGGACTGGGGACTGGGGAGGGGAGAGTGGAAATGTGTTCCATTTACAAATCTAGGCCAGTTCAGGTAAATGCAGTCCATGCAATGCACAAGTGACTAAATCATTTGTCCCAGATATGACTGGGGTTTAAAATTTTGTCCAGAAATGTGCTGGGGGGTGGGATAAAAAAGATGGCAGTGCAGTTCTGTGTTTGCACACAGTCATAACAAGCTAAACTATTTGGAAGCTAACACAGCATTCTGTGGATTCTCACATGAATTCTAACCCAGTCCTAGGTGCTGACAGCTACAAACTTTCCCTGAAGTAGGAACTCCAGATGGGTAGTCATATTTTGAGGAAGGACATATTTTCCTGGGCCAACTTGATAGCTGACCAGCCCACTCCAGTTACAGATGTACTGTTCAGTCAATATAGATTTGAATACTTGGGTAGCATACACTGCTGGTTTCCCACTGTCAGCTTGGACTAACACCCTTCTTTGTCATTCAGGCACTACAAGAACTGTTATGTCCTCTAAAATGTGGGATACCTGAAATGCTTTTTTAGCATGGCCACTGACCACTCTCTCAAAGCCAAATTGTTCTGCAATATTTTTTTTTAAAAGCAGTAAGCTAAAAGCAGTAAGTTTTTTAAAAAAAGGATAAGTTAAAGACTGCACTATGCAGTCCTCCATATTAAATCCTTCCCCCATGGACACCTCCACCTCTCTCCCCTGGCACCAAGGGTGTAGTAAATGTGGAAGGAAGGGAAAGGAGAATGGGGAGAGGGCAGCAGACATGCAACAGGAGGGGGTGTCTGTCTTGTGTATTTTCACTATTTGCATTTGTTCATGCACTTTGTTCCTTTTGCTAAAGGGTTTGTTGTTACTGATGTTTTATTGTGGTAATGGCAGCTGAAAATAGGTTAATGTACTTTTCTAGTACATTGTTATAAATAAATCTTTTCATTTGATTAAGAAAATTTACAGAATATGTATTTCAAATAATAAAGGTATAAACATAATCAGGGACAATTGGGAATTTATATGCAAACACTATTTCTCAGTACATTTAGCTACATCAATCCATAAATCAATCACTTATTTACATCAACCCACACTGTGAACCAACCCTCCCTCCTCCCCCATTCCATCTGATTAGTGGTCAGGACATTCATAAGTACATTGCATGACAATCATATCACTCCCTCAAGCAGTCTATCCCCACCCCCACCCACCCAAGCACATTTATAAAGGTACTATTATCCATTTTCCAATGGCCCATGCAAGTCCAGAGTGTTGGAGCACAAAGCATCCCTGACTTCTGTTGCCCAAGTACATACAGCCCCAGCTGTGGTTGGTGTGCTTTCTGGCTGGTTCAGCAGTCCATCACTGTCACAGTTCCATTCAGGGAGAAATGGCTAACTCTTGGAATTTGAAGAGCCTAGCAAGCCACAATAATGCAGACTGCATTCTTTATTCTGGAATCCAAACGGGTCTGTAGACATCTCCAATGGCATTTCAATCTGCCAAACTCACATTCAAGAACCATTCTACATCTGCTGAGAGTGCAATTAAACATTCTTTTTCCAGAACCTGTGAGATCAGAGTATGGTTTCATAAGCCAAGGCAAAAGGGTCTACATGGCATCCCCCAGAATAGTGGTGAGGACAGTAACTTCTTTTATGACAATGCCATTAGGTGAGAATAGTGTCCCAGACTGTCCATCAATGTAGACACCCAATCAATGAAAAACTATGGCTCATAAACTATATTGCTGTTCATAAATCAGCATCTCTGGTCCACAGATGCCTGCATCTGTATGGAGTAGTATGCTTTTCAGTTTATATGCTTAAGTGCTCCTTATTGAGGGCAAACTATGGGCAGATGAGTTCCATCAATGGCCATGGATGGAGTTTGGAAACTCCATTCTCTCAAAGATAGCTATTACCTTAGGAATATCCTTTATAGCTGCCACTTTGGGATAAACCACACATCTGATTACCTCAAAAATCTCAAGCCACCACTTTACCCAGAGTCAACTGTTTGGCATCAGACCTACAGCAATCTGGGGTAACCAGTTTCCAGAGTTATAATAACCTGTTTCTGGAACACCTTGGACACTGTCATATGTGTCTCTTTACATTGATGGCTTTTTTCGTGTGAAAGTTCTGGACCCACAACTTGTCATCCCAGGTCTGGAAGACAATGTGGTTCCACCAGACTGTGCTCATAATCTTGCTCAAGAAGTGCCAGTCTAAGTAGGGGGAATCAGCAGCTACACCAAGTATTATGAACAGCATCAGCCAGTTCAAGTCTGCTGTGTCTGTGTCCTCCTCTTCCTCCTGCTCCATCATGAGCTCTGATAGGTACCTTTCATGCATCAGGAAACACTGCCAAAATATCCACAGGTGTCACACGGAAGCTCTGTCCAATTCCTGAAACAGGAGTGAAAGTACAAGTGAGAAAAGTTCTTCAAGTGATGCCTCCAACCATGACTCCGGTTGCTGGGAGGGTGCAGAGCAAAATGACAGCTCAGCAGGATGTGTTGGCAGGCTGTTCAAACTTCCTGTAACATACAGGTGGACAGTCAAGTTTTCTCTCATTTCACCATGAGAAAAAGAGCTAGAGTGGCCACATTTCAGGAGAGCTCTAGGAAGTCTGGGATATCGCTGATTGGATTCAGGTCTGCATATCACAGTGTGGATACCAAAGTCCAGGTTCAGGCCCAGATTAAAACATTCTTAATCTAGGCGTAAGCAGAGGAATGGTCCCGTTATTGTGAGGAACTTTCTTGTCTTTTGCACTATCCTGGCGAAGTGGGCTAGCAAAAGGATCTGAGTCCTTGCTCTCACCCTCTTTACCCAGCGGCCTTCCTGCCCTCAACGATTTCCCTTCCACTCTCCTGTCTGGCAGAGTCCTTGTAACCCCAAGAAGGCTGGGCCCCGGATTCCTAGAGGTCTCAACCCCCAACACTGCTGTGGTCACCTAGGACAGGGGGTAGGGTGTCCCTACTCCAAGGTACTCTCTCTGCTCTGGGCACCTCCTTGACCCATTGATCATTTCGTACAATTTAAAGCAAATACAAGTTGTTTAATTAACAATTAATATAAAAAAAAATAAGAAAAAGTTAAAGGAAAACACAGTACCTTGCTCTGTGGCAGGGAACATTACAAACAGTATCTCTCTAGACATCATGACACTTCACAGTCTGTTCCTTGTAGGTCCCAGGTCTCCTTCTCAGGCCCTGGCAGTGCTATTGGACACTTGCAATGGTGGTGGCCCCACACCTCTGGGCTTTGGGTGGTGGAACTCTTCTTCCCAGCATCAGCCCCCCATCAGGTTAAGATTCCTCTCCCAGTCTGGCCTGCAAGGACCCTTGGCTGGGGTGTCTTTTTGCACTGGGCCCTTTACCCAAGGTCCCCTCTTGGCTGGCCCCAGTTGCTCACCACACCTAGCTCTGTGTCTGCAGCTCTGCTCCCAGCACAGGATCTGCTCTCTCTGAGCTGTGCCTCTGACTCTGTGGCTGCTTTTCTGTCCCCTCTGGATCTGGCACAGCTCTGCTCCCCAGCTCAGTCTGACACAGGCAATTCCAGCTCCCACAGAGGATGGGACCCCTGTGGCCTCCCGACTCCCTGATTAGCCTGCCTGCCCTGTCAATCAAGCTCAAAGACTGAGGCTGACCTGGAGCATTGGCCTCTCACCAATCTTTTAGTGCTGGGACCTAGCCAACCAAAAGACCCCCACTGAATGTTAGTAAGAGAGCAACAGTCACCTTACATAGGGTTGGCAAACAGTGTTGAAACTCAGGGTATGTCTGCACTGAAGTTAGACACCTGCAGCTGCCCCACACCAGCTGATTTGGGCTTGCAGGTCTTGAACTAAGAAACTGTTTATTATAATGTAAATATCTGGGCTTAGGCTGCAGCCCAAGCTCAGGGAGTCTCTGCCTCGCAGGGTAAAAGAGTCAAGGCTCTAGCGCCAGCTTGAATGTCTACACTGCAATTAAACAGCCTTTTACTTGAGCCCAAGGGTTTTTAATTGCAGTGTAGACATACCCTCCAACCCTGGGTTTTCAAACTCAGGGTCTGCTGACTCAAGTCCCACTAACACTGGGTTTACATTACAGTGTAGACATGCCCCAAGTAGAAGCTCTTGGATGCTGAGGACTTTTCAAAATCTGTCCCATTGTTGTTATTCATATCAGGCCTCATTTTTAAGCGATTTGAGTGCCTAAAGATGCAGATAGGAGCCTAGTGGGATTTTCAAAAGCATCTAGGTCCCTAACTCCCATTGATGGAGCCCACTAGGCTCCTACTTGTATCTTTAGGCTCCTAAATACCTTTAAAAATCCATCCCATCCCACCATTACAGATTAATATATAAATACACACTTACCACAGGTAATTACAATCTAAGGACTCAGTTTTGCCATTAATCCATTGCTCTGCATTGGGTGTGCTGCAGATCACACCATGCCACAACAGAACTGGTGTGGAATGCCTCCTGGAACTACCAGCTACATACCTGCCACAGACGTGGCAGGTATGTAGCTGGTAGTTCCAGGAGGCATTCCTACCCATCCCACCATTACAGATTAATATATAAATACACACTTACCACAGGTAATTACAATCTAAGGACGTTGCAGGTATGTAGCTGGTAGTTCCAGGAGGCATTCCACACCAGTTCTGTTGTGGCATGGTGTGATCTGCAGCACACCCAATGCAGAGCAATGGATTAATGGCAAAACTGAGTCCTTAGATTGTAATTACCTGTGGTAAGTGTGTATTTATATATTAATCTGTAATAGTGGGATGGGATGGATTTTTAAAGGTATTTAGGAGCCTAAAGATACAAGTAGGCTACTTCATAGAGCGTAACTTACTCCCCATTCACAAGCAGCCAGCTCCACTGGGGAAGATGGAGCTATGTGCCAAGGCCTTCCCTGCTTCCTTTGGGGCATCATGCCCCCTAGTGGAGTAGAGCAGAACCAGTTTCATGACTATAACAGTTACAAGTTATATTTTCAGTGCTCACATAATTACTTAAAATAACGTTAAACCAGGGGTCTGCAACCTCTGGCAGGCGGCTCGCCAGGGTAAGCACACTAGCAGGCCAGACCAGTTTGTTTACCTGCCATGTCAGCAGGTTCAGCCAACCGCGGTTCCCACTGGCCACGGTTCATCGTCCAGGCCAATAGGGGCTGGGGAAGCAGTGCAGACCGAGGGATGTGCTGGCCATGGCTTCCCGCCACCCCCATTGGCCTGGGACAGCGAACCGCAGCCAGTGGGAGTAGCGATCAACTGAACCTGCCGATGCAGCAGGTAAACAAACTGGCCCGGCCTGCCAGGGTGCTTACCCTGGCGATCCGCGTGCCAGAGGTTCCCGACCCCTGCATTAAACAATATATTGTGATTCTTCTCTCACTTTTGCTGATTCTACATTGGGATAACTCCAGTGACTACCTTGGAATTGTTCCAGCAACAAACACCAGTTTAATTAAGAGTGGAATCAAGACCAATAATGTTTAATTTGAAAATAAATTAAAAGAAACAATCTAGTTCTTTCAAGACTTTCTGATTGGAATTTGAAATTTGGTCCTGGTAATATAATCATGCTGATGTTTTCAAAGTTGCTTATCTTCAGTTCAGTTGTTAATTAGCAACTGTACTGTGACAATTTCAAGGCAGTCATCATTTCCTTAATCAGCCCACTTTTCACTGTCCTTGGCTTCTGGCACCTTGAACGTGCTCTCATCTGTGATGTTACTCTAGAGATAACTAATCCCACAAAGACTTGACTTTTCTGAAAAGATGATTTTGTATCTTAATGCAGCCACTGGCAGAAGCGATAGCATCGTTTTCTAATCTCATCTCAAAACTTCTCTCATTGCATCCATTTCCTTCCCTCCTCTTGCCCCCCCCAGCCCCCGAAGTCTTAAATTCTGAGGGTTAGACCAACAAAGGAATTTAGGCAAATAGCTGCCATTTTATGAGCATAAGTCCAGAATTCAAATACTAAAAAGCCCTGTTCAGCTGCTTTCCAACCTTGTGGGTGCCTAAGTTTCCATCAGTAAAGTACTTCAAAAATCTTCCAATGAGCATGAGAAAAGCTGCTGAAATCCTGATGTATTGTGCCAATTTCACATCTAAACCCTGTTGGGAGCCTTAAATTAGGCATTCCACCTGTATTGCTCTGCCCTCACACAAGATGCATCCAGAGGATGAGCAACCTCTCATAATCTTTACCCTTGTGGTTAGAGCATTCACCCAGGATGTGGGAGAGCCAGGTTCAAAATTCCCTCTTAGCCTGATGCAGAGCAGGGATTTTAACTCCCATCTCCTAAGAGAATCCCCTTGGCCATGGAGTGGAGCTGTCTGAATCTCTCCTATGGAAACCCTTCCAAAAGTGGATTTGGGGCAGCTCACCCAACTCTCTGGTGCCTTTGTTTTCCTATCCATAAAGTAGGGATCATAATGCCTATCCTGTAGGGTTAATTTATTGACATGTGTAATGTGCTTTCAACACCTTGAGGGAAAGGCATTGTACACATTCAAAGCAACATTATTATTATTCTAACTGAGAGATGAAGATAGGCCTCAGTGTTAAGTGATAAACCTAGCTTGGCAAATTCTGCTGAAAACCATGTTTTGTAAATCAGAATTTTGTAACTTAACTACGGAATTCAGGCTCAGATCTTCAAAGGTATTTAGGCACCTAGCTCCCACTGAAATCAACTGTAGTTGATACCTAAATATCTTTTTGGATCCAGGCATTAGTAACTGGGCATGAGGAAAACAAACAAACAAACAATATACTACCCAACACTAGGATGATTATTTAAATTGCTCTTGAAGGTTTCTTCACACATGCTATTTAATATCACATATTTCAACCCCATTGAATTAATATGTTCGCAAATCGAGATGTATTAAGCAGTAAATTTGTGATTCATTTTAATGAGCTCCCTTTTCCATTCATCATTGATTTGGCAATGTGCAAGTGTGTGGTGCCTCTGCATAATTACAGGTGTCTGTTTCATTTTTACTAGACAAGTTATAATTAATATGTAAATTATTTTCTTTGGTGGGAGAGAAAGATGTTGGGGTACTAAAGAGAAATGTATGAGCTATGGGACAGTGACAGGATAAGTATAAGGAGAGTGAGTTTGTGTGTGTGCTGAGGAAAGTAAATTATAATCTTCACTGCCCCTTACTACTAACAAAACCATATAGGTTGCACAGCACGAAGCAGATGAACAAATGGCAGCAATAGAAGCAGGGGCAGATGTAGAAATAGCAGCAGGAGAGACAGGGACAGCTGTACAAATGGCAGCATTGAAGGCAGGAGAAGATGAAATGCATGCCCCTCCCCAAAACAAAAACCCACCACAGAAAGACAAGGGCAGGTACAGAAATAACAGAAGCAATAGCGGGCCTGATTTTAAACTCGGTTACATGGCACACAAATCAGGAGTATGTCCACTGAAGTCAGTGTAACTATTCAGAATTTAAACTATGTGACAGACCCAGACCAGTAGGGTACAGGAGTCTGGTAGAGGGCAAATATACTGGTCACTGGGTGAAAAGTTTTCTGTTCCCTGAGTGACCAGAGCAGGGGCTGCACTAGAGTAATCAGGAACCTGCTAGAATCAATTAAGGCAGACAGGCTGATTAGAACACCTGCAGCCAATCAAGGCAGGCTAATCAGGGCACCTGGGTTTAAAAAGGAGCTCACCCCAGTTAGGGAGTGGGGTACCAGAGGAGAGGAAGTGTGTGAGGAGCTGAGAGCAAGAGGTGCAAGGAGCTGAAAGTGAGAGGGTGTGCTGCTAGAAGACTAAGGAGTACAAATGTGATCAGACAAGGAGAAGTTGACCCAGACTGTGGGGAAGATCACTGAGGTGAGCAAATCTGCCAAATAAGGACAGGACCCACCAAGGTAGAGGAGGAATTTTGTCACAACTAGTATAAGTGGGAGTATAATTTGGCTCATTGTTTACCAAAGTAGACATTTCCCTATCTCCATTAGTATGGGAATTCATCAGCAACAATCTCTGCCAAACCTTATGGGAAGACCTAACAACTTCACGGTGCCTAGGATCAAGCTCACACTGAGGAGCACCAAAAGCCCTGACTAGGCCCTCAGAAGAGGTATCCAGAAACCAGCAAACCAGCAAAACAGAAGTATAGTTATACAGCCCCTGTGGGATGATAATATAAGATTGTGATTTATCAGAGTACAAACACAGGAGTTTTTGCGCAATCCCCATTAATTCTAATGGGAATAGTGCACATTAATCAAGGGGAAATTAATATCCCCTATTTAGCAGAAAGAAGTTTATGACATTGTTTCTTTTGTGGACTTTTCGCTTCTGTCAGCTTTATATTGCCCTTGGCAGCGTGGGAAACTTGTAAAAATGTTGCCTTTTGTACTAATCAACCAAGCAACTTTTGTTCATCTTAGTTTCTTCCTTTTTTGTTGACACTGGAAAAAATATTAAAAAAGAAATACCTCTTTTAATGTTATGGGTGGGGCCACTAAGCTAATTTTCATGCAATGCCAAACACAACAAATATTAATGTGGACAATACATTTATTCCTGTTACAAACATAACTTTGTTTAGGTTTTCACAATTCCCTTCTTACTGCTGAAAGATCATCCTACCCTCTTTTGTCTTCTCTTTGCCCTTATCCTTCACTCACCCTGCTGTGCCTAGGAATCACAGGTTCAACAAATTATTGTGTGTGGGGATAGATTGCTGCACCATACAGAACCCCACAGACTCCAGTAGTGCTCTGCATGGCCACAGAACTCTACCCATGTCCAAGACATTGCAGGGTCAGAACTTAAAATTCCTATTTTTTATAACAGTTTGACTCACAAGCATGCTGGGGCACTTGAACTTTATTTCTAGGCCCCAATCAGCTGATCTAGATCAGGGTTACAAAAGCTAGTATCCTTGTCATATATCCAGAATCAATAACTGCTTACTTGGCTTTTACTGAGACACTTCTCTGCTAGGATTTCATACTCATTGCCCCTCTGCCTTACCTTGCACAAAAGACAAAGTTGGATTCTTGACTCAGAATTTCTTCATTTTTTTGGTGATAATTTTAGCTAAATCCACATAATTATATGACTCTTACTTTCTCTAAAACTTTCTTTTGCCATTGTTATTTTTGTTACTTTTAAAAATATCACAAGAAACTATGAATATTGCATTGAATATGTCAGTTGCACCAGTTTTGAAAATACATGCCATGTAAACATCTGAGTTAGCATGTTAATCAGATCTACTGCAGCAGTGCCGAGCACTTGGTTTTACACTAATACAAAAATACTGATCCTGAGTTTAAATGAAGATTCAGGCCCCAATCCTGTAAACTGCTCCACACAGTTTGACCCCTGCATCCATGGAGTAGCTGGCAGGACTATGGCTTTGTCTGTGGGAATTACCATGGAGCTAGCAAGTGAAAAGGGATTGCGCACAGGGAAGAATGTGATGATGAAACCTTTCTCCAAGTCATTTGGGCCTCAAGTCAAGATGCCACCATCTCTGCTGCCTAATAGAAAAGATATCATGGTTTTCATTTGACAGATAAGCCCTGTGTAATCCCTTTAATCTAGAGAATAGAAGACTAAATTGGAGACATATAGTAGTTTTCAAGTACATAAACGCTTGTTACAGGAAGGAGGATGAAACACTGCTCTCCGTAACCTCTAAGTATAGGACAAGAAGCAATGGGCTTAAATTGCAGCAATGGAGGTTTAGGTTGAACATTAGGAAAAACTTTCTAACTGTCAGGGTGGTTAAGCACTGGCACAAATTGACTAGAGAGGTTGTGGAATCTCTGTCATTGGAGGTTTTTGAGAACAGATTAGATAAACACCTGTCAGGTATGGTCTAGTTATTACTAGACTCCTTTTAATGCAGGGGACTGAACCAGGTGACTACTGAGTTCCCTTCCAGGCCTACATTTCTATGATTCTATGTGCTACTGAAGCTTTCAACAGCTTTCTATTCATCCAGTAGCCCAATGTGGAGAGGGAGGTCAGCCACTCCACAGAACCATCCCCATCTTTCATAAGCAGAATATATCTCACTGTTCTCAGGATCCACATGTGAATAAAGGGTTGAGGGTGAAGCTGGCTAAATGCAAATTATCCCCTTTCTTACCAACCTCATAGGAAATCTGAAAAAAAGTTAATATGACCTGATTATGCATTAATTTGTGGTAGTGCCACCTCCACACTGTGGGATCCCCTTTGGAGAGAGCTTCCAAGGCACAGAAGGGCTCAGAAGCATGTAATAGCACAGATCTATTGGACATACTCTGTCAGGGAGCTAAAGAAGGTTCTGGAATCAGTGCAGAGGCACAAGCTCTGCATCCAATCACCCAAATCTGCACAGACTCCAAGGGTCTGTGGTTTCTGAGGATTGAATCCCTCTGCTTGTTCCATGTGGAAGTGAGGAAACTCTGTTCCTAAGGTAATAATTGGAGATATACAATCTCCTAGAATGGGAAGGGACTTTGAAAGGTCATCCAGTCCAGTCCCCTGCCTTTACTAGCAGAACCAAGTACTGATTTTGCCCCAGCACCCTAAGTGACCCCCTCAAGAATTGAGCTCACAACCCTAGGTTTAGCACGCCAATGCTCAAACCACTGAGCTATCCTTCTTCTTTTCTAGGCAGCATGAGACCTTTGTAAGGTGAATCTCATACCTCTCCTCCCCCTTGGCCCTGTTCCTTCAATGTTTCCACAGGAAGATGCAATCTGTCCTGCTTTTAAAAAATTGTCTGGAGGGCCTTTAAGAACAAAGAGTTGATAATCCAATAGCAGTCAGTATAGAAGGAAGTCTTCTAAAGATGTGTAAGGTTGGGAGGACATTTCCAACATTGGGAGGATATAATGCCCTCATGGGAATTTGAGAAGTGCTCTCTCCTTGTCATAGAAATATTGAGTAAACAAATAAATGTTAAACAGACCCTGCAGGAAGGGTGGCTATTGGTTCAATTTATGTCTTCTTTTTCATTCCCTCTGAATATTCCTATACATAGTAAGTTGTTAGTCATCTCCCACTCACAATCCCTTGTTCAAATAAGAAATACAATCTGAGGCGTTTGAATCTATGCTGACCTGGTTTCAGGGCTCCAGGAACTGTGAGAGTTGAGTACTTCGTTATAGATTATTATATGTACCTGGTTTCTGTGCCTCTTGTAAAACTAGTGACACAAGTGGATATATTTTCTTACCTAACTAGAAGCATTTGAAATTATATAGCTACATATAACCAATGAATGTGCAACCATTACTTCCTATTGGGTAAATATTAAATATATATGCTGGAAATTTTAACATACTTATTAACAGAGACATACATATTTGGGATTTTTCAAAGAGCTGAATTATGGCTCAAATGACTGGAATACCTCCAGAGGAAAATTACCATACCAATGAACACTTTGAAAATCTTTAATTGCTGTATTATTAAGACATTACATGGATAATGAGAACATCCATAGTTACATTAAATAGTAGATTCAAAAAATAAATTGTTCTGGAATATAAACCCTCAAGCTCCAGGGCATAAGTCAATCATTGATAGTGTTAGGAAGGAATTTCTCCTGTTTATTCCAGAATTGCCCATGTAAGTGGGAGCTGTTGGGTGCTAAGCTCTTTTAAAAATCTGCTTTCGTTTTTCTTGCACCTTCCCCTGACGTGGTCATGCAGTGGGTAACAGACAGGGGTACCCAATCAGAAAAGCATCTCTATTAACTATGATTGAAGTAAATGAAACTTGCTTAACATTAAGAACATGTTTAAGTTTAGAGATGGTCAACTGTAAAATATTTTCATTGAAAAGGGGTCTTTATTAAGTCAGAAATTTAAAAAAAAGCCACCTCTTTTTCAAATGTTCCATGTTTCTTTTTAAACAATTAGAACACAAACAAAAATAGCTTTTTTTTTCTTTTTTTCCCCTTGTTCTCAATTTGTTCCCTACTTGTTTTCACCACTTTCAGTGGCAAAGTGGTGAAAGAAAAAAAGGAGGAGAAAATCAGAAAGAAAAGGGAGCATAATAGGAAATGGAAAAGTTTAGAAAAAAAATTCAGAAAAAAATACCTTTTTTAATAAATAATTTTACAAACAATTAAAACAGAAATAATGAAACCCACAGAATTAAACATCAACACTGCAAAATCTTTTTTGAATATTTTCTCCCATTTTTCAAATGGCTCTAGTGAACTTCTTTGCTGAAGAAGGATGAATTTAGGCATGTGCAGGAAGCAGCGTAGGCTAAGGGATGTGCTGGCTGCCACTTCCCGACACCCCCATTGGCCTGGAGCAGCAAATCGTGGCCAGTGGGAGCCGCAATCAGCCGAACCTGTGGACTTGATGGATAAACAAACTAGCCCGGCCGCCAGGTTGCTTATCCTGGTGGGATGCATGCCAAAGGTTGCCAGTCCATGGTCTAGATGCACACTGGCCTGCCACTATTGCAATTCCTATTTTCCTACTGTAAGCCATCTGCTAGGTGCTGTCAGCAGCAAGAAGGGTCATGTTTTATTATTTAGGGGTTCCTTCTGAAAAGATTAACAAATAACAATGGCTCAAGTGGGACATGTAAGGTATCATATGTGAACTGGCGATGCACTGGTGATAATATAATTCTGAAATATATGTATTAACATTATATGAGGAATTATGAATATTCACTGATATTATGATTTAAAATCTGTGACCAACCAAAGGGAGAGAAACAGGTTTTCTCCCAGATAGGATGGAAGGCAGCTATCTACCTGGCCCCTATGTAAACTAAGCATGGTGGAATCAGAACAATGGAACCCCTTCATTTACATGTGAATCAGCAAGGGGATAGGAAGTCCACCGGAGAGGAAGAACAGCATGAGGTCATCCTGAGTCTGGGGACAAAATAGTGAGTTTGGGAAAACTTGTTTCACTTTTAATCTAAACCAACCCAGTGCTGTGTTTGAATTGATTGTTAACTCCAGTTAAAGTAATGAGCTGTTGTGCTTGTGTCTCTTTAAAAAAACAACAAACGTTATTAATTCTGTTGGTTCCAGGAGAGAGCTGGATGCTTCAAAGGAGATGGTTTAGGGGAAATTCAAGACTGGGAGTTTCTTGGGGTCACCCTGCAAGTAGTTCTCAAGGTTGGTGGAGACCAGGCTGGGGCTGTTGTGTGGTAAGCAGGCTACTGGGATCAGAGTGCTGAACCATGGCTGCACACCATGCAGATGGTCAGGGTCTCCGGCTGTTGACGTCTGGGCTGTGAGTCACAGCATCAGAGGATTTAAGGCACCCAGGTTTACAAGGCAGTGGTGACACAACCACTCACTGGTCTGAATTACACTGCACAATGTGATACTCACACCCCAGCCTTTCCAATTTCTCTTTCCTTCTAACCTTTCAAACATTTGAATTTCTTTTAAGGTTAACCTCAACTGTGGATTTCCTGCCTTTTAATAGTTTTTTGTTTTGTTTTTATAAATATAGCACTCTCATAAGGATTTTTGCCTTTAAATTACTGATACTCCCAACCTTAAATACTCCTCAGTGAAGATTTTGCTCTGTAAATTAGTCTAAACTAGTAAAGTCACTTAGGCCTAGATGTTAAAAGATATTGAGGCAACCAGCTTTAGTTGAAATCAATGAGAGCTAGGCACCTAACTCCCTTTGAAAAGCTGGGCCTTAGTGGCAGAGATGGGAAGAAATCAGGAAATTGACAATTACCAGTTCTATAGGTTTATTTTGTGGGAAGGAAATGTCCTCCTTTTCCCACTGTTGCAGCTTTTTTTCAAAATTCACATGGATGAGGGTTGTTTGTTTGTTTTTTAAATCTCCAATCTCACCCAGCTCTAGTATGGGGTGGAGGGGGAGTGGGAAAGAGAGAGAACAAAAATTATGTGGAAGGCAATGGGAGGGTTATAGGAGGAGGGTGCAATTTTTAAAAACAGTTGAGCAGTCAAGCTTTTTAAGATATGAGTGGCAGAGGGAGGTTTGGACATGAGAAGAACAGGAGACAAATGTTAACTTTTGAGAGACAAGTGGACACACTGACACTGAGAATTGATGCAGTCTTTTGTTTATTTCGTGAAACATAATTATGAAATAGCTAAATCAATTCAGATTGCACAATGGTGGATGTGTGTTTCTTTATTAAATTGTTCTGTTTTTCTCAGGTAGTATGTGTGCCAAATGATGTAATAGTTACCATGGGAACTATCCTTGTATAATGCAAAGTAGAATAAAGCTGTGAGAGCTTGAAAAAACCCACCTGGCATGCAAGCATGATTTGGGTTTTTTTAAGGCATAAATAAACAATAATAATTCTGTCCAGCTTAGAGCCAGATTTGGACACCATCGAGTAGTACTTCACTCTGTGAAGAGTCCCATCCATATCAATGGGCTACTTGCAGAGTAGGGTAATAGCGTAAATAGTGGCAGTGGAATATTTCTCTTAGTGAAGTGATCATTCATGTAAAACAATAAAAAATGGAAAATTATCAAGAATAAATCTAAATTTGAGAACTCACCTAAAATAGAAAAGACGGACACCTAATATGTGTTCTTTTGGAGTTAAGAAAAGTTCCAGAAGTATAATATTTCAAAGATTCTACAGTTTACTGACAAAATAATGTGTTTTATTTATTATCATCAGACTTGCAAATCTCACAATCCCCTTCTTTCTAGTCTTGCCATCTGACAATCTTTCTGTCTAATGTTGGAAGAAAAGAAGAAAACATTTTCTATAAAAGCGCTTTAAATACTCTTTTGGGACTCACAATGCTTCTTCAAGACTAATATTTTGCAAATATTGTGATTTTTGTGACAAAATAATGTGTTTTATTTTTTATCCAGAGGGAGTGCATAAACCATGGCACCTTTCACTTTCTGCTTTTATTACTGCGAGTCTAAAAAAGCTCAGCCATATGACTAGTATTGAGAACCAGAATGTGGAAAGCAGTGGTTCTGAATGATGCTCCTACATTTCTCATCCTGAGTTCACATGGCTAAGAGCAATTCTTTAGAAATCAGACAGGAATTATTGATCTTTTTTTTTATTGGTTAATCTGACTTTAACAAATTAGTATTTAGGCCTAAAGGGAGTTTAATTATTACTATATTCTTGGAGAACTTTCCAGAGGTTGTTCATCACTTTCAATGGCTAGTGCAGGGGTTGGCAACCTTTGGCTCACGTCTCACCAGGATAAGCACACTGGTGGGCCGGTTTATTTACCTGCCATGTCTGCAGGTTTGGCTGATTGTGGCTCCCACTGGCTGCAGTTCACCGTTGCATGCCAACAAGGGCTGTGGGAGGTGACGGCCAGCACATCCCTCAGCCTGCGCCACTTTCTGCAGCCCCCATTGGCCTGGAGCGGCAAACCACGGCCAGTGGGAGTTGTGATCAGCCAAACCTGTGGACATGGCAGGTAAACAAACCAGGCCATCCTGCCAGGGTCTTACTATGGTGAGCCGCATGCCAAAGGTTGCCAATCCCTGGCCTAGTGAGTAGCAAATAATTCGCTGCAGACCAAATGGTACATTTTGGTATAAACGTATAGAATGCAAAGTAGATTTCCCTGAGGCATCCTTAAGTTTTCAAAAATGTCAACTGATAACTTGTTTTATCTTTGTTAATATATAGAATACAGCACTTTAATATGAAAAGGCTTTTGTGAGGAGAAATCGCTCTCAAGTTTATCAGGGTCCAGAGCTGTGGTACTTTGATTTTATAAAGGCCAGGCGCAATTTGAAGAAATAAATCGGATGTTTTAATTATAATACTCTGTACTCCCACAATACCTTTTATCCAAGAACGTCATAGTACTTTACTGACATTTGTTAATTAGTGATCTGATCCCTGCAACCTTCACTCATAAGAGTAAAACATATTGATGTGAATATTCACAATTGCAGGACCAACTTCTTAACCTCTCAGCAGCTCTGTAAGATGAGTGTCACTGAACTTATTTTGCACTGGAAGACCTTGATACTGCGTCGTTGAGCATCCCCAATTCCAGTGCATTTCAATAAGTGGTGTAAATACTCTCTACTTCACAATATCAGAGTGTTAACCAATGGCTGAGCGGACTATAGGAGACCTGATTTCTGAGTTTGTGCATTATCCACGCACTCATCTGCTGGGCCATATCTGTATATCTCTTTTTTCCACCCGGTATTAAGTTTTTCTTTTTGTAGATTTCATGTAAAACTTAAAGTAGGATTCCTATTGCAAATCAACTGAGATTCATGGAATCTATTTGTTTGAAAATATCTTTTAAGCTAGTAAGAAGGCACTAGCTTATTGCATATTTGCCTGCTTTCTAGTGTGGCAGTTGAGAGTTTACCTGTACTTCCCCTCACCAGCTCCATTCTATTTTTATTCCCCTTCCTCTCCCATCAGGCAGCCTATTGCATTCGCTTGTTCTTCCAGCACCTTTCTTGTTTGATCTTTTCTCTTCTGCCTTTCTGTGTTCTTTCCCCTCCTGTTTCAGCGTGTTTTCTTTTTCCTCCCTAATTCTTGCAAGCAAGAATGGTCTTAAAGTTAACATTACTTCACACTGCTTTGGTTGGGCTTAGACTTGACAGAAATAGTCAATCACATTTTTATTATGGGTCGAAACCAGGGTCTTATTGTTCATAAACAGATACATAGGCTAAGTTCATTGAATGTATTGTTCACAGTAAACATTTCCATTAGCTATGGCCCTGGGTCTGTTTACATTTAAAAAAATTGTCATTTAAGAGGCTGTACAACATTTCCAGCAGCCCTTGGTGGCTTACAAGTACTAGCTATGAATGATCTATAATCCAGCAGCTTCTTTCTGCCTTAGGTACCACAGCTATGATTTTCATTTAGCAATAGAATTCTCAGCTCTTGGCTCTTGATAAAGTTTGTTTTAGAAAATTCAGAAAGATCCTTTATCATCTTTTTCCTGAAAAGTGAAAGTCCCTTTGATAGCCCAGCAGCCCAATATTCTCCATTGTCACGTAATTAGGATGTGTTTTGTATAAAGTATGCTTTGTGAGGGATCATTCTAGAAGTCTTGATATGCTAGACATTAATATCTCATTGGACTGTATGTGCTATCATCATACGTGAAGTTATGAAGTTTAGCTATGTATGTGTTATTGAAACATGCTGTGAGGTTGAAAACACTCACAAGCAGCCTTTCAGGTACAACAGTAAGAAGGCCAAACAATATTAATGGCTTATTTAGAAAATGCACAAAAGCATAAGGATAACCCCAGGAACTATGTATAACAGAAACCTCTCAGAGATAGCACTACACAGTGGGAACTGTTTGACCCAGGTCACAGTGAAAGAGCTTTCCAGAAGTGGGAAGCAGATATACAATGTACTATGACACCATGATATCTCACTCTCCCTACAATAACACACCTGAGGGGCCAGGATTGGGAAGTGATGGTCCCAGGGTAGAGGGATATTTAGCCTGTGCATGAAAACCTGGAAAAGCCAAGGCAACTTGTTCCTGAAGAATCTGCCAGCCTGTTTATCACTCAGGGTGAGAATTTGCTGATTCATAACCTACCTATCTAGTGTGTTAAGCTCAGTTTTTGGTTTTGATTATTTACTAAGGTAATCTGCTTTGATCTGTTATAACTTATAATCACTTAAAATCTATCTTTTGTAGTTAAAACTTGGTTTTGTTTTGTCTAAAACCAGTGTGTGGAAATTATAACTTGGGGCAGAAAGCTGTTGCATATCATAGAAGATAAGTGTTGGAAGAGACCTCAGAAGGTCATCTAGTCCAACCTCCTGGTCAAAGCAGGACCAACCCCAATTAAATAATCCCAGCCAGGGCTTTGTCAAGCTGGGCCTTAAAAACCTCTAAGGATGGAGATTCCACCACCTCCATAGGTAACCCATTCCAGTGCGTCACCACCCTCCTAGTGAAATAGTTTTTCCTAATATCCAACCTAGACCTCCTCCACTGCAGCTGGAGACCATTACTCCTTGTTCTGTCATCTGCCATCACTGAGAACAGCCTAGCTCCATCCTCTTTGGAACCCTCTTCAGGTAGTTGAAAGCTGCTATCAAATCCCCCCTCACTCTACTCTTCTACAGACTAAACAAGCCCAGTTCCCTCAGCTTCTCCTCAAAAGTAATGTGCCCCAGCCCCCTAATCATTTTCATTGCCCTCTGCTGGACTCTCTCCAAATTATCCACAACCCTTCTGTAGTGAGCGGTGGGGTGGGGGGGTCCAGAATTGGACACAGAGCTCCAGATGTGGCCTCACCTGTGGTGAATAGAGGGCAATAGTCACTTCCCTCAATCTGCTGTCAATGCTCCTACTAATCAAGCCCAATATGATGTTAGATTTCTTGGCAACCAGGACACACTGTTGACTGTTCTTTCATAACTGAGGGCTGCTCACCTACTCCTCAAACTGCGCTGTCCAGTGTGACAGTCTGGGAGCTGACCTTGTCTGTGAAGATCGAGGCAAAAAAAGCATTGAGTACTTCAGCTTTTCCCAGATCATCTGTCAAAGTAAAAACTATTTCCCCATGCTAATTTTCTTCCCCTACTGTTACTCACACCTGCTTCTCACCTGTTGGAAATGCAACATCCTGATTATCACTACAAAAAGTTTTTTTTCCTCCTGCTGATAATAGCCCACCTTAATTGATTAGTCTCATTATAGTTGGCATGGTAACAACCATTTTGCTCATGTTCTCTCTCTCTCTCTCTATATATATATATATATATATATTTCTATTGTATTTTCCACTGCATGCATCCGGTGAAGTGGATTTTTAGCCAATGAAAGCTTATGTCCAGATAAATGTGTTAGTCTCTAAGGTGCCACAAGTACTCTTCATTCTTTTTTGCTGATACAGACTAACACAGCTACCACTCTGAGAACAAAAAGCATTACTGGTTTTAGTTTTGATTTTAGTTTCATCACCTGCAGGTACAAAGGAAGATTAAAACCTTCATAGGCAGGTATTATAAGGACACATATTTGATTTTAGAGGGAAGAGTAGACATAGGAATGAAATAAAAGAAAAAAATAGGATAAAAATGTGATCAATAGAAGCTAAAGAGGAGAGGGGAGGAAAAGAACATGACATGATTATTCATCTCTAAATAGCTCTGTGGGCACTGGTGAGCAAGGGTGCAGAGTTATATAAAGGCCAGTACCTGTGGCCACAGTGAGACAGCAGAAATACTTTGGCAGCTCATCTCTGAAATATCTGTTGGATCCAAATGAGAAATCTGCAGCCATGTATCTGACACAGAAGTCTGAATGTCCTGAATGAACTGTAGGCTTCTGGTGGATGATAGCTATTTGGTATGATCACTTTGCAGGACTGGAAGCCTGATCCTCAGCTGGGGTAAGTTAGTGTAGTTCAGGGATCGGCAACTTTTGGCACGCGGCCCACCAGGGTAAGTCCGCTGGCGGGCTGGGTCAGTTTGTTTACCTGCTGCATCTGTAGGTTTGGCCAATCGTGGCTCCCACTGGCCGCAGTTCACTGCTCTGGGCCAATGGGGGTGGCAGGAAGCAGAGACCAGCAAATCCCTCGGCCCGCGCCACTTCCCACAGCCCCCATTGGTCTGGAGCGGTGAACTTTGGCCAGTGGGAGCCACAATCAGTCCAATCTGCAGATGCAGCAGGTAAACAAACTGACCTGGCAGGCCATGTGCCAAAGATTGCCACTCTCTGGTGTGGTTCTACTGAAGTCAACAGAGCAATGCCAATGTGCACCAGCTGAAGATCTGGCCTTCCATTTTCTGAATGGACTAGAAATGGACTAACTGACCTAGCTAACCAACTGAGAACACAGAAGGAAAAGCAAGAGAAAGTAAGGTGCATGGAATTCACATCATATACAACAGTAATACAAGCTGAGATAGAACTAATTCAGCTTTTTCCTCACCAGGGTCCTGCATAAACAGTTGCTAAAATGCATTACATCAACAGAACAATATAAATGGAAGATTAATTAGTTTACTAAACTGATTAATAGGAAATAATGGGGCCACTTACAATGCATGCACAAATAACTCTTTTGTATTTGAAAAGCAGCCAAATACAAATCAACATATCCGTAAATGAAATATTAGAGAACATGAAGGAGAGTCTTGGGCTCAGTTCTTACTCTATAGGATATGAATAACACCCTTTGGCTTCAACAGCAGTTTCATGTATCATGCAGCAGGAGAACGGGTACCCAGGCATGTAAAAGTCATTGTACTTTACCTATCTTTCCTTATATCACCACACACACTAGAGTAAAAAAAAGTACCTGTACAAAATGGATGGTTTAGATCTTACTCTTTAATGCGCTTTATAGCTTAATTGGGGGGTTTTCATTCCTATCAGTTGCTTGAGATAACTGTTGCATGGCATTGGGAAAGCAGACTGGATGCTGTGACAGATTGCTAACCCATTTTGTAGAGCTGGGGTCATTAAGAGTGCATCTGCACTGGAATAAAAGACCTATGGCATGGCCGCAGCTGGCCAGCATCAGCTGACTCAGGCTCGCAGGGCTAAAACTTGCTGTGTAGCTATCTGGGCTCAGGCTGGCGCCTGGGCTCTGGGACCATCCCCCATCATGGGGTTGCAGAGCTCAGGCTCCAGTCCAAGCCCAAACATTTACAAAGCAATTTTTTAGCTGTACAGCATAAGCCCCACAAGCCCGTCAGATGACCTGGGCTAGCCACGGCTGTTTCATTGAAGTGTAGACATACCCTAAGACTGCATCTGATGCAGTGCCATGGATGACGCTTTGTAAAGCTAACAGCAGCATGAGCATTACTATAATCATACACCAGTAACCTGCAGTACATATACACAGGGTGAAGAACATTGTTATTTTGTGTATGGTCAGAGGAATCCTCACATGCTCTCCCAATCATAAGAACATAGGATAGGAAGGTACCCCCTGGGTCATCAAGTCAAATCACCTGTTATTGCAGGCAACCCTTAATACAATCCTGTTCATAAACTTAGCAAACTCCATCTTAAAAATAGTTAGGCTTTTCGCCCCCACTATTCATATTGGAGGACTGTTGCATAACATTCCTTTCCTGATGGTTAGAAACCTTCTTCTAATTTCTAGCCTGAATTTATTCATGGCCAATTTATACCTATCCCTATCTTGTCTTCTGCAATGCTATTATTATGACTTCTTGGTTCTTGACCTCTCATTCACTGGCATGTACTCACAGTGGATAAAATAGTAAATCAGAAGTGCCTGCTGCTAATGTCCTCACCCCTGTTTTGAGTTCTTGTATAAACAACATATTGTTTAAATTTGATTTAGATAATAACAATTCCAGGATAATGAAGAAGGAGCCTTTCTTTTGAACATCGTCTATATTACGCCTTCATTCTCATCAGACCTCCTTCAATGACACATCCTTTAACTGAAGCATCTTTAAAAGAAGTTGTATTTAAAAATGTGCCGTTAAAACAGTGCCTTAACAAATGCATTCTGAAATGCAATTCTGCTCTGAAAACATTGAATACAATGGGGTACAATGTTTCTCTTGGTAATTCCAGAGCGAATAAGCTATTTACAAATCAAAATGTGTCAGTGTTTTTTGTCTAACTGGCAGTGCTGCAGAATGAATTTAGGGTCTGAAACTCAATATGTGCTCTCAGGTATCAACACGAATAATCCTGAGCCCAACCCCATCTGAGGGCTTGTCTACATCACAAAGTTGCAGCGCTGGTGAGGGGGTTACAGCGCTGCAACTTAGGAGGTGTACACATCTGCAGGGCATCACCAGCGCTGCAACTCCCTGTTTGCAGCGCTGGCCGTACTCCCGTTTTGTCTCGGGTGTAGAGGATCCAGCGCTGGTGATCCAGCGCTGGTAATCAAGTGTAGACACTTACCAGCGCTTTTCTTGACCTCCGTGGAATAAGCAGGTATCCCAGCATACCTGAGGAAGCCTCTGGTAATCAAGCTGGTCTCCTTCCCCGGTTTGCTCTCGCGTTCCCCGAACCCCGAGCAAACAGGTCTCCTTCCCTGCGGTTTGCAGGGGGGTTCGGGGAACGCGAGAGCAAACCGCGGCGAAGCTGGTCTCCTTCCCCGGTTTGCTCTCGCGTTCCCCGAACCCCCCTGCAAACCGCAGGGAAGGAGACCTGCTTGCTCGGGGGTTCGGGGAACGCGAGAGCAAACCGCGGGCAAGCTGGTCTCCTTCCCCGGTTTGCTCTCGCGTTCCCTGAACCCCCCTTGAAGCCGCCCAACAGCGCAGCAGTGTGGCCACATCTAACACCACTTGCAGCGCTGGTTGCTGTAAGTGTGGCCACTTTGCAGCGCTGGCCCTATACAGCTGTACTAATACAGCTGTAACAACCAGCGCTGCAAAATTGTAGATATAGACATACCCTGAGTACTAGGTGGAAATAGGTAGGCAGAGTGGCAGGATGATCCAGTGGCTAGGGTGCTAGTTTAGGACTTGCTATACCTGTGTTCAAATCTCTGCTCTGCTATAATCTTCCTTTGTGACCTTAGGAAGCTATTTCTTTGTGGCTCAGGTCTCCTTCTCTTACATGGTAATGATAGTATTTCCCTCCTTCACAGGGGTATTGTGAGGATGAATATATTAAAGGTTTTGAGGTACTCAGATACTGCAGTGATGGGGATATATAAGCACCTAAGATAGATAGACTGGAGCTGCAATATATACCTTTATGCACCCTGAAGTAAAATGCCTAAACTAGAATTTAGTTAGTAGGTGAACCAGGAAATAATCTGGCTTACTTTTTGAGTTACACTGGCTCTATAAAGAAATATAAAGTAGCAAGAACTTATTTTGTGCTCCCAAATCAGCAAATGTGTCTTTGTATAGGTCTGAACAGATCTGCTGAACAGAATAGATCTGCTGAAAAAGAAGGTGCCACTCAAAAAAACAAAGTTATGTTTTGTTTTTAAACTCATAACTTTCAAAATACTGGACCATTGTGGACCCTATACTCCACACTTATGTAATAGTTCTACTAAGGGGCCATTTCTGCCCTACAGCCCTGACTTGTTAAGAGCCAGTCAGAGGAGAGGAGATGGTCTCTCTTTACCCTCTCCCCCATACCAAGACCTGGTTTAGCTGTCAGGAAACCCCAGCTTGAGTTCTTACTCTCAGGCCCTTGTTTCAGTGGAGGATGGAAATGCAGACTCCAGAGCAGGAACTCAGATATGGCTAAGCAGGGATGGGTACCTGATTTACAGGTCGTCTGGCTCTGAAACAGTTGGTTGACCCAGTTACTATTGAAAGAAGGCCTGTGGGGTGGGCCTGGGAGAAGACAATGTGACAAGGGCTATGGATATGTGCTGCTATAGAGACACACAAGCTCCAACACAGTCTGAGCCCAGAGCAATCGTAGGGGAAGCCTGGATGCATTACCAAACAGCCCACAGATAGAGGCTACTGGAATCACCCAAACCAAACCCAGCCAGCAGCTAGCTTAAAGCAGTTCTGAATACTCTGAAATTAGCAAAACACTTGCCTCAGTGTAGTTAAGGATAGTGCCCATATATGGCCCAGCTTTGAAAGATCCCAGCCAGGAGAAGCATAGTCATGGCACTTAATGAAGTTGGATGGGCAATGCATGGTAGGAAATACTCATATTCAGCAGGGATTGGGTAATTTTAGGTAAGGTTGTCTGCTGGATGCCGGACTAGACAGCAGTTCCGCATCTTCCATTCTAGGCACCCTGGCCTAGAGCTCCAGCCACAGCAAAAGAAGCCTTGATCATCATCTCTACTTACAAGGACAAATGCCTGGTGATACAGTGGTTATCTGGATTCAGCACTATAAACTTATACTGCACTGATGCATTGGCCACTAATGCAAGAAGGGCTGGAGGTAGCTAATTCTTAATGTGTGGCTCATGGAGCAAGATTAGTGGGACAGGTTAGACTATTTGATTTTTGGATATGTAGCAATTTTTTTTCTATATATGCATTTGGAAATCAGTATGTTGTACTTCCATAGTATTGTTGCTAGGATTACTTATACATGCAGCTCCCTTCAGGTCATTTAATGATTTCTTTTAGTGATTCTGGCTGTGCTCCTGTCCACTAGGTAGCTGATACATTTTTGGGGATATATCTGAGGGTTGTGACGACTTTTAGGAAAATTCCTGCCTCCTCAAATGTTGTGGAAGGGCATCAAGAGGTTTATACCTTAGTAAGGAGGTGAATAATGAAAACCAGGATGTCCCCACCATACTAGTTTACTTCAAATTTCAACGATTTTTCCTTTCTTGATAAGAAATGTGCAAAACTAGCCACATTTAAGGTATTTAGTTTCAGCCATCTTTGAAGAATATATGTGTACAATTTCCAAGCAGAATATATAAGAAATACATAATTTATCCTGTTGACACAAACCAAAATAATGAACTGATTCTGTACATCCTTTCTCCCCAAATTAATATTTGCACAGAGCCCATACTTAGAAAAATTACAGAAAGAATTTGATATATGCAGTGTATTTGTAGCCATGATGGAGAGACAAGGTGAGCGAAGTAATGTCTCTAGTTGGTCCAATAAAAGATATAATCTCATCCACTTCGTCTTCATAAAGAATTTGAGACAGTTCTGAGCAACTGAAGAAAGGAAGTTGGAATGGAATTTGGAGCTCAGACTAACTGTAGTGCTACCAGTGACTACAATGCTGAGCAAACAGGATACAACCCAAAGGTGGGAAAAGGGGGTTGAAAATTATGCAAAAAATTATCTGGTTCTTGCTATCATGAAAACATCCAGCAAAAGGCATTGTTTCTGTTGTCACCTCAGTCAGTCACTCAGCAGCCTGAAAGTTTAAACCCCACAGAATAATCCAAGTCTGTTGTTTGGCAACACTGGTTGCCAGGGTAACACAAGCCAGTGCCACTTCCGGTACTTGCTGAATGCTCTCACTTGAATACAGAAATCAGGGTCCTGAACTGACCAGATGGCCCTACAGAAGACATACATCATGGTATGAAATCTCTGCTTTATAATGAAACTCTAATGTGTTTTGAAAGTTGAAATGTGTTTTTATTTTTGCAACGTTCCTGATGGGCTGCAGTTCATTTCATTTATAGTAATGTGACTGGGAGAGGCTGTAGAGAGTTTTGACATAATAGTCAAGAGACTACTGCATTTGCTGCTGTTGCACTTTCATTTGTCTATTTTCTTTTGACGAGTCCAGGTACCAGATCTAATGCTGAGGGACCAGGATCTCCTTTTGGCTAACAACTGGGTATCTATCTATTTCACAGATGCAGAATCAGATGGACCCACTGGAGACCAGGTAACTTATTTACATAGTAGTATGGAATTTTTAAATAATTTGAGGTATGAAGAAATATTGCCCATTAATTGACGCACACTGAAGCTGAGTTATATAGAAGACTTTCAAGGACCCCTATGAAAGATGTACAGTCTAGGCCAAATCTGAATACTCCCTATAATAATGCTAAGCATATTGATGAAAGGCTAGTTTGCTGCATTGCAAAGAAAGCAAAGTTGGAAGACACAGCTAGGGTTATATATTTTCTATGGTAGCAGTTTACAAACTGTGATCCATGGACTACTGGTGGTGTGTGGATAGGTGGCTCATCCTATGGGGCCCAATCCACAGCACATAGAAGTGAATGGAATGACTCTTGTTGTCTTCTTGTGTGCTTTGTATCAGACTTCTGATGTGAGATGAACTGAACCATTGGTAAATGGGAGGAAGAGACAGTTTGAGTAGCTCTGCAAGGGCTGCTGTGCAATAAGAATAGAGGACTCAGGAGCACCATCATGGACGAAATACCCTGGCAGGGGAGATATGTCCCGGGAAGAATGAGAGAAAAGAGACAATGCAGCCATGCAGTAAATCCAGAGAATAAACAATCAACCAACAGGGTAGCATACACAGAAAATCAGCCAGGGTTGAAAAATAAATGAAAGAAAAATGGGTAAGTGTCAAGGTTTATAAAATAATCACAAGGAAGGAAATAAAAGTTTGAGAACTCCTGCCCTGCGATTAAATATACTGTCTACTTGTAAATATTGATGAGATCATCTCTGTGTAAGATCCAAACCCAACTTTGAAAAAGAGATATCTGGTTAGTGACATCGATATGATTTATACTCAACTAAATGGTTATAACAACTTTTAATAATTACAGCTTTTAAGACACTTTATTGTGAACCTAATAAGGCTTAGTGGCATGTAACTGGGACTCAATGAACATGGGATTCTTTTGCTTCTTTTAAAAAGCCTCCATCTGTAAAAGGTTCTCTTCAGCCACTATTTTACTGTGCTTCAGCCTTAGATGGCTGTCAAGGCAGTATCAGACATGCAGTACAATTACAGAGTCTGATGGAACATAGCAACTGCGTATGCTCAATCTGCATGTGTCAGAAAGCCATCCAGAAGATACATTTGTCTGCTTACGCCCAACAGGGCTTTGTAGTTTCAGGTTGGGCTCAACCTGCTCTTTGCTTTTAGCTATTTGTGAGTTCCATACAATTTTTTTTAAATAACCTTTTGCTATAGTGTGCATGTTCTGTTGTTTACACCCACAAAATAACTGAGCATGAGACTATCAGTCTCGTCAGGTGCAATTAACTTGGGTCAACTTATGTAACAAGACTAGCATTTGACAGTGCTATGCTGCTGTTCTCTCTTCTGTGAAAACAGGACTGTAGTGGACTAAGACTAGTATTCTGCATCCACTATCTGTGGTGCATTGGAAATGCTCTTTTGGCTCTCTTACGTCCATCTGCTCCAATAGTATCCTGGAGTCTCATTTGTAATCAGTACAAAAAGGGGTAGTCAGAGGAGCTCTCCCTTTTAATAAAATGACCCAGCAAAATGATAAATATATTGTGTCCCCAAAATCTATGTGTAGATGCCCCACTCCCTGTGAAGGAGACTCAGACAGGTCTTCAGTAGACTCTTCCTTTCCCCGACAGATTTGACCAAAGGTACTCTGAAGACCCTGAGGTCTGTGCATGGGGAAAGGGTGTGCAGTGGCTAGGCTGGGGAAGGGTAGACAGGCCAAAGCGAATATGTCTTGTCTTTCCTTCCATTAGCCTGATGGAGCAGAGTGGAAATATAACACAGACAGCTCCCTACAGTTCATGCTGCACCTCTTGAGGACTCCCCTTTTAGTGGATCCTTGAGAAAGTTACTGGCTGTGATAACCCTGTCAGTTTAGTTTCAATATGGTCTCATTCCAGGCACTCTGGAAGAAAACCAGGGATACAAAGCTTAAGGCAGGGGGCATCTGTGTGGATGGAACATAGGAAATACCATCAGACCCGTGGTCCATCTAGTCAATTATCCTGTCCTTAATGGCCAGTTAACAACTGCTCTAGAGGAAGGTGCAAGAAGGTGATAATGGAGTAATCCTCCTACAGGGACCATCAGAAGTTAGTTTATGTGGTCTAGCCAACCAGTAAATATTCAAAATTCATGAGTCAGGCCCCCCCAAGATCATGAGATTGGTTTAAAATAATAATAATAATAATTATAATTAATAATATATTAAATAATAAATTAAGTTTGGGCACTTTTTTGTTTATCTTCTGGCTTCTGAGACTTTCAGATACATTCAGGTTGTATTTTCAAACATTTCTCTGTCATGAGGGCTAGTAGAAACTTTTTTTTCTAATGAAAGCTAAGATTCTCATGTAGTCGCTTTTCTTCAGGAGCTAGAGCTTTAAATAAAGCACCAAATATCATGAGACTCACAATAAAATCATGACATTGTTTATAATCTGAACATGAGTATTTATATCCCTTCTAAAACTCTTGGACTCCTCTGAATTTGATCTGTTGTATCTGTGGATGGCCCTGGGCTCCTGATTGTCACTGGGTCTGGTGTTTGTGTGCATGGCCCTGCATTTTGTTTAGACTCTGATTGGACTCAGAAATTGGGAAGGAAAATCCTTTTAAGACAAAATTCTACGGAGTGCTCTGTGATTGGATGAAAACAAGCAAACAAACATTGTGAATGATTATTTAATTAGTTTTTTTATATAATTCAAGATTTTTCCTGTTATTAATATTTTCATTATGTTTATTGTACTCTTATTTCTCAAACATTCCTCAATTTCTTTTTTATTTTGATTAAGTTCCCCAAACCGGGGAAATTCTTTTTTTCTTTCTTTCTTTCTAAGTGAGTTGGCTCATCAGGTTGATTTTACCAGCTCTAATTAAAATGTAAAAGAATGAGAAGCAAAAACCTTGTGTATTTTATTTGTTAATTAGCATAGTGTTAGGGAAATTTCTCTCATTTTATTAAGAAATACTTGAAAGCTCAAGGAAATTATTTTGCAGACATTGACTAAAGCACTACATTCTAAGAATTAAATGCATTTCAAGTACAGTAAATTGGAAAATTATGCACACATTTTCCAAGATCTAAGCATAAACACATAGCTTTTGTTTAGTTATAGGGGATGGTCGTGTTTAATTTAGGAGCTGGGAGTATAGTGCAGTGGTTTCAAGAATTACAGAAACCAGTAGCTCATATTCAAAAGGAGGAAATGCAACATGAATTTCATGGGCTGAAAAGACGCATTCTGAACTCTGGAACCTTAACTATTCATTGTCTCCTGTCTTTCTGGATGCTATTAATGAGATATTAATTGTCACATAGAAATATAGGCCAAAGTTTTAAAGGGGTTTTAACCCAGCAACTAATTTTGCATCTGCCATTTGCTTCTGCCTTCACTTGTAGCCGTAATTAAAGTAGTTTATTGGGTAATTTTGCTTTTAGGGGATGGCAATGAAAAACTAACTTTTAACAGTCTAATTTACAGCTGCTTTATGTCTAAATCTTCATTATATAAAGTAAGGATAAAGGCTTCAACTCATGAAAACCCTAAGCATGTGCTTAAGACCCATTGTGGTCATAGGACTTTAAGTATATGCTTACAGTTAATCATATCTTTACGTGATTTCATTAGTCTGGACTAAAATAACAGTATAGTTACCTTAATATTAACATTGCTGGAGGCAAATTCCACACCAGTTATACAATTGACATACTAACATCAAAGTCCCCCAAACGTATTCCCTGATGGTCCCCATGGTTATTACTTATGACAGAAGAAATGCCGTAAGAGAAATCTTGAACACAAATGGTATATGATATTGGCAGATACAGACAGACTAGAGTATAAGGCTTACAATCACAGACTGTGAGGGAATTCTGAGGTTTGTCTACCACTTACACTCATGTAGATCAGTCTAAAACCAGAAGGAAAAAAACCCAGGGAATGATTTTGAATAAATCTATAGGTATATATTTGCATACACATGTAAACATGACAACTTTTCATGCTTCTGACTGGATAATAGTGCAGAAATCATGGGTTAGTATGTTCAAGAAGCTGAATGAGCAATATCTGCATGCACCAACCATGGATTTTTCACAGGCACATCCAGCAGTGTCATGGATTTGCACGCATATAAATGTGTGCCTACAATCAGAATGACAATGAGGCCTGTGATTTACATTTGCTGTATAGTATATTCCAGGGCTGTCTGAAACTGATGAAGGTGAGAACATACAGCATATCTAAAACTGAAACATCTTTTGAAATCCTTTCCTTATTACCCTTTGTGCCCTGTGCTATTCAAGTTGTGCAGCTACTGATGGCCTTTATTCTGATAATGCCTCAGCATTACAGGTAATAGGTTACAAGAAGTAGTATTAAAACCTCATAAAGTTAGGTGCTAAGTTTGTAATACTTCCCTCTTTAAAGTAATTTTATTTTTTTGAAGTAGTAAAGAATGATTTTTTTCAGCCACAGTTATTGAATTTGAAATGTCTGAATGAAAGTTAACAAGTTCATCTTAGTGGTAGGTTCATGAACTAAAAAGAAAATGGGGGGCAAGAGACTTCTATATTCTTGAGGCTATATAGAAATTGTACCATATTTACCCAGATTAAAAACTTTTAAGAGTTTCTAATAAAGTAGTAAATGAACTTTATAAATTCATTAAGGATTTTGCTTTAGCATTATTTACCTCCTTGGCATGACTACGCACATTTTAGTAGAGCTGACCAGTAAACAAGAATTCTGTTTAATAAACAAATTCAAGGTTTTGAAATTTGTTTTCATTTGGCATCTGATCAAAACAGAGTTTTCTCATTTTTTTTCTTAAGAAACTGAGAGACACCCTCCACACCCAAGAATAGTCTACTAGTTGAAGCAGTCACCTGGAATGTGGGAGTCTCAGACTTGGAGCTGGAACTTTAACGTGGGCCTACTATATCCCAGGTGAGTGCCTTAATCACCAGCCTGGACTCACTCTCTTTCTGGCCTGGTGAACACTGAATTCTTTTTACAAAGTGGAACAGGTCTAACTGAAGAGCCTGAGTCTCACTCTATAGCTCAGTGTTTAGGACAGCAAATCAGAGACTTGAATAGAGTTCTCCCACATCCAAAGTGAGCGCTCTAGCTACTGAGCTAATGGCTATTCTAGGGTGCCGTAGAAGATCTCTTTCTCTAGATTTGACCAGAAATTTTGTCCAAGACCTGAGAAACCTTCCTGGGGAAAGCTTTGTTGAAACCAGTATATTTTCACAATGTATGATTTCAATGCATCAGCATTTTCTGATTAATAAAAGTGTTTTAGCAAAATTCCTGACCAGCTGTACATTTCTAGTAGACATGATCCTTTTATTATTTTTTTTTTGAGGTGGAGTTATACTGGAACAGTTACTGAGATTTAATAGTAAGAAACCACATACAAACAGACAAGTACCTATTGGGTTCCGGGCAAACAGATGAGTAATAACCTTTTTTTGTCTGCCTGTGATTTCTAGGATAAAATTTTATATGAGTGAATGAGACATTAATATTCTCAACACGTTCATTTTGACCTACTGTAAAGAAGATAGCCTCTTAATCACAATTTAAAAGTACTGAATGTACCATAAATTAGTGTGCTGTATTTAACCAACAATATTAAAACTAATCAAGAAAGGGCTTTGATGCTGGAAAAATATCTAGATTATTATTTTTAAATCCTCTGAAAATAGCAAGTGGTAACAAGTCCATTATGAATGAAACCTTCATCAACTGCAGTTATAACAGAAAGTCACTGGCTGTTCCTAGGACACACACATCAATTTCTGACTTTTTTTAAAAATAGAACTGTGTGTGTTTTTTCAAGTTTTTGTTGGTCTTCATGAAAGAGAGAAGGACCGGTATATCATACAGGAAGATCTGGAAGACCTTGTAAACTGGAGTAATAGTAATAGGATGACAGGTTTCAGAGTAGCAGCCGTGTTAGTCTGTATCCACAATAAGAACAGGAGTCCTTGTGGCACCTTAAAGATTAACAAATTTATTTGAGCATAAGCTTTCGTGGGCTACAGCTTTAATAGTGAAAAGTGCAAGGTCATGCATTTGGGGATAACAACAAGAATTTTAGTTATAAATTGGGGACACATCAGTTGGAAGTAACAGAGGAGGAGAAGGACCTTGCAGTACTGGTTGATCACAGGATGACTATGAGCCGCCAATGAGATATGGCTGTTAAAAAAGCTAATGTGGTTTTAGGAGGCATTAGACGAGGTATTTCCAGTAAAGATAAGGAGATGTTAGTACTGTTATACAAGGCACTAGTGAGACCTCATCTGGAATACTGTGTGCAGTACTGGTCTCTCATGTTTAAGAAGGATGAATTCAAACTGGAACAGGTACAGAGAAGGGCTACTAGGATGATCCGAGGAATGGAAAACCTGTCTCATGAAAGGAGACTCAAAGAGCTTGGCTTGTTGAGCCTAACCGAAAGAAGACTGAGAGGAGATATGATTGCTCTTTATAAATATATCAGAGGGATAAATATCAGGAAGGGAGAGGAACTATTTAAGGTTAGTACCAATGTGGACACAAGAACAAATAGATATAAACTGGACACTAGGAAGTTTAGACTTTAAATTAGACGAAAGTTTCTAACCATTAGAGGAGTGAAATTCTGGAACAGCCTTCCAAGGAGAGTAGTGGGGGCAAAAGACATATCTGGCTTCAAGACTAAGCTTGATCAGTTTATGGAGGGGATGGTATGATGGGATAGCCTAATTTTGGTAATTAATTGATCTTTGATTATTAGCAGGTAAATAGGCCCAATGGTTTGTGATGGGATGTTAGATGTGGTGGCATCTGAGTTGCTACAGAGAATTCTTTCCTGGGTACTGGCTGGTGAGTCTTGCCCACATACTCAGGGTTTATCTGGTCACCATATTTGGGGTTGGGAAGGAATTTTTCTCCAGGGAAGACTGGCAGAGGCCCTGGAGGTTTTTTGCCTTCCTCTGCAGCATGGAGCATGGGTCACTTGCTGAAGGATTCTCTGCACCTTGAGGTCTTTAAACCACAATTTAAGGACTTCAATAACTCAGACACAGGTTAGGGGTTTATTACAGGAGTGGGTGGGTGAGATTTTGTGGCCTGCATTGTGCAGGAGGTCAGACTAGATGACCATAATGGTCCCTTCTGACCTTAAGTCTATGAATCTATGAAAGATATTTTATACATAGGACCTCTATGGAACAAGCATGTATTTTGCAAACATTTAAATTTCAGGGGAAATGTTAAATATAGTGGGCCAGAACTGGCATCATGTCTTTTCTCCTTTATGGAGCAGAGTGGTGGAAATCTACAAGAATATTTGATCGATTAATTCCAAAGTAAATTCCTGCAGAAGATCATCAGATTCTATAGGAAAGAATTTCTTGTAACATCAGAAATTCTAAGTAGAGCAAACAAATGTAAAACATCAAATATGCTCAGAAGACAATGACTAACAGATTTAGAATACATTTTAATAATGCCACCAACATTACTTTCACTGCAAGTGACAATATAGTCACCACTTGGAAAGAGGAAAAGATAGCAACCTAGATGCAGAACATTAGAGAAAGAAGCCAAATCCATCAACACAACTCTCAGATCAGCACAAGACCAAAATAAATGATGGAAATGGGTGGACATCCTTTGCATTTGAGGGTGCGGGAGGATAAAGACATAGATATAGACATATGAAACATGACTTGAATTATTTTTAAAATATGGGGTTTTCCACTTACATTTGACATGTACTGCCAATATAATATTAATGTATTTTCTATATGCTCTAAAATATATTGAGCAATTTTTGGTTTTAAAATGTCAAATGATGAACTAATGATATTTTTGCTAAAACCTTTAAAATGTTGTTTAAATGTAACATATGCTAAAAGCAGAATTCTATCAGTCTGAAATCTTTCTTATCTCATAAGTTGTCACTAAGGTCTGATCCTGTAAGGTACTGAGTGCCTCCTGTGGGATGCTAAGTTCCAACACATTGTATGTTTGGGTCCAAAAGACCAATGATGATTCATACAAAAATTCAGGGATATCATAATTCTGTGTTTCTTGTCAGATATGAACCAGCAAGTTTTTGTAACTGATAACCCCTGTTCATTGACCTGAGAATATAGTATGAGAGTGCCCATCATGAAGGCACATTCTTTCAGTGTCCAAAACGTGATGCATCTGTCCCTCTAGTGCACTGTAGCTTTCCAGAGGATAAGGATGGATATTGGAGGCAACAAATACTAAATAATGAAACTCTTCAATCTTTAAAATATCTAAGTCAAGATAAATTTTAATTTTTGAAACGGTATTTTCTATTTGTTTCTTTTTTAGGTATGACATACAATTTGTCATGAATTTTTAGGGATTATTTGGTGAATCTCCTTGGCTGATGTTCTCAATAAAAGCAGAACAGCCTTCAGTGGAGTTACACTGATTTATATTAGCTGAGGATCTGACTGTGTGTTTGTGTATGTAGATTCTGTCCAGACCAAGGTGGATACTATGCTTTCTTATACATAGAATACATTAATTTTTATAATAGGAAATTGATTTAATAGATGCATAGGAAACATTGTATGGCCCATGGGTTGGCTCTCAGCTTACTCATAGCTTTGCTGCAAGCCGATCTATGGAGCAGCATTTCCT
This sequence comes from Gopherus flavomarginatus, assembly GCF_025201925.1. Classification (NCBI taxonomy): domain Eukaryota; kingdom Metazoa; phylum Chordata; order Testudines; family Testudinidae; genus Gopherus; species Gopherus flavomarginatus. The sequence continues at coordinate 305,531,900 of NC_066617.1, forward strand.
GGCAATACCCCAGCAGCAGACTGAGAAGAAGATAATGACTCAATGATATTCTCCCTCCTGTTTTTCCCCTCGCTTTGGAAGAGGGAATGGAGAACTTCATCAGCAGTATATCTTGTGCACTATATCTTCCAGTGTACTCAGTGATGAGCTGGAGCCGGTTCCCACAGGTTCCCAAGAACCAGTTGCTAAAATTAGACCTCCGTGGAGAACCGGTTGTTAAAGGGCCAGGGGGTGGGCAAAGAACTCCGGTCCATGGGCCGGACCATCCTGTTGCTCCCAGGATTCCCAGCTGGGGAGGCTAAGGTTCCCCAACCCCCTTCCCTGCTTCCCCCCAGCTGCAGCGTGGCCAGCCGCCGGCACCAGCTGGGCAGCTCAGCTGAGCTCGGGAGTTGTCCTGCTGCTGCTTTTTGAGTGGCCCAGAAAGGTGTGGGTGGGGGGCTGCTGCAAGCTCCAGGGCTGGCCAGAGGGGAAGCGACAGGGAAAGTGGGGCAATTGGCCCAGGCCCTGCAGGGGCCCTCGGCCCCACAAGTATGTCTCCCCGCAGCTCCAGCCCCTCCCCCCCTTAAATCAGAACTTTGTATAGGGAACCGGTTTTTAAGCTTTTGGCAGCTCATCACTGAGCATACTAGCAGAGCTCTGCCAACTCATGTACTACTAGAGGGACAGAGTCAAGGCTCTGTCCATTTCTCCATCTCTTTCTGCTTACTCTCCCCTGCATACATTGGGAAAGGGAACATAGTGGCCCTATGGAGGCTGCCTTCTCCACCCTCAAAGCTACATTTAGCATGGGTAGTCAGCTCAGGAGATCAGTGGGGAGTGACTTACATTGCCTTATGCCTCTGCACAGATAAATAAGAAAGGATAAAATATCTGTCCCTAAATTTCCTCTTGAGATAGAATTATTTGTAATGGCTGCATTTGTATTTTCAACCATTCCTAGTACAGCCAGTTAGAGTTTGAGGATTGTGCAGAAAGCATTGGAGCAGGCAGCCACTGCCACAGAGAAGAAGGAAACATTTTCTTTAAAGGAAATGGAAAAATTCCATATTCTTTTGCAAAAACATGTTATGTTTTTAGTGTGCAAAGTCCTTCTCTTTGTAGTCGGTTGTGCTGACCTCAGACCTTTGTAACAGGTTTGTCTCAGGCAATTAAGAGTAATGCTTCTGGTTCAATACGTCACTGTTTGTTAATGCACTTACACCAGCACCTCTAAACCTAATAGTGGCATCTATTTGTTACCTATTTTTCCAGAAAGGGCTTTTTTTGTTCCTTTCCTCTCTGCTGATCTGTTCTCAGTTGCTATGTACTGAAATGTGGCTGACTACATGATTAGGGTCTAAATGACCCATCCTACTGCTTTTTTAAAAACTAAACTCCACACAAATTAAAAATGGAGTCTGCAAAGGATGGTGCCTAAAAGGTGCCTGGAAACAGAGCACTAAGCCTGCCAGGCTTCTTTGGAAAAAAACAAATCTATATTTTGGGGGTAAACCAAATAAAATCACTATATATCTTATTTGTAAGCAGAAAGTAAATGCTCTCGAACAATGAAATGTGGATTGCCAGAAGCAGGCATCAGGATTTTATTGAAAAATTCCCAACAGAATGAAAGTTACATTCTGAGGCTTACTCCTAAAGCAGTCTCTGAAATCCCAGCAACAGATCTGCTTGTGGCAAGCTAAAGAATCTGGAAGAGTTACTGATGTTTCATTTAAAGTGGAAAAAGCACATGAACAAACCCATATAGAATAATAGAAATGTAGGGCTGAAAGGCACTTAGAGAGATTATCAAGTCCAGCCCCAGCACTGAGGCAGTACCAAGTAAACCTAGACCATCCCTAACATATGTTTGTTGAACCTGTTCTTTTAAACCTTCATCAACATCCCATGGATGCCTATTCCAGAACGTAACAACCATTATAATTAGAGAGGCTTCCCTAATATCTAACCTAAATCTAGGTGATGCTAGTCTGGGAGCTGCCTAAGGTAGCCAGTGGGAAATGCTGAGGAGCATAGGTGGTGCATGAGTCTTCTGTTTGGAGAGTCTTGCACTGGCGTGCCAGAAGCTCCTTAGAGGCGTGGGGGGGGGGGGCAGGAGGGAGCACCAGCACCCATACCATGGCCCTGTACCCCAATGCCCCATCTCTACTCTGCCTCTCCCCCGAGGCCCTTCCCTTACTCCACCTTTTCACACCTCCATTCCTATCCCTCCCCCAAGCCCTCCCACCCTCTCCTCTCCACTTCCTCTGCCAAGCCCTCCCCAAGCCACTCACTCCTCTCTGCCTCTTCCAAGACCCCTGCACCCAATGTTTGTTCTTCTCCGCCTCCTCCCCCAAGACTTTCCCCCAACAGCCCCACATTCTGCTCTGCTTCTGCCCCCAAAGCCTGCCCACTGCTTGCTCCTCTAGAGGAGTGAGTGGAAGATTGAGGGTCTGGGGGAAGAGTCTGAGTGAGGGTGGGGAAGAGGCAGAGCAAGGGTGTGGACTCAGGGGAAGAGGTTGAGTGGGGGTAGGGGCTTGGGAAGCAGCAGGGGCAAGGCTACAGTTTAGGAGCTGTGGTCCCCCGACTTCTAGGCAATTTCACTTCTGGCACTCCAAAGGTGGTGTGCCAGCATGCCTCCAAAGGGAGGTGACCCAAGCCAAATTCATGGCATTTGTCTTCCTGCCTTGCCAGGCTTTTTGGGGGAGATTTAGAGTCCTCCAGCCTGTTATATGTGCTGCCCATGTTGAGGAAAGGGGTATGGTTGAAGCCCTGTCATTCAAAGGCAGTTATGTGTTTAACTCTGGTCAGAAGAAAGCACCTCTCTCCTGTCAGGATTCACATCATGAACCCTCGCCAGGAGCTAGTCCTTTTTTCTAGAAAAAAATGAGGAGAAGGATATGGTGTCCCTCCCTTACAGATTATAAACCAGAAATTAGAACACTCATGCAGGACATGGGTTCTGATCCCCAATCTGCTAGTAGAGCAGTGAGAATTAGAATTTGGGTCTCCCTATGTACCAGTTGCATGCCCTAATAAGAGTTAGGTTTTTTTTGTTTGTTTGTTTTTCTTCAGAGTAAATTAACAGAAAGATGCATTTTGAAGGGCACCAAAACTATTCATGAATTTGGGCTGAAGTCATTGAATGATGAATAGTTTCATTCTCCCCCACCACCACTCCAAAAAATATAAAAGTCAGAATGGTTCTTTTCAACTATTTCAAACTGAAACCTTTTGGCTTTTTGTTTCAAAATGAAGTTTTGTTTAGAAATTTAACCGGAAACAAAACAAAAAAATACTTTATTCTGGGCATATGAAACATTAGACCCAAAATGTATTTATAGTTCAGCAAGAAAAAGTAAAAAATGTCAGTCTGTGTTAAAGCCTAACCTTTTTTAGCAAGGATGGAGGGATTTTTCTGTTCAGATCCTGCACTGAAAAATCAATTGACTGAACTATAATTCACTAAACTGTAACCCTAACCATTAGGCTATAGAGTCATTCTCATAAGAATGGCCATACTGTGTCAGACCAAAAGTCCATCTAGCCCACCTCCTTCTTCTCTTGTGCTGGTTTAAGCATGCTCTGTGCATGTCTACCACATTGTGCCCCCAGAACAAGATAGGTGGGGAAATACCAAGTTTCTGAATCCTGAGTTAGGTTCTGTGCTACTGGGTGATGTCAGGACTTAGGTGACTGTGCACAGGACCAGATGCTGAAATTTAGGCTTCTTGGCAACTTTATCAAGGAAATTTAGGCACCTAGGGATTTTAAGATCTACATTCACAAAGAAACATAGGCACTGTGACACTCAGGGTCAACACCTAACTTTTAGGTACCTCGAAAATAAATGGGATTCACAAAAGCTGAGTCAGGTGTTCAGCTCCCTATACAATAAATGGGGAGAGATAGGTGCCAAAGAATGAGATTCATTAAAGCCAGCATGCTAGTCAGCTCTGCGCCTAAGTTAGCTTATGCAAGATGTCAAGGAAGAGGAGTGTCCCCTAAATCCTGTCCTTTTCAGGTAGTTTAGCATCAAAAATTGGGCTGGAGGAAGGCACCTGTTTGATCCTTGGATTCTCAGCTATATAACCATGCCTGGAGGAATCAAGAACTGAAGACATTTGGCAGCTGATCTTGTCATACCTTTTCAGCCCAGTGGTTAGGATATTGACCTGGGATGTAGAAGACCCCTAGCTCAAGTCTTCCCTCTGCCTGATGAGGCAAAGGAACTCAAAAAGGGTTTATTACCTTTCAGGAGTGTGTTCTAGGCGCTGGGGTCACAGGATATTCTGATATATAGGGCTTTCTCAATCTCTCCTGTTGAAATTTCTCCACTGTGGGTTAACTGATTAAATTGGGCCAGCGCCAGAATGCATGCATGCCCAAGAATGATTCTCTAGTCTGGTGGTTAAACCCCTTACCCAACATATGGGAAACCTACCATCCAGTCCCCCTATATCACCACCATTCCCTTAGACATGTACAGGAGCATTTCTTGAATTAAGATGTGTAAAATGGCATTTGCGTAGTTAAAGTACTAATCTGAACAGAAGGCTTTTGGTTTTGAAGTGAGTGGAATCTTTCAGTCTATTTTCAGGCTTACTCATGCAGAAATTCTTATAAGTACCTTATCAAGAAATTAATAAAAATCTTAAATATAAAATTAATAAGATCTGCTTTTGTAGATTTGCTTCAAAATCCTAAAACTAGCTTTGGAGCTGTGAAATTGGGCATGCAAATCATGTGGGAATTTTCTGTTCCATGACTGTATGACATAAGCTTTAGAAATAGGAGTAGTGACTCAATATCCCTAAATATCCCATCTTTGACTTTCCCAAAGACAGAATCAGATTTTAATTTGCCCCACCATCACTACTCCCCCCTCCCCCCCAAAAAAGATAAATTTATCTTTCCAGCTAGGATTGTGACATTCAGCAACATGGTGGTGGTGGGTTTTTTTGTCCTCCTCAACCCCCCGCCCACCGCCTCCAAAAAATCTCTCCATTCTCCATGAAAATAAATATCTTATGTAGCGGTAATCAGACAGGTGATTGTGCACAGTAACTGAGGAAATAAATGTTCAGTAAACTGATTATTGTGCACAAATACTCCTTTTCATACATAGAAATCCAGTTACTATGCTCATTGGGTGCAAGTTTAGCCACAAACTTTTAGAATATGGTCGTTCTACTTAGTTCTGTAAAATTAAATTGTAAACTCTTTGCATCGCAGACTCTGTGTTCTCTATATGGATGTACAGCAATTCATACAATGGGCCTTGATTCCAAATTGTAGTTTGCTAGCTGGAAATTTCAAGGGGCAAAGACAGTCAGGCATCCAATGGGAATCGGGTGCCTAAGTGCCTTTGGCTCCTTTGAGCATGCCAGTCCTAGATACTAGTGAAATACAAATAAATAATAATTTTATAGCAGTTAATTAAATTATTTTGGTATCTGCAAACAGATATTTGTTATTAAGAAAATGTAATGAAATGAACTCTGGGCTCAGTCAGTTCTCCTTAATGATGTCCCTTATTGCTTTACTTGTTTCATTCTCATCTTAATTAAAAAAAAATCAAGAAAGTCTTGCTTGACTCCTTGCTTTCTTGAGAAGTACTACACAGCTAATAAGAACAGCCTGTTATCTCACTTGTTTGATGTATCCTTGGTAACAGGGACTATCCACAAGCCTGGAGTTCACTTAGAAGCAGTTCTGTGATTTTGACCCTAAAAAGGCTCTCCACAGTGTTGGAAGCCTATCACTGCATACCATTTTTTTTTTCAGTTTGTGATTTCAGAGTTAGCTGAAAGGGCAACCTGTTGCTACAGTCTTAACTGGTAAAACTGACTGTGGTGGTGCAGGATTCTCTGTTATTTGAAGCTGAATACTTCAGCTACTGTAATTTAATCTTCCTATGTAATTTTTTTTCTCTCATGAAAATGCTTTAATGGCTTTCTTTTCTTCTGGATTTTCTGCCTCCTGCATATACATAGCACGTTCTTTATGTTCTCTCAGAATCAGCTTCTTCTCATATTTCACCCAAAGTGTTTGGCTACACAAATACTCTGTGGTTTGTGTCTAGTCTTTGAAATTCTTTTCTTTTGTTCATGCACCACAGAAGACAAAAAGAACGATAAAGGATCTTTTCTCTCAAGAAATAAGTAGCGTCCAATTGTGCGAATTAGCCAAAAAAGGTATACTTCAAAAGAATAATACATTTTTTATTCCAACATCTTATATCTAGCATCTCCATTACAATTTCTTTAACTAACACTGTCCATTCCTACCTTTCTTGACAACTCAGTCACACACCACTTAGTGATCCAGCAAGGGATCACAATGAATTACCGAGAATAAGGGCTGAGCAAACTTGATGAATTTTCTACTGTATTTTTAGCAAGTTTGATGTAATTTTTGAATTCATCAAAATGTTGTCTCCTGTGAAACTTCAAAGGCGCCAATATTTTACAGCAATCATTTTGTGAACTCTTCAAGCTGTAAATCTCATATTTTCAAAATTTCAGACATTCTAAATGTTGCTTGAAATTACTATAGTAGACATCACTAGCAATTATGTCTTGTAGAGAGACGACAAAGAGGAACAGAGAAATACATTGTCATTTTCATGCACATTTATAATAGGTTGTAAACACAAACACACATGTAGGCAGCCAGGGGACAGTTGTGATCTTTCCATTCCCAGAAGCAGCACAGGTTGTATACTGGATCCTGCAATTCCTGTGAAAATTCATACCCTGTGGTCCATCCAGGGCAGACGATGAAGCTAAGACACCAAGGCATCAGCATCTACAAAAGGGTCAGAAGCTGAGAGGAGAACAGTTAACTGCTTCCGGGCTGCTTTCATGCACTATACTTGTGAATAGGACAACCCATGAGTGGTCATTAGAGATCCAGAATCTTTGGCCTTTCTGTGGCAGACACAGACCCATCTCAGTCCAGTGGAGCCAGAGGTTAATGTCCTACATTCAGTCTGCCTATGCAGGTAGGTTGGGTACTCATGGGGGATACTGAAGGCAACCAATTCTAGCTCCTCCTCTGGCCCTTTTACTGGCCATTGTCGAAGTGCAAAGTAGATAGAAATACTGAGGATGAACATTTTTATGAGAGAACTTGAAAACAGCATTCCTCTTTTTTACTTCTACTTACTGATGTTATAAAATATCTTTCTTTGTAGGGATCATAATCTGCCATTTATCTGTGAAGATGTGGGTCAAGTGTCCGAGGTCCAAAATGAAATCTGCTAAAAGGTTTTATGTAGGGTTACTGAACAAGTGGCATTTTTCTGGATAACTGTCATCCTGTCATGTCAGATTACTTGTGGCAAGTGGGTAATTTGTCATTACCCGTGGTATGTTACTATTCACATAGCTCTAATCAAAATTCTCTCTGTCATTTGCTAGGAAATAGTGGGGTTTTTTTTAACCTTTCAATGTAGGAAACACTAGATTTTTACAGTATCTATTTCTTTTTCTTTCTTGTTTTGAACAGTCATTTAGGAAGACTAAGGATCCAGGTTATAATGCTATCACTATGTTTTCTCTGAAAACCAATTTATCACTTTTTTTCTCTATGTCTGTAATAAATGAATTCTTATAGCAACCTGGTTGGTGGGATTTTCATCTGTCTTTGTAGGTGAATTTTCTATATTTCTGGTTTAGTGTCCTGATGACTTATACCTCTCCTGTCTGTTTTTAAGAAACTTAGTTTTTAACTCCTCCGTTTAAAAAAAAAAAAAAACTTCCTGAATTAAGTTCTATTTTGTGATGCATCATTCAGATTTTTTTTGGAGGGGGTTGGGGGAGCAGGAGGGGAAGCCATTTAAGCAAGAAAACAAAATAGTGAAACAGCACAAAGAAAATGCACTGAGACAAGAGGAGAGCATCTATTGAAACATAATCACCCTTCACTTTATAAATGCTCTGCTAGAAAGAAAATTGATCTAGCTAATTGCAAGTTTAGGACACTACTCATTTGAGACACCTAGAGGATTGACTTCCAGTATTGCCACTGACTTTGCTCTGAAAATTAATGTATTGCTAACATAATTATAACCTTTCAGTGAAAAGGACTTGGACCACCTAACATTTCCTGGTTAGTGGCGAGCTCTAGAATGAAAGTAATGGAAAAATTGTATGGAAAACTATAAAAGCAGCAAAGAATCCTATGGCATCTTATAGACTAACAGATGTTTTGGAGCATGAGCTTTCATGGGTGAATACCCACTTCGTCAGATGCATGTAGTGGAAATTTCCAGGGGCAGGTATATATATGCAGGCAAGCTAGAGATAATGAGGTTAGTTCAATCAGAGAGGATGAGGCCCTGTTCTAGCAGTTGAGGTGTGAAAACCAAGGGAGGAGAAACTGGTTTTGTAGTTGGCAAGCCATTCACAGTCTTTGTTTAATCCTGAGCTGATGGTGTCAAATTAGCAGATGAACTGAAGCTCAGTCAAAGAGAAACTGCTGAGCTTCACTTCATCTGCAAATTTGACACCATTTGATCCTATCTCTGCTAGGGATTCACAGTCATGAACCCTCTCCTGGAGATGGGTGCCTAATCCAAGTCAGTCTTTTCCTGAAGGAAAGAAAATAGGTGATGTGGTAGTGCATATGGTCTCGTTTGTGGCTAAGACTACACTTGGAGCTGGTGTGCTAAAAACATCAGTGAAGTAATAGGGTAGCACAGGCAGTGGCTCATGCTAGCTTCCACCAAGGAAGACTGGGTGGGAATGTATTTAGGCAGCTACCCTGAGCTGCCACCAGTGCTATCGAGGGTACATTGCTCAAGCTAGTGCAGACACTGTCTAAGTGAGCTGGGAATCACATCCCCATCTACAAGTGTAGATGTAGCCTGTGAATCATCCTTGCATTTAGAGACCGGACAGAGCAGCAGTATCAGGCATATTTGCACATGCCCACTCGCAGAAACATAGGCATCTAGGGGACTTTTCCAGTGAAAATTCAGGCCCTACAAGGTTAATTAGCAGCTGAAAAGGGGTTTTGAGGATCTAAACTTTGGATTTAGATGCCTAAATCTCTTGTGGATCTAATCCTTTGAGATGTTAGCTGAAACATCACCTGAAAGAAATGACTCATTCTACAGTCCATCAGTTAAGAAATAATAAGCTAGCATGAATATTTATTTTGACAGTAACAATGTCCACCCCTCAACCACAAATGCAATAATCACACATTCCTTAATATTTTCTAAGAATGTTTTTACCTAAGAGTGAAGGGAGCTACAATATTAAAAGATTAAATTAACTTGGTTCGCCAACAAATCTGCTTTCATATGCTCTGTCTTTTGGGTTTTTTTAATCTGTTTATTTTTTTAAATAAAATTATTATAGATGAAAAACAAATTATATTACTTTGACTATCACATCATAAACTGATCTATGGACTATATTTTAAAAAAAGGCTGCAGGGAAAATAGAAATTCTCTAGTCTCACATTATAAGAAACTCAGCTTGATTTTTATTAGATCCTTTCTCTTGCTATGGAAATTATCAGAAATGCAAGTTCAATTTAATTCATATTACAAATTAAACTTGGGATAGTTGTTTGAATCGGTAAATCTATAGCTATCAGATGAAGGAGGTTCTTTCAAAAATGGCAGTTATCTTCTGTCCACCCACACCCCATCCCATCCCACTCTGCTCAAAATTAATTTCTAAAAAAGAAAATAACCTGAGTCACTTTTTATGGACATTAGTGTGGATTTTACCTCATATTTAATCTGTAGAATCATGAGGAGTGCAGTGTCTTGCTTATTTACATGAAACTAAACTTCAAATCATATTTAGAGCCATGACCTTGCAATGCTAGTTCTGTGCAGGTCCTTAACTTTTGATCTTTTTTTCCTATGAGAGTTATCTTGTTGTTTTCAATGGCTACACCAGGAACTGGCAACCTCTGGCACGTGGCTTGCCAGCATAAAAACCCTGGCAGGCTGGGACAGTTTGTTTACCTGCTGCATTGGCAGATTCAGCCGACCCTGGCTCCCACTGGCTGCGGTTCGCTGTTTCAGGCCAATGGGGGTGGCAGGAAGCCGTAGCCAGCACATCCCTTTCCTGCAATGCTTAGCTCAGCCCCCACTGGCCTGGGACAGCGAACCATGGCCAGTTGGAGCCACAATCAGCCGAACATGCCGACACGGTAGGTAAACAAACTAGCCCAACCTGCTAGGGTGCTTACCCTGAAGAGCCACATGCCAGAGGTTGCCGATCCCTGGGATTCACAGTGTATAAAGTTAAGCACATAGGTAAGCCTTTGTAAGTTTAAGGCCTTACTTGTTCAGGAAGCCAAATTCTGCTCTCAGTTACATCTGTTATTTCTAGAAGTAGAACATTATTGTAGAACATTAAGGATTGGTATCAAATTATGGCAGTCATTGTGCATATGCACACATTAGTACATCTTTTGACACCAATGGAGCACACAGAAAAAGCTGGTTGCACTGACTTTGCAAAATCAGGAGAGGCATGATATAGGGCATGCTCATAGGGAAAGTAGACATGTTTTGGATGGTGTTTTCCCTAATGGAAAGGGCACTGAACTGAGAGAGAGAAGTTCTGGGTCTGTTCCTTGCTGTGTCCCTGACTAGATGTGAGACCTCAAGCGATTCACTTCTCTTCACTCTCTGCTTACATTATAAGCTCTTTGGGACAAAGACCATCTCCTATTGTATGTTGCAATATAGGATCCTGATCTCAGCTGGAGCCTTTAGATGCTACTGGAATATAAATAACTATGTGCAGCAGCCCTAACAGAGCAATGACTGCTACTTGCATCTCTTTGAGCAAACTATACCTAATACAATACATTCTCTTACAAGCGCAGGAGTGAGGAAATGCTGTGGAAGTACTTTTGCGGTATATATAGAAGCAGAATAACAAGTGAGTATGTGAAGTGGCTACACCACTTTCCCTGCATTATACAGATTTTGGTACATAAAATCACACATTGACTCTTGCAATACTTATCGACATAAAAGAAGACAATAATGTTTAAGGCCACAATCCAGCAAAGCACTTAAGCTTTTGCCTAACTCCAATCACATGAGTACTCTTCTTGACTTCCATGGGATTACTCAAATCTAGGCACACATTAAAGTGCTTTGTTGGATCAGCGCCTAAAGGAGCACTGTCAAGTAGTTTTTAGGCACTTATTTTAAAATGATTTTGCTAGTAAAAAATCTTATCCAGAATTCCTTTTTATTTATGTAAAACAATCATTCTTTATATTACATTTTTTCTTTTAAAAAGGCCATTGTTTTGTGGAGGCCCTACTCCACACAAGAGTAACTATTTGTTTACATGCATTCCTTCTTTTGGCTCCACATCAATAGAAAGTTAATATAATGAATGGCTAAGAATTAAATAAATTAACATTGCATTCCCACCGATATTGCTGATGATATTGGTTGACCACCAGTGAAAGACTAGTTTGAGTGAAATTCAGTATTACTATATTACACCTTAATATATGTGAGTCTATGCAGCTGTGTTGGCTGTAGGCGTTTAGAGGATGACATTCAACTTCTTAACTCAGGAGTGGGATGTTGCTTTTTTGGATGCTTTTCCAAAATAGAGTGTAATTTGGAGACCTGTATCAGTGCAGTTTCAGTCCATTGTCGTCTTCTTGGGCCTGCCTTTAAACTCCCATTTACTTTAAGCCTAGTCAAGACCTTCTCTGCAGCTCCAGGCCCTCACTCCAACCCCAGATATGCTGCAGCATTTGATTAGTACAGGACATCTTGCTCCAGCCTTTCACATCAGTTGAATTTCACCCAAAAGCAACCTGTCTTGGATTGTGCAGCATTTAAAAAACACGATGAAATGGTTTGCCAAATGGTAAAGGACAAAATGGTTAGGTTTGGAATCAAATGTTCAGAGTCAAAGAGGGATTATAAACACTGGGAGGGCAAAAATGTAAAATTATTGATTTAAAAAGTATTTGACTTGTGTCACTGTAGGCATGTTACATAAATTACTAGGTAAATTTTAATATCACAGAAAGATGTATGTTTTGTGTCTTTACACACCTGCCCCTGGAAATTTCAACTACATGCATCTAACGAAGTGGGTATTCACCCACGAAAGCTCATGCTCCAAAACGTCTGTTAATCTATAAGGTACCACAGGATTCTTTGCTGCTTTTACAGATCCAGACTAACACGGCTACCCCTCTGATACTATTTCATGTATGTTTACAATAGTTATTTCCAAAAACAACCAGGCAAAAAATAATCTTCTAGAACTGCATGAAACATGAGTGGATCTGACAGGACATAACACCTCCTTTTGAGCAGTTAAAGTCTATCATTTAAAAATGTATTTTTATGGTATGCTTTAAAACACAGATTAGAGTATATATGCTAGGCACTTTAAAAGTCTCTTTAGTGCCATTTAAGTGTATCATGGAAATAGATATTTAGATTTTTTTTAATGCATGTTATCTATTTAATGCTCATAGTCCACCATATTTACTCACTATGACCAACCATTTTACATAGGTATGAAGAACATTTTAAAAACATGCACTACTATTTAACTAGAGACTAATAAAAGCTTTGTAATGAGTTTAACCTTAATACCCTATTTACACAATTTGGAATATAAATTATTATTCCTAGAAAATTTCTTATGAGAAGCCATTTTTCATGCATATACATCAGTTTTCAAAGTTAAATATTTTGGTCATGTGGGGCTTTTTTATGATTTCAAAGTGCTAGAAGAGAATAGCCTGGGTTTATAATGGGGGTCGGCAACCTCTGGCAGGTGACTTGCCAGGGTAAGCACTCCAATGGGCTGGGCCAGTTTGTTTACCCACCGCATCGGGACTATGTCAAACACCTTACTAAAAGAAGAAAATTATGGGTTTTTTGGCATGATTTGTGCTTGACAAATCCATGTTGGCTATTCCTTATAATGCTGTTATCCTCTCGGTGCTTACAAATTAACTGTTTATTAATAACATGTACATAGAAAAAACAGAGTAACATTTGGACATATTTCTTCTAATTTCTGTTGCCATTGACTTCTATGATTTATTTACACCAAATTCCAATAATGCTTTTTGTGATTCTGATGTCTTCTGGGGTTTTTGCACCTATATTACATTGTGATTTGCTAAATATTTGTTAAAGCATCTAATAAAATATATAAATAAGCGTGGTAAAGAAACACAAACTGATGCAGTAGGGAAAAAAGAGAGACTGGCCTTCTTTTGTAGGTGTGAGGTATGGTAGAAACTAACTGAGAAAACAAAAGGAATTTTAGGTTTTAGGTAAAAAGACCTTAAAATGCCCCGCATAATAAACATTGAAAAAGTAACTAAGTCCTAAGGACTAGATCCGTAGTGAACAAATGGTAGATATACAATAGTAGACTTTGACATTCGATATTGCAAAAAAAATGTGTCTGTAGCCCTTAGAACAATAGGACTCTAATTGATCCAGGCACTATTGTAATACCAGATAACTACTTAATGATAAAATAACTCTACCCTTTAAATGTAAAGGAAGAGAGAAAAAACAGTTACAGATATTAATGCAAACTATGTGTCTGATCTTGCATCAGCCTCTACAAGCCTGGACCACTACACTAGAGCTGATTGAAATCATTTCCATTGTGCAGGTCAGTTTCACCACTGCTATTCAGTGATGGACAGCTGTGCTGTCTACACAGCAGTCGGGAGACATGATTGCAGCACATGTTGACATACATGAGCTAACTTGATCGAGCTAGTTCAAAGCTAGTTTGAGTAAGAATACTAGTGTAGCTGCAGCAGCAGGAGTAGAGATGTGGATTAGACTCTTGCGTTCAACCCCATCCAAGACCCTGGGCACAAACTTGGAAGATTAGCTCATGCTGCCCCCCTGCTGCCATGGCTACACTGCTATTCTTACTTGAATTAGGGTTGATCTAGCTATATGAAAGTTAGCTTGGGTATGAATACATATCCTGCCATCATGCCTCCTGACTGTAATGTAGACATATGCTTGGAGTCCCGGAGCAGTCTACATAGCAAGGCTACCTAGAATACCCTGGAAGCCCTGGGTTCTCCGGCCCAATCTGGGACAGTTCAAATGGTGGGGCTGTCATAGACCTTAACATGCTGTTGAGGAGCTCGGTGGGCAAGCTGGAAAGAAACTAGGCAGAAATCTATCTGGCAGGCAAGTTTCAGAACACTGTCTGTGTTCCATCAGAAGATTTATCAAAAGCAGCATCTTTCCATGAAGTGTTTAGCTTTTGATGTATCAGCAATTTCTTACCAGTTCTACGATACCCAGTAGCCCTACTGACTTCATTTGTACAATTGTATGTGTTCTACGGTGTGAACTAGTGAATCTCAGTGCAAGATCTGTTCCTTAGACAGCAGAGGAGAACTAACATTCTCGAAAACAGAGAACAGTGGTCATCCATGCTGGGTGGGGCAAGCATTTGCTCAAAACAAATATGTCCGAGACCAATGCAGGTTTGAGTAAGTATTTGATTGAGAGAGGAAAATCAAAACATGACAGATTGAAATTTGAAACCACGTGGCCATTTATTAATGGGGATAAGTTACAACTTGGGCTGGGGAGGAGCACTTTTACCAACTAGCAATACTATCAGAACAGGAATACACACACACAACTTTAAACAGTCTATTTACATCCAACAACAGGAAACCAAATGCTCTATGATTAACTGCTCACTAAAATCCAGAATAGATACACAAAACTAAGTAAACTGTGCACACATTAACCAAATATTGTAAAATACACCAACTAACCACAATAGCAATCAATACAACAACTTGGCTCTCATATACTGTATACACAATTTTGCACCAAGTAAGAGAGGGAAAAAAAGGGGAAGAGGCTAAACAAACAGAATATTTACAGAAATTAAAATGCACATACCGCACTCCAGGTGCAGCTGACCAGCAGTACAGACACCAAGGGCATGACGAATTGGGGGAAATAATCCAAAAAAAGACACGACACTACACGGCAAAATCTGGAGGAGACCCTGGCTGAAAGGTTGATCAGGCCTTTCAGCTAACACGTGGATACTCCTGCCGTTTTTGGTGCTGAATACAGTTTTATTTGAAGACCCTTACTCATGTCAGCGTCTGATTGGTCCCTAGCTCCTTCACCTTCCAGGTTCTGAGCTGGTACCCTCTACGTAAACAGGATCTACACCCAGCACACTATTCTTTTGCACACGACACGCTGGTACTGTAGCACATGGCACCAACCTGACCCACAGTTGACCAGACAGAAGATTCGAGAATAGGGACACGGCACTATAATGTTGCACACCGCATCATAGGGTAGCACACAGCACTACAGTGTTGCACATAGCACCAATGTGACCTTTTGACCGACAATTGGCCATACAGACACCATGTTTGAGCATAGGTTTAGAGTTGCAATGAAATAGATCAAAATAAATCAAAAGACAAGAACAGAAAAGGAAATATATTCACAGCAAATACAAATATATGAGTTTTTAAATAGTACTTAGAACTGAACGCCTCTTTGAATTCTTGCTGCCGATCCAGGAAATAAGGAAAGGATCCAGTAAGTCATTTTGCTAAAGCAATAACAACAACCAAAAATAGAAAAGAAAAAAAAAAAAAGGCTTAACTTCTAATTAGATTGTGCCCTGGATGCCATCAGTGCATGATAAGGGAAAACAAGGCAGGCAGAGTTCCCAGGAGAAATTATTTTTGAATCAGCCAGATTCCTCCCTAAGATCTTCTGAGCAGGGCGTACTGGTGCATATGCTGCTCTATTCTTCAAAAAGCTAGCTCTGCTGATTGGCAGGGAGGAAGGGTGGAGCCATAGCCCCTGTACACCCCTATCTAGCACCCACAGGGATTCTAGAAGGAGCAGGCTACACTGCTCAGTGGGATTCTGAATGTCTCTGTACTTGCAGTGCCTCCTCACTCCACTTGCACAGAATTTAGCCAGAGCTGAACTGTACTAGTTAAGTTTTATTGTAAACATCTTGGGTCAGGGATTTTATTATATGCTTATATTGGATTTGTAAAGTGCTGGGTGCAGTTACGGTGCTGCTTGAATAATAAATAATAACAAGCAAGTCTTGTTCTCTGCATTGTTTAAGAAACACACTTTCTAGCTTGATGTTCACTTTTCCCCCCTCCCCCATGTTTGCCATATCTTCTAGAATGCAGGGACTAAGGTTCTGCCCTTATCTCTAATCTCCTACAAAGCTCGGAGGAGAAGCACTGTGACTCACATACCCTGGGGGAGGTAGGGGGTGTCATTGTGGGACTATGCCTCATGGTCCTCTGTGACCCTTTCCTTCCCACAGGGAATGCTGCACTCAAAGCCCAGAAACTGAACCCTTATAGGGGCATGCAAAGGGAGGAGATTTATTGCACCATACCCTTACATCTATCAACCCCAGGACAATCATCATCTGGCCCCTCTCTGATATTTCCTTAGCATGTGAGGGTCTACATGGGTCACATTGACTCTCAGTGAGTAAGATCTTATTTTTTAATTTTTAGGCTACTTGTGGAATAACGTACCACTCAACATGTTTAAAGGGTTACACATTATGGACCTTTGTTCTGTAACCATGTTATGGATTCCACCCCTAAAAATGACTCATAATTCCATTGAAAATACTTTGTTAAAAAGATATCTAGATATATGATCATACTGAACACATAACTAGTTGGTTAAATATGTTAAAATACATTTGATTCCTGTCTTGCAAATTTACATGAGCATCTCAACTAGATGTACACCAGGAACTTTTATTACCTGACCACTCTTAAAAAAGCCATTTTTGCATATTATGCCAAATGAAATCTATGCCAGCTATAAAATCACAGAAACATTTGGGTTGGAATGTGCCTTTAATAATAATAATTATATTTAGCACTTACACAGCAGTTTTCATCAGCAAAGCACTTTACCACCACTGTTAGCTACTCAGTTCTCACTAAACCTCATTGTGGTAGGCAGCTATTCAACTCCCTGCAACATGGTGCATTGTTAGGTGGCAGATGATTAGTCACTGAATAGAACTGAAAAAAAATAACATATAAAATTTTCAGCTAATCAGAAAGTTTTTAAAGTACAGAAACTTTAAAATAGCTAGTTTTATGGGTAACCAGGTATCTGACAGAGAGACAATCCCAACAGATGTGTTCATTAAATAGTACAATGGACAGATGCCACTGTAATGTACCACCATCAAACACAGGGTTAATTCATGACCACGCATTTTAAGGGAGGTGAACTGTGAAGGTGGGTGAACAGAGGATGGGCAAACGGAGTTTGCCTGGTTGTTCACCTGTGGGGGAGTTCCCACAGAGTCTTTTGACTTTCTGGCTTCTGTGAGCAGTAAATCCAACATCTGAAGAGGCTTTTAGAAAAAAGGCAATATGGATAGTGAGTGAGCAGCTCTTTTGACCTGCACAGGATGTGCCATGTTTGACTTTCTCCCAGAGGATAAAAGCAACTTTGTCTGTATGAAGTGCAAGCTGGTCTCCTTATTGGAAGAAAAGGTTAAAGGACTAGAGACCCAAATATCAACCATGCATTGTATCAGAGAAAATGAAGACTTTCTGGATAGAAGTCAGTGTTTGGTACTGCAAGCACAGCATGCTGAAGAATCAGAGAGGGCAGTGCAGAGTGGGGAAGAAAATTGGCAGCATGTGACCTCCAGAAGAAGAAAGAGGAGAATTCAAGTACCCCCAGTGCAGATAGAGGTAAGAAACCATTCTCAAACTCTTTGCACAGGTATTACGGTGGAGAATGGTTTGGAAGAGTTATCTGAGGGAAGACATCAGAAGGAGATCCCATCGACAGGAAGGCATGGGATGCATTGTCCTAGAGATGGGGATTCCATGACCACCACTCCCAAGAGGAGGAGACGAGTGGTGGTGGTCAGAGACTCCGTCCTAAGGCAGATAGAGTCATCCATCTGCTGTCCAGACCAGGAAAATCTAGAAGTGTGCTCCTTGCCTGGAGCTAGAATTCAGGATGTACAGAGCGTCTGCCAAGACTAATCAAGCCCTTGAACCGCTATCCCTTCCTACTTCTCCATGTGGTAACCAATGATACTGCCAAGAAAGACCTTGAGTGTGTCACTGCAGACTACTTTGCTCTGGGAAGAAGGATAAAGAAGTTTGAGGTGTAAGTCATGTTCTTGTCCATCCTCCCTGTTGAAGGAAAAGGCCCAGATAGAGACCATTGAATTGTGGAGGTAAATGCATGGTTGTGCAGGTGGTGTTGGAGAGAGGGCTTTGGATTCTTCGACCATAGGAAGAGATGGGATCCATCTAATGAAGAGAGGGAAGAGCATCTTCACAGGCAGGCTTGTTAACCTAGTGAGAAGGGCTTTAAACTAGGTTTGACAGGGGATGGTGACTTAAGCCCTGAGGTAAGTGGGGAAGTGGGATACTGGGAGGAAACACAAGAAGGAGGGTGGAACAGGGGAGGCCTCCTGATTCATACTGATGTAAGCAGAGTCAGGATGAGCGCTACCCTGACATCTGGTGGTGAATTGTAGGGAATGTGGAAAGAATTCCAAGAATTTCAAGGAGTGGGGAAAGATTTGCATTGGCATCCACCCCCCACTTAGCATAAGCCCACAGCAGACTAGGATGGTTATTTTAACAGCTCTGGGATCCCCAATTTCTTTGTTATTGGGGCAGGAAAAAAAAAGTTTGCCACCCTGATTGTGTGAATGGGGAGCTGTGGGACTGCTTTGTGACAGAGATGACTCCACCTCAGTTGGGTGGTACTTGCTAAACATGGGACATGGGTTCCAAAACCCCATGAACAGAGAGAGAGGTTGGGGACTGGTGTGTGTATCTGATGGTATGGGCTCCTTTTGAGGGCCTGGAACTCCAGTTGCACATCCTCCTCTCTCCACTGTTGAAGAGTAGAGCTAATTTTGATTCCATTAGGAGTCCATCTAAAGACTGCTGAGCTGAATTCATGTTGAGCCAATGGTGCACCAACACCAGGGCTCCCCTACTAAGAGCTGAAATCACTGAAGGGGCCGAGCTGAGCTGAGATCACTGAGTGCTGTGTTAACCTGTGGGGGAGCCTGAAGACCTATCGTTAAGTGGCTGGCAGAGCGGAGCAGTTTGCAGTGTGTTGGAGCAGCCCATGGAGCAGTGAGCAGAGTGAAGTGGTTTGCACAGACAGCTGGAGAAGCGGCACAGCTGGTGTGGTGGAACGGGTCGTGGTGAAGGCTGCAGCAGAACTTCACAGAGAAGTGGAGCAGTTGGCCCTGGCCCATGTAAGGTGCCCCTTAACACCCTGTGTGGACTCTCTCCCCCTTCCCTTTCCACCCAGGCTGGGGGGTGGGGTAAAACACGGCAGATAAACTCTTGAATTCTGGGGTGGCACTGACCAGAGACTTTTGGGTTGTTGGACTTTGGGGTAATTGGACTTAAGACCCTAAAAGGGGAAAGGACATTGCCAACTGTACTTGGAGGTGGGTTTTGTTTACGGTTTGTGTTATAATCCTGTTTGTGGTGTTTCTCCAGTGGGATGCCGCATTGTTTCCTTCCTTTATTAAAAGGATTTTGCTACAATCAGACTCAGTGCTTGCAAGAGGGGAAGTATTGCCTCCTAGAGGCGCCCAGGGGGGTGTGGTATGTAAGTGTCCCAGGTCACTGGGTGGGGGCTCAAGCCGGTTATGCATTGTGTTATTGAAACAGAACTCCTGGATACTGAACCCAGCCCTCGTTGCTGCCAACTCAGAGGGGCAGAAGGGTTACACTGAGAAAGTAGGGCAATCAGCTAGTTATCTTAGGTGTTTGTACAAGAACGCAAGAAGCCTGGGAAACAAACATGAAGAATTGTAAGTCCTGGCACATTCCAGGAACTATGACGTGATTGGAATAACAGAGACTTGGTGGGGTAACTCACATGACTGGAGCACTGTCATGGATGGGTATAAACTGTTCAAGAAGGACAGACAGATAAGAAAAGTTGGAGGAGTTGCACTGTATGTATGTAAGAGAGTAGTATGATTGCTCAGAGCTCCAGTATGAAACTGGAAAAAAAGCTTGTTGAGAGTCTTTGGGTTAAGTTTAGAGGCGAGAGCAACTAGGGTGATGTCATGGTGGGCATCTGCTATAGACCTCCAGACCAGGACGATGAGGTAGATGAGGCTTTCTTCAGACAACTAGCAGAAGTTTCCAGATCACAGGCCCTGGTTCTCAGGGGGGACATCAATCACCCTGACAACTGCTGGGAGAGCAATACAGCAGTGCACAGACAACCCAGGAAGTTTTTGGAGAGTGTAGGGGACAACTTCCTGGTGCAAGTGCTGGAGGAACCAACTAGGAGCCATGCTCATCTTGACCTGCTGCTCACAAACTGGGAAGAATTGGTAGGGGAAGTAGAAGTGGGTGGCAACCTGCGCAGCAGTGACCATGAGATGGTTGAGTTCAGGATCTTGTCCTGCAGGAGGCAATCCAAGCTCATTTATTCCAGCCATGCAGTTTACCAAACATTTGAAGATTCTGCAAGAGAGTATGAATTGCATAAAAAATGCCAGTTAATAATTTGAACACAGCCTTCAGTGATATTTAGCATGTATTCAGTGTTTCCCAAGTCCAGTTTCCTGGAATGAGACCTGTACCTATTTAACTAACTTTGAGTACAAATGATAACTGTGGTTATTTATACTTACCTGGAACTACCATGTCACCATATCAATAGAGATTTCCTTCTCCACCTTGATCTCTTCTGTAATCAGGCAAAGTGAAGATGTCTTCACGATTCAGAAATATGTTCAGTGTGTACTGTATGTTATTCTGCATTACAAAACAACTTAACTTTATTTAGGATTTTGCATTAAAAAAGTGTATTCCAATCCCAACAAACTTTTCAGAGTGAAAAATAAAAGATAGTATATGGAATAAATTACTGAATACAGTCATGTAAAAAAAATGAGGAATATAGTCCAGATGAAAGCAGTTAATCATAAAGTCAATAATAGAGATCCAGGAAAGAGAATTTAAGAGGCATTTGGAAACAGAGGAATTTTTAAAGTTAGATTTGGCATGAGACGGGACATTTTTAAGGCAGAGAAATTTAGGAAAGCAGTGACATATATTAGGGGCAGTGTGGGAGAGGTCCGACAGGGACAAGGTATTGTGTCCGGGCAGTGGAAGTGGGAGGATTACTGATAGACTGTGATTTAAACACAGTCTATCAGTAATAGTTTTGAAGATAATATCCACTAAATAGTAGAGCTAGCTAAACTACTCATCGCAATGAACATACACGACAAATACAGCCCATTTTTCTGTTTCTTAGTCATCCAGGAATATATTCTGATTTCTGGAAATGTACTTATTATTAACTATTATCTGATAGTGTAGTGAGGTGCCCTGGCTCCCAGCTGCACCTGAGAAGGCCGAGCCCCTGCAGCCTCCAATGTGGGCGGAGCCACCACCACCCATTCCCGCCCCCCGGAAGTCAAGGGGCGGAACAGGAAGTATAAAAGCACAGCCCCGGCACTCACTTGGAGGCCGGCCGCTGAAGAGACCAGACACGGGAGGCCAAGCTCCTGCCCGGGCTGAGCTTCCCCGTGCCCGGTATCCTGAAGAGGACTGGCCGAGCCTGCCCCGTGCCCAGTATCCTGAGGAACCCATGGTCTGGGACCCACCGGAAGATGCCGGCGGGATACAGGTACCCAGAGAGGGTTTGATCAGAAGTGGCCTAGGGGTAGACGACCCTGGTTTGGCTCCCGAAGAGCCTGAACCAATGTCAATGTGTTGCGGCCAGGATCCCCACTGACAGCAGCGAGTCTTGGTTGCTGCTAGGGCCCCGGGCTGGAACGCAGTGGAGTAGGAGGGCCTGCGTTCCCCCTGCCACCCTTCCAAGGGTGGCAGACTCCCCCTCTCAGTGGCCTCGGGAGGCCTTTCTCCTGGGCTCATAGACTATCCGTTTGCTCAGCCCCCTGCTGTACGAGCTGAGCCCTGAACTGCTTAGTGCCCCGCCCTGACCCAGGGCCTGGGCTTTATAAACTACTGGTTTGCTCAGCCTCTGCTGAAGGAGCTGAGCTCTGAACTGCTTGGTGCCCCCCTCCCCCGCCGCCCCAGGGCCTGAGCTTAGAGACTATTTGCTAGCCCTACCCCTGCTGAGGGGTCTGAACACTGACCTATTTTGCCGCGTAGTGAGGCACCCTGGCTCCCAGCTGCGCCTGAGAGGGCCGAGCCCCAACGCCGGACGTTTACAGATGATAAAAACCATTGAACTTTCATAAAGATAGATTAATCTCGTACTGCGTAGGTAGAGCAGGGGCTGGAAGCCTCTAGCACGCAGCTGCCAGGGTAAGCACCCTGGCGGGCTGGGCCAGTTTGTTTACCTGCCGCGTCAGTAGGTTCAGCCGATCATGGTTCCCACTGGCCGCGGTTCTCCATCCCAAGCCAACGGGGACTGCAGGAAGTGATGAGGGCAAGGTATGTGCTGGCCACGGATTCCTGCCGCCCCCATTGGCTTGGGACGGTGAACCGTGGCCAGTGGGAGCTGTGATTGGCCGAACCTGCCCAGCCTGCTACGGTGCTTACCCTGGCGAGCCGCGTGCCAGAGGTTGCTGACCCCTACGGTAGAGTGTGCAGTGGTTGGGAAGGTGAAAGTCACTAACTTCTGATTACTTCCCCTTTAAATATAAAAACTTGCTGATCTCCTCCATTCTCAGATGTTTTACCCTACCTGCCTCTCCAGTTACCCCTATCTCTCTCCCTCATCTCCAAACTTCTTACATGAGCAATCTGCAACCATTTCCTTGAGTTCTATGCTTCAGCTCTGGCCTGTACTTCCTCCTGCCTGGTTACCACTTTTTCCACTGCACCTTCATCAGGTTTCTCTTTCTAACCATATCTCCAGGCCTGTATTCCTTTTCCTCCTCAATGTTTTTTGTGCTTTTCACACTGTTGATCATACTTTTCTTCCAGGTTACTGTTGGCTTTCACAAGCCCTCTCTTAGTTCTCCTCCAATCTCTCTGTACATTCCTCCATCATCTTGGTGTATCCTTCTCCTCCCCTCTTCAGCCTTGTCCTTGGACCTGTGATCATCTTCCTTTCCACCTCTGGTCGCATGGCTTCAGCAATCATCTCTGTGGTGATGACATAAATAATTAAGCATGACATTAAGCAACAGTGTTCAGCAGTCTACATATTAGTCTAGTGTATGTGAAAGTTCTGTCTCCAGAGCTCACAAACATTCCCCATTAGTCAAGAGTTTCACTCTTCCAGTGGAATATTATTGTTAAGGGAAGTCATGATCACTGAAGGAAAGCCAATCTTTTAGGCAGCCTAATCCTTGGAAGATTTTTATAATTAGGGCAGAGATAGGATGCTACCTACAATTGGTCTAATTGAACTAAATTGTAATTTTAATAACTAGAATTTATTTTATTATTTGTGCAGAAATGTAGTAGTTATAGAGATGTGAGAGGAGGTATAAGCCCCACACTGGACAGATGAAGCTTAATGAACTGCTCGGGGATCAAGAAGTCCCACACTACCACACCTACAAGGCATGTCAGAACTAGAGGGAGGATGTAGAAGGGAGTAGCCAGCTCGGATGCTAGGGAACCTGAGGGGAGAGCAAGTCTCCATTCCTCAGCTACTGGAGGGTGCCTGTCTGAAGGCAGAAGCTGCTTGGGGCTACTGCTGCCTGTTGGGGGGCAGGGTTTTGAGGGAAATGGATACTGAATCATTAGTTTGGGACTATTAGAAGAGACTCACCTACAGGTGCTGAACCAGGCTGTGGCTTACCAGAGGCTCTATTAAGGCAGAGAGTCCTGCCACCTCCTTGTAAGAATGTAAGAATGACCATACTGGGTCACACCAATTCTTCTTCTAGCCCAGTATCATGTATTTTGATAATGGCCAATGCCAGATGCTTCGAAGGAAATTTACAGAACAGTGGCATTATCAAGTGATCCATGCCTTGTTTTCCAGTCCCAGCATCTGTCAGTCAGAGGCTAGGGACACTCAGAGCATGGGGTTGCATCTCTGACCATCTGGTTAATAGCCATTGATGGACCTATCCTCCATAAACTTATCTAGTCCTTTTTTGAACCCAGTTATAGCTTTAGCCCTCACAACATTGCCTGACAACCAGTTCCTGTTCTGATGAGTTCTGTGCATTGTGTGAAGAAATATTTCCTTTTGTTTGTTTTAAACCTTATGTTTGTTTATGTCTGGTTTTCCTTTTGATTGTTGATAGACCCTTAAGGAAAGGACTGTCATGGATTCAGTCACAGGGCTGGCTAACCCACAACTAGACTCATTTTGTTGACTGCCTGGATATCAAAACAAAAGGCTGAGTAAGTTCAGAGCCCCATCACACCTAAGATGATCTGGGAGACCCAAACTGCAAAAGAGGCATGTAAGTGTCACAGTGGCTCGTTAATAAATGCCTCATGACAGGGTGAAAGGGTAGACAGATATATCATAATTAGTGACTTAAAGATTATATTATTCCCATAAAAAATGGCGTTCAAATTTCCTTCCTCCCCACAGGACTCACTATAAATACCTCTTAAATACCTCTGCTATGTTTGTGAAAATGTTTCTATATCCAGTAACAAACATTTATCATTCCATGAATACTTTCCCTTATTAATGAATATTGTTTGACCTATAAGCATAATATTTGATGCTACTTTATACAATATCATAATCAAGATTTTAGTAAAGATTTTTTTAAATCAATCACTTTACAATGTAATTTGATGCTAAAATGAACATATTTTCCCCTTTATATACCATAAAAATGTGTATTTTTAACATTTTTGGTAAAAGATATTCAAAGAAAATAATTGTATAGACCCAAAGGCATTAGATTCTTGTTTTAATTATTTTATCTATTAAAATAAAAATACCAAAAAAAAAAAACCCCACAGGATTTTCCCATGGTATATAGTTATATTTCTGCCAGCAAGGTTCCTCTTCTTGAACACAAGTCTCCAAAGCCTCAGGATATATCTGGAGAATCCCAAGATATTAGGCTTACTAGCATATAGTGCAAATCATGCTGCACCTGGCTGGCATACCAAACAAAGCCAGACAAGATTCTAAATGCAGAAGGAGAAATAATAGCAACTCCTCATGCTACTAGCAGATATGGATATAGTACATCTCATTACTTTCCAATCCCTAATGTATTCTCCTTTTTCAGTACCTACCAGCTTTGCTCCAGTCCAACGTGTTACTCCTCCAAGTCAACACTCAACAGCTGGAGCTTGATTAGGAGCAAATCTTCCAGTCTGATGGTACAAACAATACAGATTAAGACGAATATATTTTGGTCCTGGAAGTAGAATGGCACAGCAGCATGAGTGGCGGGATAGGCTAGCTGCCCAAATACACACCTAGAGTTTCAGATGGAATAGTTCTTCTGCTCTCACCACTGAGACTGCACTCCTATTTTTAGTGTCTAGCTCAATCAAAGTCTACCTGAGCTGGAAATTGCATCTCCAGCTTTGGTGTAGACATACTCATATTCCTTCACTCCTGCATATTCTTTGTGCTCAGTATCAAGATTCATATTAACTGAAAATAGGGAGGAAATGGGTCATCCAGCCTCTCATCAACGATACTCTTTTCAAGGTATACAAGTTTTATGCATCATGCAAATCTCTTCAGCGTACAAATCTTTCTGATACAGATGCTGACTTAGGAAACCATCTCTGTTCAGGACAGCACTTGAGTTCCATTGGCTTCCTGTACTGAAGCACATACTTAAATATGCACCAAACTACTGTGCTGAATAGTCGTAGGGTGAAACCCTGGCACCACTGAGGCCAGTAGCAAAACTCTTTTTGGTTTCAATGGGCCAGGATTTCATCCAAGGACCTAAGAAAGTTCTTATGTGCTTTTCTAAATCAGGACTTAGACCTGGAGTAGAAGAGAATGGAAGCCAAAAGAGCACATTAAGAAATAATACTTGGCATCCTGACTCAGTCTGTTGCAGTACAAATAATGCCACATGAACAATGGTTTAGAGCAAATAGATAATGGCCTGGCCGGTTTAGGTCAGTTATATAGATTGATACAGGTTATTAAGCAATCAAAAACAAAAGGATTATTGAGCAGGTTAATGAGTAATCAATAACGTTAGTAACTCTGCAGTCCCTAAGCCAGCTCCCAATGAGCTGGGAACAGAATTAAGGCAAGAGTTGGGTACATACTTACCAGGAGTTAACACAATGATAGTGAAAGTTATCATGTACAGTATTAGGACTTCCACTGGAGTTACCATGGAGTTACAACTACTTAACTATGCAATTAAATGTGCTAGTGTGCAATTCATGGTTTCACTTTCAAAGGTGCTGAGTCCTCATGCCTCCTTTTAACCAGGAGTTGTGGATGCTCAGCACCTTTGAAAAATCAAGATTACTCACTTTTTTCTCCACTGTAATTTCCCCATATCATAAATCAAGAGGAAAAAAATGCTGAGAAGGATGATGAAGCTATGAGGATAATGATAAGGTGGGTGTTCCATCATCTAGTTGTTTCAAGGTCTCATTTTCCCCTTTGGATTTTCTTTCTTCACTTTGTTTTATTGTTAAAAGCAAATATTTGAATGTCAAATTGTGGTGCTCCGCATATGCATAGAAACTAGGAAGTATTAGGAGAGTCCACATGTGGAACATGATATTTAGGAAAAGAAATTGAGCAGTGAGCAGTGCTCATGAGCACTAGGTAAAAGGTTTTCCCTACAGAAAGCCTAAATTTATGACTTACCTCCTGAACAGGAAGGAGTGAATGTGAGAAAAAAGTTCACATCAGTGATAAAAGTAGTATAAAAAGGTTTTAATTAGATTTGTAAAGAGATGTAAAATTTGTCATTTTTGTCATGTGCTTTTCTTAGTGGAGAATGACAGTTTGCTCATCAAGAAATTGTCTATTAATTCCAACTTGAGATATCCCAGTTGTTACGATGACTTTTCAGTCAACGCCGTCCTGAGTACACTGTGCAGTATATGTCACAAGATCTATAACCAAGGAATCATGGCTTTCAGAAGGGTAAAACTTCATCTTGAGGTGACCGCCATTGCCATGGAGAAGTTTAGGAGGGGTGCCATGTTTGTTATTATGCCTCTATGAAGATTTTAAGGTCTTGCTTGCCCATAAATTTACTACCGCAAAGAAGACAAATTTTTCAAGTGCAAAATTTAGCTACCTTCTCTGGTAAATTTGAATAGATTTTGTCCTAGAACAAATTAACATGTTTTGATGAAAATCTCAATTCTTAATGCAGAAAAATTGCAAAATTAAACAAGAATGTCCATACAACTCTTGTAATGAAAGGATTATGGTGGATAATGAAAGAAGACATGCTTATTATGGAAAATCTTGTGCTTCTCGAACTACAGCACTGAACATGCCATGGGTCCAGATTATACATGGTCCAGATTATATTTTAGTAATAAGATAAATATTTTAAGATATTCATTGTAACTATATTTATTCATCATTGTACAGCATGCATGATTAGAACTTGAAAATTAGAATTTCAATATCTGGCTCACTGCTAGTTGTAAGTATAATATCATTTATACCCAAGATAATGATAAAGAAATTTAGCCCTGATGTTCCAGACATCATGCACTATCAATGTGCAAGTTTCTCCTGTGCAGGTGTTGCCTGTCATATCATCCACACTTTTGTCATGTCCCAACAATACAATGAGAACAGTCAATCATTCTGTAAAAGATTAGGAAAAGCAAATCCTTCTCTGAGGTGTCATTGTTCTTTGTGATATTTTTGGAAACTATGACCATTGAACTGGGTACAAACGTAGCAATTAGGAATGAAATAAAGCACTGGCTTGTTCAGAAAGATCACCATCCCTACTATGCATTCTTTATAAAACTTTGTACCCAGTACCAAATGTGTCCTCCTCTAGTTCTTTGCTCACATTATTCAGAGGTTACTGTTGTAGAACAGGAAGGAAATGAATGCTTTATTCCAATCTCCAGTTGCCTGGAGACTAGATCCCAGAAGTACAAGATGTCTCTCCTGTTCAAATTGTAACACTAGATGCATTGCTCATCTGTCATTTCCAGTTCATGTATTTGGTATCTAAATACCATTTCTCTTGTATATCTACTCTTCTTCTCAAGCTTATAACTTGCATGTGATACTGCTGTGTGAAGTACCAGAAAGGTGGTTCCTAAAGGAACTCAGTTTATTATGGCAGAGTCAAAATGCTGAATACAAATTGCAGGTTCAGTGTTTTTATTCAACGTTAGAAAAAAATGAACAATAAACTAATGTCTTTTTAAATAAATTTGATAGAATAGTACACAAGCTGCTAGGTGGCTGGCTCTTAGAAAAATCACACTTTGGCTTGCCTCTACCCAGGTCTCCTTACTGCCTTAAATGCTCCTTTTACCCTACTGTTAAACAAAATTCTGCTATTTGCATCAGCTCATGCCCTTTATAATCTTCAGTGGGCCCCCATCATCAATCATATCAGTTTAACAGCAGAAATGTTTCTGCCCCACACCTGCCCCTGAATGTGCCACAAGAAACTACGAAAAAGGGAAGGCTGTTTAACTTAGGTTACTGACAGCACCAATATACTGTATGCCTTCCAATGGTTGGAATGAAAGATGGTTGTTATATCTAGGGCTATGTGAACACTGCAGTGCAATAAACAACTAGAAGAAGCTAAGGGAAAGAGTCTCAAGGGAAAGGAGAGAAAACAAGTCAGTGGAATCACTTGCGTTTAGGTGACATATCTAAGAAGAAGGAATAGAGTCATTTCATTTTGCTCCAAGTAACCCTTTCTACATCTCAAAGGCAGGGTAGCATTATTCCACAATCAACAGTATACATCTTTTGGAGGGATTCAGCCCCAATATGACTCAATGACACTTGTCCATTGGCACATAATTTACTGAAATGCTGACACCTATTCAGTGTCCTGGCTTGAAATTTGGGAGACATATGGACAAATGGAGTTGGGGAAGACGCTCACCTTCAAATTTTCTACTGCTCAGCTACATTTTCGCTTTCATTTTTTTTCCTACTCCCTCTGTTGCCCTGGACATGTTTGCTATCTTGCTGTTACCTTTGTATCTTTCTTCCTTTCCTGCCTCTGTGAATGATTCTGTACTGTTAATTATTTTTGGAGCAATTCCCTGTACTTGTTTACCATTCATAACTCTCTTCAATAAAATTCCACTACTAAACACACTTCTATGAGGTCTTTGAATCCATCAAAGAATGAAATTATATTAAGAAAAGAAAAGTTAAAAGTTCTCCATTTTAATACGAGGCTTTTTGTGGTTCACCAGTGCATTTATGTCCCTGACCTGTATTTCTGTATTTTCTGTCATATCTAACTATCTATACACAAATATACCTTTGGAGTATGGACTGTTTTCTTCTGTGCTAACTACAGCACTGAGCATGCTATTGGCATTCAACAAAAAAATAAATAATAATTCATATGCAAAATTCAGATCTGTGGCTATTTTGTCCCAGATAGATAATCTGAGTGTCAGAGGGGATATCTATCAGCATCGGTTGAACAAAGAAGAGGAGCAATTTAGTTCTACCATTCAACCATAAATGAAAATGATTAATAGATAGGAGACTGCCACAGGAAAGAGCGTCAGAAGACCAGAGCAGAGAGACAGACACATGGAAGAGAAATGTTAGCGAGAAACGGGATAGCAAAAGATAGGGAAGGAGGTCTAGAAATCAATGCGAAGAACAAGTATAGAAGTACAATAGAAAAACAAACATATATTTAAGTAGTATATATTAAAAGCATTTATTTAAGAAGCTGCTGTTAGGGGGCTTATTCCTTCACCCTCTCACTTCCCTGGTCCTTCTCACATGAACAGAGAGCAAAAATACCCGAAGTCCAAAGGAGCAAACAATTCGATGTTTATTGGGGTGAACTTCCAGCAAGCCTGATTCCAGTTTCCTTCCTTAGTGTCCCCCTTCCCAGCTCTGACACCACAGACCCTTGCCTGTGTCCCTGTTCCTGTTCCCATTTCCCCCCTTTAGCAAAACATGATCCCAATTCCCCTATCCCCTGTCCCTATTCCCATTCCCCCCCACCACTTCCTGATTGACTTCAGACTATATAGCAAAACCTGAGTTTTGCTTAGCTATTTCTTAACCAATCATTTTACTGAAATTTAACTAACCAATCCTAACATACTGTAACATGGTTATTTAACCAATTATATTCCACCACCTTCACTGGTTTACACCCAACAAAATTAATTATACAGCAGACAGAAACAATTACAGAACCAGACAGAGACCATGCAAGTAAACATACAAAACAATACAGAAGTGAGTATTTTACAACTTCATCTATACAGACATAAGGGTTTTCCAGTTGTGTCTATTGATAAGTGAGTTCTTGCCAGACAGGACGCTATCAAACTAAGTTTCCTTTTACATCTTCTAGGCTCTTCCCTTTCTCTGGAGGTGAGAAGAATATCAGGGAAGGATTGTATTCCCAATAGCACCTTATTTCAATGTGACTAGTTTGGAATGTGAGAATGTGACCATACACTTCCCAGCTTATGGCTGCCTAACTACATCTTAGCTGAAGGCTTTAGCCTGTCACAGTAAGAGAAGGCCATTCCACAGACAGTGATCTTTGATTCCTTCGTTTATACCTCTATAACTAGCTAAGTGATAAGAATACACCTACATTCTTAAAGGATAGGCCTTTGCAGACAGGCCTGAATATCTATATCCTAACAGCTGCCTGAGAGGTTCTAAGCCCCAGCATCTCCTATTGTTGTCAACAAGATGTTCAGCTTCCCTCACAATTAACTCTTAACAAATAAAGTAACACACTCTTCAACATGCACAAAGATAATTTTGAAAACCAGTATCCTCTATTATTCTAAAAGCCTCTTCAGCAATTCATGCTGGAACAAATCCTTTATTCAGCCAATCCACATGGACTGTCACCAAAACAGAGTCAAGCCTCCTATCTTTTTCAGATTTGTCCCATTACTAACTTGAAGGACTAAGGTTTCACATGTTAATTGTTTTGTATGCATTTGCTATGATTTTACATAGCTAGAGGTTTTATGGTATGAAGAATTAGATTGTGTTTGGCCAGGCCCTGAGCATCTATACAATGTGCATCTGCTCAGGCACAGTGCCAGGAGGATCCCCCCGCATCCCACTAAGAAGGGGATGTGCTTTGAAGGCACAGGGTCAGAATATCAGCTGTGTACGTCAGCTGAGGATCTGGCCCACCATCTAGCCCTTGCAGTTCTTAATCAGGCAACACTTCCATGGAAGTCATTGGAGTAAGTATTGGGTAAAAGGCCCTAAAATGGTTTCAAATATAATGTAAATGCCATGAGAATTTATGAATTTGTATTCATTTATATAAATACATGTATATAAATTTATACAAATAGACAGATAAATAAGTAAATATTGTTCCCAATATCCAGTGCACACACGTATGCACTCAAACACACACACAAAGTATATACAAGCATAAATTAAAAAAAAAGAAAAACTTCTGTGAATTCATAATCTTGCCTTGGTTCTCTGAGAAGTTGGCTGTTATGGGGAGAAATAACATTTCCATAAAATGCAAAATCTTTTTTTTTTATATATTATGATAATTGACAGACTCTGCCTTCATTAGCTTGCCTCCAGATGTTTTCTATTAAATTAATTAACTTTGCATCTGAAACAGCAGACATTATGCTTTTGTGTGGCCATTATCCCACAGTTGGAATCCTTGCAAAGCCGCCTTTATTTCTGGCTTTCAAGGGTTGTCAATGTAGGTAGAGTGAAGAGAGGAATGATAAGTGAATCATAGTGTCATAAATGAGTGAATTTATTTTTTTCTGGTTGTTAACTTTGACAAATAGCATTCAACAAGGTAGAAATTTTAATTCTATTTATTACTGATAGTAGTGCTGGGAGTTCTATAATGGGTAGAGTATGAGTGATGAGGATAATACTGGTATTATTGCATAGAAAGAAGCTCCATTTTTGTTCTAATTAACGTACTTATTAAGGAGCCAGATTGTTGTTGGCTTGTGTGGCTACAGAGAGGGCATAAGGAGTTCCCTGGCACTGGCTACCTGCTCCAGACCTTGACAGACCTTCGCTACATCCCTATATGTACCATTTAATATAGCTAGGTCAACCTTCTGAGGGACAGGGCTGGCGTTAGGCCTATTCCACCAATTTCCCCGAATCGGGCCCTGCGCCTAAGAGGGCCCAGTGCCCAGTGAGAATCCCTTCCCTGGCTAGAGGCGCCTTCTTAATTTTTAGTCCCCATGCAGTGCTTCTGGTCTTCAGCAGCACTTCGGCAGCGGGTCCTTCACTAGCTCCGGGTCTTCGGCGGCACTTCAGAGGCGAGTCCTTTGATTGCTCTGGGTCTTTGGTGGCAGGTCCTTCAGTGCTGCTGAAGACCTGGAGCGAGTGAAGGACCCACCGCCGAAGTGCCGCCAAAGACTGGGAGCACTGCCCGGTGAGTACAAACCCCACGTGTTTTTTTACATGTATTTTGTTGTTTTTTTTAAGTCATCCCTACCGGGGCCCCATTGAAATTGTTCGAATTGGGCCCCGCATATCCTAAAGCCGGCCCTGCTGAGGGAAGTACATTGCAACAAATAGAGCCCCAGTTCAGAGTATTTCTCCCTTAGAACCAGGGGAATTGTGATTCTTAGGGTAAGTCTACACTGTAGCTTGAGGTGTAATTTCCAGTACAGGTAGATATATATGTACTAGGTTTGATTGAGCTAGTATGCTAAAAATAGCAGTGTAGGCTTGGTAGTTTGTGCCACAAGATGGGCTAGGTGCCCCAAATATTATCCCGTTTGAAACCCTAGGCATGTATATTCAGTTAGTGCGCAGCAGTAGTCAAAAAAAGCTAACAGAATATTAGGAACCATTAGAAAAGGAATAATAATAAAACAGAACATATTATAATGCCAATATATAAATCCATGGTACACTCACTTTGAATACTGTGTGCAGTTCTGGTTGCCCCATCTCAAAAAAGATATATTAGAACTGGGAAAAGGTGCAGAGAAAGACAATAAAAATTATTAGGGGGATGGAATTAATTTAAGGAGAGATTACAAAGACTGGGACTGTTCAATTTAGAAAAGAGGCAAATAAAGGTGATATGGTAGAGATCTGTAAAATCATGAATGGTGTGGAGAAAGTGAGTAGGGAAGTTTTATTTACCCCTTTTCATAACACAAGAACTGGCAGCCACCTGATTAAATTAATTGGCAGCAGGAAGGAAGGAAGTACAAAAGGAAGAACTTCTTCACACAACACACAGTTAATCTGTGGAACTCATTGCCAAGGGATATTATGAAAGCCAAAAATATAACTCTGTTAAAAAAAGTAGATAAGTGCATGGAGGATATGTCCATCAATGATTATTAGTCAGATAGTCAGGGATGCAACCCCATGCTCTGGGTATCCCTAAATCTTTGACTGCCAGAAGCTGGGACTGGATGACGGGATGGATTACACAAATTTGTTCTGTTCTTTTCATTCCCTCTGAAGCATCTATCACTAATAACTGGAAGAGGCAGGATGCTGGACTACATGGAGCATATGGTGTTCTTATGTACTTGGGGCAGCTAATCTCTTCAGCCTATCATGTCACTTCTAGATATAGAGTAGAACCTCAGAGTTCTGAATACCTCAGGAATGGACGTTGTTCATAACTCTGAAATGTTTGTAACTCTGAAAAAATGTGATTGTTCTTTCAAGAGTTTAGAAATGAACATTGACTTAATACAGCTTTGAAACTTTACTATGCAGAAGACAAATGCTGCTTTTCCTTTATTTATTTAGTAGTTTACAATTAACATAGTACTGTATTGTTTGCTTTTTTTTGTTTTTGTCTCTGTTGCTGCCTGATTGCGCACTTCCGGTTCCAAATGAGGTGTGTTTGACTGATCAGTTTGTAACTCTGGCGTTCATCACTCTGAGATTCTACTGTGCCCTTAGAATCTGCTCCAGGAGCAATGGAGCAACATGTTGTCTCTTGATCAGGGCACCTGGCAAAGCCATGACTGAGCCTTAAGAGGGATGAATTTATACAACATGTACTTTTTGTCAAGTTATACCCACTTTAAAGGGACATAATCAAGTCAGTAATCACACGTGTCTGAATATTTTTTACTAACTGTTTTTACGAAAAGCAACTAAGATTGTTATAAATGGAAAAGAGATAAGGTATATTTGTTTGTTTGTTTTGGCATTTGGCACATGTGCATCATTTGTTTCACTTTTTCAGTGTGAAAATTTCACTACAGTTTCCCTTGCTATTTGCAAGTGTATTTTATACATCACACAGAGAGAAAAACGTAGTAAAATACATTTGAACTCCCGCCCCGCTCCAGAAACTGCCAGGGAGACATGGGCAAGGGTGATACCTGAAATGGCTTTGAACTCTTTTTTTTTTTAATTGACAAAATTTCATGTTAACAGTGTTTCATAAATGTATAAACATCTCACTTATCTGTTTGGCCACCTGAGACACAATCTCAAGTGTAAACATAGGAATACAGCCGCTAGAAAATTAATTTAGTTAATAATTAAGAAGGGTTTTGAGATCTTCAAATGAAAGTTGCTCAGTAATAACTATTATTATAAGAGACCCTAGCTTACAATGTTTTGATGTAACCACTTTGGTGTCTTACAGGATGGTCCTATAGATGACCATCCAGACACTCTACTCAAGTTTTCCTATGCTGAAAGAAGTGATTTAATGGGGCCCTTCACAGACTACATTGCAAACAATTCTAGAACAAAGGAAGAGTGACATACTGTGCATGAAACCTGCAATAATGCTTTCAATATGGACTTTTGGTTTAATCTATAGTAATTTAACTTGTAAGATTTGAAGATGAGTTGTTGAGGTGGTAGCAGAAACCCATTACAAAATCTCTTGCCTTATATTTGATGTCTATATTTAGTACTAACACAAAAGTAATAAAACTCCTCAGTTTCTAATAATAATAAATATATAACAATGGAGCTGCCGAGGAGTTCAATGAGTTACATTTCCCCATTTCTTCCTTTTAGGTGGGATTGCACTGAAAGAGGAAAAAAATCCCTCTTCATTATCAAAGTAATTAGTTCCATAAATTTCTTTATGTCTTCTGTGAAGAAATGGGGTAATTAAACTGTGAAATTTCATTTTCCTAAGGGGACACATTAATTTATAGGCACATGTTATATTTGTTTCAGCATCAGGTTTCCACATTCTGTACATGTACTTAATTATGTGAAAAAGAAGTATTTTAAAACACACAAAAATCTACATGTAGTGTAATATATATATTTTTTTGGAGGGTGGAGACAATTTCTTTTGAATAAATCTATTGGATTATAACCTTTAATAAATATGTTATATGGTTTTTAAAGAAACCCAGTGAAATAATTTTATTTGTATTCTTCTAGGGAGGAAAATATTCTACTTCCAGGTAAGCATAAAGTTCATAAAATATTATTTTCAAAAACCTAGCAAGTGTAGTGACAACTTAATTACTACAAAACACTGTGAATAGGTTAGAGATCCATATTTTATTAATTTTTATATCCTGGGAAATATAATATGGTAATACTAACACAATTGTGTCTACCTTTCTTTTATTCAAGCTGTAATGCTATCTGTGTTAAAGGTTAACAGCATTATTCTTATTTTCTCCACTAGACTTTATGAATACTTTGATCCTTGTTGAGGATAACACTGGTACTGAGCTGCACAGACTGAATCTGGAGGGCCTGCTCTCTTATATCCTCAGGTAAAAATCACTACATCTGTAATCCTGTCTTTCCCAGTGTGGTGCACAAGCTTGTTGCTCTCCAGGAGCCATATCCAAAGCCCGTTGGTGTGTGTGGACAGATTTCCATTGTGTTCAACAGACTTTGGACCACTCCTTTGCTGAACTATGAGCAGAGGATATGGATGAGTAGACTTCCTGTGCAAAAGACAAAACTCTAGGGCTGAAATCCTGCTTCTGTTGAAAAACATGACAGCTATGCTACTGAATTAAAAGGGGGTAGAATTCACCCATAGGTGTGGTCCTCTGCCATCAGCAGAATTAAGTTACAAATAGAGCTGATCAGGGACTTTTATATATATATAAAATGCCGCTACACTGGGGCTGTCCATCAATGGAAGTAACTGAGGCAAATTGTCAATGCAAGCAAAGCATGTGTTTTCATTCACCTGCATCACAAGGGACATAACCACTGGACTATTGGCTATTCTGGGTATGCAGAAATTGCATTCTGGGCCTGAGGAAGTTTCCTATGAAAAAGATATATATGTATATATATATATCTTTTTCATAGGAAACTTCCTCAGGCCCAGAATGCAATTTCTGCATACCCAGAATAGCCAATAGTCCAGTGGTTATGTCCCTTGGGATGCAGGTGAATGAAAACACATGCTTTGCCTACATTGACAATTTGCCTCAGTTACTTCCATTGATGGACAGCCCCAGTGTAGCGGCATTGCTATAAACTCATTCTAAGTGTAGAGAAAGTAGTAAAGAACGTACAGATAAATGGTAATTGTGATAAAATGCAACATGGTTTTACAAAAGGTAGATCATGTCAGACCAACCTGATCTCTTTCTTTGAGAAGATTACTCAGATTTTTAGACAAAGGGAATGTTGTAAATATAATATACCTGGATTTCAATAAGGCGTATGATACAGTTCCACATGGAAAATTATCAGTTACATTGGAGAAGATGGGGATTAGTAGGAGAATTGAAAGGCGGATAAGGAACTGGTTAAACAGGAGACTACTACGGGTCATACTGAAAGGTCAACTGTCAGGCTCGAGGAAGGTCACTGGTGGAGGTCTTCAGGGATTGGTTTTGGCACTAATTTTATTTAACATTTTCATTAATGACCCTGGCATAAAAAAATAAGGTTCATAAAATTTGAAGATCATACAAAGTTAGGAATTATTGCCAATACAGAGGAGGACCGGAATATCATACAAGAAGATCTCAATCACTTTGTAAACTGAAGTAATGAAAATGTGATGAACTGTAATAGTGCAAAGTGAAAGATTATGCATTTAAGGACTAACAACAATAGTTTTAGCTATA
This sequence comes from Gopherus flavomarginatus, assembly GCF_025201925.1. Classification (NCBI taxonomy): domain Eukaryota; kingdom Metazoa; phylum Chordata; order Testudines; family Testudinidae; genus Gopherus; species Gopherus flavomarginatus. The sequence goes on from NC_066617.1 coordinate 305,569,031, forward strand.
AACTGTGGATTTATCAGTTGGAAGCAAGAGAGGAGGAGAAAGTCCTGGGTGTATCAGTTGATCACAAAATGACTATGAATTACCAATCTAATGAGGCTCTGAAAAAGATTTGTGTAATCCTAGGAAGTATCAGGCGAAGTATTTCCAGTAGAGATAGGGAAGTGTAGAACAATTATACAAATCAGTAGTGAGACCTCATCTGGAATAGTGTGCAGTTCTGGTCTCCCATGTTTAAGAAAGATTAATTCAAATTGGAACAGGTGCAGAAAAGGGCTTCTAGGACGATCAGAGGACTGGAAGGTCTACCTTATGAGAGGAGACTCAAAGAGCTTGACTTCTTTAACCTAACCAAAGGAAGGCAGAGGGGAAATATGGTTGCTCTGTAAAAATAAATCAGAGGGATAAATACCAGGGAAGGAGAGGAGTTATTAAAGTTAAGTGCCAAAGATGACACAAGAACAAATGGCTATGAGCTGGCCATCAACAAGTTTTGGCTTGGAATTAAATGAAGGTTTCTAACCATCAGAGGAGCGACGTTCTGCAACAGCCTTCTAAGGGGAGCAGTGAGGGCAAAAAACCTAATTAGCTTCAAGACATAATACATTTATGGAGGAGATTATATGATGATACTGCCTTCAATGACATGTGGCCCATCTGTGACTGCTAGTAGCAAATATTCCCAACAGCCGGAGATGGGACACTAGATGGGGAGGACTCAGAGTTATTTCAGTGATTTTCCCCTCAGGTATCTGGGTCTTGCAGACATACTCAGGGTCCAACTGATAGCCATATTTGGAGTTGGAAAGGAATTTCCCCCCAGGTCAGAATGGCAGAGTCCCTAGTTTGGGGTTTTTTTGGGGGGGGGGAAGGAGAGTGTTGGCATTCCTTGCAAGTTTAAACTAGAATAATTGGTGGATTCTCTGTAACTTGAAGTCTTTAAATTGTGATTTGAGAACTTCAGTAACTTATCCAGAGAATAGGAGTCTATTACAGGTGTTGGTGGGTGTGTTTTGTGGCCTGCAATGTGCAGGAGTTCAGACTAGATGATCATGATGGTCCCTTCTAGCCACTATAAGCCGTAATTTCCCTGAGGCAACATGTTCTGGTTCCAAGCAGGGGTAAGATGTACAGGTTTAAGTTACAGTATTGCCTGTCTAATCTAGGGATTTGCACTGCTGCAAGTACACACATGGCTGAAATCCCGAGGGTTGACTATGGCTACAAATTTCAAAAGCACCTAAGGGCCAGATTTTTAGAAGAGGGCAGGCACCTAAACAGCCAGCTAGGTGCCTAAATTTCCACCAGTCAGCATTTTCAAAGTAGCGTAAGCACTGTTGCCACCCTACAACTAAAGAGTGGATTGGAGCCCTAGCTCAGGGCAAAATTCTAGAGGCCTTCAAGCGTTTGAATTAGATGGATGATGCTTATGTTGCCAGCAGTAATTAGTCTTGTAGATGTATTCTGAGCACACTGAAGACCCTATACCTGCAGCAAGAAGAATGGATACAGGATACTCATAGGTTGAGGGGCAGCACAACACCTTCAAAAATGGCTGCCTACGGCACACAGGAACATGTGGCATGAAATTGAGAGAATGTATTGATCATGAGCAGGAGACAGAGAGAGAGTTGTGGCTCATAGAACTTGGGTTACTTAAGCAATTGACTTGGTTTAGGTGCCTACCTGCAGGAAAGGGTTTGCAGCTTAGGATACTGAGTAGAGGAAAGTGCCCATTTCTGGTCCATCAGTGAGATGCGCCAGGCCAACTGCTTAGGCACCTAAGTCCCTCTCCTCACCCTAGTATTTCACTCTTGACTAGCTTAGGTAGCTCCCTGCTCAGCTGTCTGGCTTCTGAATTTTTTGTCTTAAGTGCTTAGCTACCCCCATGCACTCTATAGGGAGCCTTAATGGCATGGAATCACCTAACTCAGGGCTGGAAAATCCACTAGACAGCTGCCACCAAGGGTTTAGATATTACTCCACTCAGCCAGGCAAAGCCTAAATCCCTTTAACTAGGGCACTTAAGGACAGATTTACAAATTTATTTAGGAGTCTAAAGATACAGATAGGTACCCAGTGGGATTTTTCAAAAACATATAGGCACCTAGCATCCAAAGGGAAGTTTTGAAAGTTCCAATAGGTGCCAATCTGCATCTTTATGTTCAGAAATATCTTTGAAAATCTGTTCCTCAGTCACTTTTGAAAATGGAATTCAGACTCCTAAGTTATATAGGCACTTTTACATAATGTACCTGTTCTCTTTCTATGGCTTAAAACCAGCAATGCTAGATGTCTAAGTCTAGGCAGGCAATCCAATTGATTACCTCAGATGATACTGAGTGGATGGTAGAGATACAACCAGATATGATCCTTTGGGACACTGTCTGATGAAGTGTTCCATAGTTTGAAGCATGTTTCTTGCAGTCACAAATAGATTGTGTCTCAGTTTTCATTTATGGAGGTGGTAGGTACATCTGCCATGTGATGAGTGGATGTGGTACTAAGTGGACCACATTTTCCATGGGAGTGAAAAGCCACTGGGTCCTTGATGAGGTGTTTGTTTGGGATGTTGGCATCCTGCCACCTTGCTTGCCATTGATCTTTGGGGGGGAAACCCATGTCTTCAAGTTTTTGCACTGCATACCAGAAAGATTTGCTGGATTTGAGTCAGAAGCTCAGTATGTTATTTAGGTCTTCATATGCATTGCAAGATCCTTGTTCCCTTGAATACAACGGGATTCCTGAAGGATTCGCATGTCACAACCAATTTGAGTGGGCTTCAGTATGGGATGCTCTGGTTATGGCATTGATTTTATAGTGTCTGTAAAGATCTGCATGGAGATGTTGAGAACTGACAAATAATGTGTGGGAGCTATGTATCTAGACAGGTAAGCAGTATTTTGCAGTAGAGTAGAAAAGAGACAGTGAAAATGTCCAGAGAGTTTTTGCATTGGTTCCACAGGTGATTCCTGACAATTTCTGAATGAGATTTACATGCATCTTTATTTTGTCTTGTTATTTATTTGGGGAGCTGGTGGTGTATGAGGCTTCAGTCTAATGTCACCCCACAATATTTTGAGGAAAGCTCAGGTCTTATCTGCTGGACACAGAAGTACACATGAAGTTCTGCCCTAGCTTTCATGTTTTTTAGATAAAATGCTGAGAACACAATCTTAGTGAGGTTTGGTTTTAGCTCCCAATATAAGTAATATTCTTCTGTGGTTTTAAAGTCCTTGGTTAGGATTTGTTCTATGGTAAATAAATGCCATACCTGTATAGCCAGTGTAGTGTTATCAGCATAAACACATTTCTATAATTATGTCTGAGGAAAGTCACTGGTGCAGATCAGGATTGGTGTTAGGACTGATCCCTTTGGAGGCCACTGTTGAGAGTGCATGGCCTGCTGACCTGGCTACTAAGGAAAACACAAAACCTACTGTGGTCCCTGTCTTGTTCACTAGCCCAGTATGAATTTGTTTCAGCTAGGGGAAGTCTGACTTGGGGCATTTTACACAACTTTGGGAAACTTTATGCCTGACTCTTCTGTGTGCTCTGCTTGTGAGTCATTGTGTATTCACCTTACACCAGAACCACTCAGACAAACCACCAGGAACAAGGTTTTATTCTGTAAAGAATCACATAACAAGATTACAGTCCATCAGCCTCCTCTTTGCTTGCCTGCTACATGCTCCCAGCTTGAGTCAATACTGAAACTTCCAGCTGGGAGGGGCAGATGGTACTTCCTGGCAGGAACCAGGAAATTCTCCCAACATGCTGCAGTTTGTAGTCCACCGCTTGTAGTTCCCATGGCTACTGCTACTGAAGCACACTGGATCTAGGTCTACACTATGACTGATCAGAACTTCTCAGAGGAATTTTATGATTCCGTTGCATGGGATAATTTTAGTGGCTTTCAGGGGAAGGGCAATCCTCTGTACAGTGTCATAGACAGCAGATACATCTAAAAATGCTGTCCTGGTGATATGTGTGTTGGTAAAGCTAATACTTGATCAGTGCAGTTGTAGCCTGGTCAGAAACCGCTTTGTTCATTCAGTAACATTGTCTGTACAAGCAGCATGATCCTTGCTGGTAATATTTTCTCCATTAACTTGTATGATTTGCAGAATAGTAATATGGGAGAGTATGGCGAGGGATTATTGGTTGAGTTCCTAGGCTTGGCAATGGAAATAACCATAGCCTCACACCAAATCCTTGGAATGAACTCTGAGGAATGGATATTGGAGAACAATGCTGCCAGCAATTTCCATCCCTTGGGCCTGATGTCTTCAGAAAATTTTTGAAAGACACCATCAGGTCCTGCAGGTTTCACAGCTTTCATGGGTGCAAGGACCTTATCTACCTCCTCAGCAGTGAAGGGCAGAGGTTGAGGGGATGAGGTGGGTAATGTGCTATTTGTTGGAGCTCTCTGGACACTTTGCTTGTACCTTGGTGCTTTTGAATTCATAAGAAGCATTCTTGTGACTCCATCAGCTGAGACTTCATGGTTTCAATGTTTCACTCAGTTTGCAGCCCCATGCAGACACAATAATTACTCACTCCAGATGCAAAGCTTGGTTAAGTCCAAAGCATCAGCCATCTTCATTCATCTTTGATGGAGGACTAATTCAGTAACTCTAGTATGGATGTTGCTGAGTTTGTTTCATAAGACATTTGATACTCCTTCTAACAGTCTTTCTGTCTCTGGTTTTCAGCATCCTGAAAGACTGTATCCTTTTCAATAGGTGCATGAAATGTTTTTTCTTGCAGCATTTCAGATGAGCCAGGTGAAACAATCAACATTTTTGGGCTTTGGTGGAATTGCATCAATGATGGCCTCCATTTTCACAGTGAATCCTGGCCAGTTTGCTTTTTGAAAGTTCTATCACAGTTTGGATGATGACATGATTACTAGAGTTCAATTCCAGTCCACAGTGACTGGGCAAAAAGTTGCCAAAAATGGTTCTGGAGGTGTTCTGAAGGATTCTGGACTGGTCTTTGCTGAGAAAACAGAGATCTGGGTTGTAGTCTCTATTCCAGCAGGCAGAATGGAAAGGGCCTCTGTCTTTTGCAGCAAAAGAAAGGTTTGTGTCTTCCTTTGATGACCATTCTGCCAGTGTCTCTCCTGCAGCATTGTTATTATTATAGCCACACAACATGTGATGGCTACTGAAATCACTGGATTATATATATAGGCAGATGATATATTGTGGGTAATAGGCGGGGGGGGTGAAGGGGAAAGGTCAGTCTGTATTCACTGGTTTATACAAGTTAACTACTGTTATCTTGCAGATTCTTATTGTCAGAGTGATCAGCCCAAAGAATGTTCTGAAGCGATGAGGAAACTGAGGCAAAGAAATGTGTGTAGGGTTTATTATTTTGTATGGAATTGTATCTGTCTCATTCTATTAAAGAGCAATAATGTGTTATACTTTATGTGTTATAAACTACCACATACCACTAGAGAGAGTTAAACTGTAACCTCAAAAGCTCAAACTTTTGGTGGGATTCTTAGAGAGGTTGTGTTTAAACTATTGGAATATCTTGGGGAGGTGAGTGCTGGGGTATCCAAGGCTGGTGGGCTGAAGGGCTCCATTTCTGTAAAGGAGTAACAGACTATGGATCGGTACCCAGGAAATGTGCCGGGGAGTCCAAGGGACCTTAAAACTCCTGGGAATCCAGAGTCTGGTATTCCCCTTGCATCAATCTGGTGGGCTGCCAGCAGGAGGAGACCAACCAGATCGCTGACATTTTCATGTAAATAATTAGAGTCTTTGAGGAGTGTTCAAATGCCTGACTGGTTGACTGGCCAGACATTTAATGTTGTATCAAGAGCCAAAATTTGGGTCTGGGGCTGTTGCCTATGTGCTTACTCTTATTAAACTCTATGTACATCTTTGCATGCACAAAGAACATGGTATGCTTTATTAAAATCATGTAAACAAGGATATTGACAGAAAATAGGAATATATGTGGAGGGAAATTTGTTAAAGATAGGTAACCATGTTTCCCAATCACATTTTCCAGAAGAAATAGTGTAAAATAGCTGCACATAGTATAATCTATACTAGCAGTTCAATAGTTTATAATGTATGCTCTGCCAGATTGGTCAAATGTACTCTACATGTGCTCTCAACAAATTGCTCAATTAGATTCTGAAGAACATTGACACAGACAAGATATTAATATCAACTTCAGCATTAATTATAGCCTGCAAAAGGTCACAGAGAAAGTTTTGGAGCAGTTTGACAAGTTTACTCTACAAGTGAAAGGTTAACAGAATTATTTAAAAAATGAGCCAACTGAATTTAAAACTGCTGAATGTACGCATAAGAGCATTAGAAAATATTTCCACCAAAACAATATTTTAAGTTACCTTTTGATGTTCCCTTCCTTCAACAACTTTGGTGAAGCTCTCTACGGGCCATGGAGTGACTGGTCCACATGCAAACTTCAGCATATCTTTTACTGGAGACATTAGTAGCCTCTAAGTTCTCCACACCATCGATAGGCCAAGGAACTTTGCTGCAGTAGATCATAAGCTTGATTTCTGCAAGAGTTTAGTGTTTTTTTCTATATAATATTAATATGCATCTCTAAATTTTAAATTAAGTTATCTAGCTTTCTAACAAAACCTATGAAATAGATCCCTAAAACCAGTTGCTAAGATATCAGCAAAGCTGACCCCCCCCAACACAAAACACTTCATTCAATGAAAACTCTTCTGCCCCAATAAAGATGAATCTTCATTAAGTTCTCAAGACCTCCTCACCTCACAGCCTTGGCAGAAAATACAGAATTTGCAGTGTGTTCTGAAGGTCAATATCCCACATTATTTTGGACAATGGGTGGGAGTTGATTCCATAGTCCAGGGTCCCTCATTTTATCTACCTCCTTCTCTTCTAAAAGGAGAGGACTCCAGTTCACCCAGTTGAACTGATTTTGAAGCATGTATTACATGGGAAGAGAAGTGGTTTGTTAAGTATGTTACTCCCAGGCAATGTAGATCTTAAAACATCTTAAATTCCACCCTCAAACCAATAGACAGCCAAAGAACACCGGTGTCATGTGTTTTTGGTGAGATAAAAAATTTAACAAGCAGGCTACTGCCTTCTGGGCCAGCTTCAGTTTTGGGGTTGGCTTATTATGTAGCCCCATATTGAGTGCACTGCTGTCATCTTCTCTTAAGGGGACAAACTGCATGGATCCTACAGCAAGGTCAGCATCTGAAAAAAACAGAAAATGATAGTCATGCATAGATAGAAAAAAGCATCCTTGGACACTGCTGCTATGTGATCATTTAACAGCGTTTGGGGATCCAACATGCTCTCCAGCCTGTGAAGCTGAGTAACAAAGGCTGGGCATACACTCTCAGTAAGAGATGGAGTATCATCCTCCCTGTATCTTCTGGTTATCCTTAAACTACCAGCATTATCTCAGTATAATTGAGGTTAAGTTTCAGGTAGCTAGCCTTGCTCCTGCAAACACTGAGCCAGGTGTTCAGTGGCAACTGCCAGCAACTAGTAAGCTTAAAATATAGAGGTAAGTGCCATCTGCTAACTATAAGTCCCGAAGCTCATCTCTCCTTGTTAACTCACCTAATGGTGCCATATAGACACTGAATGGGAGAGGAGACAAACTGGAATTACAGAGTAAATTATACCTCCCTGTATCAGGTTTGAGCATTGCTCTCCTAAACCCAAGGTTGTGAGTTCAATCCTTCAGGGGGTCATTTAGGAAACTGGGGTAAAAATAAAACTGTGTGGGGATTTGTCTTGCTTTGAGCAGGGAGTTGGACTAGATGATCTCCTGAGGTCCTTTCCAACCCTAATATTCTATGATTCTAACCTAAATTTCCTTACCTGCTAGGGAAATTTACCCAAAGGAGAGACAAGGTGGTGTTTTGGCTGCCATCCTCCTTTGGAACCACAAGGTGTCTTGTGTCTTGAACTTGTTAGAATGTGCTGGAGGCTGCCTGGGGAATGTATTAAATCACGGCATCCCTAGCTGCCTTAGTGAGACCCATTTCTCAGCCCACTCTTATCAAATTTTGAATTGAAGTTTTGCATGGTTTCCCCTCATTGATTTAACATTTTGCTACAAATAAGACTCAGTCCTGCAGCCTTTATTCCTACTGAACTGCCATTCAAATTACCCTTAGTAACGTCTCCAGCATCCAAGTGCATAGTTTCCAGGAGTCCTCAGAGTTTGGACAAGAAAATAATAGTTGTGTCTTCTACCGAGTATTGGTTTATTTGATATTTTTGGCACTTTCCATTTTGCAGATTTTGGGAACCCAACAGTGCAAATTACATATGAAAATGAGAAGTGACCTTTCTGTCTACACTTCCAAAACATCTAGTGCTGGCTAAGTATTCCAATTATCAGCAGGATACTTTTATTTTGGCTTTTGCATTGTTTGTTAAAATATCTCAAACTCACCATTTTTTTTCTTTCTGAAATGCGTTAACGATAATTAAATCAACTACCATTTCTGAGGTAAAGGTCTGTTATCTATCACAAAAATAGAAATTTAAGTTGCATTAAATTGGATGTCAAAAACAGACTCCAACGAGAGACTGCTGAGTTGGAATTAATTTGTATAAAATTGTGTCTGCTGCTGTATTCTCTCTGCTCTATCCTATCTCTATCCTATCTCTCTGTCCTAGTGGTGCCCCCCCACAGTCTGGCACCTGAGCTGGCTGCCTCAATTCACCTGCAAATTGTAACCAAACTTGTTTGTCTGGGCAATTGGCTGAAGTAGGATGGAGTGGATCTGTGGGTTCTAAAGTTTTACATTGTTTTATTTTTGAATGCAGTTATTTTTTGTACATGATAAAGAGATTGCGCTACGGTACTTTTATTAGCTGAATTGATAAACATTATTTTTTTGGCAGTGCAAATATTTGTAATAAACATCAGTATAAAGTGAGCACTGTACACTTTGTATGTGTTGAAACTGAAATCAATATATTTGAAAATGTAGAAAATATTCAAAAAATATTTAAATAAATGGTATTCCAATATTAACAGCATGATTAATCATTTGACAGCCCTAATTCAAGCCATTTTAAAGGGTTAACATAAGCACAGGAGAGCTAAGGCTCTGCTAGTGCTAAAATGTGTGGGATATTAGGAGGGTCTTGAAGGAGATACAAACAGACATTAATAGGAGCTGTTCATATGAATAGGTCTGTTGCAGAAAATAGCTTCTTTCATCTTGATTTTAGACAAAGGATATATCCAACGTATATTAGTTTAACATTACAGATTGATCAAAAATGTTTAGAATTAGAACTTGATGGGCCTGAGCCAGCATGGCATTATTCCACACATGAAACTCACATTGTAGGTAAAGATGATTGTAAATGCAAATTAAGAAATTTGAGTTTTAAATGACATCATTTTAATTTACACAGGGGAAAAAAGCTCTTTATTTTGGACAAGTTGGCTAGAAACACTTGGTCTGGAGTTTGACTGATCACATGAGCCCAGAAAATAGGGTCCATACAATAATAGGGTCTATACTAGATCTCTGCCAGAATCTATGCTTTTACTTCACGGCGATTCATGGGAACCTTATTTCAGTTCCAGTTTGTTTGGGCTCACAACACAGAAATTTTGCTTTGTGCAAGGTGTGCCAATTAAACCTAAAACCGAAAGGGAAATTCATCCAAAACTGCTTCAAAAACATGAAAAATGGCTAAGCTTCAGATGGCTGGTGCCTAAACATATAAACTTAGCCAAAAGTTGAGGGAAAATTCAAGAACCTCGGCAAACCTGACATGAGGCTTGTAATGAAACATCAAATCACGAGAGTTTTACTGTATGTGAGGTTTCACTGTGGAAATGTTGAATAGCTCTTTGGTCTGATTCTGCTCTTCTTGCTCATGCAGATAGTCCCAGCGGTTTTCAGTGGAACTAATACACAAGCAGACTTTAGTATCTAGTCCATGCTTCTCATATCTATCAGATACTGATATTAGAATTCCCCAGTTAATTGGTAAAATGTATTAATATACAACTAACTAATGCAATTACCTAACATTAATGAAAAAAAAAAACAATGACATTTCCTAAAAATTAAAATATTATATTTTTCTCAGTTGCCTAATGAGTTTCATTGCAGTCATTCCCATATTATTATGAAGTTAGAAACTATAAAAAAAAATGTGAAGAAAGAGTTCATGCCTGAAAAGATACATGTGTATGAAGACAAATGACAGAAGAAGGATGGGAGGAAGAGGCTATGATCAAATGTGTATTGTTTTTATTTGCACAGATATATTTATCATGCTATTTAATATTATGCATAATGTAAGTGAAAAGTATTCCCATCTTCCCCTCAAAGTAAGATTATTAATTGGCTGGTTTCCTATCAGTGGTCATGGCAGTAATAAATCCTGAGAATTGGATCAGCTTAAGAAGGTGCTCCATGTATTCTGCAGAGTGGAAGGCGGTGGGAAAAATATCAAGTGGGGATATGATGCTGGTATAAGCAGAGTGGAGGAGGTAAACAACATTGCTTTAAGAGACAGGAGTGTAGTAACAGGAGGGGCAGGTTTATGAAGGATCTGATGGTGAGGAACCTTGAGCTTGAGATGATGAAAAATGTTTATTTAATGGAAGATATAAGTGGGCTTGTTAGCTGCATAATGTGGTTAGTTTACTGTCTCTTCTGCAATGCTTGCTCTCAAAAATGCATTGCCTCAGGGAAGAAGAGCCTCCATGGATGATTTACAAATCTACTAATTTGATGTATCTCTAGAAAGCATTTCTTGTGATGTTTGATCAAGGACAATCTAGGAAAGCAATTAACCAAGGAAACTGAATAGTGTAAGATTTTTATTTTAAAAAGTAAGTAATAATCAGGAAATTGAGATTAGGCATAATGTTTATTAATGTTTGGCAGATATATCATAGAAACCCAACATAAGCATACTTTTTTCTTTTTCATTTTAATTATGCAACTCTGCTGTACTTATTGTCCTCACTTTTTCTAAATGATTGTATATCTCACAAGAGTGTGTTCAAGGTGCATCAGAAACAGCTTCATACAATGATGAGAAGCATATTTTTCCTGGCATGCATTTGTGGTGTGCAATTTTGCATGACATTGCAGCAGCAGTCCATACGGAAAAGCCATTGTTTCAATTCCACTGAAAAACGACAACTACCAAAACCATTAAATCCTGCAGCATTTTGAGAATGCAGACACTTTTCATTTCCATTCCTTTGTACTTAAACAAATTGATATGCACATACAGAGATAGGGTTATTTGGTTATAATTCTTTCCATCCATTTGCATTGCTTATTAATTCTGATTTCAGCAGTGCAAAAGTTGTTATTGTGAAAGTGCTTCTCCAGGTTAAGAAAAGCCCTCTTTCAAAATAATTGAAATTTCAATTAATCTTGAGCTTGTACTATTAAGGACTTATAAAAAATTACACACAAGAAACTCCAGACTAATTAAACTATTTACCTACCATAGGAACACTGATTTTCAGTCTTATGCACATGCTCATCAGTTTTAAGTTAGGATAGGCAAGCTCTCTTAGGCAGCAACTGCAATTTGCATTGTGAAATCCTGTTGAGAATGCAGATAACTCTAGAGTATTTGAGTAAAATATACAGATAATGGAGAAAATGGTTAGCATTTAGAGATTTGTAATAGGAATAGCACCCAAATGGTTATTTTAAATATAAAAGCACACTCCTTTATTAAGAAACAGAACTAGTTCTCTTCATTTCATAATATTCTCTATTTAATAGAAATAAAAATATAGTGCTTGGCATCTGCTCAGACCCACAGCTACTAAAACTAGCCATGTGTATTCATGTTGCCTGGCCTGTCAATTATTTGTGAACAGTTTCCTCCAGTATTTGGAACCTGAATTAATGACCTGACCATGGCTGATAAAGGTTAGAATCAGTATTGTTTCACTGTGAAAGGTGTGCACATTGACAGCACTAGAGAAACTGGCCTCCTCCATCAGCAGAATAAGCACAGTAAGAGCCACAGAAGTGCAATTTTTCACACACCACCAACTGGAGAGACTGACCCTGGTATTATCTCTGTCTCCCCCCGATTGCCAACAAAAATGCCAGCTGGTAAGCTTGTGGGTGTTTTTAGTGATGCAGGTGTCTGTCCATCAGGAACTGGACCACAGCTTCCAGTTAATTTCACCAATAAAGGCCTCACAAAGGCCTCTGGACACTAATCATACTAACAACTGAGATGGCTGGTAGTTTCCCAGTTGACAGGTCAGAGTTGAGGGATATCAGTAAGAAAATATACATACATTTGTTCTGCAATAGGACATGCTGAATCTGCTCTGTGCAGTGCTTCATTTGTAATGAAAGGGGTTCCAGGCTCAAACAATACTTGCACATTCGTAACTGATGCAAGCAGCCCAGAGGTGCTGGACTAAGAACTGCCAAGCCTAGAGATGTTCAGCCCTGGCACAAATTAAGCACTGGTTCTGTGGCTCAGTAAAGTACTTCTTCCTCCTTGTATCTATCACTATCACTCTTGTATCTTTCTTGGTGTCATAGGGTGATTCCACTTGGAGTGCTCACCTGTGGCAGGTCATGTGATGATGCATGCACCTGCCTCAGTTTCCCTCCCTCAGAGCCTCCAGAGATTCTATGCCAGTCTTTCTTGCTTTAGCAATACCCCTTCTTGGGCATAGTTTATTACCAAAGCATTACATAAATAGTCCAAAACATAAGTCTCAGCACAAAGTCCATTTATCACTCCCAGTTCATATACTTCTTAAAATCCCAGGACATCTAGTCCCTCAATACCCATCATCCCACAGTCTGGTGTCTTCTGCCACACCTAGCTGTTTGGCAGCCCTCTTCTGGCCTTTTTCTAGGACAGCCACACTGGTCCTTCCACATGGAGTGCAACCTCACTCTGTCCAATGGGTACTCCCCAGCCTCTGCTAGAAGACTGTCTTCACCAGGGGAGCACCCCTCGCTCCCCCATAACTGCTCATTGTTCCCCTAGATCCAGGTCTTTGGCTTGGAGACATCAGCACATCAGCCCCTCCTCTTCTCCCCTACCTTCAGGTTTCTCCAGTCCTTGACTCCAGATCTCTGGCTTAGAGCCTGCAGGTCTGCTGCACCCCTTGCCTTCAGAATTCTCCAGCCCTGTCTGTCTAGCTTGGGAAGGTCTTTCTGTTCCCCCTGCCTTCAGACTACACAAGGAAACACCCTCTACTTCCTTCAGGAACTACTCCATTCCCCTTGTCCCTGGCAGCTCTCACCTGGTCCTCCTGACTAACTTACCAGGTCTCTCTCCTCTTGGAGTCTCTCTGGTTCTTTATAACCGCAAGAGCTGCCTCACCCTCTTAATTGGCCTGAAGTGGAAGCACATGTTCTGGCACAAGGTCACTAGACCTACTTCAGTTACAGGGGCCAGCCAGTCTATGACACCTGGCTTCTCTCTTGACAGTGGCAACTACAGCTCATTTGTGACTTTGATCCCAGTCTCGTCAGTTTCCGAACATCTCCTGTGAGGTGCTGAGCACCCTCAGCTCTCTTTATTAACCAAATTGGTCCCTCTATTATTTTTGCATTTCAAAAGCACTCAGCTCCACAGCATCTACGTGCCTTGACTTTTAGTCTATTGATGGAGGAGTGAAAGGTTATGTATCATGTTGCCAATCTCCAGAGCCATCCCGTTCTGGTACAATATCTTTAATATTAACAATTGTTTGGTTTTAGTTTTCTCCTGGCTAAACATAATGCATTAATTCATATGGAGTATGGAGGGGACAATTTTCCCTTTACATCCCTCTGGAACATAGACTCAGAACCAAAACTGCTTGTTACAAACTGGTATGACAGGGAAAAGGCAAACCATTGCCAGGTCATACACTTTAACATTGAACTTCATTTAACAGTTACACTGCACTCATACACTGGAGGATATAAATGGAAGTTAAAGAGGGCTAAAAATAAATAAGCTAAGGCATAAATAATTTACGTCACCATGGCAAGAACATAATTAAGGTGACATTACCTTTTCTTGAGCCAGAAGGCATTTTTCTGAAAAGATAAACAGAAAGTTGGGTGAATTTATCCATCGACTAAACTAACATGATCACTCATAAATATTTGCAAAAGGGTTCACGCAATTGCTTGTGCTGCTGTTATGTTGATAGCCCAGTAAGAAAATTGCTAAAAATCTTTCCAAACAATAATTCAGATATGGTGTGCACATTGACAGCACTAGAGAAACTGGCCTCCTCCATCAGCAGAATAAGCACAGTAAGAGCCACAGAAGTGCAATTTTTCCCACACCACCAACCTGGAGAGACTGACCCTGGTATTATCTCTGTCTCCCTCCGACTGCCAACAAGAATGCCAGCTGGTAAGCTTGTGGGTGTTTTTAGTGATGCAGGTCACAAGAGCTGCTGGTTAATAAATAGTAGGATCATTTTATTTTCCTTTGCATCTTTTTATAAGAAGAGGCTGGTTTTCTTCAGCCCATTCTTATGTTTATAGAACTGTGTTCTCTCCAATTAATTAATGCAATAAATCTGTAATTCTCTTTTTTTCTATTTCCACCAAACATCCACCTACCTTGCACTGACCTTGCAATAGCAGGATGGAAGAATGAGAGTAAAAGACTTCTTTTTAATGTGGTGTCCTTCAGCCTGAGAGATGGCACTTCCTTGTCCGTTCAGTGTTTTCTCTTCTTGCTGTTGGATAGTGTGAGCCCCACCTCATGGGGACATTCAAGGATTTGATACTTCATGTATCTCCATACCAGGTAGACTTCTACACTATCCTGGAAGCCCACTGAAGTCAATGGCATTCAGCATGGACGCAAAGGTCAGCCCATGCAGTCCTTACACTGGAGAAGCTAATAGGAGAGACTAGACGGGAGGTACTTGCCACCCTTGGTGGTCCTTAGGTGTTATGTGTGGTATCTTTTAATTTCAAAATGAGCTATGCAACACAAATGTTCACATAGAGGCTGGAGAACAAGCCCATCCTATACTCATCAGGCAGCAGCGACTCTTGTCCCATGGAGCTGGGGCTCGCTCTCTGCTCTGCTCATTATGACATGGCACATAGGGTTATGTGGCACTGCGATCATGCACCACACTGCAATGTCACTCCCTCAAATTTGGCCTGGTTACCTCTCTGTCACGATGGAGACCTGGACAAACTTGAATGGCACTGCTACCCTGTGCACCAGGTCACAGCTCTCAAAATGCCAGGCCTAGCCCTGCAGGACAGGAGTCTCCAAAACTGGATGAGTGTGAGACAAGTTAGCTTGCCAAACCTCCCTTCCCCTTTCCCGCCATTGCAAAATCTGGCTCTGCCACTGAATTCTTAGTGTAGCATTAGGGCTCAAGCTGTAAAAGTGAAAGCAGGAAAGAGTCAGGTTGTTATAAAACGAGAAGGGGTATACCAAAGACAAGAAACTGCAAGCTCCTAGTTACAGTGCAAAAATCAATATCTAAGTCAGTATGGTTCAATCCATAGCCTTTGTTTCAATCTCTTATTTTGCTTTTCAGTTGATTAAAAGGATCTGATCTGAAAAACAGGTTGTTCGCTTTTGGTATATGACACTGTATATCAGAATTTTTAAAACATCTGATTTTCTTTTTTAGATGTTGGTTGTCTGTTAATTCCGTCAGAACTGGAAAAATACCAAGAATCCATATAATTTTCAGAGGATTATATCTCTGCTGAATATGAGCAATTTTATTATTCACAGATATTTTATGATGGTGAATATTTCACTAACCACAAGACTCTGGAAGCAGTTAACTGTGCCCAGGAATCTAAATAATTCAAATTTCTTGATACCCTTATGTTAATCTATAGGGGATATCACTAAGTGAAGTAGTATATATTAAAGCAATGTTTCACCTAACAACTGTCTACTATAACTTTAATTTTTTTGAGCTTTGCCTGTTTAAGAACATGTTTCACACTGTTTTTTCCAAAAGTATATTTACATTTCACCCAGATCTTCTGTTATAGTTGTGGGGTTCAAAACACAACTCAGGAGGAGGAAACACAGAGGTATTTTTAAATCATCTGTGCACACCCCTACATCTTGGGATAACTTTCAACAGTTTGAAGGTTACTGTCACTTGTATAAGCTGCCAGTGGCCTCCGAAAAGAAGTGGAAGTCACCAGGTGCAGGGAAGCCCCAGCTACATCCCCTATGGTGGCAGTTGCATGACAGTCATTATGTTAGTTCTATGCCCACCAGAAATTCACCCTGTGTGCAACGGATGCCTATATAGTGGCTCTGCTGGCTGTAGGTTTATTATCTGCCAGCAGCTAAGACACCTTGAATGAGAGAATCTGGGCTATAAAGTCTGCACATTCGGCCTTATTTCTTCTCTCATTTATAGTCCTTTCAAACCATTCCATTCACTTCTATAACAATACTCCTAAATTATATCTGGGTAAATGAGAGGAAAATCAGGCTCACAACATGTAATCTGAAGATTATTTAGTGAAGAAAGGTCTGTTTCCCAACTTGTTGAAATTGGTGTAGCTTTATTGACTTCAGTGGAGCTATGGCAATCTTCGCCAGCTGAGAATCTGCCTCTAGAGGTCTCACTGTGAAATACATGATAATTAATATGCAAATAGTTTCTTTATATTTCACAAAATCATTTAAAAATAACTTTCTAGAATATTTGTATAAGCAAATATTTAATGAACTTGGCTTCAGTGAAGCTTTATATATTGATGACTATTTGATTATAGTAAACCGACAGTGTGGAATAGGCCATAGACAATGTCTATATTTGGTTTAAAATTAACAATGAAAATGTAAAATGCTCACTTAGGAAAACAAACCTAACCACAATCCAATTAAAGAACCAACAATTCAGTTTTTCCGTGCACAAGATACAAACTTTCCCAATACTTTAAGTCTCCTAACACATTGAGACAGATTTAAATATGTGTATACAGCAGCCTTTGAGAGATACCCAGCTCCATTCAAAGAGCAATGTCTTAAGTGTGAGAAATAAAATCATTTTAATTGAAATTAGGAAAGGAGAAAATAAACAAAGGAAACATATGATTAATAGACTTACTGAGGAGCGAACAGCTATGAGAAAGGAAGCTTCCCAGTTGCTGACTTCCAGAATCTCTACAAGCCTTCCCATCTTCTGAGTCACAGAAACTGCTCCCTATTCAAAGCCGGAGTGTCTTCTTAAGTAGTGACTGTCTTATGCTTCCATCCTAGCCTCCCATTTTTATCCCCACAAACTGCTTGAGATAGATGCTTTAGTAGCTGTTATATGGCCACAATCACAGGCAAAATTAGATGCTAGGGGGAGGCCTATTCAAAATCAGGCCCTCCACAAGACTGTGATCTTCCCAAGGGGAAGAGTCACAAATGGCCAGTCCAGTTACTATGCATGGCCTCAATTCCCATCTGAATAACAGTAATAATAACAGTAACCTATGCCTGGCTGTTGTATAGCGTTATAATGTGACTGTCCACTGTATTCCCCAACCTCTTTCCATGTAAGCATGAGTTCATCTCCAACAGATTTAAATTCAGTCACTCAGAAGAGAAATATTACATGTAAATGCATATCCCCAGGTAAAAGGATCTTTCTGGTTTATAGTTCTCTTCTGGAACAAAGGCCCAGTGCAATAGGGTTGCTTTAAAATGTCTTTTGTCCTTGAACAACAGGCCAGCTGTCTCCTGAATAGTATATGCTGCACTGGGTGGGTCTCAAGGTACCTAACCTATTGTTCTGCTCTGAAAAGTGACTATACAAATGGCATTGCAGTGCTCCATGGGGACTTCTAGGTCATGACTATTCAGTTTACAAACATGCGTTATTTTATTTTCCTATCTTCCAGCTTTGCAAAACTCACTCTGGCATCTGAACATTACAATGGGTTCTTCCACATCCTCACCAAATGAATAAGTTCTGTTACCAAATGATGCTGCTGGTCACATCCATGTAGCTCTATTTTCTTCAAGTTACGGATTCAATGACATCTTCGTAACCCTGCTGCCTTTAATGGATTTGCACACTTATAACTGACTGGAACTTAGTAAATGACAATTGAGAAAGAATTGAGGCAGCTCACTCCCTCAAACATCTTTTGTCTGCATGAATAACACGAACAAAAGCTACAACTATCTCATGTTTGTGAATTAGGATATACAAAGAGGGAGCAGATCTGACAAGTGAAAAGGGGTCATTTTTACATAGTCACTTTTCAGAAAACAAGTGCAATTTAAAAACTATTATAGCAATTTAAAAACTATCTTTGCCAACTTAACCTGCTTCTTAATCAGTAACAAAGGAATACTTTCAATACACATTTCCTTCATCTTCCTACACAGATCCAAGCAAGTGACTATTATTCATCTTTCAGATTTTAGTATAAATGTGTGGTGAGTAGTAAATAATTTATTTGATTAATTACACCTAATTCACTCACTGAAGCCCTCTCCTCAGTGTGCAGCTGCAGTCAAAAGCACAAAGATATTAGATTGCAGGGATGGTGAATAATATGGAGACTAACATGTAATTGTTTTTATAAATCAGAGGCTTAACCTCATTTGGAATACTGTATGCAGCAATGGTTATCCCATCTCAAAAAAATAATACTGGAGAACTAGAGCGTGTTCAGTCAAGTCTCAGAAGAGTAATCAAAGGCATCAAATCAAAGGAAAACTTTCTCTTATGAAGAGAGGTTGATAAGATTAGGATTATTTACTTTGAGAAAGAGACAAATAAGAGGGGACATTCTAAAAGTATATCATATGATAAATGGTTTAGAAGAGGTAGACTGAGAAATTATGTTGTCCATGTCTCATAATATAAAAACAAAGAGCAATCCATGAAAATAAAAGGTGGGAAATTCAAAACTAGTAAAAGGAAATACCTGTTCTCAAAATGTGTAATTACCCTGTGGAACTCATTGCCACGGGAAGTCATTGAGTCCAGGAATTTAAAAGATTTTTTTTAAAAAACTGATATTCATATGGATATCAAGCATATTCAGTATTATCATAACTAATGATAACAAAATTCTTGTACAAAGGTCATTAATCCTCATGTTTCAGGGTTTAAATCAATCTCAAGTAGAGAATGGTCTGAGACCTAATGTAGAGGGCATATTATCCCACATCTGCCTATTATAGGGTTCTTACACCTTCCTCTGATGCATCTGGTGCTATCCACTTTCAGACAGGATACTGAACTGAGTTTGATCCAGTATGGCAATTCCTGTGTTCCTTTAGTACCACTGCTGAGCCGAATCCACACCTTCTTGGTAACTGACAAACTGTCTATTTCAAAGCAGCCGGGGCAGCTTTAATGTATGTCCCCCTTACACTCTTTATACCACACAAGGGTGACTTTTTCCAGTGAGAGAGAAGGCGTATATGTGTGGAAGGAAGAGAGAAAAATATAAAGAAAATAGATGGAAAGTAACACAGAATGGGGAACATGCTGCAATATGCATGTTAGTTTTAAAATAAAATAAAGTGGAAATGTATGAAAAATAGGCATCCAGCATCATACTGTGACACATAAAGTTTGTATTTGATAATAAAACCATGCAAATGATTGAATGCTGAGTTCTGAATGCTGAAGTAGTAGACAGTAGTAGAAGTTGTGGCATAATCATTGCCTTTTTTACTTAATCATTGAAAAAGGAAAAAGGCAAAAAATCCAGACTGCTCAATGCACTATTTGGCTTCAGTATGAAATGGATACCATTTCCAGTTAATCAGTGTTAGACAGAATACTATTAGACATTTATTGCACCACTAATCTGCTATTGCACTCACCTCTACTTTTTGGTTAGTCCATTTTAAACTAACTGCATAACTCCTCTCTGAATTTATGTATCATTCCTTCCCATGTGGAGCAATGTAGCAAGCTGTCAAGCCATTTAGCTTGACTATAGAGAGTTAGCAACTGAAGAGGGACTACAGCAAGTGTGGCAAAACACCTACCAAAAATAAAAGTGGTGAACATGTTGGGAGGCATATGAATAGAATGGGACTCTCACTGGAGGTCATCACTTTCTCTTGCTTCTATCAATGTTTCCTTTCAATTGGAGTTGTGTGGGAGTTTGAGATCTAGAGCCATGACACCTAGCTGATCGGTTGAAGTTTGATACAAATGGGCTATTTTTATTCTTGCTCATCTCTAACATTTTCAAAACACTTCAGTCTTTGCTATATTTTTATGTCTGATGTCTCTTTCTGGGCTTCTCTGGCTCAGTGGATTTCATAGAAGCCTGAATATATTTCATAGTTAATCTCTCAAATATATCTATTCCTGTTCCTGTAAAATTGAATTATAAATCAAGAGTCAGTTATAAACATGGAATCATTGCCATATATTTAATTTTTTTTATTGGGGGACAGATTATGCCTTTTCCCAGTGGAAGGGACGTTTTCATGTCAGTACAATTCCATTATCTTTTCTTTTATGTAATCCCACAGATTTAAAAGCTCAAGGAAAAAGAGTGGAAACAATAAAAACCACAAGGCCATTTTCTTAAAAAGCATTACTGAAAATGAATGTTGAAAGTGAATGGAATTTACAAATGCTGTTTGTCTTTGCTAGAGATCCTAGGTTAGAAAGCATCAACTTCAAAAGTAAATGCTTAATACTGATAATTATTAGGAGGTTACTACCTGAAATGTTCACTAAAAATTGGTATAGGCTTATAAACACCCTTGACAGTACAATCAATTTTCTTATCTTTCTATTGGAGGGAAGAAATGGAAAACAGACTCAGTTCTTTAAGTTATCTGTATGTGTACTAATATAAGGGAAGAATTTCTCTATAGTTCAGTCCCTTATAATAGGAAACTGAAAGACATACTAATTAATTTTAGGGTATGTTTACACTAGGAACTTTCAGTGTGATTCCCTAGCTCACATAGATATTCTTGTAGCATAGTAGTGTAGCCAGGGTAGCATGAGCAGTGTTGAGCGGCAGCGTGGGATAGCCATTCTGGTAAGTATCCATGGAATTCAGTCTTCTTTGTACTTGGCCCAGCTAGCTTGTGCCATCACTGCCCATGCTATTCTAACTCCTACACATTCTGTGCCAGATTTTGAAAAAAAATATGTAGATGCCTAAAGAAGCCAATAGCTTAATAGTGGCGTTTTCAAAAGGACTTAGGCAACTAAATCCTATTGATTTCAATAGGAGTTGGGCACATAGGTACTTTTGAAAATACCACGAGGCACCAACTGGCATCTTTAAACACCTAAATATGTTTAAAAATGTGCCCTATTGTATGTATAAATATTCAACACCAGTCACTTTGGTGCAGATAGCTTGTGACAAGTGAAAAACATGCCGCACAGCACTCGATAAAGGTCCATGACATTCCAAGTTAGGTTGGCTGTGGCATGAATAAATTTGAAAGGTGTATGCAATATCAAGTGATGGAGGTGAAGAAAGTTTAATTTTCTTCCACCACAGTCCCAGCCAGTGGACCTGTTCTGCATGATGGGTAGCTGGATGAATCTTCACTGACTTCATTCATAAACAGTCAATGCTGAGTATCAGAGGGGTAGCCGTATAGTCTGTATCCACAAAAACAAAGAGGAGTCCAGTTGCACCTTAAAGACTAACTGATTTATTTGGGCATCAGTTTTTGTGGGTAAAAAACCCACTTCTTCAGATGCATGGAGTGAAAATTACAAATACAGGCACAGGACCGGTGCTAGAGTTTCTCGTGCCCCAGGCGCACGACCATTTCGCTGCCCTCCGCGCTGATCCTGCGGCTCCAGTGGAGCTGCCGCAGTCATTTCTGCAGAGGGTCCGTTGGTCAATGGCTCTGGTGAAGCTGCCGCAGTCATGCCTGCGGGTGGTCCATCGGAGCAGCACGAGCAGCTGACTGTCCGCAGGCATGACTGCGGCAGCTGCACCGGAGCTGCAGACCAATGGACCCTCTGCGGGCATGCCCGCGGCAGATCAGCCGGAGCCGCCTGCTGCCCCCCCAGCAAAATGCCACCCCCCGAATAATCCTGGCACCCTAGGTGATTGCCTAGGCTGCCTAAACGGTAGCGTCGGCCCTGTACAGGCATAATTATACTGGCACATGAAGAGAAGGGAGTTACCTTACAAGTGGAGAACCAGTGTTGACAAGGCCAATTCAGTCAGGGTGGATGTGGTCCACTTCCAATAACTGATGAGAAGGTGTCAATACCAAGAGAGGGAAAATTGATTTTGTAGTGAGCCAGCCACTCCCAGTCCCTATTCAAGCCCAAATTAATGGTGTTAAGTTTGCAAATGAATTGTAGTTCTGCAGTTTCACTTTGAAGTCTGTTTTTGAAGTTTTTTTGTTAAGGGATGGCTACTTTTAAATCTGTTATTAAATGTATAGGGCAGGGGTTGGCATCCTCTGGCACGCGGCTCACTAGGGTAAGCACCCTGGTGGGCTGGGCCAGTAGGTTTACCTGATGCGTCCGCAGGTTCGGCTGATCACGGCTCCCGTTGACCACAGTTTGCCGTCCCAGGCCAACGGGGGTGGCAAGAAGCCATGGCCAGCACATCCCTCACCCGTGCCACTTCCCGCTGCCCCCCATTGGCCTGGGGCAAAGGGAGGGATAGCTCAGTGGTTTGAGTATTGGCCTCCTAAACCCAGGGTTGTGAGTTCAATCCTTGAGGAGGCCATTTAGGGAACTGAGGTAAACATCCATCTGGAGACTGTTCCTGCTTTGAGCAGGAAGTTGAACTAGATGACTTCCTGAGGTCCCTTCCAACCCTATGATTCTATGAAGACATCTGGGACCAATTAAGCTCTTTCCAGAAGGCAGAGAGGATGCTAGGTTGATTAGGGCACTTGAAGTCAATCAGGGGCTGGCTGAAAGTAGTTAAAAGCCTCCCACTTAGTCAGATGGGTGTGCATGTCATGAGTGGTAGGAGAAAGCCATGCTATTGGAGGAACTAAGAGTACAAAAACCATATCAGGCACAAGGAAGGAGGTCCTGTGGTAATGGTGAAAGAGATATTGAGTGGGGGCTGCTGTGAGGAAGTGGGCCAGGGAATTGAACACATCCTACTTCCAAAAAGTCAACTACCATAGCTGCTACTATTAGGGTTCCTGGGCTGGAGCCTGGAGTAGAGGGTTGGCCTGGGCTCTCCTCCCTCCCCCCCCGATTAATGATTGGGAGACAACAGAGACTGTGCAAGGAAGGGTTGCTTCTCCTGACCTCCCTTGCTGGCTTATGATGAAAATGGCTCTGTAAGCTGTGACCCTTGCCCCTAGAGAGAGAGGGGATATGTGGAGGGTCACAGTGAGCCTCTGAGGCTAGCAACATCCACCAGGAAACATAGAACCCACTGAGACAAAGACAGAGCTTTGTCAGAGGTGCCACCAGACTTTTCATGGTTTTAGTCAATGCTGTTTTCACTCTGAGCAGGGGTTTTTTTTAACAACTTCAACTGGATAAAATTGATTGGATTTGGATTAATTAGTTGTCTTTACTATATCAGATTCATATCAGCAGGTAGATCCATGCAACATCATCTCACACTGAATTTCAGTCATTTTTGGTTACCAACTTTCTGGATTTAGAGGAGAAATTTTGGCTTTCAGCCTTTGAACTAACCCCCTGCTTTTGATGACTTCCTTTCCCATGTAAACCACTGCTGTATTTGGGACAAGGATGATACATGCTTATTGTAAATGAAAGGAAATTGTCCCATGAAATGGGAATAGGATGGGATGTGTTCCACATAATGATCTGTCCATTAAGATGTGGTCAGACCCATGGGAAAGTTAGAGAACCATTGGACTAAATAATTGTGGCCATTTCTCTCTACCATGGATGTTGCTACAGTTATCTATGGCTTGGTAGCAGCTGGATTGGATTATCGTAATGCAGTCTGCCTGAACTATCCTTGAAGACTGTTCAGAAGCTTCAGATAGTTCAAAATGTGATTCCTACTTACATGGTTTGGATCAGCCTCCAAATATATAAGCAGGGAGTCACATTCTTCATGCAGCCACAGTTGCATTCCTTGGGTTCACTTATTTCTGGGCCTATTACACCAAAACCATAAAAGAACTTTATGTCTTGAAAGCACCATATAAAATGGCCTAATTTCATTCATTTGGTTTCCCATTTCACATTAATAAATGTCATGTCAGTTTTACATTTTTGTTGACATGTCTAGAGAATAGGTGTATTTTTAAAGTTCCAAAATACAGGTAAATGCAATTAACTCTCACATTCAAACAATACAATGAAATTCTCTTGATTTCATGTTGCTGTGAAAAGGCAATAAATGTGAAATTAAATTTTAGATAGAAGTCACTAAGAGGCTGAGCGATTTTGCCACCTTATACTTGATGATAACTCCGCTCAATATTGCAGAAAGGAAAAAAAAGTTGACAGTCAAATGCAGTCATTTAAAACTAAGGAGGGAAGAAAAATAAGACAGATGAAGGATTTACACAAAAACATATAACAGATGTCAGTGCTATATGCACTTTTAAAGGCTCTATTTAGCTGATGTTCTCAGAGCCAAATAAAGAGTTATGCAATGTGGAAATAGACGGTTTATTTTTGAAGTTTGGATCCAAAACTATATATAGGCAACAGGTAAATCATGTGCATCAGAATCAGAAGGGAGAATTGCTATGGATTTGAAAAGTCGGCAAGATGAATTCCTGAAATGTAATAAATATATATTAGGAGAACAGATTTAAAATTCATACTTGCTTTATCAATTTCTCTCTTATATATACAGCAGTTTAAAAGCTACAGTCCTGGAAGGTTTTTCAAAGAGAACTGCTTTTTAATTTGAATGTTACTAAGGTACCTTTAAAATGTAATCTCAGATTTCTCCAGCTTTACTGAAAGTGTGCTCTATTCATCTTCCTGGTCCCTGGAACCAACAATTGAACATTTTATTGTACATTTTAATTGTTGTATAATGAGAAACTCAACATAAATAGAATTTCAAAATCAAAATTTGAAAAAGGAACTCTTAGAAAAAGCGATGCTATTAAGTAGCATATCCTTAGAATTTTAGGAATAATTTTTAAACCACCAAATGTCGAGTTTGGTAGTGGAAAGACATATCTACTTAGGAGAATTAGCTACAAGAATACTGCCTAAAGCTTTTAAATTATGAGGAGGACTTTGACAAATACCAAAGAATTAATCATTAGTCACACTTTTATCTTGGGGTTTATAATATCATTTTGTCTAATTATTTCTGATGTTTCACTATCATGTTAAAAGCCATTTTAGAAAGAAAGAATTTGAGCAGACAAGCTCTTTTCAGGTTCAGTCTCCAGTGGACAGCAAGGAATATTAGAACTAGTAAACAAAACTTGGTATGCTTGGCATTTCTACACAAAAGAGACCCAGGACTGAGCTAGCAGAGAAAAGCCCTGGAGAAAGTGGTCCTGCCAGTTCAGCATTAAAGACATCGTGAGGAGGCTTGTATTGTCACAGTTGCATGCACAACACCCCATGCATGAATAATGAATAAGTGGAATTATGGCTTTGTTCATCTCAGAGTCTGTATGATACAGTGGTGCATAACTAAAAGCGTCTCAAAGGCAATTTATACAGAAGACAATAGGTTTTGTTCTCTTGTACACCAACCCTTACAAAGTTATAGCTAGACTGGAGTTGGTTCGGAATATTTATACAAAAATGCCACCCACCCGCATCAGTGGGTGGGGAGAACAGATGGCGCTGGCAGTAAAAAGAGGATAGTCCCAGAAGCAAGGGAGGGAGATACTTGCCAAGGGACAATAAGTAGCTCCTCCCCCTAGGAGTCTCTGCTGTCAATTGACCAGCTGTGAGAGAGAGGTGCCGATTGGCCAACATTTCCCAGCTCCAAGGATTTTGCCGAGTTCAGGGGCCATGTGAGGCCTCTTCTAGCTGCATTACAGAAGCGAAAGGATTACTCATCAGCTTCCAGCAGCAGCAGCAACAGCAGCAGTCCTCTTCCTCAGGGTACGTCTACACTATGGGATAATTCCGATTTTACATAAACCGGTTTTATAAAACAGATTGTATAAAGTCTAGTGCATGTGGCCACACTAAGCACATTAATTTGGTGGGGTGCGTCCAGGGTCCGAGGCTAGCGTCGATTTCCGGAGCATTGCACTGTGGGTAGCTATTCCGTAGCTATCCCATAGTTCCCGCAGTCTTCCCCGCCCCTTAGAATTCTGGGTTGAGAGCCCACTGGCTGATGGGGCAAAAATCATTGTCGTGGGTGGTTCTGGGTAAATGTTGTCAGTCATTCCTTCCTCCGGGAAAGCAACAGCAGACAATCATTTTGCCCCCTTTTTCCCTGGATTGCCCTGGCAGATGCCATAGCATGGCAACCATGGAGCCCATTCAGCTTCTTTTTTTACAGTCACCGTATGTGTACTGGATGCCGTGGACAAAGGCAATACTCCAGCACTACACAGCAGCATTCATTTGCTTTTGCATGATAGTGGAGACTGTTTACCAGTTGTTCTGTACCGTCTGCTGCCAGTGTAATTTGGCAATGAGATAACGGTTATCTGTCCTTCTGTACTGTCTGCTGCTATCATGGGTGCCCCTGGCTAAGATCGGCTGGGGGCGCAAAAGCAAAACTGGGAATGACTCCCTGAGTCAATCACTCCTTTATGGTTTCTAAAAATAGAGTCAGTCCTGCCTAGAATATGGGGCAAGTGTACTAGAGAAGCAGTGTATCAGAGAGCATGCTTGCTCCATGTCAGATCCTGCAGAAATGAAGAGCTACATGCCATTCACGGGGGGTGCCCCTGCAACAACCCCACCTGTGGCTTCCCTCCTCCCCCACCCTTCCTGGGCTACCATGGCAGTGTCCCCCCCATTTGTGTCATGAAGTTATAAAGAATGCAGGAATAAGAAACAATGATTTGTTAGTGAGATAAAATGAGGGGGAGGCAGCCTCCCGGTACTATGACAGTCCAGGCAGGACATTAAGCAGTGCGGGGGAGAGGAGCCCAGCACGCCGCTGCTATGATAGTCCAGGCAGGACAGAATCTTTTCTTTACACAGGAAAGGGAGGGGGCTGATGGAGCTCAGCCCCCAGTGGCTATGATGAAGACGGTTACCAGCCGTTCTGTACCATCTACTGGGAATGACCGAGAATCATGCCTATTTTCACCCAGGTGGCCCCCGCTAGCCTCACCTGGAGCCAGCCAGGAGCACTCACGGGTTGATAAGAAGGACAGTTACCAGTCCTACTGCACTGTCTGCCACTGGGGAGGGAAGAGGAGCGGATACTGCTCTTCAGTGCTGCAGCTTCGCGTCTACCAGCAGCATTCAGTAGACATAGGGTGACATTGAAAGTAGTCAAGAAATGATTTCTTTCCCTTTTCTTTCACGGGGGTGTGTGTGTGTGTGTAAATTGACGAGCTATTCCCTGAACCATGCCGGACAATGTGTTTGAACCTACAGGCATTGGGAGCTCAGCCAAGAATGCAAATACTTTTCAGAGACTGCAGGGGACTGTGGGATAGCTGGAGTCCTCAGTACCCCCTCCCTCTCTCCATGAGCATCCATTTGAGTCTCTGGCTTCCCTTTACAGTTGTCACACAGCACTGTGTAGCCTGTAGACTTTTTTTTTCAAACGCTTTGGCATTTCATCTTCTGTAACGGAGTTTTGATAGAATAGATTTGTCTCCCCATACAGCGATCAGATCCAGTATCTCCTGTATGGTCCATGCTGGAGCTCTTTTTGGATTTGGGACTGCATTGCCACCCGTGCTGATCAGAGCTCCAAGCTGGGCAAACAGGAAATGAAAATCAAAATTTCGCTGGGCTTTTCCTGTTTACCTGGCCACTGCATCCGAGTTGAGATTGCTGTCCAGAGCGGTCACAGTGGTGCACTGTGGGATACCGCCCAGAGGCCAATACCATCGATTTGCGTCCACACTACCCTAATCCGATATGGTAATACCGATTTTAGCGCTACTCGTCTCGTCGGGGTGGAGTACAGAAACCAATTTAAAGAGCCCTTTATATCAAGATAAATGGCCTCGTAGTGTGGACGGGTACAGCGTTAAATCGGTTTAATGCTGCTAAAATCGATTGAAACACGTAGTGTGGACCAGGCCTCAGGATGCAGAGCAAAATAGATAAGGATTCCGGGACCCTTCTGCCTGGGGGCAAAAGGTCTGCCCCAGCTTGGATGGGGTGCTTCTCCTTTGGCAGGGACATGCCTCCCAGGGACTCATACCCCTGTCCTCAAGCATGGGGAGGTCCTGTGGCTTTCAGAGCAGGAGCACCCTGGGGAAAAATACCATGTGGGCTTCCCTCCCACCCTCCCTGCTTGGCAGGGGAGGCTGCATGGGGAAGCCACTGGGTCTGCCAGGTCCCAAAAGGGTGTAACTTGGGTTAGGCCTGCAAGCAAAGCCCATCCTTTGGCACCACTGCATGTCCAGGGGGCCTTGCTAGAGTCCAAACAATGGCACCTGCTGCTACTCTCACACCCACTGGGTGAGGAGATCAGAGGTCACATAGTGCATCTGTGATGGTAGGGAGGTATCCTGGGTAGCCCTGCTCGAGCTGGGTCTTTTGCCTCAGCCCCTTCCTCTCCCCTCTCACTACTCATTGTGGAGGGGGACAGAGATCATGTGGTGCCACTACAGAAGCTGGTGGGGGTGGTGGGGGTTGGGTCCATGAGGAGCTCTTATGGATCCAGGTCCACTGCTTTGGCCCCGCCCCTGCCTTTGAGTGCAGGAGGAGGGGCCAAAGGCATATCATGGCTGTGATGGGAGCACACTGCTCTGTGTGTTTGGCTACACGTCCCCCAGATCTGGTTTCTGGTGAGGGGAGGGGAAGGGCTCATGGTGCTTTGGCCAAGGGTCTCTTCCCCCACCCTCTATTGGGGCAAGGCAACAGGAGTTGTGACAATAGTAGTAAAGGTGCCCCTGCGGTGGTCAAAGGCTCATTTGAGGGATTGGGCGTGCAGCTCCATGGGGAAGGATATGCTCAGTCTCTGGAGGACTGGAGATCAGGTGAGGACCAATGGCCTGCAACAGGCACAGGAGGAAAGTCACGGGTTGAGGGAAGCAGATGGGTGAGAGCTGGGACCTCAGTGGGGTCGGTTCATTTTGCAGAGGGTAGTAAGTTGGAAAAGTGTGTCCTTCCTGGTTGGAACCCGGCACCCCTCATACAGGAGGTCATGGATGGATTTGGGATCTGAATTTGAGGATAGCAAGGGTCTGAGACTTATAGAGATGGATAAAGATCATGAGGAGTTGGTGTGTGTCCCTGGGCCTGCACCTCTCTCCCATACCCTGCCAAAAGTGCAGCAGGCATCCTCAGAATGCAGCAGTGAGGTCCGCCAGCAGCCCTGAGATATTGAACAAGGGAATTGCCAATCTCAGTACTCAGAGGCATGGCTCATGGCCTCAGACCTTCCCCCTCAAGGGATGCAGGCTAACCTGGCAAAACTTTTGGCGTTGGTGGCCTATGGGTTGGGCAGCCTGCCTGAGAAGAATGGGCCCCTCTCAGATGAGGAGATAAAGCTGTCTCACATTTGGGGTGGGACTTACATACCTGTAGCGGGGTGGTCACATGCTTAAAAGGCTTAAATCAGCCCTGGGAGAGGGCTGAGGCTGTGAGAGGGCTGCTGCTGGGAAAAGCAGCAAACCTCGGCTGATTGGGGGACCAGCCACAGATATGGTCATGCCCCAATCAGGGCCCAGCTGACCCTTATAAGAGGGCAGTGGGCCAGGAGCACACAAATACTCTGTCACTAGATGTGGAGAGCGATGGGCTGGCTGCTAGGAGCTAAGCAGGGTACCGAGGCTGAAGTAGGTCTGGGGGAAGGCCGGAGGAGCTGGGGAGCTCCATCCTTGAAACCCCCCAGGCTAAAGGCCTTGTTAAAGGCCAAAGAAAGGTACTGGGGTTGCAGAGGGCAGCCCAAGGGTAGGCAGAGACACCAGGTCCAAACTCCCCTTGCCAATGATGACTGGCACTTACACTGCAGTCTATCCCAGTGAGCAGGGGCTAGATGGTGACTAACAGTGGCCATAGACTGAGGTGAGGTGGGGATAGAGGGTGGGGGTTCCCTGGGGAGGGGACACCCAGCAAGACTGCGGGGTACTGCATGGGGAAGAACCCCGAGGTAAGGGGCACCGGGGTCCGGGAAGGACACGGAGGCCAGTGACAAGTGGGACATCGGCCTGCAGAGGGCACTCTAAAGGCTGGCAAGCTAATTCCCTGGACGACCAGCAGGAGACACTACACTGGTAAGTTATCGCCCTGCCACAATCCCACAGAGCAATATGAAGCAATTAGGGAGGGACTGCCCCCACCCGGATGCCAGGTGGCATCATTCATACTGAAATACAGGCAGGAGACACAACAGCTGGTGTCCCTAGAGCTCATGCGGGATCTGATTGCCTACTCAGGAATCATCTGTCTAAAGTGTTGAAGAAAATATTGGAAAGGGGAACTTGTGGATTTATTTACCTTGCTGTTCAGGAAAGAGCGGACAGAGAAAGGGTGCAAAAGTACAAAAATGAGGACAAACTCTGCAGATCACAGGTGCCTCAAGCTATTGAGAAGAGGTCTGCAGCCTTTCACATTTATGCAAGTATAATTTGTGTGAGGAGTCCTGAGCAGTATATTTCCTTGTTTAAGTATGAGGGCTTAAGAGCAAAGGCTCATGCTACATATGGGGGTAGCATGATTAAAATATGACAGAGAATCTAGGCAGAAGGTGGCAGAAGAGGCTGATTCCTCCTACGTAAAATATACCAGGAACTTTGGCTGGATTATAAGATTCCTTAT
This sequence comes from Gopherus flavomarginatus, assembly GCF_025201925.1. Classification (NCBI taxonomy): domain Eukaryota; kingdom Metazoa; phylum Chordata; order Testudines; family Testudinidae; genus Gopherus; species Gopherus flavomarginatus. The sequence goes on from NC_066617.1 coordinate 305,599,808, forward strand.
CACCCTACCCAGCTGGCATTCATACACGGTGTATTGCCAGTGCCACAACCTCAGCTTCAAAATCCAGATATAGAAGCCAATGCGTGCTTTGCATTTAACAATGGTAAATGTTTTCGTTCCCAATGCAAGTACAAACACTGATGTAGGAGGTGCAGGGTCAGCATAGCATGCTTTTCCGTTGTGGGATAAAAGGGCGGTTCCAACAGGGCAATAGGAAAGGGGGCTGCCAAAGTCCCAGTGCTTCAGGAGATACTACAGGGGGAGACAGTAATCGTAGAAAAGGCTCCTTCTCCAAGATACAGGTATTATGGAACTTGTTGTTGGACTACCCTGGGAAAACAGATGCTGCTTATTTATTAAGTGGATTTTCAGCTGGTTTTCAAATCCCTTCTGAGGGCAGAGAACTTGAAATCAATTCAAGGCTTTAAGCATATAGTAAGCATATAGCACAGAGGTGGCAGCAGAGAGAGTGGCAGGCCCTTTCCGATGTATTTCAATGCCAGAATTGTGCATCTCTCTCCTAGGTGTGGTACCGAAGAAGGCAAAGAGGGAAAACAGGCTGATCCATCACCTGTCCTATGCCTGGAGTTCCTTGGTAAATGATCATATTGACCCCAGCTATGTTCAGGGAGTTAGTCATCATTTGGCACTGCGGTAGCCAGGGTTAGGAAGTGTGGCCTCAGGGCTTTGTTGGCAAAATGTGACATCAAATCTGCATTCCAACTCCTTCCATTGCATCCTAGGGACTTTAACCTGCTTGTATTTCAGTTTGAGGGCCAGTACTATTTTGATACAGCCATATCCATGCTTGGTGTCATGTGCTACTTATGAAAGATTCAGCTCCATGCTGGAGTGGGCAATTGTATGCAGTGCACTATCTTGACAACCTCCTATTTGCAGGAAGGTCAGGTACAGGCAACCGTGAGTACATGCTTCAGGCAATTCAGAGCCTAGCTGAGCACCTCTGGGTCCCTTTTGCCATCCAAAAAAAAAAAAAGAGAGAAGAAAAAAGACAGAAGCCCTACCCAAATTATAACATAGCTGGGCATCAAATGGGACACAGTTCGGAATGTTTCTAGGTTACCTACAAAGAAGCTGGAATCTAACAGGACACTGATATGGGCTCTCAAAAGTGCAAAGAAAATTACTCTAAAGGAACTACAGGTAGTCCTGGGGCATGTAAACTTTGCATGCCGGATGGTGACTCCTGATTGGGCATCTTCTGCCTGTCTGGTATCAATCTCCTCTGGAGCACAAAAACCCTACCATTTGATCAGAATGACAAGGGGAATGAAAGAAAACTTAACTGTGCAGGGAAGGTTCCTGGAAGAGTTTAATGGAGTTTCAATGTGGTGTTCGGACCAGTAGCTCAAAACTGAGCTACAAGTACAGTCTGACTCCTCAGGAGGCACGGGTTTTAGGGTTTACTTTCAAGGAGTGTGCTGTGCACAGAGGTGTCCAGAAAACTGGGCGGCTTAGTTTTTTATAGGGGACATCACCTTCCTTGAGTTTTTTTCCTGTACTGATGACAGTCACTATTTGGGGAGCAAATTTTCAGAACAAAAGAGTACATTTCTGGTGTGACAACTGTAAGCAGAGTCAGGATGAGCTCTACCCTGACATCTAGTGGTGAATTATGGGGAGTGTGGAAAGGAATTTTAGGTATTTGCATTGGCACACCCACTCCACTTAGCATAGCCAACAGCAGCCTGGGATGGTTATTTTGACAGATCTGGGATCCCCAATTTCTTTGTTATAGGGGCAGGAGGAATAAAGTGTTGTCACCCTGATTATGTGAATGAGGAACTATGAGACTTCTTTATGACAGAGATGTCTCAATATCAATTAAGTAGCACTTGCTGGACAAGGGACATGGGTGCCAAAATCCATTGAAATGAGAGAGGTTGGTGACTGGTGTGTGTACCTGATGGTATGGGCCCCTTTTGAGGGCCTGGAACACCAATTGCACATCCTCTTCTCTGCACTGTTGAAGAATAGAGCTAATTTTGATTCCATTAGGAGTCCATCTAGAGGCTACTGAGCCGAATTCACGTTGGGCCAATGGTGCACCAGCACCGGGGCTCCCCTACTACAAGCTGAAATCACTAAGAGCTGAAATCTCTAAAATAGCTAAGCTTACTGAGCTGAGATTACTGTGCTGTGTTAACTAGTGAGGGAGCCTGAAGATCTATCGGTAAGTGGCTGGCAGAGCGGAGCAGTTTGCAGCATGTTGGAGCAGCCCATGGAACAGTGAGCAGAGTGAAGCGGTTTGCGGGGATGGCTGGAGTGGTTCATGGGGCAGCTGGAGGAGCAGCACAGCTGGTGTAGAGGAGCTGGTTGTGGTGAAGGCTGCAGCAGAACTCCACGGAGAGGCAGAGCAGTTGGCCCTGGCCCACGTAAGGTGCCCCTTAACACCCTGTGTGTGCCCCCCCTCATTTCCACCCAGGCTGAGGGGGGGGGGGGTTAAACTCTGTAGATAAACTTTAAAAGCAGCAAAGAATCCTGTGGCACCTTATAGACTAACAGACGTTTTGGAGCATGAGCTTTCGTGGGTGAATACCTACTTCCTCATGCTCCAAAACGTCTGTTAGTCTATAAAGTGCCACAGGATTCTTTGCTGCTTTTACAGATCCAGACTAACACGGCTACCCCTCTGATACAGATAAACTTTTGAACTCTAGGGTGGCACTGACCAGAGACTTTCGGGTTGCTGGACTTTGGGGTGATTGGACTTAAGACCCTAAGGGGGAAAGGATATTGCCAAACATACTTGGAGGTGGGTTTTTTGCTTATGGTTTGTGTTATAATCCTGTTTGTGGTGTTTCTCCAACGTGATGACGCATCGTTTCCCTCCTTTATTAAAAAGACTTTCCTACACTCAGACTCCATGCTTACAAGTGGGGAAGTATTGCCTCCTAGAGGTGCCCGGGGGGGGGTGGGATGTAATTGTCCCAGGTCACTGGGTGGGGGCTCAAGCCGGTTTTGCATTGTGTTATTGAAACGGAACCCCTGGATACTGAACCTGGCCTTTGTTGCTGCTACTCACGGAGCAGAAGGGTTACACAACCAATCTGTGGTCCACATTCTGAATATACAATTGGTTAAGCCTGCTTGGGTAATGACGCTGATGAGGACATTCATTTTACCCTGCCTGCAGTTTAACATCCTTTTCGTGCAGTGCATGTCCCAGGAGTGGATAATGGTATTGCTGCTGCTCTATCTTGATTCAGGATAACAGATTCCAAGACCTAATCCTGCTGGCCAGTAAGGAACCCCGGGCTAGGCCCGAACAAGTCTGAAACCTTGGCTGTGGGACTGGTAGAAGACTCTTTTGATCCATGGACTTTCAGGGCTTGTAAAGCCAGACTTTCAGAGTTTAGGGAATTGAGGGCAAAAGAAAGGCTTCATGATGGATGGTCCATAGCTGCGCACCAGGTGGTGCAATATATGGAGTCTCTGATAGTGGTTTGTCTTCCTCCATTATCTCTGACTGGGAAGCAGACCTGTCCTACTGGAATAGATTGGTGAGTTTCCCAAACTTATGCAGGCATTTCATAGTACAGAAGGGTCATCCAGAAGGGACGGTTGCTGGAGGTACGACAGGTTACCCACAACACTGGAAACCCTGACAGGATTAGTACAGGCTCTGAAATGGGTCTGCAGTTATGGGAGAGAGGCCAATTTATTTTAGGCAGCACTGATTGTTGCCTTCTTTGAAACTTTTAGAATGAGTGAGCTGGTGCCTATGGCAAATGTGGACAGGTCCCAGCATGTGTTAAATGTAACAGATACACAACTACCTGCAGGAGTGGTGTCCATTGTCCTTAAGGTACTTGTAAACAGACCACATGGGACAGTGGGCTTATGTGGTGTTCTAGGAATGTGGAGATGATCACGTGTGCCACGTAAAGGCAATAAGAGCCTTGCTAAATATGCAGGGCATGCAATTGGGACCTCACTTCATTCATGATGATGGCAGCTGCCTGACAAGGTACCAATTTGGTGCAGTATTGACAATAACTTCGCACTGCAGTGGTCTTGACCCTTCCCACCCCCCAAAAAAATTTCGTACTCATTCTTGCAGGATCAGGGCAGCAATGTCAGTGACTATAGGGGGTTTTGGCCAATGGTAGGTTCAGACAATAAGGCACTGGAAATCAAAGTGTTATATGGCTTACATCCACACCAAGGGAAAGGTAGTAGGGAACAACATGTATTTGTTTCAGAAACTACATAGTCTGTATGCAAGATCTGGATTTTTGGGCACTCTGTAGTGCATTGAGCCTACAAGAAGGCAGCCAAGATTGCAGTAGGATCTCAGCTGCACTGCAGAGAAAATGCTGTTCACACCAGAAGAGGCATATAGTGGGATCAGCTCATGCCACTTCTGCACTCAGTGACAGCATACCCAGCCCATGTGGGCAAGTCTAGTAAGAAAGTAAATAAGGGATCACCAAGATATTCTTGGAGACGGAGTTGCTGACGTATGGCTACAGCATGTGAAGGCATGGATTGGGCAGGTGTTGTGAAACAGGCAGTGTGGTTGGGTGGGGAGTGACCAAACTAGTTGCTGGTGCCCCCTCTGGTCAGATTCCAGTGCAGTGAAGAGAATGAAAAACTTCCAGAGGTAAAAGACCTTGAATTTTTGGTGATGGGGCTCTGGGCACATGTGATAGAGTGAGGCCATGTGGCCCTCATGGACCAAGATTCCCACCTTGTTGCACCCTCTCTCCTCCTTGTATGGGAGACACATAGACAACTGAGTCCTGGTGGGTTGACTGAGGAAAGCCTGCCCCCCATTATGGGTTATATGGTTAGGAGCCCCGTCACACTCACACTGGAACCAGTTAAATGTCTGGTATAGGAGAGTGTGGGTGATGGGTAGATAGTTCTCCTCCCTTGTGTTAAAGTTTAATAAAAGTCGCTTTTATTTATTTATTTAAGTCCACTTAATTACATTCATATGTCTGTCCTCATTTTGCCACTGTGTCGTCATAAATTTTTTCAATGGAAATTCATCAAAACTGAAACTTTTAGCCGGAAAGGGTTGACAATGTCTCCATTCAAAAAGCAGTTTTGAAATTGTCAACAGGTTTCATTTTGACTTTCTCAAAATTAAAAATCCCAGTTTTCCATCTTGAAATTACTTCATTTTGAAATTTAGGTTAATTATACTTTGAAAGTAAAAATAAAAAATGGTCAATATAAAAATGAAACATTTTGATTGATTCAAACTGATTTTTCTTTTTCAGATTTTCAGCTCACAAAAAAAAATTGAACTTTCAACTTTTGTCCCAACTTGGGATGGGAAAAGTGTTTGAAATATTGAAAATTTTTAGAGGGTAGGAAAAAACAGTCTTGCTCAGCTCTAGTCTGGGCACCAATGTCAATATGGCAAAATAGACTTTGATAGAACAATGGCAGTAAAATGATAAGTGCAAGTGGCTGGTACTTGAGCTATGTGAATTTTTGTGAGAATGCTGTCAGATTTCTTTGTCACAACCAAAACAAAAAAATAAAATATTGCTTTAAATATCCATAAAACTCCATGTTTTGTGTTAATCTCACCCTCCCAGTTGGAAAGACTGCCAGAAAAGTGAGATTTGAAGAAGGAAAAGGAGATGTCCTAATAAAGGAGGACATTTCTGGTATGGGGAATGGTAGCATATAAAATAACATGTAGGTGTGCATGGGAAAATGAAGTAAAAAAAGTACAGAGGGAAATGAAGTGGTAGAGTGACTAATGCTGGTATGTGGGTAAAGGCAGAGTGGTGCAAAGCTTTGAAAATGAGGATGCTGAGGAGCTGGATAAGGAGCAAGATGCAGAGCTGGTTGTAGGGATTTGCAGAAGATAGACAACATGCTAAGAGTGGTAGTTGTGGAATTTGTTGTGATGCTCTTGAGGGAAATAAGATTGGAATTAGGCAAGACATAGGACAGGAGATTACAGCAGCGTAAGAGGCTGGTGGCTCTAATTCTCTCATGATGTTAGAAGATTATTTAATGAGTCTGTCTCTCATAGGATTCAAGAGGTTTATAAGGGGAAACTATAATGTATTAGTTAAGCACAAATTATTGGGCTCAGTACAGGGGTGACTAGGTGAAATTCTGTGGTGATATACAGTGATCAAACTAGATGATCTAATGGCCCCTTCTGGCTTTAACATCTATGAATAAAGTATAAAGAATTGTAATAATCCAAGGCCAGGTAAACGGACAAAAGAATGATGCTATCTATCCATTCCTCCACCCATCCATCTGTTGACTAAATTCAGAAAGCAAGACAAAGAGGCAGTAAACTCTTATTTAAATTAAACTCCTCATCTTCCCTCTCTGCCTTGATTTTTGCACACTTCCTTCTGTATCATGGTAGAAACTCCTAAATCCTTCCTTGTCACCAGCCCACAATTCCTGCAATCTTTGACTTCTCTTTCTTCTTTGCTCCTCATATACCAAGAGCTGCTATATCTGTCATGTCTTCCTTTACTACATTTCCATAATCTCTCCTTTCCTTTTCATCCCTATATCTAAAATATCCCACTTAGGGCTTGATCCTGCAAAGGCTTATGAATATGAGTAACTTATTCACAAAGTCAATAGCACCACACTCATGAATAGACTTGCTCATGCACTTAAGCATCTGCCTTTTGTTTTAGCAGATACTCACAAGACAGCATGAAAACCTCTTTTTCATTGGCAAAAACCCTAATGTTAAATGGAAGGTGAACATCTAGCAAATTCTGCAAAAATAAGGAAGACAAAAGGCATTTTGTTGCGTAATTTTCTTAATCCACTTAGAGCCCAGTTGTGACACCCTTGATGCTCAATAATGGTCACTAAAATCAGTAGGGCTACTTAGTGTGAGTAAAATTTCTAGAATCAATGAGCAGATTATAAAGTCCTTGAGGACAGTGTACCTGTCTCCTCTTTGTGCAATAACTGTCTGAATACACTTTAAGGTGCTAAGCAAAAACTGACTAATAATAAATAATAATAAATTCCTTAATTGGTCAGCCTTTCACCAATCTCTTATAAAATTTTGTAGAAATAAGTGTTTCCACTCTAAACAGTCCCTACCATAAATTTTGGTAGATGCACACAAATTATACCTATAATTACAAACGACTCATTCTGCAGTTGAGACAATCTGCTGAAATTCTTCTGTGACTTAGATCCTTACGTATTTCATTCATCACAATGGATTTTTTAAGTTCTTGTTTAATATTTTAAGGAAAGAAAAACAGATTTGTCTTTGTGGAATACTCATAATTTGCTAAACCAACCAGTTAAAAAGGAAATCTTCTTAAATATGAATGTGTGTATGTGTGTGTGTGTGTGTTTAGGTGTATGTTTCTTAGTGCAGTTGGGTAATTCCACATTTAAGGAGTTAGCATCAGGGTCTTGGTGTTTTTGTGAGCAAGCAAAACCCCACTCAAGGATCAAATCCTTAAGTTCTCACTCAGGTAAAACTTCTATTGATTTCAATAAGAAATGTAACCGAGTGAAGACTGCAGAGCTGAGCCCGGTAATAGTAATTACTATCTTTGTCCATATCCTTGATGTAACAAATATCCATATTTTGTGAGTATCTGGCCATGTGGCATTTGCCTTGCCTTTGGAGGGATGTATCCTGGAAGGGGAGGGAGTAAGGAGGGATCTTCTTCTCATGTTACATGGCCTTTGTAAGGGTTTAGCAGAACTGCAGCTCTCTAACTACTCCCGCAGGGCTCTATTGTGCCTCAGAGGGGTAAAGGACAGGTAAGGAGCACTGCGTCATGGAGAATATAGTGTACCTGTGTGAATGTCCCTCCCACCCCCAACCCTGCTCATGCACAGGGAGCTCCGTGAGGCATTCTCTCTTTGAGATAGAATGCCCTAATGCTGCCCTGAAGTAGATCAGCTCTGTCTTGCCCCTAGTACACGCTTGTGCCTATATGCCAAGATCCACATCATTCTGCAAGACTATGCAGGATTCAAAAAGTATTTCAGCGCACACTGAGTTTACTTAAACAGCTGCTCTGCAGCTCATTTCCACCACTTACTCATATAAACACTGCTTAAGCCAGTGCAGAATTGGCCCTGGATTATTTTATTAATTAATAGGAAATCTGCCTGTGAGATACAATATAATTAGACAATTTATGCACTAAAATAACACACTGTAAATTAGATGCATTTCTTCATCAAGAGGATTTTTCTTGCTAATATCTTAAAGGCTTCACTCATCTTTGCCCTATAACTCAATTACTTACATCCACTTGTGAAGCTTTTGACCTTAAGGGAATAGACTAAGCCACTCCCAGGAGGTTCCTTTGAAGCAGTTTAAGTAATGAGGAGCCAGCAAGTGTACTCATGAAAAGAAAATGATTTTCATCAAGAAAATGTATGTTTATGCTCATCAAAACTATAAGAGTACAGCAGAGATATGCAAAAAGTTGATCATCAATTAAAAAGTAAGAGTGGAGAATATTGCCTTTTTCCTAAAGCACATTCCTCTTAGTAGCCTAAATGCCAGCAACTGTCAATGCAATTTTGTCTCCAAGCACCTAACTCTCTTTAGAACATGAAATTTAGGCTTCTAAGTAAAGTGTTGCAACAATGAGTGCAGCAGCTCCATAATATCTTTATAAATGTGGGCCTAGATCCACAACGTTAAGTGCCCAGCAGCCCAGTGGAATCCTCACTCTGAGATAGGTACTGAGGCTCCCAATACAATGCATGGGGAGAGTTAATTGCCTAAGAATGGGATTCACAAATCCAACAAGCTGAATGGGGAGCTCCCTAAGAAAATCCTGAGGAGAGAATTGTGGCCTCTGCTTCTTAGCTGTGAAGCCTTTCCTGACATGCACGAAGTGGCAATTTGGTGTCTAAATCTGTTTGTGAATATAGCCCTAAGTGTTTGGTTATATGCCTAAGTGTCATAGGTCAGATTAGAATTTGGGGGAGTCGGATCCTTGCTTCTTAAAGTCAATGACAAAATTCCAGTATGCCCAGGATTTCACCCCAGAACTTCCCAGCTCCATGTCTGATGTTTAGACCCCTACATTGAATCTTTTACTAAGAACAAATAGTTTTGCTATAATTGTAAAATTGATGGTTGAAGAGAATATATTAGATATATAGAAAATGTTTCTGAGATTTCTAGCACAAGCAATTTTTTTCAGATACATTGTGACAAAAAAGTGTTAGAGGAATTCTCAAATCTGGTGCAATTCTGCTAGTTCCCTAGAGTGTCATATTTCAAAAACTGTTCCAAATCATCTCAGATTGGAGGAAGGGAAATAAACCCTTCTGGCCAAAGAGCACTGATACAAAATTTATAGTGGAATGACCTTTTCTTGAGGATTTTGACAAGGGCCAAAATTGGGTTTATAGTGAAAAATAAGTATCAACTTTAATTATGGAGAGACTATTATTTCTCCATAATTTTCCATCTCCACATTATTAAAAATAAATTGTAGCTCTAAATTTTCTTTTTTTTATCATGTGGCAATTTGCCATGAACAATTATATATTGTAATAACTACAATAATTCTCTCTCAGAGCATATATTTGGAATCAATATTGATCAATACTCTAGCAAAATTGAAGAGCAGGGAGACTGCATTATGACCTCTGGTGTGGCTAATGGATGTTAGTAAGGATTCAAAAAGACAGTGCACACTTTTCTTGAGTTAAAAAAAGAAAAGAAAAGGAAAGACTCAAAGTTAGTCTACTCCTCACACAAAGTGTTGTGGTCTTTTGCTCTTTGCACAACAAGAATTGTACGAAAGGACCACCAGGGCACAGTGGGTTCCAAGTAACCATGTTTACTCAACATACACATACAACATACACAACATACAAGGCCTCGTTACATATATACATTGCTGATCTGGGTGGTTTCTACAATACATTTAATGGACAATACAAAACATTAGACATTTCACAAGCTATATAAAGGGATATTACCCAAATCCTATATATTATGCAAAAGCTGTTTCACTGATAGCATCATAAGTGTATTGGCAGCATATCTTTCAATGAGAAAACTCCAGGCCTTATCCAAAGGCAACTGAAGTAAATTAAAAGATTCCCATTGCCTTCAAGGGCTTTGAATCAGGCATTTCCTTCCTGTTTGAGGTTGAATTCTCAGTCCATATTCAAAACAAATTTGGTTCCACGAAGATCACTGATTAAAATTGTATTGCCAACCCAGAAGGTTGATAAAAATAATTATAGCAAATATACACTAAAAAACCCCAAACATTTGTGAATGCCTGTTTCAAGAAATTTGTATGCTAACGTAAGGTGCTTTACATACTTCTGTTATTTATGATGCTCTTTAATGGAATTGACTGCCAGAAACAGTGCCTGGAAGCAAAGATCCAATAGACTTATGACTGAGGGTAAACTTGCTTTGAGCTGTGTGCACATTTGCAATGTTTAACTCTAACGGTACTATGGCAGCTTAGAAACAAGTCCTGGAAAAAAGGATAGAACTGTTTAAACAGTACATTTTCCTAGTACTAAACAGTATAATACTTTCTGTATGGAGCAAATAGTTTGCTTCTAATCTGCACAAACTAAAGGCATATATATTTACATTTTCAAGAGGGAGTGAGCAATTCATCATGTCAAACCATAAGGTCATTACATTGTGTCACACAGCATAATGTCACAATGCTCCAAAATGATGAAATGTCTTCTCCCAGTCAAACATTTAAAAAGGCAAGTGTTTATATTTAGAGACACAAATTGCTGTAAAATCTGGACAAAGAATTCTAGCTGAAATGAACATGCAAACCAATTCCTGAAAAGTTCATTTTTAGCAAATAACCTTTTCTTTTTCTTAGACTTGGATATGCAGTACAAATATGCACAGAGAAAAGAACATGGATACTCCTCCAAAATACATTAAAAGGGAATGCTTGTAAAAAGGCTAAAGAACAGACATTTATCAAAGAAAAAAGTAATTGAACTTTTTTTGCTCATCTTGCTTAAAAAAAATTCTGGCTCTGAAATAATTGTGTGTGTAAACTGACAATTTAATTTAAAATACTGGACTCTGATAAGTGGTATGTTCACATTATACACACAGACAAGTTAGGTAAAAATGTAAAATATTCTTTCTGGAAGATTTCAACATTACACTACTTTATTTCTTAGAATCCAGAACACTAACACACAAGAGACAAAGACAAAACAAACTGATCCCAAAGGAAGAGGTGCACAGTTCAGCCCACCTTGCTCCAGGCTGATTCTCTGCAGAAAAAGACCCAGCTTGCATGCTTTCCTACAAAACAGCAAGCCTGCAAGCCGGACCAGGAAACCCCTTGCATTTAAAATGATAGCATGCAAATTTCACAATTTTCAATATACCATAATAAGTGAGTGACCTCTCTGCCTTTTACCAGTTCTAGAGAGACCGCATTGCATCATACAATAAGGGATTTGTGAATGGACTGAACAAATTGAATTTCAGAAATTGAAATAAAAATGTTTATGTAGAAGGCTGTAGATTAGTTATTAGTAACAGTAGTATTGCAGTGGGGTCTCAGGGCAGTCATAGGTCAGCATCCCACAGTGCTATAAACACATAATAAAAAGATGGTTCCTGACCCAAATGCTAAATTTGTCTTCAGGCCTCTCCCTAAAACACTTATGCTTTCTTTCTCCCAAACTTGTTCTGAAGGATGACTAATGTTAACTTGAATCATTGTTCATTGTTTCTCTCCCCTCTTTCCCCTAGTTAACTTTTGCAGACACTTCTGCCAAAAGATGCTCTCCCTGTGCATCAACTTCTTACTTTCACTGTCAACCATTAACATTTCATTTTTCATAAATGTAGCAGCCTTCAAATAAGTAAGAGGGAATTGACACAACTACTAGATGAAGGGAAAGTGGCTAATCTGGACTTTAGTAAAACAATGTCTTTGCAAATCTCACCTTTAAAAATTAATTGATATTGCTTTGGGACTGAGCACTGACTCCGGGGCTGAAACTATAAATATGGATAATGATAAACAACAAAGAATTGAGATTGGGGAGCTGAAGAGTGGTCTGCTGCCGTGAAACCAAAACTCAAGGTTTTCATTCAGGGTCAGATTGTGCCCCCAAAATTCACAAGCAATATCCCTCCCATACAGAAGGCATCATCTTATGGTGCTGCAACCCAGTGGAGAGCTTTCTGCAGTGATAGGATTTGTGTGGCAGAGGGGCTGTAGAGGGGATTGCACTTGGGACCTATGGAGTTTAGCTAGGATTCTATTACCTTTCTCACAAAGACCTCTCCATGGTGGCAATCACCCTTTTAAGAGGAGTTTCCCATGGCAGCTCTGGCAAGGGAGAGTTCCTAACAGTGTGGTTCTGGCACTGTTTTGTCAGGGAGAAAGGGTGTCAGAGGAAGGAACATGGTATCCACACAGATCACTGGGATAACTTCGTTGGCTGAAGCAGAATATTTTGTATCTACTTGTTGTGGAAGGAGATCAGTGCTCCATGGCTCATTCCAAAAGGTGTTACCAGGACATGGTAACTTTTAAGTGGCTCATTGAAGATGACCCATGAACATTCTTTCACAATGTGAAATGTGCATAAAAAATTCAAAGAGCATTTTAAGAAAAATCATATCTAGTAAATTAAGAGGAAAAAAGTAGATATTAAAAGAATCTATTTCTCAAAGAAATCATAACAATTTGTGGATAAATTAATTAGAGAGATAACTAACAAGGACACAAGCTATGAGGCAAATTTAGAGCTAAGTATACAAGAGAATAAAAAATTATATCATAGAAATAGGAAAGCAAGAAAAAAAAGAGACAAACAAAAGTGCTCTTCAGGGCCATTTGGCCCAGTGGCCATACTATCCCTTAGGGTTTCTTACATTTTAAAGAAACTGTCCTAATTAAATAATTGATGAAGTCAAGCAGTTGCTTACAGAATACATTTTCTGTTCACTGGGGCTACATCTCTGATAGTTCTTCACTGCTCCAAAAGGTGCATAATATATGGGGAAGTGAAGATCCAGACATCAAGGAGACATGGTTTGGAGAATGTATGGAAGAGATTTTCAAAAATGATTAGCACTCTTAATTGGTGTCAGTTCCTCCAGAGTGCCCAGCATTTAGCAACACTTACTGTTCTCTAAATGGGAACTGAACTCTTGAAAATCTGGCCATGATCTATAAAAGGTCAATCTATTAAGCCAGATCTCTGGAACTGGCCAGGTTGTACTCTATCCTGGCCCCTGATCCTGGGTTTGAACCGATTCTTCTCAGGATAATTCAGCTAAGGTTTACTCAAATTAGGCTATTTAGAACAGCCTCTTATGGGTCACTCTGCTAGTTGGCATTTGCCAGAGCACACTGTTCTCTGCCCACACCCCTGGCCACACTTCTGGCCTTCCCAGGAATACCCCTGTGAAGGGAGGGAGCAGAATGCCACCTAAGATTATTAGGGCAGCTCTCTGTCCTCTTTGCAGCATGGAGGTGGAACCAGGGAGCACGATCTGAACAGATTTAAATGTAGAGTTAGTCTCAATGTACAGGTGAAAAGTGTAAGTGAGATAGAATAAGGCACTTTGTGTTTTCAAGAAGTATCATTCATAAAGATCCCATCCATATTTTACTTCGGTATATATTTTTTAAAAACTCTGAAGTCCACATTTAGCTCTACTGTAACTCTGGTGGGATTATTTGAGAGATTTATTGTGGTTATTATTTTTCAGTGATCTGATATTGGCACTGTATTTTGTCTTTAATTACATCTATGAGATTACCCCAGGAGCAGTAATTCACTCAAATAGTCTGTCATCCATGGGGCACTTTTAACAAATTATGAAATACTTTTAGTTAATGATCACCTTCATTTGTAGATTTTATTTTTGTGGCCTTCCTTAGCCATCCAAAGGAAGCTTCTCCCTTCACCTGACAAAGCTTTTTCAATAAACCAGATGAAACCTAACTTCTTCTGAGTCAGAAATGTAAAAATATTAGCCCTGTAGGCTTCTTGAGATTTCACCCAACGTTTCATTCTTCGCTATCACTTTCCTCACACTATTACCCATCTTCCTTCTTTTTAACCAGGCCACACGAGTAATGCATTCCTGCTGTCACTCAGATTTAATTTTTTGATTATCCTGGTAAATCTGAAGTACTAACATAAGTCTTCCTGTGGTACCAAGTGAGTTTTGAGACCAGCTTTAATTGAAACCTTGGAACTACCTATTGTGGAAAAAGAGTTATAAAACAAGTGTGCTAATATTTAGTGCCTTAGCATAATCAGATGAATGCACTTCTCAACCATAAGAGCTAAAAAAAAATCCAAGGAGAACTAAGAGAAAACAAAGCAATGTGTTTTTAAGTCTAAAAGAACCTTGATTATTACAGTGGGCTTAAAAGTGTATGATAGGATTTACAATGTTTATAATACAATGGTTAAAAATCTCAGTGTACTGCATACTCCCTTTGCTTTATGTAAAAATATGAGGAAAAGTGAAAGCACATATTTCAGACTCTTCACGCAACACTAATGACCTTGTCGTGATAGCAGTTGTCAACCTGTAAACTCAATCTGCTAATTCTTTAATCAGAAAAGAAAACAAAGTTGCTTGAGTGGGTGAGTGGTGCACATCTGTTTCCATGGCAGATGTTCCTGATGATACATATGTACTCTCACTTCGTTTATAGCATGATTTTTCCTACATGATTTATTAGCTGTACATTATACTATATAAATACAAATAAAATGAATAGTTCTTAATACTGAGGGTTGGGAGGGAGGTTGTCTCGATGTATGGCGACACTGAATTTGACCCGCCTATTCTATTTATCAGACAGGCCTACTGTTGTTTTCTTGATCCCTTTTTTCCCCCTTATAGTATAAAATATGTACTGAAATTTTGCACAGCTCTTAGTCAGTTAAATCACCCATCCCGCCAGAAATGTAATTAATGCATAACTTCTTGTCATATCACTGGGGTATCATTATATGATGAAATGATCTATTTTGATACTATCCACTGCCCTACCATCTGTAGAGCAGAGTTGGAAAATGAGATTGTGTGATTAGAGTAACCTGTACATGGCTGCCAGAGAGGGACTTTGATTTTTAAAACACTTTTAATTAAATTAGAACATAAAACATTAAAAACAAGAAAAAATGGAAAATTAAAAAACAATTTCCTATTCCTAACAGTACAAAGCACATTTCCAATAGCCCATTGCTGAATAAATTGATCCAAATTGTGTATAATATCTAAACTCCAAACAAAGGTGAAATCACTAAAAACAAGACAAAAAGAAAAAGAACATTGGCAAGACCAGTACCAAATAATTTACATAGCTTGCTTTCTCAAAATAGCCCTCTTTGCTAGTCCCAAAATAAAGTTTGTAAGGCATGCCCCATATCTGGTTGTGAACCTGGAACAAATTAGAAACATATGAAAAATTGTCTTCTTTGCATCACAAAAAAAGACATGACATGGACACCTCTGGAGTCAAATGATGCACAAACCCTATTTGTTGTCCTCTTCATGATTAGAGGCTTGTATACAGCTTGCCAGACTGAATAGAGGGAATCTGTCACCAGAATCTGTGTTTTCCACACTTAATCAGGACAATAAACAAATGTTTTAAAATGACAAATCTTCACAAGAGTACACAATGAGTTATGGCCCAAAAGTTTAACATTAAATTTGTAAAACCCATTAAAGGAAAGCAAACTGCCAGGCATGTCAACATCCCAATCTACAGCAGGAGTACCAGCCAAAGAAATAGGAACATTTGTATTATCAGACATGGCTTGCTCAAGGAGGCGACTGTCAAGACTGGCAGTGGGAGGGCTGATTTCACCTCTGGTAAAACTGAGAAACCCAGCAAACAGAATGAAACCCAAGCGTGGCAGCAAGGATATCCACTGAGATCCATGTAAAATTAGTAAAATCAATTAAATGAACCAGTTTTACTACATCTGCTGCAATAAGGGAAGAGACAAGGCTCCTAGAAACAAGGCTAGTAATCCTTGTGACTGTGTTATAAATAAAGAACTCAGCAAAAGGCAGTGGGAACTCTAGCTACCTATCTTGAGGCCTCAGCTTAAAAAATCTGAAAATGTTAAAAAGACTTTGACAAAAACCAAATAATACCTCAAAATTGAGGCACCAGGATCCAGAAAAAAACTTTTCCAATGAAAACCCAAATCCACTACCCACCAAAGAAAAGCGAAGACTAGTTGCCTCTCAGGAACAGACTTATCCATAAAAACTTCAAACCTGTAATCAAAAAGTAGATACTCTGCTCAAAAGATCAATGAGACACCAATCTCCTTCCACAACAGCCAGATACAAAGTACTCAGCCCCCTCAATGAAGCCATCCCCAAAAAACCCTAAAAGAAACTTATTAATTCTTTCTAAAAGGAATAGAGGGGTACCCAAAATAACACACTTATGCCACAACATAGATTAAATGTTTAATGACTAACATCTGCCCTCTGAAGGAGAGTCAAGGCAAACACCACTTCCATATCTGCAACCTCATTTCCAACTTGTCCATAATTCCTTACCAATTCCAATATATCATCTAGTACAGGATAATTCCCAGTGCTTTAAAGCTACCGTAGCTCCATAATACCTCCCCCCACCACACACACACAACAAAGTTGGGGGCAGGAGGTCAGCCAAGCCACCGCAAGAAGTGTGTCACTCTTCCTCCAATTTATGAGAGCTGAGACAACCTGCTCAAAAGAGTGCTGACATTCAGTCCAAACCTGAACATTTTAATCACGCTGATGGCATGACTATGTTTATTACTCGTATGCAGAGACTTTCACTGGCATACAAAGCTGGAACAGGGAGAGAAAGGCCAGAAAGGTGCTTTTGCAACATACTTAACAGAAGCTTATCAGAAAAAATCATAGAATAATCCAGACAGGGATTCCACTACAGACTAGAAAGGAGGTTTTCAAAATCCCATTCACGTTAAGTTGAAGATATTTATCATATATAATAATTGAATGCAGGACACAAACCTGAGCCAAAAACTAAACATGTAATAAAATAGTAATTGGAGCTATACAAGTTTCCTAGAATTGGAAGGGACCTTAACAGGTTATCAAGTCCAGCCCCCTGCCTTCACTAGCAGGACCAATTTTTTCCCCAGACCCCTAAGTGGCCCCCTTAAGGATTGAACTCACAACACTGGGTTTAGCAGGCTAAGGTTCAAGCCACTGAACTATCCATGCTCTATGTGAGCAAAAGCCTTCTTCTGAGCAAGTGAATTCAACCCAATGTGCAAATCAATCATTTTTGAGGCAAAAATTAAATCCTACAGCTGAAACAGTTTTCAAAAATGAAACTGTTGGGGAGGTAACAGGTCTGATCAGGGTGCATGACCAAATCAATAACAGTTTTCAATGTATTTGCCAAGGCCTTTGAAAAAAGTTTATCATCGGATCAAAGCAGGGGCATAGATCTCCAATTCTTCACTTCCTGAGGATTCCCCTTCTTAGGCAACAGGGCAAGAATCACTCAACAATAAATGAGTGGCCATATCTTCTCCCTGATGCTGTCTTGGAAAAACCTAGAGTAAATCAGGCCCAAGAAGGGTCTAAAACAGCTTGTAAAATTCAATAGGCAAACCATCAATACCATTTAGGGCAGAAGTCAATTCTGAGAGTGTCAGGTCCTGCTCAAGTATATCCACATCCAACACTGAGATTCTAGGAAGATTCTCAAGGAACATCTGAGTCTCAGATGGACACACAGGCTCTGCGGCATATAGGTCTGAGAAAAAATCCACTGCAACAGTCCTGATCCCCATGGGATCTAAAAGCACTTGGCTTGATAATGTCATAAAGTGGCCAATCATCTTCCACTCTGCATGTTTCTTTTCCAGGCCAAATTAAAACTGAATAATTGCATCGACTTGAGAAAGACCCTGAAATCAGGTCCAAAGAAGTTCATTGTTAACTTTGCTATCCAACAGGTCCTGAAAGAGCTGGGTTTTTTAAACACATACACACACAACCCAGCATCATTACTGAAATGAAAGGTTATTTCAGGTTCCACAATCCCCAACTCTAACTTCTCCATACTCAAACAAAGACCTAGGGTTGTCTGCTGCATGTATTGCTGATAAGAATATTTAAAAGTAACTTTGTCCACCTCTCACTATTGTCACCAGGAGGGTAAAATATCCTTTTAGGCAGTTCAAGCTCCCCGAAGGTAATTAAAAGAGTCCTGAAAATGAACATCCTGTAAAAGGCCAGTTTTAAAATGTCAGTATGGATGACGGTCTTAAATAGAAGGAAGAGACAACATGACAGAGACCAAACGATTATCTGAAATACCAGTAGCGAGAATATATCTATTAAGAAAACAAGACAAATGATCAGTAAAAGCATTAAAATGGTCCAAACAGGCCATAAAGAAAAAGCTGACGCTAGCACTCAACCAGGTATACTGCTGCGCATAGGGTGAAAACATTGCCACACATCAGTCAGGTGATAAGCCTGTAGAAGTGTTGAAAGTTGCTGAGGAGGCAATGAATGTGATTCCAGATTATTACTATACAATCTGTCATTGAGAGTACAATTACAATCGCCTCCCAAAATTAAAATATCACTTATCAAACAATTTGCCAAAAAAAGCACCCAAGCACTGAAAAAATACATGCTGTCTTTCCCTGCAGCAGAAGCACAGACATTAATCAAAAAAGATGATATTGCTTAAAATTAGCTCTAACAGTCAATAAACAGCCTGGAACAAGTTCCTGTACTAACACTGAATAAGGCTTCACCCTGTCAAAAAAGAAAATGGCAGCCCCTAAGCTCACAGTGGAACCATGACTCAGAAAAGAACTGCTTTCTCCAACCTGCAATCCAGCTGGTTTGGTTGCCCGCATCTCTTGAAAAATGAAATATCCATCTTCTTCTGGGACAGGCACTCAAAAAGAGTGATATGTTTTGTAATGCCCTTCACCCATCTACACTGAGAGAACCAAATACCAAATTATCTATCATCAGAAAAATAAGAAGACAGATAGAAAAGAAAATCCACCCACTGCAAAAAAATAAACACACCAAATTTGCCTATATCCATTAATCCTCAACATTTCCATTCGTCAAAGAGATACATGCTTCTTCAATCTATACTGCTTGTGTTTGTTAAATTCAGACACAGAGACATGTCTCATAGTATATTGAACAGACAACAAAAACAGATTAAGGTCAGAAAACTAATATGCCACCTCTACTCTGTGTTTCCCCTTAGTCTCATTCAGAAACTAAGCAATAGAATCCAGGGTAACCGCCCCCTCCCCACCCCCCCGAGAGTTAAGTACCCAAAAAATCTGTGAGTTCAGCATACCCTGCACTCTCAGATTCTGAGTCAGGACCAACTTTGAGGAGGGGAACCTCAGAGCAACCTGAGGGAGGGAGCTGCTGGAAGTGAGGGGACAAAACTAATAGCTGAAAACTCCTCATGCCCCAGTCAAAGAACCATCCTCAGCAGCATCCTCAACATTCCCAACTGCACTGACCTGCTTCTTGGCACCTTTAGAAACTGGGGTTCCTTCCACCTTCAATGGCCATTTTTTAAACTGGGGTTTTGCTGTCAAATTAGACTCTAGAGCAAAGCGTGCAGAATCCATAGCAACAGGCTCAGGTTCCAATTCACATACAGCTCAGGCCAAGAGGCCACTGAATCAGGAACCAGAGAACCAGTAATATCATCTCCCCTAGATTGTAAAGGAGGTACTAACTCCCATAACTGACATCTGGAGCCTGCTGGGACCCCGACTTAGCCACCCCCACCCTGTATTTTACTCTCAGAAACTCCACATTCCCAAGCACACCAGAGGCAGTCTGCCTCTTCTTAGGGCACTTATTGACCAAATATGTCTGACTCGCACAAAAAAACAGGCCACGCCCTCAGTAGTCACAAATACATTATAGTCACACTCCAGTCTATACATCAGGGAAGCTTTTCGAACCTGGGAAGCATTGTTTAATATTATATGAACCTGTCTATAAAAGGACAAGAAGTGCTTAACCTGTGGGGCTTTACAGCTCATAGGAATCCTCCTAATAGTGCTAATGATTTTACCATAAGGTGCCAGCTGTCTAGCTAGCTGCTCACTTCCTAAGAAAGGAGGGACATTAGAGATAGTGTCATAACAATAGATGTCGAGAGGGGCACAACAGGGATGAAAACAACACACACAACAATCCCCTCCACAATGACATGCTCAACAAAGCTAAGCATGGCAACAAACACAACAGCCTGGCTTGTGTGGAAGGTATACCTCACATTTTTAAACCCAATCACCAGCCCCACAGCTAGAACACACTCCACCACAGAGGTGCTCTGAAGGTAAAATCTGCAACCAATGGTCACAGGTTAACTCTTCATTAACCATAGCAAACTGAGATCTCTGTTCCCCTGGGCTGACTATTCCTAGAGGGCAGACAAAAATTTGTTAAAACACAAGAAATCTTAAAACTAAGCCCACAACAACCACCAAACTAAATAAACACACACAACAAAATTCCCCAAAAGAAAAGAAAGAGAGAGAACAGTAAAGCACACTTATTTGCTTGCTCCCAAACACTCCCACAGTCCTGAGAGTGAGAGAGAGAGATAGAGAGTGAGGGAGAGAAAGAGAGAGGAGGAGGCAACATATTAGCAGCCTTGTCTGTCTAGTTTCATGACCCTTGGACCATAATGGATACTCTTGCATTATCCTTGGCCCAATGCATGGGACCATTTTGTTGGGACTGAAGCACTTCACAATTATAGTGACACTGTTGAAAATACAGCAGTATATTATTGTCCTTCATGCTTTAATATCTCTCCTCAGACACTGATTTTACTTCCTTCCCCCTGCCTC
Organism: Gopherus flavomarginatus; assembly: GCF_025201925.1. NCBI lineage: Eukaryota > Metazoa > Chordata > Testudines > Testudinidae > Gopherus > Gopherus flavomarginatus. The sequence goes on from NC_066617.1 coordinate 305,620,676, forward strand.
CTATTTGGATTCCTCATATTTTTTTCTCAAATGCTTCACACTTCTGCCATCCAAGTTTGTTAAGAAAGCTAATCATTTATTTATGCCTATTTCAATGTAATAAAACATTAATTATAGTAGGGGTCGGCAACCTCTGGCACGCAGCTCGCCAGGGTAAGTACCCTGATGGGTCAGGCCAGTTTGTTTACCAGCCGTGTTGGCAAGTTTGGCTGATAGCGGCTCCCACTGGCTGCGGTTTGCTGTCCCAGGCCAAGGAGGGCGGCGGGAAGCTGTGCGGGCTGAGGGATGGTATACTTTATCAGGTTTCTCAAAACAATATAGGAAACAATATCTTGTCTTTGATGGCTCTCTACACACTGTTGAACTCCCTTCAACTTAATGCATATCTTCTGAAGAATTTCAACAAAAATGTTTGGACATTTCCATACAGGTCATAAGACTTTGTTTCTTCTAGTGTCAAAGATTCCAGGTTAATGTCTCATAATAATTTTCAGTAAATTCATACTTTTTACTTGACCTTAGGACTAGGAGCCAGGGAGGAAGTGTAGGATCTGACCCCATCTCTGACACTTACTCCTCGAGTCTTGGGTGAGTCACTCAACTTCTCTACTTCAGTTTCCCCACCTGCCTTCAATTTCCCCATAAATATGGCAGGTCTAAGAGGAAAAACAAGCAAACTACTTGATAGTTTTTGAGGCTACCTATAATCCTCCTTGAGGCGTTTATTTCTCAGGGTGTTCATAGCTGACTAGTTGCACAACAGCAAAAGTGCCCAAATATCAAAACTGAGGGGGGAAAGTTATCGTTTCAACACTGTAATGGCTGGCTTTAGTTCAAGGCACTGCTCTAAGACTTTCCTGGCTTCCCCTTGTGGAACATGCATGGCCGCAGAGCTTTCATAGGGCATATCTACATGAACACATTCTGTGTGGCAACTTGTATTGTGTAAATCTACAGTGCTCCATCATGCCAAGCATTATCTGTCTGAATGGACTCTGCCGCTGTGCATTAAAAGTTTCCTTGTGCATACTGATATACTCCAAGGTAAATTAATGTACACTAGGGGACTTCTAATGCTCAGCAGCAAGGTCCACACAGACAGATAGGCACAGCATTTGGGCTGGATTTAGGGGCAGGTGACTCAGGCGACAGCCCTGGGGTGCCGGGCTTGGGGGGAGCACCAGGCTCAGGGTGCTGGTTTTGTTGTTAGTGACAAAAGGGAAAATAGAATGTTTGAAGTAAAATGTTTCAGGTACACTGCATGTGGATTCATTTTTCACTAACATCATAGAATGTTGCAGAATCTCATGGAACCTTCCAGACTTTCCCAGAACTACATTTTCCTTGAACATCATAGAATGTTGTTAACCATGGCCTCTCACGGGGCAGGATGTCACCAGTTCAGTCAGTGAGATATAAGAACAAAGTGAAGTGAAGTGAGAGCCCAGCTGCAATATTTTGAACTCTGTTTTAATCTGTAATTGTGAAAGTGTACTCAAGTTTTAAGACTTCAAGTAGTGACTAATAAAGGACATATTTTATGAGATGCCAGATATATCTAGTAAGCCCTTATCTATACAACAATATAAAAGAAATACTGCTACTTCTTTTGGCATGCTTAACACATAGTGTTTGAAGACTTTTTGCTCTCCCTAATACTGTCTGTTTTCCCCCATAGAAAATAAAAGATCATAGAATATTGGGGTTGGAAGGATTCTCAGGAGGTCATCCAGTCCAACCCCCTGCTCAAAGCAGGACCAATCCCCAATAAGATTTTTGCCCCACATTCCTACAACCGCCCCCTCAACGAGTGAGCTCACAATCATGGGTTTAGCAGGCCAATGCTCAAGCCACTGAGCTAGCCCTCCTCCCTGAATAAGCCTTCAGGAGCTCAGTATAGGAAGCAGAAAGCTCAATTGCAATCTTGTTTACAGCAAGGGACACATTTGATGGGAAAATATCTGAAACAGAACAACATAGACTGGGCTTTAGTCAGCAGTGACCATCCCAGTGCAGAAGAAATTGAGGAGCAAAGTGTAAATGATAGGCATCCTTTTACTAAGGAATTAGCAGATTTACTTGAAAATAAGAAATGCAATTGTGATGGAGAATCATCCAGTTTTCCTGGAGGCATACAGGAGAGTGATGATAAAGAAGAAAGTGGCTCACATGGAAAGGAAACTTATGACAAAGAAAAATCTGGTTTACATGAAAAGGAGAGAAATGATAAAGAAGAATCAGCCTTGCATGGTGACAGAAACAGCAGTGAGAAAAATTGCACACCACAAATCAATATATCAGATCCTGCTTTATGGCTGTTGATCTTAAACTCTGCTGCTATTGATCTTACAATTTTGAACGGGCCGGGCAAAATCAAGGATATGACGTTTCCAGTAAATGATCAGAAGCGACACTTCTCGGCATAACACTCTGAAAGAGTGCTCAAGAATGATGAGAGATTGAATTGGCCTTGGCTAGTTTACTCAAAATCAGCTGACAAAGTGTTCTGTTTTTGTTGCAAAGTATTTTACAAGAATGCCAAATTGTTGCTTGTGCTTTCTGGGTAAAATTACTGCCATAACTTATCTGATGCTCTGAAGCAACATAAATAGTCACCTGGGTATTTTACAGCCTATTCCAAATGGATGGAGGCCAAGTCTGGGCACAAGCTGAATAAATGCATAAATGCAGAAAACTAGCGCATTATTAATGTAGAAATCCAGCACTGGAGGAACATGCTCGAACAACTGATCTCAATTGCCATCTTCCTTCCAAAAATAATTTGGATTTCCAGTGCTTGTTGGATAAGTTGTTCACTGAACATAATGATAATTTCCTGGGTTTGGTAGAGCTCCTTGAGAAATACAATGATGTCATGTGTGAGCACCCACATTAAGTAGTTCATGAAGCAGCTATGGACCACTACTGCAGTAAAACAATTAAAAATGAATTGATTGACCTTACGGCAAGGAAGATGCTTGATAACATATTTATGCAGCTTGGCAAAGCGAAGTACTATGCCATAATAATAAACTGCACTCCTGACATTAGTCACAAGGAAAAGATGTATTTGCAGTAAGATTTGTTGATAACGAGGATGGGTATATCCAAGTAAAGAAATATTTGATCTGTTTCTGGTCTGTGGATGACTCCACTGGAAAAGGCCTAAAAGAACTGTTTATGAATGTTTTGAATGAGAATAAAATAATGCTTCAGGACTGCCACAGCCAAGGCTACAACAATGGCTTGAACATGAAGGGAAAAAACAGTAGCCTCTAGGTAAGGATCCTTACACTGAATTCAAGAGTTTTCTTTGGGGGTTTATGACTGCCATTCCCTCAACCTGGTTGTGTTAGATGCAGCAGCATCTTCCTTATATCTCTCTTCAGAGTATTGCAAAGGATGTATATCCTATTTTCAGCATCAACTATCAGATGGAAGATCCTCATAGACTATGTTACAAATTTGACTGTGAAGCCACTAAGTGAGACTTGCTGGGAGAGCTGCACTGACATCGTAAGGCCAATGAGGTACCAAGGGACTGAGGTTTATGATGCCCTGATAGAACTGGTGCAGTCAAGTAAAGCATGGCCGGAATCTGACACGAGGCACAAAGTCTGGCAAACCAGATCATTGCCTTCAAATTTTTGGCCTCAGTTGTGGTTTGGCACAATAGCCTATTCCAAGTAAACATTGTAAGCCAAACATTACAAACTCAGTCGATGGACATCACAACTGCTACTACTTTGATGGACATCGTGACTGCTATTACTTTGATGAGAAGCTGCCTTGATTTTGTTGTGACCTACAAAGACAATGGATTTGAAGATGCCATTACTGCTGCCAAAGAAATGGCAAAAAACTTAGGAATTGAGCCTGTATTCAAGGAAATGCATATTCATCAGGAGAAGAGATGGTTTGGTTACAAGGGGAGAGATAAGGTAAAGGGAAGCTTGGAATTAAAATTCAAGAGGGATTTTTTTGCTCGCTCATTAACACTGCTTGAGTGTCCATTGAAGAAAAGTTTGGACAAATTAAGTACTATGAAAATACGGGGTGGCGGGGTTGTATGACCTTAGTAAGCTGCTGGAGGACAGGAAAATACTGTTGAACAATTGTATGGGCCTTGACCGGATGCTCACACATGTGAAATGTTCACATGTCAGTGCTAAAGACCTCCATGTCAAACTGGACAAAACCCATCACATTTTGCAGTGTAGGAACCACTCTCCACTCCAAGTTCTCCAATTCATTCATTCATTCATGCAGAGCCTGGCCAGCATTTGATCTAGGGATGGTGCTGCATGGCACTGTAGCTTTACACCCCAATTTGCTGCTGAGCATGTGCTTTCATAGACATGCCTTATGAAACTTATAAGTAAGGAAAGTCTAGATTAATAGATTTTAAAGCCAAAAGAGACCATTCTGATAATCTAATCTGACCTTCTGTATAGCATATGCCAAATGATTTCATCCAGTGATTCTGGAATCCAGCCCAAATCTTTTGTATGAGCTATAAGTTATCCCAGGTGTTGGCAACTCTGGCATGCAGCTCGCCAGGGTAAGCACCCTGGTGGGCCGGGCCAGTTTGTTTACCTGCTGTGTCAGCAGGTTCAGCTGATTGCGTCTTCCACTGGTTGCGGTTTGCCGTCCCAGGCCAATGGGGGCTGCGGGAAGCAATGTGGGCCGAGGGACGTGCTGGCCACAGCCAGGGCCGGCTCCAGGGTTTTTGCCATCCTAAGCAGTGAAAAAAAAAAAACCAGAAACCTGTGATTGTGATCAGAGTTAGCTCCACTGCACCACTTTCTTCTTCAGCGGCAATTAGGTGGCAGGTCCTTCCCTCCGAGAGGAACCAAGGGACCCGCCACTGAATTGCTGTTGAAGATCCCAACATGCTGCCCCTTCCCCTTGGCCGCCCCAAGCACCTGCTTGCTGAGCTGGTGCCTGGAGCCGGCCCTGGCCACGGCTTCCTGTCACCCCCATTGGCCTGGGATGGCAAACTGTGGCCTGTGGGAGCCACAATAGGCCAAACCTGACAACGCAGCAGGTAAACAAACTGGCCCGGCCCACCAGGGTGCTTACCTTGGCAAGCTGTGTGCTAGAGGTTGCCGATCCCTGGCTTATCCTTTAGAAAGCCATCAAATCTTAATTTAAAGTCTTCAAGTGATAGAGAATCAACCAAATTCTTGGGCAAGTTTTTTCAATGGTTAATCACCCTCATTGTTAAACATGTGTGTTTTATTTCCAACCTGAATTTCTCTAGCTTCAGTCTAGGTCCCTGACATTGGCGTATTCTCTTCCCTTGAGCACCTATACATAGGGAGAGGCAACCCAAGCAGATTTAAAGCCCTGTTATCCAGAGATGATGTAGTCCTTCAGAATCTTGTTGCAAAACACAAACTTTCTTAATTTACAGCGATGTTGTGAGAATTCATTAGTTGCTGTCTGTTAGTGTGCTTTGAATAGGAAGGGGAACATTTTCAAAGGCACAAATTGCAGTTAGGTGTGCAACTCCCACTGACTGTCAATGGGAGTTGGACACCGATCTGCCCTCTTTGCTTTGTAAATCTCTCCAAAAAGTGTTGTCCAAACACAAGCTCCTGCAGATGTAGTTCTGCCATCCTTACTTACATTAAGTATCAATTTATTCTGTGAGTAGCCTCTTTGGATTCAATGAAACTACTGCCATGTCAAGGTATTTCCCAAGTGTGAGTGAGGATGGCAGGATTGCACCCTGCATTTAAAATGCTTTATCCAAAATACATAAATAGATACTCTTAAAAATGCACACAAACTAAAATAACAGTTTGAATATATACTCTATTCTTTTATAAATAGATGGTACTTAAAAGAAATGAATGAAAACCAAATATGAAATATTATATACACTTTGAGTGCACAATGACTCTATATCCAATAGGGGCTCCAAGTAGGTACTGAAAATGAGTAACAAAAACAAAAAAATACCCAAGAACAAAAAGAGAGAGAGATTTAAATGATTTCTGTAACTAAGAACATGTTGATAAGATGGTCTCTTTCTTCCCATTGTTTTGTTACAGTTATCTCAGATATTGCTTTTATTGTTATCATGCTAGGCATTAAACATTATCATTTAGTTAATTAATTTATTTATTTGGCTTATTACAAGGCTGTTTTCCTATAATTATTTTTCTGATAAATGTTGATTTCTTGTTGCATTATATGCATTTTAATGACATCTTAAAACTTTGGTTGCATGGCATAATAAATGATAAATTGAGCAACATATCATGGTCCCAGTATCATAAAAGTAGTTGTTCATTAATTTATTATACGTCATTAACCAATTCAGTTTTAGTCATAGGGTTATGGAAAAGTAACTATATTGTCAGTGCCATGAGATGGATTTGGGTATTTGGGCATATTCCAAAGTTGTGTGGATTTCTGAAAAAAACAAACAAACAAAAAACAAACAAAAAAACCCAACACTTTATAGGAGTCACTATAGATTTTCACTGTAAGAAGAGAAGAAAAAGAGCACCTCAACAGATAGATACATTTGAGGAAATAAAAGCCTGTTCTTGTACCATTAAATTCAATGGAATTTTTGCTGCTTATTTCAATGGTACCAGGATTGATCAGCAGTTAAGGAGAAATCAAAAAGTGTTAAGGCTACTACTGATTCTAACTCAAAGATGTCAGTAAAAAGCAATATATAGGAGCCATAAGAAAGCAGCATGGGGTATGATAAGGGAGGAGTTCAGCAGAGGAAGAAATGAGGGCCTGATCACTCATTTTCTGAATATAGAGTTAGATTGTCTCTCTAGAAACCATCTCATAATAAGGACCTACTCTTATAATCTGTTCTACCTATATGCCTCTCTGTTGCTCCAGGGGGATAGTAATTGGTTGCTGACCTATTCCAGCCATAGTGGCTGGTGTGAAGTGCAGGTGTTGAGCCAAGGCTCCTCCCACTCCTCCACTTCTCCCTGTGATGTTACGCTCCATATTCTTGATAGACATACACTTAAGATTTGAATATGGCATAACTAAGATATACTTTATGCAAGATGGCTCATGTAAGATATCATTGGAAATGTTATGATTTACTGAATGTGATTATCCAATTTGTATGCATGTATCATTTCTGTATCTGAAATTAGGAACATTGACTATGTAACAATTAAAACTGTGTTTGTATTTGGGGAAATGGCCACCAGACAGTAAGCAATCATCCTGAATGAGCCATTTAAGAAGGACAATAGAATTCTGAAGATACTAATCGCCCACCTTCCTGAAGAGTTTCCTGCTGCATTGACACTATGAGATCAGGTGATAATGTCACCTGATGCCAAATATCACCTTGGACACTGCTAGTACCTTTCCACTGGAAACAAAGGCTTCCTGCTTATGTTAATCTTATTTTAGGCTGACAAGTAAGGCAAACAGGATTCTCCTCCATTGCCTATCCAAGAAGAAAGACTGCTGAAAATACCTAAAGAGACAAAGTAACTAGCCTGAGGGGAAAGGTAGGGGTGAGTGCACATTGAGACAGGGGTCTAGTCTGTAAGAAGAGATAATTGGAACTCTAAGCTACAGAAACTCTAGAACTTTCCTAAAATTACATTTAGGGTGAGAAACTATTTCTTGAAACCAGTCTCTTTAAGATTTTAAGTTTAGTATGTGTGTTTTGTTTTATTTGCTTAGTAATCTGCTTTGTTCTGTTTGCTATCCATCATAATCACTTTAAATCTGTCTTTTGTAGTTAATAAACTTATTTCTTGTTGATAAAATAACCCAGTTTGTGCAATTTATATCTGAGAGGAGGGAGGAAGCTGTGCATATCCCTTCACATTGACGAAGAGGGTGAATTATTATGAGCTTGCACTGTGCAGATCTTTCTACACAGCGCAAGACAATATTATCTGGGTTTCCCTGTCCACAGTGGGTGTGCACGTGAGTGCTGGCTGAATCCTCTCACACAGATCTGACTGCAGTCTGTGTCTGAAACTGCATGCGGTATCGCCTGGGGGTGTGCTGGAAAAGAGGCTTGAGAGCCTGGCAAGCAACCCAGTGGAAGGAAAACCCAGGCTGGCAGGGCTGGAGGGCTGAGTGGGATTCCAGCACATTGGGTGGGATCCTGGATGGGAGGGAGGGGGTCTGACCTGTCACACTCCCCATCCACTACCCGCCCACATGGTCTAGAGAGGAACTAACAAATTGTAAAGAACCTGCTTAATTCTGTGATCCCATAGTCAAGCTCTTGGTAGTCTGAACAGGTGTTTAAGGCATTATTGTATCTTCTTACTCCTTGTGCATATGTGTAATTGAAGTCACAAGCTACTTTATATAGGATCAGATTCTGTCTCTGTTTCACTGATGTACAGAAGTATTGTCTCTTTCTAACTTAACTGGTGTTATTCCAGATTTGCACCAACGTCACTGGTATCAGAATTAGACCCAAAATATCATCAACCAATTGCCAAATTCTGCACTCAGGTTCTCAAATTACTGAAGTCAATGGATTTAGTCCAGATTTACATCAGTGTAATTGGACCCAGAATTTGGCCCTACATTCTGCTTGAGGTCAGTCACTACCTGCTCAATATTGGTGTCAAAAATGCAAAAATATTTACCCTTTATATGAATTATGATATCCTCTATTTCCTCCCATTTGCAGTGTAGACATTTCTTCTTACCAAACAACAATAAAATCATAACTTAATGTGGGGAAATTAGAGACAATTATGACTTTGCTTTAAAATCTCCATCTAGTTTGTCAATATATTAATCTATTTCTGACCTTTAGCCAGTCCCCTTCTGGTCAGAAATGCAAAGGCTTTTAAGTTGTGCTATGGTACTATGAGAGGATTCATGATCAGAGGATTCCTTTTAACTTTGTAGCCTTTCATCTTGAACTGACATTAGTCACTCACCATATTTCAGTATTGAAATCTCAATATGCATTTGTAATAGCAGTAGACTCCTTTGGATACAATTTTTCATATTCACCTTTAAGAATATCAGCTATATTACATTCTTATTACTCAAGCTTGCATGTTTGTTAGTATAATATTCCCAGCTGCACTGAAAATACATTCTGAATAAACATTGGACAGAGGACATTCTAAATACCTGACAGCAGTTATATTTGAGGCAGACTATATATAGAGCTGTTCTCATCACTTTCACTCTCTGATCCACACCTGTGGCTCTGCTAACTTCAATGGGAGATCTACAAGCTCACTGGAGGGCAGAATTTGTCCCCTAATGTTTCATCTCACACACACACACACACACACACACACACACACACACACACACACACACACACACACACACACACTATCAAAAGAAAATAAAAAGAGTAGGATCTTCTCCCTATGCAGCTCTGATTTGCCAGTGCAATGCTTAGATCCTATGGTGGTGGGCACCATGAGAAACCTTTGCAGAGTGTCCACATGGTGGAGTAATGCAAAATACATTTGTTTCAAACTGCATGATGATAGCACGTACTAGGGAACTTTTAATGCACACCAGCAGGGTCTTTATGGACTAATTAATGCACAACATGTTAGTATACTTTAGAAATCACATCCATGTAACACACATTGCTGCTTTGAGTAGACAAGCACTTAGATAGATACAGATGTTCAGTGGTTGTAAAGACAGTGGACATGTTCTGTGGGTGTTGGTGAAACCACTAATATCACAACTTCTCCATTTAAACAACAATAGGGAAAGAAGCAATGGGGTATAGAGGAAGAGAGTGGTTATATCTGGTTACTCCAATCTCCTTCAGACTGTATAGAGGGTCCTCTTCCATGTGTGGCTCTCCCCATTTCCAAATGTATCAGAAAAGTTCGGCCACCTCAGTAGCCCCATTGTCCCCTCCTTCTGGATCCATGGGGGCCTCCTCACATGGCTAAGGATTTACATGAGGGGAGAGGGCAGAGAAGAAACAGACCATGGGTGTAGAGAGGTTGTTTCATCCCAGTGAGTCCAACTAAAAGTTAATGCAGCCTAAAATCTTCATCAACTGTTTCTGCAACCTCTCTTCAGATGGTAGAAACATCTCTCCCCCTTTTAGAGAGGTTTGGGGGGTGGGGGTGTGGGGGACAGCAGCAGCAAGCAGAAGAGTATTATTCAAAAAGAGGTGATAGTGGAGGGAATCCGGAAATGAGAGCATGAGGGTTCAAGAGATATGTATGCATTATGGGGGATCTGTGGATTCTAGGGGACGAACTCTCCCCACATTCTACATGGAGGCAAACTGGCATTCTAAAACAATGTTCTGAGGGAAATTCCACTCTCTCCACCAGTCTCAAGATGGGAAAATCTTGCCCTTGGAATTATCTACCATAATAGTATCAAAATCTTTCTGAAACATACTTCATTTGACACCATTGGAACATGACGCTTGACTACCATTAGTAAGCCATGGCTCACATAAGCACCTTTTTTGCTCTACTTTTATTTTGATCTCAAAACCAGAAAGGCCTTTCTCTAGAGCAATCCATCTCTAGTCTCAAATACAACAGAACACCTAACAATGGAATAGTTTTGTTGTTACTCTCTGCTGAAATGTAAGTGTCTCTCTTGCTGCTCTCAGACAGACCAAACAAAATAAGTCTTTGAGGAGGAAAAAATCACAAAGTGTGCCCCTTTGTCTCAGCACAGCACTCCAGAAATGCACAGCGTGTGAAGTAATAACAGATACATAAACAGAGGAGAGAGATATAAAATTATAAAAAATGCTGTTTGAGGACTTACCCCAAGATGTTACTCTCTATTCACAAATAATGAATGCATCTGCAGAAATCAGGACCTCTCATGAACAATTCGCCAGCAGAAATTGAGACAGTGTTTATTGAATAAATATTCACAGTGATTAATTTAATGAAGCCCTGCTACTTTCTTAATTTTACTTTGCCCTGCCTACAACACTGAAAAGCATTGTGGTAACGTAAATATCTATTCTCTCCCTCTTCATTGAACACCCAAGGAAATAACTAACACCAGCTGCAAAAGTGTTGTTGAAGCCTCTTTTTCCTCTGTCCTTTATTCTGTGTCTCAGAAGTGCTTTTAAAAATATCCATTTGGTTCTTTAGGGGGCCCAATCCATGCTCCTAATTTCTCCTTTCTTTCTCTACCTTTTTGTCTTCCTGCTCTTTCCCAAGTAAAGAGGCAGCTGCAGCCTTGGTGAAAGGTATTCATAAAATAGAATTCACAAGGTAACTGCCCTTCATCTTAGTGTTTGTCTATGTATTGAGACATAATGGAATGTGAGATGGAGTTTAAATTGGCAAACCTGGCTCTGTTATTTTGTCTGTAAAATTATTCAGATATACTGACATAAGAAACAATTCTTTGGGATCACAGACATCTTTCCTTGCAAAAATGTAGAATGTGAATTGTTGGGCACCTTGTCTGCCTCTTATCTTCATTATAGCTTTTTGCTTTCTCTCCTAAGATTTTTTTTTAAAGCTTTCAGATCACAAATGACTTCAGAGAGATCTAGTGTGATCATTAAGGGCTATGTTCAATAAATGTCAGAATTACACATTTTTATCTATGGAGCCTCTCCAGGCTTCGGTAACATCTCAGCTATAAAGCTAAAACGTATCTGCACCAGGCCAATGAAACTCAGGCTCCATTTTCCCCATAGACTAAACTGGAGTACAAAGGCCCGCTAGAATACTACATTCAGTTCTGGGCACCTCCATTTTCTAGAAGCAGCATCCCCAGTGCCACAAAGTCAGGGACTGTCACTTCTTTCCTCCATGACAAGATACACCCATATAAAGTAGCCCAAAAGCATATTGGCTTTTTGACAATCATATTGCCAGCTATAACCAATTTACTCTACACTAGCACTAAAACAGGTTAGAACATTTCCATCTAAATTTAACACTTTTCTTTTTTCAACTAGCTACAGGATTTTTTCGGCATTTCTTCTTTTCAGGTACAGCACTGACAATATTTGAAGGATGTGAATACTAGGGGTGAGATTTTCCCAGCCATTGCAGGGAATAAGGGCTAAGTAAGGCCCTCCCTTACCCCCCTGTTTAGATTTTGACTGTGGCCATGGGGAAGAGAACAGGGAGGGAGCAGAAAATCGGAGGAGCTCCACCTGACCTGATTAGACAAACAAGAGGATTAAATAGCTCCACAGAATTGGGTGAGGTATTTATTCCCTCCCCAGACCAAAGGGGAAAAGAGGTGGTATTGTGAGATGCAATTTGTTCTCAATCTGCTCCTGAGGCAGTGCAGCTAGGTAGTGCCCCTACTCAGGGTAGATTGTAAGATTACAAACTAGCCCTTGTTTATTAGAACTTCATAGACATAGTGCAGGGATCGGCAACCTCTGGCACGCGGCTTGCCAGGGTAAGCACCCTGGTGGGCCGGGCCAGTTTGTTTATCTGCCGCATCCACAGATTCAGCCGTAGCGGCTCCCACTGGCCACAGTTCACCATCCCAGGCCAATGAGGGCTGCGAGAAGCGGTGGCCGCGGCTTCACGTCTCCCCCATTGGACTGGAGCAGTGAACTGCGGCCAGTGGGAGCTGCAATCAGCCGACCTGTGGATGTGGCAGGTAAACAAACTGGCCCGGCCTGCCAAGGTGCTTACCTTGGTGAGCTGTGTGCCAGAGGTTGCCGACCCCTGGGCTAGATGATCATGGTGGGCCCTTCTTGCCTTAAAATCTATGAATCTATAAGTCTATGATGGATCAATTACAGGCAAGCCCAGAGAATACAGCTTTAAAATGAGATTGGATCCTTGCAGATGGATGTCTTAGATGTCTCAGTTCATTCTGAAGAAGATACTGAACAATCCTAATTCATACCTCTTGCAAACTTGGCCTGTGGGAGCTGCAATCAGATGGGGAAGGTAAACAAAAGGGCCTGTCCCACCAGCGTGCTAACCCCGGTGAGCCGCGTGCCAAAGGTTGCCGATCCCTGCCATAGTGTATTGTCTTTGTTTAGACTAGTGGTGGGCAACCTGCAGCCTGTGGGCCGCATGCAGTCCATCAGGATAATATGCTGGCAGGCCACCAGAGAGTTTGTTTACATTTGCACAGCTGCCCACAGCTCCCTGTGCCTGTGGTTCACCATTCCCAGCACAGGCCAAAAGAACATGCTAGCCGCCACTTCCTGCAGCTCCCATTGGAACAGCGAACTGTGGCCACTGGGAGCTATGGGGAGCCATGCAAATGTAAACAAACTGTCTTGCAGCCCGCCAGTGGATTACCCTGATGGGCCACGTGCAGCCCACAGGCCACAGGTTGCCCACCACTGGTTTAGGCTGATCACTGGAATGGAGGTCCACACAGGATAGGGTAAACTAAACAGATTTTTTAATAATAAGGATTTTCCAATACATCCTCTGCTCTCAGAAGCTCAACTCAGGACACACACACACAGACCTTACAACACAGAGTCACTTCCTGAGCCTCTCTTAAATGAAGGGTACACCCATCATCTAGCTATACATGAATACAATACACAGAGTAAAAACAGGTAAACAGCATATTAAGAGACTTGTCTTCTGAGATGCTAAACTCTATTCAGGATTTATTCATTAATAGACACTTCTACTGTACTCATCTCCATAGGACATATGTGCCTAGGTTCAGGCTCGAATTAAGGTCAAGATGAAGACTTTACTTCTTGCTGTGTGCGTGACTTTCTGTGTAGTCCTTGCTCCCAGGGAAAAAATAATCTGTACTACCTTTGTCTAGTGACAGGTTTCAGAGGGGTAGCTGTGTTAGTCTGTATCACAAAAACAATGAGTCATCCTTGTGGCACCTTAGAGACTAACATATTTATTTGTGCATAAGCTTTTGTGGGCTATAATCCACTGCATCAGATGCATGGAGTGAAAAAATACAGTAGACAGGTATAAATATACAGCACATGAAAAGATGGGAGTTGCCTTACCAAATGGGGGTTCATTGCTAATGAGGCCAATTCAATCAGGGTGGATGTGGCCCATTCCCAATAGTTGACAAAAAGTTGTGAGTACCAACAGAGGGAAAATTACCTGACCCAGCCACTCATATTCTTTATTCAGGCCTAATCTGATGGTGTCAAGTTTGCAAGAGAAGTAGACTTCGGATTGTTCAGAATGAACCGCGGCATCTAAGACAGTGCAGGATCTGAAAGGATCCATTCTCATTTTAAAGCTGCATTCTCTGGGCTTGCCTGTAACTTATCCATCATAGACTTATAGATTCAAAGATTTTAAGGTGAGAAGGGACCACCATGATCATCTAGTCTGACTACTGCCCATTGCAAGCCACAGAACCTCACCCACCCCATCCCGTATTAGACCTCTAACCTCTGGCTGAGTTACCTAAGTCCTCAAATAATGATTTAAAGGCTTCAAATTAACACAGAATCTACCATATACACTAGTTTAAACCTGCAAGTGACCCATGCTCCATGCTGCAAAGGAAGGTGAAATTCCCCCACAGTCTCTACCAATCTGACCTGGGGAAAATATGATCCAAATGACCTGACCCAAATATGGTGATCAGTTAGACCCTGAGCATGTGGTCAAGACTCACCAGCTAGACACTTGTGAAAGAATTATCTGTAGTAACTCAGAGCCTTCCCCTTCAGAGAGACTGTATCCTCTGGGCATTGTGTTATAGTCAAATGGTAATGGGTAACCAATTCCAGTATATCAGCATTAACGAGTGTATTCCCTGGACTCTAAGTAAAGGTAAATTATTATAGGCAAGGCTGGTAGCACTGACTTATTAATGTCACCAGACACTTCCCATTATAAGTGTCTGTTTTCAACTGTTTATAACTTTGCCAGAATTCAACCACTTGGGCTGAAGTCTCCATCCTCAGGATGATTGTTTCTGGAAAATGTCAGCCAAAATGGTCAAGCCATTTCTGTGAATGAGGCTACATTATTTTCTCCTGTTAAAAACATTCTTAATACATTTCCTTTGAAGTTTTTTAGTGCCCCCATACTTTGGAGCAGGTACTTGAAGTTTGGCAGGGGCGTAGCCTTTATGATCCTTTTTGCTGCCCTAGTGAAAATCTTCCCAAATATGGCCAGTCATAAGCCTTTGAAAAATCATAGTTCACACAGTCAGAAGAGACTTGCTAGATCTTAACATCTAAAGTCTCCAAAGATTCAGTCCTCACTGAGCATATTTTAACCCAGAGATTGGCAACCTTTGTCATGCAGCCCATCAGCAAAATCCAATGGCGGGCCGGGACAGTGTTTATCTGCAGTGTCTGCAGGTTCAACCGATAGCAGCTCCCACTAGCTGTGGTTCGCTGTTCCAGGCCAATGGGGAACGCAGGAAATGGTGCGGGCTGAGGGATGTGCTGGCCGCTGCTTCCCGCAGCCCCCATTGGCCTGGAACGATGAACTGTGGCCAGTGGGAGCTGCGATCGGCTGAACCTGCGGACACTGCAGGTAAACAAACTGTCCCAGCCCACCAGCAGATTTCCCTGATAAGCCATGTGCCAAAGGTTGCCTATCCTTCCTTTAACCTCTCATAGCTCCTAGTGCTGACCAGACTTTGCATGCTCCACGCTCAGAGAGCAATTGAGCATGTACCAGCCCAGGGCTGAAGGTGGACTTTCCCTGTAATCGCTGATCCCAGCTGCTTTATGTGAGGATGAGTCTGGAACAGAGACCTGGGAGCCTTTCTCTCCTGTACTCCCAATCATCCCCTCCACCCACTGCACAGGCATTCAGGAAGAGTGGAAGATGAAGACTTCTGACTGGAATGTTGAGGAGAGTGAAAGCTGGATGTGGAGATGGCCAAGGGGTCTTGTGAAAGGGGAGAAATTGTGACTGGGAGTTAGAGAGGGAGACTGGGACTGGTTTGGCATGGAGACTGGAACTGGGAGCTGTAGCAAGGAGAAGCTGGGACTGATTGGGCTAGGAGTCTGGGGTTGGGAGTCATGGGGGGAGACTGGGAATGGGAGCCTGTGAGGGAATGGTAAACTGGAGACCAGTTGGCTCAGGAGGCAACACTGAGGCTGGACATGGAGGTGGAAGGGGGACAGATAGAGAGTGAGACTGGCTGGAGGGAAAGGAATTAGGGGTTTGGGTGATATTGGGACTTGGACAGGGGAGACTAGGACTGGATAGGCATAGAGGATGGGACTTGAACAAGAAGCCTGAGGTGTGCAGAGTGGGACTGACTACCTGAGAAAAATGATATTGGAAAAGGTTGGACAGAATGGGGAAGAGAAGGTCAAGCTTGGGGGAAATGGGCAACAAAATCTGTGTTACCAGATTACTGAGTCTGACCATTCCTCTGCTGTCAGAAAATATCTGTGAAACCTACTGGCAAAGTATGTGTCTTGTACCCCCCAGTTCTTATCTATATACAGGATGATAACTTTCTACTGCTATCATTGCCTCAAGTGGCAGAGGTCTATGCAGTGGATTTTAAGGTTCCAACCCAGCTGATGAACCATGGGGTGTAAATATCATGCCACATGATGGAATTTCTATTCTTTGTATATGCTTCTTTTTTAAAATCTTGGAAATTATACCCCAAAAGCAATGTTAAAAGAACATTATTACAGTTGCAAAGTCAAGCATTCCAAATTGGGTAATTCCAGAATTAAAGTTCCTATGCAACTTTAATTCGGCCCCCTTCTGTGTTTGCATTATGATACAGTCATTAATGACATGACCACATACTATTTTTCCACACATACCTTTAATTCTGACATTTCCTAACTTTTAAGTGCTTAACTTTGCAATCTTAATAATGATCTTTTTACATTGTTTTTTTGTGTGTTCCCAGTGGTATGTTCTGGCAGAGGCCATAGGAGGTATATTTTTGCTTCCATTAAATAAAAACTCAGGAATGGTTTATGGTCTGTATAAATAGTACAGTAGCAGTTAAAGAAATACTGGTGAAATGTTTTCCCTCCAATCAACACCATCTGACTTCCTTTAGCAATGTGAGAGTATACCCTCTCTGCTGGAGATGGTGTTGGAGACACAAAACCAATTATTTATCCAACTCTCATCACAGTACAATGTGACAGTACTGCATCAACCCCACAGGGTGAAGTGTCACAGAACAGGACAGGAACCATCCTGGCATTAAAATGCACTAGCAATTGGAATGAGTTTAACAGATTTTAAACAGTTTTGTCACATGTTTTCCCGCTGAACAAAGCTCTAGTTCCTGCTTATTTTTCCTACAAAAAGAAAAGCTAGGGTGATTGGGGACAAACACTTTAGATGTTTTAGGTTGAAGTTTATTAAGCAAACCGGCATACTACCTACAAATAATTTCATTCCATGAAGATCCTGACAGCTAGAACTTCCTTGTTAATAGCTGTAATGTTTTCTAGAAATGGATGCAAGCCATAGATATTAATGCAGTTGTCTAAAAAGACCATTTTTGTTGCCTGGAAAATACTCTTATTTCATTTAAAGCACAATATGCTGAAAGATGAGAGGATCTGAAAAGACTTTTAATACCAGTCTATTAGAGTAACCTACTGACTGGAGTTTTCTACAGGACTAGCTGCTGGAATGCATGTTCAGCTTTGTGAATGTTATTCCATCAGATAGAGACCCTCTGTCTTTGAACAAGTTCAAGCCTAACAGTATTACTTTATCAACCATGAGTTCATAGTTCCTGATGATAGTTACTGAGCATACTGACCAACTTTCTGCCTCCTGTCGATTTGGAGACTTCCACTGGGGGCAGATACGGGGCTGAATATCCCCCTTTCCTGAAACCATTGGACTTTAATTTTAGGGCAGTTTATGACTCTTCCTACATGTTCAGGCAGGCAAATGCCTCTTTACTCCCCTACATTGGCTATCTGTATTGCTGACTGGTATGGCAGCTTCCCTGAAGCCGATGTTACCCAGTCCTGTGTAGATGGATAGAATGGGGATGAATAGGAGCAGATATGGAGAGAGAAGTAATGTACATCAGATATAGGGCTGGTATAGATTACTTCCCCTCTGGGACAAGTAGGAAATCAATTATCAAGCTGTGAATCTCTAGTCACAAACTGATGCTCGTCTTCTGACAATTATGCACTGTCCCTTACTCAGGACTTATGGCATAGCTACAATGGAGCCGCAAGTGAATAAGGAGATTCACTGGCAAATCCCAGGATGCCTGGCAATCTACCACAGTTTTCAGTGCCTCTCTTTGCAGCCTCACTATTTCCTCCCAGAACATCACTTCTAATGTGGAAGTTTGGGTAGTATTCAATTCTTGCCTGTTCAGTTGCTTTAATTAATCTTTCCTCATCAAACTGGCTGTAGTTATACATTTAAGGTTCCATCGATACTGTCTTCTGTACTGTCCTGATGGATTGAGGCTATACACTCTGACATGTTTCTTTATATACCTGCTCACTAACAATGGATACATATCTTCATTAGCTATTACATCTTTCTCTAGGAGCTGACTGTTAGCTTTCAGTGTAATTATCTCCTCCCAGAGTGTATTTTATAAAGGGTGCTGCCGGCTATATCTTCTTCATCTCCACTATGGGTGTGCACAGACCTATGTGTCTGAGACTCTGCTCTGTTGCATATTTTTCACTGGGACATTTCTCTGTGATATTTCCATATTTCTTGCATTTGCTGTACAGAGTACATACATGAGCATATCTCCTCACAATGTCCCTGTCCCCCACAGCAGAAGCAAACTGGAACATCTCTTCCCTTATCTCTACTGAATATAAATATCAGTTACTGCGTCATATTACTTTAAGCTGTGTTGTTGTAGCCATGTTAGTCTCAAAGTATTAGAGGGACATGGTGGGTGAGATAATATATTTTTTGGACCAACTTCTGTTGGTGAGAAAGACAAGCTTTTGAGCTACACAGAGCTGACCTGAGGAAGCATTTTTAAATTAAAACTGAATGGTTATTTAAACAAACAAATATTTAAACATTCTAAATTCTGTAAGAGAGTGGATATTAAAGTACCTTGTTTTAAACTGACAATTTTTATGGTAGCTGCTTGATTTTAGAGTTATTCTTGCCTTTCAAAAAGAGACACAGTAAGGAATCTAGAGAGAGCAGGAAAGTGAAGGATGGGGGGAAAGCAGCTTTCTGTTTACATCCACAGGGGTCAATGCTGGTCAGTTATGGATAACAGCTCAGGGCAGACTACTTGGCAAAACAGATGCATCTCTAGGTTCTGCCTTGCTTCTTTGACCTAGGACACCAGCTGGATGGGTGTGGCAGGTCACTCTCTTATACAGGTCCCTTTCAGGCTGGCCAGAGAAAGGCTGGATGAGCTGTCTTATGCTGGTGACGTGTGATGCACCTGATTTCAGAGTAAGGTCAAAAGCCAAAAGAGGAAGAGATAGGATGGGAGGAAAATAGTGGGGGATGGAAACAGACATACAATAAAGATGAAGACAAGGGAAGCACCTCAAATACATCAGTCTGGGATCCTTACTATCCCTGCAATAGTGGTCTGCTGTTTTTACCATGCGTGATGGCCTAGACATCTGAGATTTCTCAAGTTTCAGAGATGAAAGGCAAAGATTTTTGAATGAAACAGAAGCGTTTCAGCCTTTCCAAGGAAATCTACCAGGAGGCTGTTTGTTTGTTGTTTTTTTTAAAAGCACCATAACTGGTGATGAGCAGAATAGGCCATCTCCAGTTAAGGTCTAATTTCCAACAAACCAATTTTCTCATTATCTTCTGCTTTCAAAATCCTCTTGTCTACAACTTATGATCTCAGCATGGTACCTGGATCACATTAGTCTTTTCTTGTTTATACAAGTTCAGCCCTTTCTCCATGTTTTTTTATTACCATTCATCGTTATAAGTTACTGGGATATTGTGTTAACTTTCATTCAGTCATTACTTGGTTAATAAGATTAGGCCCACTCTGCTCCAATTGATGCAACAATACTGACTCCATATTCTTCTCCATCAAAACAAAATATCTAACTTCCAATACAAGCCATTGAAGTCCAGCTTGTTTTCGTTTCTAAGATATAACTTGGACATAAAAGTGGCACAAAGCAGTCACATTTCACAGTCATCGCAGCCTTGCAGGCAGCCATAACACATGTTGCCTCTACACAGTCTCCCAAGAAGAACAAAGAGTGCTTTAGGTCAACCCTAAACTCCTAGTGAGAATACAGCAAACAATAGCATATCTGCTATCACATTCCCCTAACCCCCACCTTGGGCTAGCATTAGTTATCCTACTACTTAATATGGAAGAACTAAGTGAATCTACATATAATTGTCTTCCCAATAGAACCAAAAGCTAATACAAAACTAGACTCCTTATTAGCAGCTTGGTATAACAGATGCAAAGATCTCTAACTAAACCTGAATATAAATTAAACAGATTGCAGCTGAATTTTTATCTGTCCATTGCTCCCCTCACCCTAATGCTCGTATGCTTAGCTAAGAGAAATAGGAAGCACATCACCCTCAAGCCATCCTGACTGTCACTCCCACCAGAAACTGAAATCAGATTAAATTAACAATATGATCAATGATGTTAAATGCTTCTTGAACATCCAAATACAGCAATAGGAAAGGAGAACCTATGTCAGCTGTAGCTAGATCTTTAAACATTTTGCCATTGCCTGGTTCAACAATAAATTTAATCTTTGTAACAAGCTTCTTTTGTAGTTTCTCATTAGATGATTTCTACCTCACTGTACCTTCTAGGACAGTCAATTTCCTCAGCATGAGGCATTCCCAGTTTTCATTATATAAAGATATATAGAGAGAAGATAGAGATATATATGCATCTATCTGCTATATATGTATTTATAGTTTTCCTCTTTGCTGAAAGTGATAGAATGTTACTTACTATACCTGCATGTGACAAATAATTTTCAGTTCTCCAAAATGATCAGCTTTAGGTAGAAATTATTTTCCAAAAGACATTCTATCACCTTTAGTCACAAGACAGGGAGGGCATGGACCAGCATTTATGTCTCACTCCCCATCATACTTGGCCTGGACTGGAGAAGATAATGATCCAACCAGCAGACCAAATTTATTGATGAATCCAGACCATGTGCCACCTGACGCACTTTGCACATATGCTAAGAAGAAGAGTCACAGAACACACACAATTTAATATATTACACAACACAATTTTAAAAAGAAACAAACTAGCAATATACTCTATTTTTAGAAGCATATAATCACTCGAAAATGGTGGGTTATTTGTTAATCAGAGTTGTAAGTAGGTAACGATTATCTCAGAACACTCTATCTTTATTTAAGAAATACTGGCTATTTAGTTCAAAAGAGCATATTATGTGGGGCTGGTGGTATGCCATGTGCTCCATTCGCTTGTGTCACCTTTCTGCTACCTCTTTAGCTGAAATAATAGAAATGCATTTCTAAAGGGGAGAAGTTATTTTTACAGCAGTGGTCTTATGTTCTTATCAGACTGCATTTCCATTGGCAGTTGTATAGGTCAGTTTAGAGTTGCCTCAGGCCACGTCTCACTACAGCATAAAATCGAAATTATTAAAACCGGTTTTATAAAACTGGTTTTATAAAATCGATTTTACGCGTCCACACTAGGGCACATTAATTCGGTGGTGTGCGTCCATGGTTCTAGGCTATCATCGATTTCCCGAGCAGTGCACTCTGGGTAGCTCAGTAAAAGAATGAGACCAATAACTTCGATTTCCGTCCACACTAACCCTAAATTGATATAGTAATATCGATTTTAGGGTTACTCCTCTCATTGGGGAGGAGTACAGAAATTGATTTTAAGAGCCCTTAAAATCGATTTAAAGTGCCTTGTAGTGTGGACGGGTACAGCGTTAAATCGATTTAACGCTGTTTAAATCGATTTAACGCTGTAGTGTGGACCAGGCCTCAGGGTCTGTTGTGTACTTAGCCAGCCAAAGGTCTCCCTGGACTGTCTGTCCACTAGGTTGATAATATTTTCTCTGGACTTGCCTTCAGTTTGATCTGTTTATAAAAAAGTTCGTTTCAACTCTTTACATATTTCTATACTCTCCTTTTCAAGGATCAGAAAAAGATCTATGTCTGTCCCATTTTGATAAAAAATATATACATAGTCTGTATTGTAACCTGTCAAGGCTGATTCCCCACTCTGGCACTTCGAGTGCAGCAGGTGGGGCCTGCAAGAATTCTAAAAATTAATACTGGCCACTCCAGGCTGGTATTAAACTTCCAACGTCACAGCTTCAACCTGACCTTGGATGGGTAGATGCTGCCACCACCCAAGTGCAAAAAAACAAAACAAAACAAAACCTTTGGACCCAAGAAGGCGCACTTGGGAATTCCTCCCTGTGTGGTAACCTCAAGCCCTTTCACCTCGCCCTGCCCAGGGAAGAGCTGAGAATGAAAACAAAGGAAATCAGCTGTTGTCACCAGCTAATTAAACAGCATATGCACAAACCTCTTAGGAAACAAAGACCCAATCCTGGTCTTAAAATAGGTAAATTTTATTAAAAACAAAAAGAAAGAAAATACATTTGGAACTTAGGCTATTGTTAGATTTAAAAAGAGCAAATATAATAATTAAGCATCAAGAATGGTTTTCTTGAGGTCCAGCTTAATGGTTATAAGCAAAACAAAAGCATTTGGGAGTTAGCTCAGAGGAATCCACAAGCCATAAGGAAATGAAAGAGATAAACTTAATCGCGTTTTCCTAGAAATTCCCTGATCTACTTACATATCTAGGGTTTCAGATAAGGAAATTCTAGGTATGATTTAATGATTTTTTTATATCTGGTTTAAAGCTTCTTACAGCACAGATGCTGTGTCTCCTTTCTCCAGAAAAGAACAACAACAGACAAAGAAAGAGAAAGCTTTTTTTTTTTTCAAATTTAAAAAAGTTCTAGCCCTCCCATTGGCTCTTTAGGTCAGGTGCCCCCTCTCTTCCTTTTATCTATGGTTTTTTTAACCCTTTACAGGTAAGCAAGTAGAGAACAGCTACTAACAGGGATTTTGAAGCTAACTGGCTGGCTGGCTGTCCATAAAAGGGAGTTTACTTCCCCCACCTTTCATTTATCATATAACCACATTGTGGTTTTGAGGTCACTGATTTGCACACTGAATCTCAGTCTCTCTTTTATGTCCAACACCATGATATTTAAATCCTAAAATATGATGTAATTGAAATTCAGTCAAGAGGATTCATATTCAGCACATTTCCTTCTAATTACATCTTTTGAAAGTACAAGAAAAAGAATGTTCTATAAGTTTTTGAGTAGTGTTGTTGAATCACTCTGATGGTATTGGTTTCAGAAGGACAGTTGTGTTAGTCTGTATCAGCAAAAACAACGAGGAGTCCTTGTGGCACTTAGAGACTAGCAAATTTATTTGAGCATAAGCTTTCGTGGGCTATATCCCACTTCATCTGATGGTATTGTGGGAACACAAGGACCAAAAAGAATGGGTCTTCTCTTTGTCTGTGGGAGTGCTAAGATCAGGATCTTATCATCAAATCTGGACACTCACCCTTTTGCAGTCACCTTCATTTTGATTTCCATGGAGTTTTGGAAAGAGTCAACCTGTGGAACTCATTGCCAGGAGATATTGTGAAGGTCAAACATATAACTGGGTTAAAAAAAGAATTAGATAGGGTCATGGAGAATAGCTCCATCAATGGTTATTAGCTAGAGATGCAACCCCATTCTATGGGTGCGTCAGGGAATAAATCAGTTGGGATCAGCTTTTTGTCTGCTTTGTGACTAACTGCACTACTAGGCAACCAATGAACTCAGCCGTATTGCTTTAGACCTGACAGAGTGGCCCCAGCCTCCGATTGACTGATTTTAAACCTGGCCCCCATAGCAGATCAGCTGCTGCTGACTGTACCGCACCTGCAGTTGTGCTTGCCTTTGCTCCAGTAATCCAGTTCCTACTGCAGCCTGCTTCCAGTCCCTGGTCCTGCTTAGTTCCAGTCCTGCTCCAGCCTGCTCCCATCCCTGTTCCTGCTTTGTTCTAGCTCTTGTTCCAGTTCCTGCTCCAGCCTGCATCCAGTATCTGTTCCTGCTCTGCTCCAGCCCCTGCTGCCCTCTGGCTTCAGACTTCTAGCTTTGATCCCTGGATCCACCTCTGGTTTACACCCTGGCTCTGGCATTTGGCTTCTGCTTCTCTGGTAGCATCCTTGACTCATTTCCTGGACTCTGTCCACCTTGGACCCAGCTCTTACTAGTAGGCCGAACTCTTGCTTCCCCAACTAGGCATGACAGCCCATGGCCCTTTCACCTTCAGTTTGAGCTGTCCCACACAAAGGCTAGTGGCCCATCTTGTCAGCATGGACCCCACACAGGCCAATTTTCCCCTGGCAGAACAGGTGGGAGCCATACAGAACTTGTAGGTGCAGATGTCCACCCTGCACACACAGAATGCAGCACTAGAAGCTCCAGCTGCTTCGCTGACAGCCCTGGCTCTTGCCCACCAGCAGCTGAAGTCCCCACTCCCAGACAAGTTTACTGGTAACCAGGGCCAGTTCTGAGGTTTCTTAAAGCAGCCCTGGCTCCTCTTCTTGTTACACCCCAAATTGTTCCCCAGAGACCAGACCCAAGCAGGGCTAATCATTACTTTGCTCACTGGCGAGGACTTGGCCTGTGCTTGCCCCCACTTGGAACAGTCCAGACTCTGCCTGGGACATTTGGAGCAGTTCATTAAGGTCACGTCAGTTATCTTTAGTGACTCCCACTGCACCCAAACTGCTGAAGCCAAGTACAAAGCTACAGCAAGGGCATTAATCAGCTGCCCAATACACTGATAAATTTTGTCACCTCTCCACAGATACTAAGTGGAATGTAGCTGGGCAGCGTTAGTGTTGTATTGGGCTGAAGGTTGATATAAAGGCATTGGTCAAGCTGTGGTCCCATCTTGATGACCTGATTGACCTGTGTATCAGAATTGATGACCACCTTACCGAACAACACCATGAAGGTGGCCCAGCTTGAGCCCTGTCAAGGTCCCAGCCTCCCACCTCTCAATTGCACACCCCACTCCAGGATCAACTCCATGACTCATGTCAATAAGGCTCGCTCATACCTGTGTGAGGCTGAGAAGAGCCGACGCTGAACTTCAGGTCTGTGTCTGTACTGTGGGGCTGTGGACACTTTGCTTTGAGATACTCTGCAAAACTCAGACCATCTTCAAGGTTAGGAAATGCGAAGCTCCAGCCCCAGTAAGGTGGGCTGGGCTGGACTGATCCCTTCCCCCTCTGTTGGGATGGCAGTAACTGTGAATCCACCCTTGATAGATCTCCAACTGCCATTGCTTTTCCTAATCCCAACAAGCCTAGCCGGGAGGCTCTGGTCAATAAAGGGCCTCAGATAATTTTATGGACTAGGATGTGAAAAAGGTCCATGGGATCCCTGAAATGCATAAGAATTCCCCAGATCTGGTGGAAATTATTGATGGGTTGCCACTGTCCTTGGGGCCAATCATTCACTGGACCACCCTCTTTAGGGTCATTACCCTCCAGGAGTACTTGGAGACTCTTTTGTTAAGATTGATTAGGGCCCTCCACTTTCTGATCATCCTGGGAAAGCTCTGGCTTTCCGACCATGACCCCCATATCCATTGCTGAAAAGAGACACTATGCTTTTCCTCACTGAACTGCTGGTGATTATGTCTTCCTGAGGCCAAAGAGTCAACTGGCATCCTCTGAAGCTCATGTCATTATTTGAGGAATCCCTGCTGCAAAGGAACAGGCACATGGGATTTGGGTGTGACCCCAATCATTCCACCTGCCACTACCAAAATACTTTGCAAGTACCATGACCCTGCAGATGTGTTTGTCAAGGGAAATGTGGACACCTTGTGCCTGCACCAAATATACATACATGATGGCTGACCCAGGCTTCATGTCCAGTGAATCTGCCATGATGCTCCTCTGCTGGGTCACCTCGGTCGAGGAATGCTGCTTAGGCTCTGGTGTCGAGGAACTTCTGGTGGCTGGCTCTCCGAGCTTTGGTAGCAACCTACCCCTGATCCTGTGACCTCTGTGCTTGGACCAAACCCCCTATTCCAAACCACTTAGTCTCCTCCAGCCATTGCCCATTCCACCTTAGCCTTAGGCCATCATGTTAATGGACTTGATCATGGAGCTTCCATCATCCCAAAGGTACACTACTATAATAACTGTAGTCATTCACCTGACGAAGATTACACATTTTATATCATGATGCAGCCTCCTCACCATCCAGGAATCAGTCTGCCTATTCAAAAACAATGTCTTTGGTCTTCATGGGTTGCCCACAAGCATAGGATTTGACTGGGGGTCCCAGTTGTTCACTTCCTGCTTTAGGTGGGAATTTTGGTGCTTCCTGGGCATTGGCCTTTGTACCTTGGCCACTTACCACCCTAGTACCAATTTTCAAGCAGAGAGATTCAATCAGGTCCAGGAGCAGTACTTATACTGCTTCCTAAATTACCACCAGGATGATAATCTCATTCCCCATGCAGAATTCACGTACAACAGCTACACATGCTGTGAACCCACAGCTCGTGCTTCCTTTTGGCTTTAGACTTCTGGTTTCAATGCCCAGCTCTGCCTCTTGCTTATGACTCTGGTTTACCCCTTGGCTCTGGCATTTGGCTTCTGCCCTCTGGTACTGACCCTCAGCTCATTTCCTGGAATCTGCCCACTCAGGACCCAGCTCTAACCAGTAGTTAAACTCTTGCTTCCACCACTAGGACTGACTGCCCGTGGCCCGGTCAGCCACAGGGTGTCTCTTAATCTCTAAGTGCTAGAAGTTGGGATGGGAGAACAGAGGATGGATCACTTGATAATTGGCCAGTGTCAGAAGAGAGAATTCTGGGCTAGATGGACCATTGATCTGATACAGAATGGCCATTCTTATATTGCTATCTAAACTCCTTGCAATTGTCCATGCAATTCCAGGTGACTATAGCTGTTACTCTGGGTCATGGAAAGAACAGCAAGGTAGATACTGTACATGCTCACACTCCAAGCAGTTCTTGCTGTGAATCATGTTTTTCCTTTCCCCGTTTCTATACTGGGTGACTGTCCTTGAACTTGTCAGCCTGGCAAGCTGTACTTTTATAGGATCTTAAAGTTTATTTACCCCCTAATGTCATAAATTCTGGATTGAGGCTGTGAAGAATAGACAGTGTGAATCCCAATTGAAAAGCAAATCTATTTCCCTTATCATCTTATGTTGCCTGGAAAAGATGTTGGGTTTTTTTGGTTTATTTCTTTGTTTGTTTATTTGTTTGTTTTTAAAGAAACTGATCATTATCCTCATGGTAGTACAGACATCATTCAAACAAACAAAAAACCCACTTGCTTTGAAATGAATGCTTATGTTCCTTTCTCAGAAATCTCAGAAAGTAGTTTGATCTATGACCTAAGGACATTAGTGAGCGTTTTGGAGAAGAATAACTACTCCTCAACATTTGACAGCAAAAGGGGACATGAAATAGACTCTCTGCTCAGAATGTCAACTGACCATTTGGAAACCATACATATTTGACATGTGCAGCCGTTTGTCGTAAACACATATATTCCTGCTTGTAGTGGCACCTCCATTATAAGGGAAAACTGTTCAGCGAATTTTCCCACTAACTGCACATTTTGAAACACACAAGGTATCTACAGTCAGTTACAGTTTAGGTCTAGCTTTTGTAATAAGCTGCTTATAACCAGTTTGAGGGAATTTAAATAATGAATTCAGTGAAACGAATATGTCTTGGTTCTTTTGGGTCATATTACATTACTAGTGCACATTTGGAGAAATATACTTCTCCTGAGCCACAAATATGACCTCCATTGCTGCAGATTGCAGGTATGTTTGCTGGCAGGTGTTCCCATGACTTGATATTCCAGAATGACCTGCAGGAAGTTATATCTTGGCATTAGTGAGGGAGCGTGTTCACTGGAAGAAATTATATATTTGTGTCTAAGGCAAGAGACAAGAGCCTCCTTACTTTGCTGCACAGGCTACCTGCATTGAGGTTCACAGTGAGTGAGAGCAGCCTCCATGGGCAACCAGGGTCACAAATCTTTTTCCAGTTGACTTCTGGAGCATCACAGCTACACACTGTGCCTTATTCAGGGTAGATTGTTATGTTTCTATCGAGCCTTGAGTTTTCAATGTATTAAAAGATAGAAAGGAATAAAATTGCATTGGAATAAGTACTGAGTATATATTACTGGTGTTCATTGCTCTAGGATAGCATGATCAATGAACTTGGCTATTAGTGCTGACAAAGAGACATCCTCTGTAAACGTACTGTAACAATTAGTGGTCACAGTAACTGTTAAACTGAAAGTTCAGAAATTAATTAACTGAACTGAAGCTAGTAGGTTCTTATCTAAAATAACATATATTAAAACGTCTCTTTTATTTGTCCACAGTCTCATTCTAAATACCACTTTATTTGCTTCTTGACCACAACGGTGACAAATTGCAGTTGTTGAGTAGACCTGAATGAATAGTATAGAAAAATATTTGTAGAATATTTAATATAAAATATGTCCTGAAATTTGCTAAATAACTTTTTATAAATATATTAACAAACTTTTGAGCCAGCTTTATGATTCTGGGTGAAGAGCAGAAAAAATCTTCAACTAATTTATTCAGTAATATCACAAAACTTGTCAAAGAAATTACTGTATCCAGAAAATATTACTTCACGAGTCCTAAGGCTGAGCTAATGCCAAATTTATTCCATTCCTTGCACACCATGATTTACTCTAATATCTAATGAAAACATGGCATGGGAAAAATGGTGTCATAGAAGACCTGGATTTTGTTAAAACGTGTAGTAAATCAGAATTTGCTATATGACCTTTTGTAATCTATGGGCCTAATTGACTTCAGGAGCAGTATAAAATCCTTCCTAAAATGGAAAGATCTTATGTGCACAGGTCTAATCACACTTAGTTAATATATGCACATTGTAGTGTTGAAATGCCTGATCAAGTTTTTCATCAATGTATTCATGACTGCAGTCTCTGCTACTGCCTTTTGCTAGTCCACGACACATGTGAATTATAATCCATATAAATAATGGTATTACAGTGGAAAATTTCTGCTCTAAAAGTTAATGTATAATGAAAACTAGTAATTTCACATCACTATTTTCAAGAGTTTAAAGATTTTTCACAAGTTGTTTGAGGGGGAGAGGGCAGTCATAGATTTGGTTTAGTTAGGTTTAAAGGTATTTTGGGCAAATATTATCATTAAATTGTGTGGCAGTCTAATATATATGATGTAGTTATGAGATTACCCACAGAAGTAAGTATTCATGTCCTATCTATCTCTAGAATTCTTAAATTACTCATGACCTCTTATCCTATCATAATCTTCATTCCATGCATGAGAGGCCTGGTCTACACTATGTGTTTATACTGATTTTAGCAGCGTTAAACTGATTTAACGCTGCACCCATCCACACAACGAGACCCTTTATATCGATATAAAGAGCTCTTTAAACCAGTTTCTGTACTTCTCCCTGACGAGAGGAGTAGAGCTGAAATCGGTATTACCATATCGGATTAGGGTTAGTGTGGCCGCAAATCGACGGTATTGGCCTCCGGGCGGTATCCCACAGTGCACCACTGTGACTGCTCTGGAAAGCAATCTGAACTCGGATGCACTGGCCAGGTAGACAGGAAAAGATCTGTGAACTTTTGAATTGTATTTCCTGTTTGCCCAGCATGGAGCTCTGATCAGCACAGGTGGCGATGCAGTCCCAAATCCAAAAAGAGCTCCAGCATGGATCGTACGGGAGATACAGGATCTGATCACTGTATGGGGAGACAAATCTGTTCTATCAGAGCTCCGTTACAGAAGACAAAATGCCAAAGCATTTGAAAAAAATCTCCAGGCTATGATACAGAGTCCGCAGCACAGTGCTGTGTGACAAGCGTAACAGAAAGCCAAAGAATCAAATGGACACTCATGGAAGAAGAGAGGGGGTACTGAGGACTCCAGCTATCCCACAGTCCCCGCAGTCTCCGGAAAGCATTTGCATTCTTGGCTGAGCTCCCAATGCCTGTAGGGTCAAACACATTGTCCGGGGTGGTTCAGGGTATATCTCATCAATTTACTCCCCCTCTCCCCCGTGAAAGAAAAGGGAAAAAAATCATTTCTTGACTTTTTTCAATGTCACCGTATGTCTACTGCATGCTGCTGGTAGACACGGTGCTGGGGCAATGAACAGCAGCATCCTCTCCCCTCCCTTCCCTGGTGGCAGATGGTGCAGTGCAGTAGGACTGGTAGCCGTCCTCGTCATCAGCCTGTGAGTGCTCCTGGCTGTCCTCAGGTGAGGTCGGCCGGGGGCACCTGGGTAAAAATAGGAATGACTCCCGGTTATTCCTGGCAGATGGTACAGAACGGCTGGTAACCGTCCTCATCATAGCAACTGGGGACTGAACTCCATCAGCCCCCCCTCCCCTTCATGTCTAAAGAAAAGATTCTGTACTTCCTGGACTATCATAGCAGCGGGATGCTGGGCTCCTCTCCCCCCCACCGTTTAATGTCCTGCCTGGACTATCATAGCAGCTGGAGGCTGCCTCCCCCTCATTTTATCTCACTAAGAACTCAGTGTTTCTTATTCTTGTATTCTTTATTACTTCATCACACAAATGGGGGGACCCTGCAACGGTAGCCCAGAAGGATTGGGAGAGGAGGGAAGCAACGGATGGGGTTGTTGCAGGGAAACCCCCTAGAATGGCATACAGCTCATCATTTCTGTGGGATCTGACACGGAGCGGCTGTGCTCTCTGGTTCTCTGATACACTGGTTCTTTAGTATACATGCCTCATATTCTAGACAGGACTGACTCTATTTTTAGATATAACATAAAGGAGGGAATGACCTGGGGGGTCATTCCCATTTTTGTCTTTGTGCCCTTGGCCAACCTCAGAAAAGGTCAGCCAGGAGCACCCATGACAGCAGCAGACGGTACAGAACGACTGATAATTGTCATCTCATTGCCAATTTACAGTGGCACAGCAGATGGTACAGAACAACTGGTAACCGTCTCTGCTACCTTGCAAAGGCAAATGACTGCTGCTGTGTAGTGCTGCAGAACCGGCTCTGTCAGCGGCATCCAGTACACATACGGTGACAGTGACAAAAGGCAAAACAGGCTCCATGGTTGCCATGCTATGGCATCTGCCAGTGCAATCCAGGGAAAAAGGGCACAAAATGATTGTCTGCCGTTGCTTTCACAGAGGAAGGAATGAGTGATGACATTTACCCAGAATCACCCTCAACACTCTTTTTGCACCATCATGCATTGGGATCTCAACCCAGAATTCCAATGTGCGGGGGCAACTGCGGGAACTATGGGATAGCTATGGCATAGCTACCCACAATGCAATGCTCCAGAAATCGACGCTAGCCTCGGTACATGGACGCACACCACCGAATTATTGGGCTTTGTGTCGCCGCGTACATTCGACTTTATACAATCTGTTTTACAAAATAGGTTTATGTAGTGTAGACGTACACAAATTTCCATTGAAGTCAGTGGGACTTCTATATACAGTAGGAGTAGGTCCAAATATACAATTATAAGTGTATATTGTGGAGACTGGTTAATGATAAAAAGCTGTTATTTCCTCCACTTTTGCATCCATGAAGACTGATTCAATGAGACTTCTCTGTATGGTTAACAACTCTGTATGGTTCTCTCTGCATACAATTGTTTGCTAAGGCTTCCAGCTCACTCTTGCACTAACTCTCACTCTGCCTACTCATCTTTCTTCCTTTCTTCTCAGTCTTCTTTCAGTCTGCTTCCCAAAGAAAAGGAATTCCCCACACCTCTTTTATGAGTCTCCTACCTCCAACTGGACTCATCAGCTCTTAAGGAGAGGGGAAAAAAACCAAAACACTCTCTTCCAGCTGACCTTTACCTCTGATTATGTCTGGCCCACTCTCCAGCTCTAACCAGGAGGGCTAATTCACCTCTCAGGCTCATTTTAACCCTCTCACATCATATATGGGGTAAGCACCCCATCACACAATTTGAAACAACACTTTGTTTTGAAATGGAAGATAATTAGACTAAATAATAGATAATTAGACAATTGTTGAAATGTTTTGATTGACCCAAACTGGAAAAAAACAACTGGGTGGTTGGTTTGGTTTGTCACAATTTCTGAGACTTTGAATTTGTCATGATTCGAGACGAAAACATTTTTGAACTCTTGAAAGTATTTGAGGGACAGGAAAATCATTTCCAACCTAGCTGTAGTGCCAGCTTTCTCTAAGAAACAACTTTTATGTATGTGTTCAAGAAGTCAAACTTTAACCTTGCAAATCGTGCACCCTTTTTAGTGCAGACTACTAAAAAGGATGTGGTAAGTATATTTGGCATCATGTGACATTCTCAGATTTCCTTGTTTCTTTTCATACTCACTTTAGTCCTACTATGGCACAGACATCACTTTGGTAACTTTGCTTAAGTATCCATGTTGACTCTTCTAAATCACCATATCTTTCTTGGTAAGCTATCGTATAAAGAGAACATTAGAGACAAGGATATACCTATCTACCTATCAGACTATTCTTTGTAGTTAAAAAGTGTGTGTGTGTGTGTATGTGTGTGTGTGTGTGTGTGTATAATCCTTGTTTGTACTCTTCTCACTACTTAAGAATTTGCAAGACTCTTTAAACCTGCCTCAGCATCTTTACAAACACAGAAGAGTTTGTTTTTTTATGTTTCAATTTGTTAAAGCATAAAATATGTGTGGGAGCCCATCCAAATGTACTTGGATAGTAGAAACATAAAAAACAGACTCTTCTCTCTCCAGATCCATTAAGTGTTGTTCAGTCTTCCCTATAATAGTGATGATCTGGGAAGTAAACTAAAAGGTAATGACTAGCTACAAAAGGCTTTGGGCCATACCCTGACCTCTTGGTATGTGGGAGTAAGGAACATATTGGCCCATTAGGCTTTTGAAAATCCCACTAGGAAACTCTTCGCATCATTTGGTGCCTAAATATCTTGAAAAATCAGGCCCTTAGTAGCTATACATGCACTAAGTACTAAGCTCACTGTTCCTGAGGCTGGTCTGCCTGGTGCAGAAATCTGTGTAGCGAGGACTCTGTATTACAGACATACTGTGTTTGGGATCTGTGGAGTTGCTGGGGGGCAGGGCATTTTTGTAAATGAATTCCTGCTTCCCTGACTATCCTTCCTTATGTATTTCCTCTTTTTCTTCTCTATGGAGGCCCTGATGATGCTCCTGAATTCTTAAAAATGCAGAAACCTCATGGGAACTAAGAACATAAGAATGGCCCTAGTGGGACAGACCAAAGACCCATCTAGCCCAGTATCTTGTCTTCCGACAATGGCCAGTGCCAGGTGACCCAGAGGGAATGAACAGAACAGGAAATCATCAAGTGATCCATCCCCTGTCGCTCATTCCCAGCTTCTGGCAAAAGCCACTACTGTGAAGATGGAGAAGTAGATGGGGATAAGGAAACACAAATGATGAGTGCGAGATTTTTCGAGTCAAAGGGAAATATGCCTTTTCCCCATGACTCCTGATTTCCCACGGTAGAAAGGTCTTTCAGAAGGATTGTCCCAACTTCTGCAACTGAAAGCTCAGTTTCAGAGCGTCTGAAGTTTCTATGTGCCTCTTGACTTGCACTCTCTATGATTTTGCTTAGTTGGGGAGACTGTACTCTCATTCCAGGATTTCTGAAGAGGCACTACTTTCCCTGACACCATTCTCTAGTGCTCCACTTCTTCCTCTTCTCTGGGGATATGTTCCACAAGTCTTATGGTGGAGGTATGATGTCTTACTCTCTAACGACTATGAAGGGCACAGAAATGTAACAGACTAGAACACATGGGGAGGTGGCTCTAGTTTATGGCACTAAGGGCTTGGCTACACTGGAGAGTTGCAGCGCTGGTGAGGGGGTTACAGCGCTGCAACTCAGGATGTGGCCACACTTGCAAAGCACAGCCAGCGCTGCAACTCCCTGGTTGCCACGCTGGCTGTACACCTGGTCTGCTTCGGGTGTAGCGATTCCAGCGCTGGTCATCAGGTGTGGACACCAACAGCGCTTTTATTGGCCTCCAGGGTATAAGGAGGTATCCCAGCATACCTTTTTAGCCACTCTGGTAATCGTTTCACACTCCACTGCCCTGGGCTCAGCTGACCCCCCCTTTAAATGCCACGGGAATTTTAAAAATCCCCTTCCTGTTTGCTCAGCCAGGTGTGGAGTGCAATCAATCAATCAATCAATCAGCGACCATGCCTCCATGCCCCAAACGAGCTCCAGCATGGAACAGTTCCGAGCTGCAGGACCTCCTCAGTGTTTGGGGTGAGGAAGCTGTGAAATCACAGCTGCGCTCCAGATGGAGAAATTATGATACCTATGGGCAGATATCAAAGTCCTTGCTGCTAAGGGGCCATGAACGGGACGCGTTGCAGTGCGGGTAAAAATAAAGGAGCTGCGCAGTGCCTATTGCAAAGCCCATGAGGGAAATCGCCGCTCAGGAGCTGCCCCCACGACCTGCCGTTTTTACAAGGAGCAGGATGCCATACTTGGGTGTGACCCCACTGCCAATCCGAGGAGCACGATGGAGAGTTCAGAGCAGGGAGAAGTGGGGGAGGGTGTAGAGGAAGCGGAGAGTGAGGCTACTGGGGTGGAGGGAGACACCCCAGAGTCCCAGGAGGCATGCAGCCAGGAGCTCTTCTCAAGCCAGGAGGAGGCTAGCCAGTCGCAGCAGCTGGAAGTTGTTGGTGAAGAAGAAGCAGAGGAGCATGTTCCGCGTAAGCAGATTTTATGTTTTGGGATAGGAGGGTTGGGGTCATGGCTGCCTGCATGCACGCCTAAATGTGGAATAGCCCATTGATTTGCTCTATCACGTCTCTGTAATCGGCCTCGGTAATCTCTTGAAAACTTGCAACCAGAGCATGGGCAATGTGCTTGCGCAAGTTTATAGGGAAAGCCACCGTGGTCCTTGTCCCGGTCAGGCTAACTCGTCTGAGCCACTGTGCCGCGAGGGGTGGGGGGACCATTGCTGCACACAGGCAAGCTGCATAGGGACCAGGGCGGAATCCACATTGCTGTAGAAGACCCTCCCTCTCTTCCCAGGTAACAGTGATATATCTGGCAGTAGGAAACCTGTTGAGAATGTAGGGATACTGCTCAGTGCAGGTCGGCAGCTTCCCGGCCCCCCCCACTTGCAGGTCGGCAGGTTCCCGGCCCCCCCCCCACTTGCAGGTAGGCAGGTTCCCGGCCCCCCTCCCTTGCAGGTTGGTAGGTTCCCGGTCCGCCCCCCCCTTGCAGGTCGGCAGCTTCCCGGTCCGCCCCCCCCTCGCAGGTCGCCAGCTTCCCGGTCCCCCCCCCTTGCAGGTTGCCAGCTTCGTGTTCCCTCCTGTCCCCTGTGCAGGCCCCCAGCTCCCTCCTCTACCCAGTGCAGAGAAACCCCAGTGAGCCATCAGGCAGTTCCCCTTCCTAGGTGAAGTCGGGGCAGAAACACTCACCCCATTGCTCGCCATGCCTTTGCTTCCATGGTCTCTCTGTGCTATGTTAGGTATGTGGGAATGATGCTACAAAAAGTCTACAAACTCCTTCACTGTGTGATAATAAACAATGCAGCCTCTGTGCATTACATGTTTCTATCTATGTTTTTTTAAGTGACCTTGAATAATGCAGCCGGATCACCTCCTGCCCGTCGCTTGCAGAACTTGAGGAAAAATCCGCGAAAATCAAAAGAAGAATTGATCAAAGCAGTTATGAATCAGTACGCCAGAGAAAGTAGGAAGACGCAGGAATGGAGAGAGAAAATGCATGAGTGGAGGCAAACAGAAAGCAGGAGAAAGGAATTGGCTACCAGAAAAACCTCGAAGCAGTTGATAAGCCTCCTGGCTCGCCAAACTGACTCTTTCCAGTCTCTCGTAGCCATGCAGGCAGATCTGTACCGTGGTAACCCACACCCCTCCCAAAGCTCTCTTTCTTGTTCCCCAGTATTTGCACAAAACACCCTTCTCCAGCAGCCTGTTTCTTACTACCGCCAGCTGCCCCAACACCTGTACGATCACCTACCAGCCCTGATAACTACAATCCTTACCCTGTGCACTCCACCTTCATGACGCTGCAGCATATTAATCCTAAAGTGCAGCAGACATTGAACAGCAATCCAAACAGGACATATTCAAACCTCTGAATGTACAGTCCACCACCCTACCCCCCTGCCCTTTTATGTACTGTATTTTGAATAAAGGATTTCATGGCTTTTACAATAGTTTTTATTATTGCAGAAAGTGGTAAATACTGTACCCTAAGGGAAAAACGAGCACAGCAAAGGCACCAAATATTACCGTTGGCTCTCAGCATCAAATTGCTCCCTTAAGGCATCCCTAATCCTTGAAGCCCTTTGCTGGGCCTCTCTAGTAGCCCTGCTCTCTGGCTGTGCAAATTCAGCCTCTAGGCGTCGAACCTCAGAGGTCCATTCCTCACTGAATCTTTCACCCTTCCCTTCACAAATATTATGGAGGGTACAGCATTCGGATATAACAGCGGAGATGCTGCTTTCCCCCAAATCTAGCTTCCCATAAAGACAACGCCAGCGGGCTTTCAAACGGCCGAAAGCACATTCCACAGTCATTCTGCACCGGCTCAGCCTGTAGTTGAACCGGTCCTTGCTCCTGTCAAGTCTCCCTGTATACGGTTTCATAAGCCATGGCATTAAGGGGTAAGCGGGGTCTCCAAGGATCACAGTGGACATTTTGAAGTCCCCTACTGTGATCTTCCAGTCTGGGAAAAAAGTCCCGGCCAGCAGCTTCCTGAACAGGGCACTGTTCCGAAAGATGCGTGCATCATGCACCTTTCCAGGCCATCCTGAGTAAATGTCAGTGAAGCGCCTACGGTGATCCACAAGTGCTTGGAGAACCATGGAGAAATACCCCTTGCGATTAACGTACTCTGATGCCAAGTGGGGTGGTGCCAGAATAGGAATATGCTTCCCATCTATCGCCACTCCACAGTTAGGGAAACCCATTTGTGCAAAGCCATCCACAATGTCCTGCACATTCCC
This sequence comes from Gopherus flavomarginatus, assembly GCF_025201925.1. Classification (NCBI taxonomy): domain Eukaryota; kingdom Metazoa; phylum Chordata; order Testudines; family Testudinidae; genus Gopherus; species Gopherus flavomarginatus. Next base: position 305,657,656 of record NC_066617.1, read on the forward strand.
CAGAGTCACAGTTCTTCTTAGCAGGGTGCGATTAATGGCTGTGCAAACTTGCATCAGCACTATTCCAACAGTGGACTTTCCCACTCCAAACTGGTTCACCACCGATCGGTAGCTGTCTGGAGTTGCCAGCTTCCAGATTGCAACAGCCACCCGCTTCTCCACTGGCAGGGCAGCTCTCAATCTCGTGTCCCTGCGCCGCAGAGTAGGGGCGAGCTCAGCACACAGTCCCATGAAAGTGGCTTTTCTCATCCGAAAGTTCTGCAGCCACTGCTCATCATCCCAGGCTTGCAGGACGATGTGATCCCACCACTCAGTCTCGTTTCCCGAGCCCAAAGGCGCCGTTCCACGGGGCTGAGCATGTCTGTTACTGCCACAAGCAATTTACTGTCTTGAGCGTCAGGCGAATCAATATCATCGTCTGACTCCTCACTGTCACTTTGCAGATGAAGGAATAGCTCCACTGCCATGCATGATGTGCTGGCAACATTCATCAGCAAGGTCCTCAGCAGCTCGGGCTCCATTTGTAACAGAAATTGCGCTGCAGACTCACAATGCCGCCAAACTACTCGGAATGTGTAGCAAAGCACCATGGGGCATTGGAACAGGAAGCGGAAAGACCCGCACCCTTCCGTCCCCTTCCCACAAGCCACAGCGCCAAAATGGGACGAGGTGCTCTGTGGGATAGCTGCCCACAATGCACCACTCCCAACAGCACTGCAAGTGCTGCAAATGTGGCCACACTGCAGCGCTGGTAGCTGTCAGCATGGCCACACTGCAGCGCTGGCCCTACACAGCTGTACGAACACAGCTGTAACTACCAGCGCTGCAGAACTGTAAGCGTAGCCATGGCCTAACACATCTTTTGTAGGAGCCTCACTCTGCTGCAAGTTTGCAGAACAAGGAAACTGCTGAAGCTGAAATGCAGACCATTCCACAAAATCTAGTACACTAGAGCGCTCTGGCTGAATGTTGGTCTGCCAGTGCAAACGCTATTTTAACCTGCTCATCACACAAAGGAAATTAAGCTAGGGTTGTTACTCAGCTAGTTCAAGATGATGTTCTGGGTGAATTATTGGTAAATTGAAGGTTATTTGACTCAGCTTAATCTCACTGCCTGGAGCTCAGAGGACCATGTGAGATCACATTGCCAATCTAATTTCTCCTCTTGTACTTTTCTTTCCCCTAACTATTGCTGACATGTTTGAACTTCCTAGACTGGGCTTGCCATCTTTACTCGCTATTTCTTACTGAAGTGCCATCATGATGTCTGAATTATTTGTTGTTTTTTTCTCTCTTTAACAAGAGCAAAGAGAGGAGTGCTAATGCATGCTATTTTCAGCTTTAATGTCAACTTACCTCCTTTGTTAAGCTTTCTCAAACTGAGAATTTGGCTCTTTCAATTTCTGTATCTAGCATATGGGATTTCAAGATATGTATATTACTACCCTAGGTTTAGCTGTTATTATTATTATTATTATTATTATTTTGAATTAATTGTTTTCCTGAATGCTTATTTTAGATACAGGTTTTTGTAGGTTGACTGCTAAATCATTGGTAATTGGATTTTTAGTTTGAACTCTCAGTTTGAATGTTAATAATTGAACTTGTAACCATGGTGATTGTTCAATATTTTTCTTCTGCTTTGAAGCCTTTTATCTACCTATATGAAGGAGCACATCCACTCCCCATAAGCCAGTCATTCAGCTTTGTAAGAATAAGTAACATTTCTGAGTGTTCATTAAACTTAATAAGTATCGGTATTTCTATGTGAATAACAAATATATAAGCTACACGTGGTCAACCCCCCCCCCCACAAACCACATATTTTGTCTGCTGATACAGACAAATTTTTAATTAATACTTTTTAACTATTTTTTTATTAATACTTCTGTTCTGAATTGTGGGTAGGTCACTAATAGAGACCAATTACCATCACTCAATGGCTTGTGAAAAATAGATGTGGGTCTCAGGCCAGTGGCCAGTGATTGATAATCCACGTGACATAAACCGCTATCATAGTTAACACCAACTGGCACCTTTGGGGGCAGTCTCAGCCAAATCAAAGCAAACGTGTCAGCTGAAATAGGTTCACAGAAAACATCCATGAAACATTTTTTAAAAATATCAATACATTTGCCAAACTCAAAGTCTGCTTCAGGTAAATTATTTGCTATGAATAATACATCCTAAAGATATTTGAAAATAATGGTAGTGAAAACTGAACCCGTCTGTTAAAGAAGCAATATTTTTCTTGGGTTAATTCTGGTAAAATGAAAGCCCTTGGGAGTCTTCGTCACCAAGTGAATCTATAACTCTTATCTTTCTTACACTTTGAAGGATTAATTATTGGCCTGAAGGGCTAATTCCTACTAACTTTACTTACAGGAAAAGTTTCACTGAAGTCAATGAAACTGCTCTTGTGAGTAAGCAGAGTAGGATTTATCTCCTGATATCTGAGATAAGGAATTTTTGTTGTATGTATTGAAAAAAAAAGATGTATGTATCTGACTTTTGTCAGGATAAGTAACACATTTATACAAAATCTCAACATTTCAAGAAGATGCAAATGCATAAAAATAGGACTACTGTTCCATAACTCAGTGAAAATAGATAAAATTCAATAAAACCAGATTTGAAGCTGAAATTTCATATATATATTTTACCATGGATGCATATATTGTATATATATATATAATGCTGTTAATGTTTCTTTTCTTGCCTTCATATTATTTCATATGTATCATCTTATCTTACCAGTTCAGTCACAGGGAGTTGTTCAGACTTATGTCACTGCAAGACTTTATTATTGTAAAATCTCATTTGCTGCCTTTTCAATAACTATTTTCCTGACAGTTACCATCCAGTACAATATATGCATCCATGGTAAAATAATGGAACATTAGGTAACAAATATCAAATAACTAGAGGCTAATGAAACTATCAATAACAATCAGCATAGGAAATAATGGAAAATTCTTCCTGACAGGCTTAATAGAGATACAAAACCATGGCCTGATTCTGTAAACTTTACTTATTTAAATCATCCTTACTCACATGAGTAGTCCTATTGATATCAATATTGATATCAATAGGACTACATACATGTTTAAGGACTACTCAGTACTGGGCCCTTGATCCAGTTGATAGCTCTGTAGATGAGAGAAAATTCCCAAAACAAAATTATAGGGCAATATCCTGCACTAATAGGGGCATGTACTAGAACAGTTAACAGATCTTTATAATTTCCAGGATTTCCCACAACTTATTTTCCTATTCATGACTCAACCTTAAGATCCTGCATCTAACTATCATCTTTTTTAGCTCAGACAGATCAATAGGTTTCCCTTTGGAAACTGTTAACAATGGTCCCTAAATGGATGGAACAATTGATGAGTAATACAAAGTTAATGTTAATATGCAGCAATTTCACCAACAAACATTGCACCTCTAATATTATTTCTCACACACTCAAGGCCCTTCATTTTAGGTTTTTATTTTGTTTAAAATTTCCCATGAAGTTATCAGCATTTGTTAGGAAAAAAAATAAAAACAAGTGAAAATTAGCGCAAAATTTAACTTCACAGTTTTCTGGGTAAATATAAGAGTTAATACTGCATAAAAGTAAGAGTACTTGTGACTTGGATTCCTGCTCTGGAAACAGAGACGGCAGTATCAGTAACCTGTGTGGTGCAGGTTACCAAAACATGATCTCTCTTTCAGGAGGGGGCCTGGAATGGGTTCTGAAGCAGGGGAGGTACAGAAAGTGAGGTCATCATCTTCTCACATTGCCTCCTTCACCTCCTGTTTTTATAGTCCACTCCAGAAGCAGAGATGGTAGCTTGGGCCCCCTCGGTACTGATCCACCATATCTCCCTCCAGACCAGGGAGCTGGATCCAAGGGCTCTGCCTGGTTTCCCTGGGATTCTCTCAGGTTACTAATCCACCATCTCTCCTTCCAGAGCAGGGAGCTGGGTTCAGGGGCTCTCCCTGGGTTCCCATGGGATCCACCCAGATTACTGAGCTGCCAAGTCTCTTTCCAGGGGGGAACCCAGGATCCAGATACTATTCCTCACTCTGGAAAGAGCAATGACATCTCAGTCACCTGGGCTGCTCAGGTAACCAAGTCACCATCTCTGTTTGCAGAGCAGGGAATTGTGTCCAGGGAGTTCCACCATGTCTTTTTTTAGGACTGATGTACACATATGTGCGCACTCACTCATGTGTGTGAGTGTGTATTACAATTGCCTTTAAACAGTCAGACTCACATTTACACTTAGAATAATTTATTAGTAACATGAATACATTTACCTGCTTTAATATATTGGATTTTTTTAATGTAGTCAGTATTTTCATGTACTTGAGTGTTCCACAATTAGGATGAAAATTGGCAAAAATACATACATCAAAGGTATACAATATGGGAGCAAACAGCATATTTCTAACGTTTACTCACCATTTTGCAAATTTCCAGGTCAGTAAAGTGCAGAATCCTAAAATTACCTAATCCCAGTCAATGGGATACCCCAATAAGTGTAGAATTGGCTTTGCCTCATTTTCCTCATCTGTAAACTCAGGATAAACATATTCACTTATCTCCTAAAGCTGTTGAAAAGATGTTGAAAGTTTAATTGTTCACTGTTTATAAAATGCTATATAATTTAAATGCCAAGTATTGTTTATTATTAGCTATCTTCAATTCACAGTACTGGTTAACTGATCTTTCAGGCTGTCTTCTATTAATTTCTATCTGTCTTCACATTACTGAAGCAGATTTCTGCATGTAAAAGTGTTTAAAGTTATGTTGCTTTTGCAATGATCAGTACTATTCTCCTCACTGACCTCATCCTCATTATTAATCTTTGCAGATTCTTGCCCTAATGCAGCCTTTCTGTGCTATTGCAGCAATGCTCAGGGGACATAAAACTGCTCTAATCATTCATCTGAGGAGTCTTCTAGGGTAGAGGAATCCACAGGTAGTACAGAGCTTTTTGTGATACTTGTGAGTCACATTTAACCCTAAGAAACCGGTCAGTTACTCAGTAAACCGGAAGATGGACTAATTTTCAGAGTTCTGTTAAAGTTACCTAAGTGTCTTCTGAAATTGAAGGTGAAGTGTATGTGGCTTCTGGGTTGAGAATCTGATTCAATACTACTCTGAGCAGTTGAGTCCCACTCTGCCATATTTCCCATGCCCATATCCAACCTCTTCTTCTTCTTGGCTCGACCTACCTAGGGAGGTGGTGGAATCTCCATCCTTAGAGGTTTTTAAGGCCCGGCTTGATAAAGCCTTGGGTGGGATGATTTAGCTGGTGTTGGTTCTGCTTTGAGCAGGGGATTGGACTAGATGACTTCCTGAGGTCTCTTCCAATCCTAATATTCTATGATGCTCTGACTGCTCATTGAGAGCCACTTCCCTCTGCTTTGTTAGCCCAGGAGGCAGCTGGCAGAAACTATGTGTACCTACAGGGCAAGGATTTCTTTGCATGGATGCCAAAGTGGTGTTTTGATAGTCCTGATTCTCCACTGTCTTACACCTTATGTAGTAATTTACAAAGGGCAAAGTAGGTGTAAAACACCACCATTCTGATTTGGTAATATTTTACACTCACTACACAAGGAGCAAGGCAGTGGAGAACTGGACCATATACATATGGGTAACTAGGGGAAGTTTTGGAAGGGGAAAGTAGAGAGAGGGAACTGTGTTATGGTGGATAGGCTATGTGCTGAGCAGGCATTGTGAGCTCAAGGTCTCCAGGATAAGTTCACTCATCCTCAGCACCTTAGTGCAATTTGTTGGATATATCTTAGAGTCGTAAGTGTTAATGGATTTTAAAGTATACAAAGGTAACATTACCCTCTAACTTTTGTTATGGTATTTGCTTCTTTGAATCTGAAAAATATGATGTGCATTAAATTAAAGGACAAAAGGGCATTAGTAGCCTCTCAAGAGGATAAGGTCTGGTAGCTTAGTCTATCACTCCCAAGCAATTAACCCAGGGACAAATAAATAATAAATAATAATAATAATAGGAAGTGTATGTGTTATTTTCAATTTTGAAATAACTATATGACGACACATTATCAAGTTACAGTTGTGGGCAGAGTATATTTAATTTTAGTAGCAGGTTTACTGATAAAAATACCACACATCAGTAATGCCATATTGGAAACACACTGCCAGAATGCTGACATTTGCCATGGGTAGGAAATTTACCTGTATTACCTCTGTGTTTAATACATTTAAAATTGATGTTATTATATCTACTGTGGTAATACCTAGAGACTTCAAAAATACAGGAACTATAGGCACAGTACAAACACAGAGTATGAGATAACCCATGCCCTGAAAAGGTAACATTCTAACTAGACAAAGGATGGGAGAACAGAGGTAACATTGCCCCCTCTTTACAGAGGTGTCTAGAGAAATTAAGGGTTTTTCTACACTTAGATGTTTACTGCTTTAACTATGCTTGTGCAGTAGAAATTGCATCCGTCTTTCCCCCCATCCGCCACTGTAAATGCAGTTATACTGGTTGTGCTTCTACCAGTGTAGCTTATTTTGATTTGGGAACCAAAACAAACTATACCAGTATCAATGCATCTCCACTAGGGTTTTTTACTGGCACAACTATGCTGGCAATAAATCACACCCAAAATTACATAGTTATGTCAGTAGAACTTTTGAAGTATCTACCACCCCAAGCAATTTACCTGAGCAAGGTGGCAGAACTGCAAATTAAATGTCAATCTTGGGGTCCCATCCAGTCTCTGTATCCACAAGACCATCCTTCCTGTCAAGAGTGAGCTAGTTTTAAAGGTAATTTCATTGGTGAACTGAGAGAGCTCTTAGAAGTTGAGGATACACAAAAATTTTTAGGAAAGGAGCTCATTGAAAGAGGATGAAATTAAGGTGGAATTGACAGAAATGGCATTCCAACATTTTCTCTCAACATGAAATTTATCTTCTGACTGCCCTTGAGTGAAAGTATGTCAAGAAATAGCCCCAAGACAATGGTATTAATGAGAAAAGTGGCTATGATAATTTATGAGGAGGACTACGATGAATACATTTGATTAATTGTTTTAACTTTCTCAAAATAATGTTCCTGCAGGGGATTGATAGTTGACAGCTGTGTTCACTGATTGGTAACCTTGTTGCAAGTTCTCTGAAGAAAAATGTTCTTCTTCACTGGACTTGTCTCTTCTTTGTAATTTTTTTCTCAGAGCCAACACTGCTATTGTTGCATTTTAAAATATTTTTATCATGTATTTCTTCTCTGAAATAATTAATTTTTCTTTGCACTGCTTGGTTGATAACATGTCATAATGTAAGCTGCCAAGTGTCAAATGACTCTCAGAATCATTCAAGCAATCAAAGCAAGGAAAACCATTCATCTAGATAAGATCTTGTCTGACAAGTCAAGCTCAAAGAATCTCATTTTAATTATATGGTGTTAATGAAGACCATGTATACAGGCAGTTCCCACTATTAACCTCTGTGTTAATCTATCAACAGTAATGCGGATCTGTCATTTTAAATTAGAACAAATAAGTAAATTTAGAAAAACTGAAACAAAAACTTTTTGTATAAACAGAACTTTATATCTTTTGTAACAGCTCATTAAGTTATACCCTTCATTAAGATGTCATTGTTCTGTTATTATTAACCAGTGCTTTTGAACAGGTATTTAAAAACCAACAAATAGGCAATTTTTGCTCTACAAAGGCTATTGCTTGATGTCTAATGTACTGGTTAATAGAACCCATTGATGCCATGTTTGATGTCGTTTGTACTTCTTTCTTGTCTGTCAATCTAAATTTAAAATGACTGAAAAAATCTGGATTTCAGAAATGCTGTGATTAATAATAATGTCTTTGAAAGTATTCTTAATGGTAGAGCTGTGAATATATTTTAATCATGGATGGTAATTTGCTCTGGCTCTTTTTATTTTTTGTTCTGAGGTTGGTGTAAGAAGCTCTATTTATTTATTAGGTTACATGTGTCCGATTTGGGAAAATGACCTCAATCATGTCCTCCTGCACTTATGAAGTTATCAGAGTTTGAATAACGTATCACACATAAAAGCCCATTTTGTTTACTTTTCATGTCTAAGAAAGATCATAAATTGGGTACAATTGCACATGTACAAGAAACTGAACACAAGCAGGAAGTGCAAAAACGAAGAGGAAGTTGCTATAGCATGTATTTGCCCAAATAAGATTAAAATCATGTTAAGTGTAATTGGGGCTATAATAATAATGCAGTACAGTAAGTTTATGGATCCTATATACACTGATATTCAAATGTTGGGCTCATTCCAAGTAACCTTTCTGCACTGAGTAGCCCCAATGTCCTTGATAGGTAATCTCTTTGGAGCAGGAATCATCTTTTTGCTATGAGTTTGTACAGCTTCTACCAGAAAGGATCTCTGATACCCAGCTGGGGGCCCTAAGCACTGCTGTAATACAATGCAAATACATAGTATATCAACATAATAATGTAAGTAAGGATTGCTCATGTAAGTAAGGGGTTGCTGAACTCACGCACCACATGCTTTGACTCTCATCCTCCAAAGTGACCAGTGCATGATTTTGTGGTCAATCTCATGAATAGTTGAGGTTTGATTATTATTTTTTAACTTTGTGGGTTGGCAATATTGAATCTGTCCCCATGAGAGCAACAGTAGGGGGCTTAAAGAAATCCATATAAACCTTTTAGAAAGAGCAACAATTTCTAAATACAAAATTGTGTCATATTGGCTTCAGGGAGTGAGACGTGAGTGCCAAGTATGACTGGGAAGTTGGATATCTCCCTTTCCAATGGCATATAGCCCCCAATTTTATCTATCTGGGTCATGCAATATTGGACAACACAGCATCACTGGTTCAGCTCTGAATAATATTGACATGTGGCTGGATAGATGAAGGCAGGTGGGAGGCTAAGAGATTTAGCAGGTTGAGTTTGCTAGCACAGGAAGTCAGGGAAGTAGAGTTCTGTGTTTTTTTTTCCCTCTCCTTAACTTGCAGCTATCCCCAAGGAAGAACCTGCCAAGGAGAAAAACAGTATCACTAACATTACAGCTAGCTCTTCTGCCTGCACCTCTGGAGATCCCCACTAGACAGGCATCCTGACCCGGGCCCTGGTCTTGACTTGCTGGCAATGCAGCATGCATATTCCTGCCAACAAAAGCCAGACACAGGGAACTACCCAGTGTGAGAAGTATCTGTTGTTGGAATCCCTCAAGAAACATGTAAGAGAGCTGCAGAAGGAAGTGACTTGTCTTTGTAGCATCACTGAATTCTTTGACAGGATGCATATAGAACCATCTGGGATGGAAGAATCTAACCAACCACAAATGACTGAAGCAACACCGGAGGAGGAAGGAGTGCCAGATGCTATATAGGGGCAGACTGGCTACTGGCCACCTAAGGCAGTAGAAAGTGCTCAACCCCTCACCATTGGGTGACACTACCCTGAGCTGTTGCCACTAGGCAAAGCAGTCTTTGGACTCTTGCCAGTGGGTGACACTACCTCAAGACATGAATGCCAGGGAAACAGACTTTTGGACTCTCACCATGAGGTGATACTGCCTACCCAGAGAACACAGCCAATCCCCTGACTGGGCATATTCATGAATTTTTAAGAACTTGGGTTAGCAATACTACAGACATCCATTTCCTCACATACTAACTCATGGGGAGAAACTGAACTCCAACTTCATTTTTTCAACTTAAAAAGTACCATTTTAAATATTTTACCCCAACACATACATCTGCAGGAAATTTACATTCCGGTTGGGTATGTGAGTGTGACCCTGAGGATGTGCAAATTGTGCGGTTGATGTTGATTTTTTTTCCTCAATTTTCGTTGATGGTGTTGATAGGATTTGCAGTTGAGCAGCCATAACTGTAAATTAACAATGTTTTTGGTATAGAACAAAACTGATATAAAATCATCATAGACAAATGTTTCCCTTCATCTTTACTGAACTGGGCAAGAATTATCCAATACTCATATAACATTATATTTATGAAGAAATATTGGCAGATTTTATTTTTGGTATTTCCAGAGAGAAAAAGCTACAACTTTACTCATTGAATTTAACACTTTTAAAAATTTTAGTTCTTCCACTTGAAAATCCATATCACTGCTTCAAACATTGAAAAGATATACAGAAAACTGAAAGTAGAGGCATATAATAATTAGTGTACAAGGTGCAGTGTCCTCAGGACAAATGGCTCATATCTTCTAAAGAAGTAAAATCAGTATCTTGTTCAAGAAATAAAGCACCATGGTGACTACAGACTGTATATATTACAAAAGCCCATTTCAGTCATTGTCCAATTAAAATAATACAAAGCTAAAACAAAACTAGATATCACAGATAGATTAGGTGATAACAGGAAAATATTTATGACAAAAACACTTCAACATGTTTTTTTCCCTCTCATTTTAATTTAAGTATACAATGGCTAAAGTAGTGTGGTAGTGAAGAAAAACACTGTCAATGAATGGAAAAGTTATCCTCTTTATGTAAAATCGTCAGTCATTCTGACTGCCTCATGACTATCTTGATTTTGAAGATTATCTTTTGTTATTTTGACAGGGGCAGGGTAGTTGTTAGTTGTTGGAGAAGAATTCTGCCTTCTTTAGAAAGGAAGGAAAAAAAGAGGAGGACGAACAGATGCATACATGGAAGAAGCAATCTATGAAACACTAAAATATTTTTTTTTAAATATCCAGAAGGATCTGGTTCATATTTGAGCAAATCTGGATCTGGTTCATATTTGAGCAAATCTGTAATGATCCACATCTCTCTTCTATTTTCATGGATTATTCTGTGTTCTCCTAGCTCAGCAAATTCTTAGCCTTCCTCCTTTCAGATGCCTAATCTGTATTTTTGACCTTCTCTTCTCCAAAATAGCCATCAACTCTGTCTCCAGTTTAGCTGTCACTCTTGTGCTTGTTGAACTCTTCCTCAAGTGGAAGTTGGAGGAATAGCTCAGTGGTTTGAGCATTGGCCTGCTAAACCCAGAGTTATCAGTTCAATCCTTGAGGGGGCCACTTAGGGATCTGGGGCAAAAATCAGTACTTGGTCCTGCTAGTGAAGGTAGGGGGCTGGACTCAATGACTTTTCAAGGTCCCTTCCAGTTCTGGGAGATAAGTATATCTTCAATTAAAGAAATTCTCCTTCCTTTCCTCTACCCACCAATAGAATCTTCTTTAGCTTTAACCTCATTTCCCTATGCCCAGCGAACAGCTGCTACAATTCCAGTCCACTGCCCATTGAGCAGTCCATATCATCAGTCTCTCTAATTAGTTGAGATGGGCAGTAGTAATTTCCCAAGGAACTGTGGGGGGGAATTCTCTTCATCCCAGGTCACAAAGCTTGGCCAGTGGCCAGTACTGTAGGCTATAATAGCCATCTCTAACTCAAACTCCGGAGGGTACATGGAGAGCAGGGGAAACCTCAATCATTGTCCCATTCCCATGCTTGTTGGTTTAAAGGGAGATGTCACAGAGCAGACTGAAATCAGTTAGTGACAGTCTGCAATTTGCAGTTAGGCTGTAGTGATGTCCACATTTATATCTTCCAAACATCTTACATATGAAGAAGGAAGAGTAGAAATACCAACTCAGCTGCACAGTATACATGATCTTTTTCTCTCTTTCCTAAGATCATTGGAAAGGCAGATGAGGCATTTTTGTGTATGTTCATTGAAACAGATGACCAGTGATATTGCATTTTAGGACAACCTTTAGTTTTCCCCTATTCGTAACGATACCTTTCTTCCCATACATTGCATTTAGCTGGAGCCCACTAAAAAGGGTATCAAAAAGAAATTTATCTTCAAATCAATGTAACAGGGGTTGGGTTTTTTTTAGGAAAGTATCCTCTATTTCGTCACGTTTTAGAAAGCCTGACTTTTTTTCACTCAGCCAAAACGAACAAAATGATTCTCCTTTAAGTTTTGATTAGTTTAGAAAAAATATACGCTCAATATAAAGGATAAAATGGGTTCAGTTCAGTTCATGTACCCTACCTAGGTATGAATCTGTGTTTGTAGCTTTTCTTTAAATGAAGAATGGTTTTAGGCTTTTATACCTCAATATTCAATCATTGGATATTACTCAGATTTTTTTCTAATAAGTGAGCCACCAGATGCTAGGCAGATGGGCACATTTAAAAGGTAAATACTAATTCAGTAAACTGATTTTTTTAAATTTACATATCATTTAAGTACTCTATGCAGAATGATATTAATCTTGTATGAACACCCCTTTTTATATACATTATCTTTTTAGTATAAAGATCAGGTTTTTTTAAGTTGACACAAAAAGAAGTTTTACATCCATCTCTCTCTCTCTCTCTCTCTATCAGTTGTGTACTAAACTGACCAAGCACAGAAACCTAGTACCCAGCGTGAGAAGTGGGAACCAATAAATGCAAAGGTATGAGAAAATATAGAGAATTATGAAAATACGTTTGTCTCAATTTTCAAAAAAAGCATTCTGCTGGGTTCAGTTCAAATGTTGTGCAGAAACTGGTTTGTCCATGTTTAGTGGTATTATGTCCCACTCTTGATTTCTGAAATTGTTTTTAATACATGTACTGCTATTTAGTTCACTTCAGATTTTCCTTGTGATTTCCCTTTCCTGTGAATATTAATATTATGCTTGAGAAAGACAAGCTCTCTGTATGTGTAATAATGTGTGTAGCACAAGTATGTATAGCAATGTGGGTACAGTGAGTTACAGTACCTTCTTTCAAACACCTTATCCTTCTGAAATTCTGTCTTCTAGGGAATAGGTATTAATCTGAGGAAGACTGAGCAGTGGGGAAACTTTCCTTGACCTCTTTTATGGATTTTTCTCAGTCCTGGTGAGATTTTAGATTCTGCACATGTATTTCTGTATCTTTACTAACATTTTAATCAAAAGCAGAATGGAACAATTATTTATTTATGGTCAATATCCTCTGCAAGTCTGAGAATTGATGGCATGACACACAAAGTTCTGGGTCCCCTTGTGTCTTCCATTAATATTGCATCTGCTAGTTTCTTGTTGCTAACACACTTACTGGTCTGTCCTGTATCGGCTCATTGTTGTCACTGTTACCCTATTGTTTTCTTTTGTAGAACTGGGGCCTGTACCAAAACTTTCAGTTTCATATTGTCTCTTTTTATTTCTATTTGAAATAACAAAAATGCCTACTCCACTAATCAGTAAAGCTTAGTCTCAACCAGCAGGGCATGGACACTCCTCTCAATTTGAGCTACTGGAATGGACACTTCTTTCTTTTCTTTCCCCACTCCCAGATATGTGACACTGTAGCCTCCATATGGAGCCACATCATGGAAGAGGAGTGATTGGTTGAATGGCTGACTGCAGTCTTGGCCATACTCCTTCTCTCCTATTGCTGACTGAGCCATTTGCAGGCAACTAAGGGCTTGATTGGCCCATATTGCATCTGTCCCCACAGCACTTTATATTCTTCCTCCTAAGCAAAGCTGCTTTAGTTGGCATCATTTTGTGCTGACCACTCTCCCTCTCTAAACACTCAGGTTTCAGCTGGAGATTGTTGTTGCCTTGGACTTCTGGATGTGCTGAGGGCAGAGATGATTGTCATTTGTCATTGGGAAAGACTTTTTTTCCTCACAAAGCAAAGATGGCATGATCCTTTAGTGGGTTTTTCCTTCCTGTCTGCACCCTGTAGATCTGGTCAGGGGAGCTGTTTTGTTTGTTTGTTTTTGTTTTAATCGTCATAGCACTGGCATGGGTCCAATGCTGGTTGTCAGGGGGCTAGTTTGGCAGGCCAGACATTTGGCTGTGTTTAGAACAAATTTGTCTTTTCCATCCCGCTGAAGGGAAGTTAGTGCTAGGCCATTATGTCTTCTGTAAATTCAGATATTTCTAAAGTTGACAACTCTTACAATTTTATCACAAGTCATGCAGTATTTGTTCCTTTTTCTTTAATCTACACCTCCTGGACTAATGTGGTTATATGACAATTTTAGCTTTCATTTAAGAAAAAGTCAAAGTGAATGTCTACCCCGGGGTTCTCAAAATGGGAGTTGGGACCCCTCAGGGGGTTGTGAGGTTATAACATGGGGGGTCATGAGCTATCAACCTCCACCCCAAACCCCGCTTTGCCTCCAGCATTTATAATGGTGTTAAATATACAAAAATGTGTCTTTAATTTATAAGGGGGGGGTCACACTCAAAGGCTTGCTATGTGAAAGGAGTCACCAGTACGAAAGTTTGAGAACCACTGGTCTAGCCCTTGCTAGACAAAGCTTGAGAAAATCTAGAAAATATGAAGTGAGTGTACCCTAAAACTCAGAATCTGAAGACAAATAAAAAGAACCAAACTTTTTTGATTATTTAAATCTCATTATTTATAAGTCTAGGAATGTCAAGCCAAGCAGTAAGGAGTATAAGAGAATAACTAACACATATACTGAGTGTACAATTTTGCACATATAATTGAGCAAATTTCATTTTGAAAATTAAATCCAAATGGTGCACTTGAATAAGCTCATTCTTTTGCCTGTCGCACCATAACTAGGCACTTTTTCCCCATGCATAAATGTAATATTCAAGAGCTGTTTTATAGCCTTCAACCTCTCCTTGATTTGTTTCTGGGTTTCAAAGGTTAGTGGATAGCAAATGAAGAAAAGTACTTGATTTCAATTATCAAGGATATGTAGCTATCTGATCCTCTGGAGATATTCTTTCTTGACTATTGTATATGTACTTGTTCACTGGTTTAAGTCCTGAGAAAAACAGACACAGACTATTTTGGCAAACAGCTGATCTCTCATAACTATGAAAACTTTACAGATATTTTTCTGTAGAATTCCAATATGTTTCTTTAATATTACATGTGTCATAAAGAAAAGAATTCAAGACTTTTATCCTCCACAGTGCACTATTTGGCTCTTTATATTAATTTATAATTGAGAAAAGGTCATTTTGAGGGAGGGAAATTCATCAACATTAGAGCTGTAAAAGATCTATTAGATTAACTACCATACTCTATTACACCCTGGCAACCCCTTGTTTAAAATCCAGTGTGAACAAATAAAAAGGGTGGATTGTGTTTCCCTGCCTCCAGTGGAATATATTCCCTTTTAATACTGCTTACTTAATTAGTCCTGCCAGATACTATTTACTTTTTCGGCTCATTAAAATGTTCCTGTAAAAGCTGCTTTTTTTCCTCCTCCTTTTTGGAATGGAACACATTACACTGAGTATAAATTATTTTAAAAAGTAAAATTCCAAAAGGAGGATACTCCTGGCATTGTTCTACAAATTCTTTATAGACCCAGAATATTAAAGTACACAGGTTGAATACAGCATTATACTATCATGATACACAACATAATTTCAGGGACAAAGTGTAATTATTTCCAGCAAAGTTTTACCACGTTCTTTGGTTATGCATCTCAGACAGGAGTTTTGTTTGAGTAGTGTTTCTCTCTCTTTCAACACCAGCACTGTCATTCTATCGGGGGGACAGATAACAGGGGCTTGCAGGATAGCTTTCTAATGGAGGAGAAATCAGTGACACAGTCTGGGTATATTCCTCGTGTAATTTGCTTTATTTACAGATGTCTCCAACTCTGGAAATGAGATGACCAAATAATATGCAGGCCAGGAATCTCAGCCCAGTACCAACCCCCAGTTCCCAAAGAGTAACTCTCCCTCAAAAATTTACTGCAATCAGAGCCCAAGTTAGACAGCAAACTCTTCTTCCTTTTGCAGAACTCCCTCTCCAAGATGTCTTTAACATACAACTTTGAATAATCTAAAATTAACAAAAACACAACATATTTTCCCAACAGTCAAAATTTGCTCACAAACACAGCCTTCCAAGTCATTTTTCTCTATGTGGCAATGTCTTCCATAACAATAGCAAAACAAACAATCAAAAATAGATCTTTTGATTCATTATCCATCTTCCTTACAAGTGCTTGTACCTCTGGTTATCATACAGAATTTTCCACAGGTTTTAGGGAATATATTTGTAGAAGTCCTTTGTTAAAATATTGGCAATACATTGCCACTTCTGTCCTGGAGCAATATATTAGATGAAAGCTGAGCAATTTTGGGATGGATATGGCTGTTAATGCTGGTACCTGGGATGCATTTACTCACTCTTGTGATATCTGATTCTTTTTTAAGACTGCAGCTTTAGATTTATTATTTTAGTTGAAGACAGCAGCCTTCACATGCATAAACAGGAACAAAGAGAAAGTTCACCTTCACCTTTAATTCCTTATTAATTGCTTTCCAGTAACACTGGCTATGTTTTTTTCAAAGAATGGTAAAAACAGAATGAAATAATTTCACTAGACCTTAAAACATTTCCAAATGGTTATAACAGGAGCATATTAGCAGTTGTGCTTATTTAAAGATTGTGAATTTGTCTTGTCACCCTTGCGACAATGCATGAGGTGAAATTGCTTTTCTTATACCAGCTTTTTCCACGTATACACTACTATGAGCCTGAGCTCAAACATGCCCTAGTGCTATATGCTGTGTCAGTACTTGGAGCTAGGATTGTGATTCCCAGCTCATGTAAACATACTTGTGGAAGCTCTCATTGAGTTAGCATGATAAAAATAGTAGTGCAGCAATGGTTAGCACAGGCAGGAGTAAGGGGTCAGCATCGACTAACCACCCCAAGTGCCACCCTTGGGGGGAGGGATAGCTCAGTGGTTTAAGCATTAGCCTGCTAAATCCAGGATTGTGAGCTCAATACTGGAGGGGGCCATTTAGGGAACTGAGTTGTTTTTTGTTTTGTTTTTTAAATGTGTGGGGATTTATCCTGCTTTGAGCAGAGGGTTGGACTAGATGTTTTCCTGAGGTCCCGTCCAACCCTGATATTCTGTGAAACCTATCCTGCCAGGGCTATGCTACTATTCTTAGTTTGGTCGCTTAATGAGAGCTAACACAAGTACATCTACATGAACTGGGAATCACCCCCACAAACCTCCAAGTCTAGATGTAGCCCTCATGGCTGTGTTTTGCATTGAAATTAACGTAATTTTGTAATATATTTTAAATAATACCACTTTTTTAGATCTCTAAAAACCACCTAAAATAGATTTTCTGTAACATTCGTGTCATAGAACACATGATGTCATGGTAGAAAGTTGGAATTAGCAGGTATTTGGGGTGAGATGCATAACTCATCTGTGATTTTGTCATATGTGAATAATATAATCTTCTCAAACTCCTGCCACTGAAAACTCTAAACCAGGGATCAGCAACCTTTGGAGCACGGCCAGCCAGGGAAATCCACTGTTAGGTCAGGACAGTTTGGCTGAACCTGTGGACACTGCAGGTAAACAATCAGAGCTCCCCCTGGCCACAGTTCACCTCCCCAGCCAAAAGGGGTTGCGGGAAGTAGCGGCCAGCAAATTCCTGAGCCCGCTTCACTTCCCATAGCTCCTATTGGCCTGGAACGATGAAACGTGGCCAGTGGGATCTGAGATTGGCTGAACCTGCACATGCTGCAGGTAAACAAACAATCCCAGCCTGCCAATGAATTTCCCTGATGAGATGCATATCAAAGGTTGACAATCCCTTCTCTAAACCATGCCACATCTTCAGATTCAGTCCTCATAGAACACCATTGCTCTAACAGATGTGAAATAAATCAATTTGTGATGGCTAGGTCAGGGACAGATATGGATAGTTGATGTTTATGTTGTCAGTTTATAAAATCTTTTTAGGGGATAAATGCATACATATATGTAAAATATTAGGGCTGTCAAGTGATTAAAAATTAATCTTGATTAATCATGCAATTAACCACACTGTTAAACAATAATAGAATACCATATATTTAAATATTTTTGGATGTTTTCTACATTTTCAAATATATTGATTTCATTTACAACACAGAATACACTTACAGTGCTCACTTGATATATATATTTTGATTACAAATATTTACAGTGTAAAAAAAAATAGTATTTTTCAATTCACCTAATACAAGTACTGTAGTTTAATCTCTTTATCATGAAATTTGATCTTACAAATGTAGAATTATGTACAAAAAAAACTATTACAATTTTTTTTTTTTATAAACCTTTAGATCCTACTAATCCACTCAGTCCTATCTCAGCCAATCTCTCAGATAAAGAAGCTTTGGTTGCAATTTGCAGGGGATAATGCTGCCCACATCTTGTTTACGTCACTTGAAAGTGAGAATAGGTGTTCGCATGGCATGGTTATAGCTGAGGTCATAAGATATTTACATGCCAGATGCGCTAAAGATTAACATAACATAAGAACGGTCG
Organism: Gopherus flavomarginatus; assembly: GCF_025201925.1. Classification (NCBI taxonomy): domain Eukaryota; kingdom Metazoa; phylum Chordata; order Testudines; family Testudinidae; genus Gopherus; species Gopherus flavomarginatus. Next base: position 305,675,971 of record NC_066617.1, read on the forward strand.
TACCAGATCTGACCAAAGATCCATCTAGCCTAGTATCTGTGTACCGACAGTGGCCAGTGCCAGGTGCCCCAAAGGGAGTAAACCTAACAGGCAATGATCAAGTGGTCTCTCTCCTGCCATCCATCTCCATCCTCTGACAAACAGAGGCTAGGGACACCATTCCTTACCCATCCTGGCTAATAGCCATTTATGGACTTAACCACCATGAATTTATCCATTTCTCTTTTAAATTCATATGTCCCTTCATGCTTCAACCACCTTGATGACGGATTCTGCTTGACAATGATCCAAAGCAGAACAGACTGACGCATGTTCATTTTCATCATCTGAGTCATATGCCACCAGCAGAAGGTTGATTTTCTTATTTGATGATTCGGGTTCTGTAGTTTCCACTTCTGTGTGTTGCTCTTTTAAGACTTCTGAAGGAATGCTCCACACCTTGTCCCTCTCAGATTTTGGACAGCATTTCAGATTCTTAAACCTTGGATTGAGTGCTGTTGCTATTTTCAGAAATCTCACATTGGTACTTCTTTGCGTTTTTTCAAATCTGCTGTGAAAGTGTTCTTAAAATGAACATGTGCTGGGTAATTATCTGAGATTGCTATAACATGAAAAATATGGCAGAATGTGGGTGAAACAGAAGAGGAGACATACAATTCTCCCCCAAGGAGTTCAGTCACAAATTTAATTAATGCATTATTTTTTTAACGAGCATCATCAGCATGGAAGAATGTCCTCTGGAATGGTGACCAAAGCATGAAGGGGCATTTGAATGTGTAGCATATCTGGCACGTAAATGCTTTGCAATGCCAGCTACAAAAGTGCAATGCAGACGCCTGTTATCACTTTCAGATGACATTGTAAATAAGAAACAGGCAGCAGTATCTCCTGTAAATGTAAACAAACTTGTTTATCTTAGAGATTGGCTGAATAAAGGGTTGGACTGAGTGGACTTGTAGGCTCTAAAGTTTTACATTGTTTTGCTTCTGAGTGCAGTTATGTAACAAAAAAATCATTTGTAAATTAAACTTTCACAATGAAGAGATTGCACTACAGTACTTCTATGAGGTGAATTGAAAAATACCAATTTTTTTGTTTATCATTTTTACAGTGCAAATATTTGTAATAAAAAGAATAATATAAAGTGAGTACTGTACACTTTGTATTCTGTGTTGTAATAGAAATCAATAAATTTGAAAATGTAGAAAAACATCCAAAATATTTAATAAATTTCAGTTGGTATTCTATTGTTTAACAGTGCAATTAATCACAATTTTTTCATCACAATTAATTTTTTGCATTAATCATGTGAGTTAACGGTGATTAATCAACAGTCTGATAAAATATATATACATCTAGGCTTGGAAGGATTATATTTTTATCAATAATGTTAATTTCACTGTAGTCACACAATTGAACAAAAATTATTTCTATCAATAGCAATTGTAATAAACAAGGCAAAGTGAGAAACATGCCGCTCAATAACTTCTTGGAATTTATTTCAGGACATTTACTTTGTATATTTTGGCGTGATGTTAACAATTTATCTAACAGCTAGAAAAGCTTTAAATATTTTAATCTCAAAATCTATTGTCACTAATTTCTCTTAACTGTGAAAGCTGAAATGAATAAAAATAAAAGAAAATGCTGACAAACTGATATTATCTTTCAAAATTATATAAAAACATTAAAAATTGAATTCTGCCAATCCCACTTATATCAGATTGTATCTCTCTACTTCTATCCTGAGATGCCCCTTGTTAGGTCTCAATCCTGCAGACATTTCAACACTAGTAATTTGCTTAGGTGAGTCCATCTTGGGGACTATTATACTTTATCAGGCACAATTGTAGTTCATGTGGAAATGTCCAACAGAAAATTCCCTTGATGGAGAGGACCTCTCTCTGGAACACATATGCCTCATTTGGGCCTTGTATTTCTATCCCCCACATTAGGTATAGGAGATAGGAGGGGAGCACACAGAGAGTGAGAAGAAGGCATATCAGAGCTTCACTTCGCCAGTGGCAGAAGTCAGAGCTGCACAAAAGCAGCTTCTGTTCCAGATGGGGCTAGGGACGGCCCTGGGAATCAGGGGACTGGAACCAGCTTGTTGACGTTGCCCCATCTTCCTGTGCCAAACAGAGCTCCAGCTTAGAAGAGAATAAAACCCTTTCAGTCTATTCCTGTCAATATGCACATTAGTCATGTGAATAGCCCTGGATGTGTAAAGTTACTCACATGCTAAGTGTTTGCAGGATCTGGGCCCCATTTCATAAACACAACCACAAAGTCTCACTTAGTGGTGGAAGAGCAAACAGCTATGTGAAAGAGTGTGTGTGTGTGTGTGTGTGTATTCAATTGTCAATGTGTAGAAAAAGTACTCAAGCTGCTCTGCATCAAGGGAGTATTATTTAACCTACTGTCATTATAACTGATACAAACTGATTAAATCAAGCACGTCTGATACAAAGAATGTTTATGATTCACATTTATTAAAATGATTCCATCAACCTTTTCTTCTCTCTGACCTAAGCCAGCTTTCTACTAGTCCTTGTGATGTCTCTGAGGAGGAAGTTCATTCCAATCACATTACAGCATTCTGAAGAGTGACTTCTCACTTCCTGAGAACGTCATTCCAAATCACTAAGGCCAGGTCTATACTAAAGAGTTAAGTTGACCCAGTTACATCACTCAGGGGTGTGAAAAGTGCACACCTCTGAGCAATATACTTGAGCCAATATATCCTGGTGTAGACAACACTAGGTTGACAGAAGAATTCTTCCTTCAGCCTAATTACCTCCTCTCAGGATTAACTATAGCAATGAGAGAACCCCTCCTGTCACTATAGTGCAGGTCTACACTGAGGCACTACAGCAGTGCAGCTGCAGCGTTACCTCTGTAGCGATTCAAGTGTAGGCATAGCCTAAGAAACAACACTGCTGTTGTGGTTCTGTTTTTGTAAAATAGTAGACAACTTAAATGATGTGGTTTAGACAGTTTAATTTTCTGCGCTTGTGAAAAGGTGCTCAAGTTACTTGTGTTTGGAAGTAAGGGCTAATTCCCTATGTATATATAGGTGTGCATACCACATATGGATGTGTGTGTATGTAGGTCTGTATGTATGTATATCTGTGCATTATTTCCTCCATGAAGGCAGCAAGCTAGTTTGTCTTTTGTTTGAAAGAATGCACACTGCTTGCCTTTCTTAGTTTAAAACAACAAACGACAAACAAATTGTGTAAAATAAATACTGGTGAATTCAAAAGAACCAGTCATTAAAAATAATGGCTAATAATTAATTATTAATTATGGGGAGGAAAGACTGTTTGCAGTTGCCTCAGGCTTGACAAGCTGTCATGAATACCTGCCAAGGCTGCCAGGCTTACCAGGCTCCTGGGTAGTTACCATGTTAAGCACAGAAAGTTAAATGAAATTTCCAGGAACCTGGAGAATAGCATTTGGACAGAAGAGAAACTTTTATTTTTCCCTCTGTGTTTTTTTTTTGTTTCTTATTTTTGGCAAAAGATAGAAGATAATAGAAAATCTGTTTAACAGACAGTAAGTGGCACATTAACTGTGGAGCAGCTAATAGATTCTTACAACAGTGCCCCAAGAAAACAATTTGGAAAGCCAATAATCACAAAGGGATAAACTCCTTCCCTCATAAATATATCTTGTATAAATGTAAATGATAAAAAGTGATAGAAGACAAACAATAATGGAAATCATGGTGTATAGAATACTGTGTCGGTGCAGCCATTACTGCAGACTTACATCTGGAGTAACATCTGCTGATGCAGTGTACCTGTTATGTGGAGGGTAGTGGTCACTGGCCCCATGCAAGCCTGGACTCAGTAGCCCTCCACTGTCCCCCTCCCAATGCTCCGTTCCCTTCTGGCAAGTTATGAAGAGTTGATGCCTTTTGACCTTAGCTTTCATTCCACTCAAATCCTGGCAAGCAGGATCAGTGCTTATCTCTTAAGATACCCCAGTCACTCAAGCATACCTTCCCCAGAACTCTATCTTCATGGGTACTCTAGTTTATATTTGCTGTACTCCCTTCTGGAGTACAGCAAAATAGAGACAATGGATTTCAGGAAGGCAGATTTTGGTAAGCTCAGAGAGCTGATAGGTAAGGTCCCATGGGAATCAAGACTGAGGGGGAAAAACGACTGAGGAGAGTTGGCAGTTTTTCAAAGGGACGCTATTAAGGGCCCAAAAGCAAACTATTCCGTTCGGTAGGAAAGATAGAACATGTGGTAAAATACCACCTTGGCTTAACCATGAGATGTTGCATGATCTAAAAAATAAAAAGGAGTCATTTAAAAAGTGGAAACTAGGACAAATTACAAAGGATAAATATAGGCAAACAGCACAGGAATGCAAGATTAGAAATGCAAAGGCACAAAATGAGCTCAAACTAGCTATGGGAATAAAGAGAAATAAGAAGACTTTTAATCAATACATTAGAAGCAAGAGGAAGACCAAAGACAGGGTAGGCCCACTGCTCAGAGAGGAGGGAGAAACAGTAACAGGAAACTTGGAAATGGCAGAGATGCTTAATGACTTCTTTGTTTTGGTCTTCACCGAGAAGTCTGAAGGAATGCCTAACATAGTGAATGCTAATGGGAAGGGGGTAGGTTTAGAAGAGAAAATTAAAAAAGAACAAAATAAAAATCTCTTAGAAAAAAGTTAGATGCCTGCAAGTCACCAGGACCTGATGAAATGCATCCTAGAATACTCAAGGAGATAACAGAGGAGGTATCTGAGCCTCTAGCTAGTATTTTTGGAAAATCATGGGAGACAGAAGAGATTCCAGAAGACTGGAAAAGGATAAACATAGAGCTCATCTACAAAAAAGGAAATAAAAACAACCCAGGAAGCTACAGACCAGGTAGTTTAACTTCCGTGCCAGGGAAGATAATGGAGCAAGTAATTAAGGAAATCATCTGCAGACACTTGCAAGGCAGTAAAGTGACAGGGAATAGCCAGCATGGATTTGTAAAGAACAAATCATGTCAAACTAATCTGATAGCTTTCTTTGATAGGAAAACCAGTCTTGTGGATAAGGGAGAAGTGGTGGATGCGGTATACCTAGACTTTAGTAAGGCATTTGATACGATCTTACATGATATTCTTATCGATAAACTAGGTAAATACAACTTAGATGCGGGTTCTGTAAGGTGAGTGCATAACTGGCTGGATAACCATACTCAGAGAGTAGTTATTAATGGTTTCCAATCCTGCTGGAAAAGTATAACGAGTGGGGTTCTGCAGGGGTCTGTTTTGGGACCAGTTCTGTTCAATATCTTCATCAACGACTTAGATATTGGCATAGAAAGCACGCTTATTAAGTTTGCAGATGATACCAAACTGGGAGGAATTGCAACTGCTTTGGAGAATAGGGTCAAAATTCAAAATGATCTGGACAAATTGGACAAATGGTCTGAGGTAAACAGGATGAAGTTTAATAAAGACAAATGCAAAGTTCTCCACTTAGGAAGGAACAATTAGTTCACACATACAGAATGGGAAGAGACTGTCTAGGAAGGAGTACGGCAAAAAGGGATCTAGGGGTTATAGTGGACCACAAGCTAAATATGAGTCAACAGTGTGATGTTGTTGCAAAAAAAGCAAACGTGATTCTGGGATGCATTAACAGGTGTGTTGCGAGCAAGACACGAGAAGTCATTCTTCACCTCTACTTTGCTCTGGTGAGGCCTCAGCTGGGGTATTGTGTCCAGTTCTGGGCACCGCATTTCAAGAAAGATGTGGAGAAATTGGAGAGGGTCCAGAGAAGAGCAACAAGAATGATTAAAGGTCTAGAGAACATGACCTGTGAAGGAAGGCTGAAAGAATTGGGTTTGTTTAGTTTGGAAAAAGAGAAGACTGAGAGAGGACATGATAGCAGTTTTCAGGTATCTAAAAGTGTGTCATAAGGAGGTGGGAGAAAACTTGTTCATCTTAGCCTCTAAGGCTAAAACAAAAAGCAATGGGCTTAAACTGCAGCAAAGGAGGTTTAGGTTGGACATTAGGAAAAAGTTCCTAACTGTCAGGGTGGTTAAACATTGGCATAAACTGCCTAGGGAGTTTGTGGAATCTCCATCTCTGGAAATAATTAAGAGTAGGTTAGATAAATGTCTATCAGGGATGGTCTAGATAGTATTTGGTCCTGCCATGAGGGCAGGGAACTGGACTCGATGACCTCTCCAGGTCCCTTCCAGTCCTGAATATTTTAACCCTTCATGGACACATAACTGTTGAAGTAAGTAACCCTCAGACTTTCCAGAGAAATTTCTAAACCAATCATATTTTACTCAAAGGCAAAGCCCCAAAGTCACACAATTTTTAGTCAAAAAACAACAAACACCTGTATGCAGTTCCACCCCCTAGTGTCCTCATCATTCTTGAGTGTTCTTTGTGTTTCAGTCAGTGCCTTTAGGTTCCCTCTCCTCACACCTGCTCCCATGGCTCAGTCTTGTTATCATGGACTCTCTTCTAACTCCTGCAACAAGTTGTCCTTAGCTTGTTTAGGCCCACCAGTCATAAGGCTCCGTCTTAACTCAGTGAGAATGTCTCTCGTTAACAGCAATTCTAATACCTTTTATCTTTGTCCCTTCTTTTCTGCTGAGTCATTTCCGCTGTTGCAACCCCACACCTTGCAGATAACCTGAGAAGAACTGAGTTCTCTTAAGCTGCAGCCTTCTCATCATTCTCTAGCATGTAGCTCTTTGAACTGAAGACCAGTCAGGTTAATGATCTTATTTGTTCCTGTAGAATATTCCTAGCCCAGGTCTGGGGGGGGGTATATGACACAAATGGCTGATTCAGTATGCAGTGAGATGTTCAGTGATGCAGCAATTTCATAAAATTCATTCGTAAGGTTTACTTAGATACATTTCCCAAACTGCCACACCAGGTAATTCTGCCTCTATATTGTCTGGAGATTTCCTCAACTGAAGAGAGTCCTCAAGTCTGGTTAAGCTGGTTTACAAGCCTATTTTGCATTGCAAAGTTTAAAATGGGTTAGCCCTGTCTTCTCTGTCAGACAAACAGTTTTCTCCATTGGTTGATGAACAATCAAGGGTGACAACTGACAAGGATTGTCAACAATGGGTCATTTTCCAAGTATCAGTGGACCCTTAGACTATTGTGTGTGGAAGTAGCTAATTTGCAGGCTGCTGTTTCACTGACTGTGAAAGATGATTGGTCTAGAAGCAATTCTTCTGGTTACAAGCCTTGTCTACACTAGGGATGAAATCCTGGTCCTATAGAAATAAATAGCAGATTTGTCACTGACTTCAACAGGGCCAGGTTTTCTTGCTAGATATTGAAAAATGTAAAGGTAAAATGTCAAATACAGAGAATGCCATAGTAGGTATGGGTATTGGGTATTTTGATAGTGCCATTGGGTCAAATAATAAACCAACCCCACATCTTTTGATTTATTAACCTTGTAACTGAGCCAACATCTGGCAAACTAAAAGTAATTTTCTAAACAATAAGTTAACATGAGCTTCCCCCTATTAACAGCAAAACAATATTTAGAAGACATTGTGACACTTGATACAAAGGGAAATATGAGAGATTCTGGGAGTAAGCATACCATATGCTACTGTATGTACAGCATTATAAAAAACGTAAAGGTGAAACAATTAATCAAAATAAAAACAAGTGCCAGGTTCCCAAAACACAATTTTCAGTTCAGCGTACTATAGCTAATAGAAATAGCGCAAGAGGGAACTTTTTAAAAGCACAAGAAAAATCTTAGAAGGAGCATATCCTCCAGAGGGCTTTATGGGTAAAGAGTAAGCTGTACATATTGTAACTGAAGAAATAGTAGCCCGAAAAACAAACTAGCACTGCTTTTATTTTTATTTATAAAAGATGTCTTAATGGACTGGATAAATCTAAATATATACCTAGTTTTCAGTAGTGAAGAATGTGCATGTGCATAACTCCCATACCCAGAACATAATATACATGGCCAAATTCTGCTATGATTTACAGTCTCTGGAACACAAATGGGATCCATCTGGATTGTACCATGTGTAGAATTTCTCCCTGCCCCTGAAACCTCCATGCGACCGCAGCATGTTTCAGTGCTTACATAAGGAAGGACATGCTCTCAGACAATTAAAGAAAAGCCCACCCAGCTTGCAAAACAGAGATTGAGAACAAAGAATTAACCTTCTTGCCTTCCTTATGTGCAAGCATTTTCTTGTCATTTTTGTCATAAACAGATAGTTAAGGGTTAATAGAACAGGAGTACTTCATGTCTCTTTTGTCTGTAAAGGGCTAACAAGTTCAGTGAGCCTGGCTGTCATCTGACCAGAGGACCAATCAGGGGACAGGATACTTTCAAATCTTCAGGGAGGGAAGTTTTTGTGTGTGCTGTTAGTTTTTGGTTGTTGTTCACTCTGGGGGCTCAGAGGGACCAGACGTGCAACCAGGTTTCTCTCCAATCTTCCTGATACAGGTTCTTATAGATTCAAAATAGTAAGTACTAGATGATAAGGCGAGTTAGGCTTATGTTTGTTTTCTTTATTTGCAAATGTGTATTTGGCTGGGAGGAGTTCAAATTTGTATTTTGCTGAAAAGATTTTAATTTGTACTTGTATACTTAGGCTGGGAGGGTATTCCCAGTGTCTATAGCTGAAAGACTCTGTACCTATTCCATCTTAAATTTACAAAGATAATTTTTACTGTTTTTTCTCTCTTTAATTAAAAGCTTTTCTTGTTTAAGAACCTGATTGTTTTTTTTATTCTGGTGAGTCCCCAGGGGACTGGTTCTGGATCCACCAGGGAATTGGTGGGGAGAAAGGAGGGAAGGGGGAGAGAAAGGTTAATTTTCTCTCTGTGTTAGGATTACTTTCTCTCTCAGGGAGAGTCTGGGAGGGGGAGAGAGAACGGGGGGAAGGTGAATTTTCCTCTCTGTTTTAAGATTCAAGAAGTTTGAATCACAGTGATCTTCCAGGGTAACCCAGGGAGAGGAAGCCTGGGAGAGGCAACGGTGAGGGAAAGGGTTTACTTTCCTTTTGTTAATATCTAGAGGGTGTGAGTCTTGGGGGTTGCCGGGCAAGGTTTTGGGGGGACCAGAATGTACCAGGCACTGAAATTCCTGGTTGGGGGCAGCGCAACAAGTACTAAACTGGTAATTGAGCTTAGAGGAATTCATGCTGGTACCCCATCTTTTGGACGGTAAGGTTCAGAGTGGGGAATTACACCATGACAATTTTTATTCCTTTTTTTTAGTTGGTTATCATTTGCCTGGTCTTGTTTCATTACAGATTATGTTTCTAGTCTTCATTTTGGTTACTGACATATAGTTCTTTGAGATGAGCATAGGTTCTCATTGTTAAAGCCCTTCTGTTAGCATTTGTACATTTTTCCATTGTGTTACAGAGTTGGGTGTAACATTTATTTCCCTACTTCTGCAGGTTCTTCAATTTATCACAAAGGATCCACTCTCTATGCTCTCTCCCTCCTCACAGATTTGCTCTCTCTTTCTCAATCCAGGTCAGAAGCATTGAGAATTTGCTCTTGTCAGCCGCTGTGCTTTTATTTTATAGTTGCTGACCACACAGCCATTTGGGAGTTGTTGTTAAATCACTCCTCCCAGGGCCACTCAATCTGCATGTGCTATTATTATTAGAAAAGTCTGAAAGTGCACAAAATGGATACATATGATACTGAAAGCAGTCAAAATAAGCCCAAGTCCCCTTTTGTAGGGACATAACTTTCTGGTATTCTTCACAGTTGCACATGCACATTCTTCACTACTGAAAATCAGCTATGGATCCTTCTCCCCAGTCCTCTCAGTTTACTTGCATACAATTTCCACATGTAGCCTTCTGAAAAGACCTTTTTTATTTTTCCCTGAAGGCTGTCATAGTCATGTCAAACAGAGGGTTATATTTTGATGTCAGACAGTGGAATGTGGGATTTATTAATCTCACATGAAAAATACTGCTAGCAACAATGCTTTTTAAAAAGCAATCCTGTCCTCACTGCAGATTTTAAGTGTATAAAAATGGTTGGCTATTGTTGAGATAGAAATATAAATGACACTGAGGGCAATCCATTGCTGCCATGCATAGACATTTGCCAGCAGCAGTAACAGCGAATCTTGTGCTTTGAATTGCATAATGCATACCTTGTTTTCTGTGCAGACAGGAGTGTCCTGAAAATATCTCTCAACAAATTTCTACACTATAACTCTGTTGTGGCTGGCTGGACCTGCCAACTGAGATTACTTCTCTTGTTCTGTCTTTGTCTCACCTTCTGGCAGTTGTTCCTCTCCCCAGATATTTCTGTTTGGCTCTTTGTTTCATGAGGAACTTTAGCAATAATTCTAGCAAATTAGACTACAAACAGTTCTGTTCAACATGCTACAAGGCTCCGACTAAAATCCACAAAAGAAAGGAAATTCAACCCTACAGCAGGGCTTAAACCTACGTCTATTTCAGTTATTTATTTATATATAAATTTATAATATAAATAAGTACTATATTTGCTATGTTACTATATATATATATATATATATATATATATATATATATATATATATATATATATATATATATATATATATATATAAACAATTATAGTACTGCCCATGTGCTATTCATACCTCACTCTATTATATCATCCTGTACCCCTCCCTACACACACTTATATAGTCATGCATATTTTAGATGACATGTCCCAAATCTGGTGTGTCAGGAGCAGCTGGTGGGTAGGACACATGACGTGCAGTCAGGAGATCTGAGTTCTCTTTCCTTTCTCCACTACTAACTTAACATTGAGGAAGTCACTGATATTACTGAAAATAGACAAATCACTCAAGCTCTCTGTGTGTTAGTTTCCTCACATCCACAATGAAGATAATGATACTTACCTTTGAAAAGCACTTTGAGATCTGTGAATGAAAATTACTATATTGTGTAACAATTTACAGTACTCAAGAGTAGTCCTCTGTGAAGTCTATGGGAGCACTCACATAAGGTATGACTCAGCATAAACAAAGCTGGTAGAACTAGGTGCAATATAAGTATGTTATAAAATGATAAAATATTATTTATTATTTAATCATCTCACTAAAAGTGTGGCACACACTAAGGCAGAGGGCAATCAAAGAAGTGAAAGCTGAATCCAAAATGTTATGCAGCAATTTTTCATGCAGTGCAATGAATGGAGCAACGTCAAATAGGTCTGCTGTGTGTTAGTGGACAGCACAGTGTGAAAAAGCATGGTTTATGCACCCATGGACATTTTGAAGGGGTTGGAAGTGGAAAGGGGTATCATTTCCCAATGAAATGGGTGTGTTGCATATATATGGGAGATTCAGGGTCCAAACCTTCTAGGAGCTGTAACAGGTTTTACCCCAGGTTGCCGTCGAGTTGCTGAGCATGAAAAATGTTAAAGCTGGTCAAACATTTCAAAAAAGGGATACATTTTCCAGAAAACGATCGTGAAAAATGTTTTCCATTTTTCTACCAGCTCTAATTCTGATTCATTACCTCAACATCTGAGGATACTGACTGTCCCCGAACCTCTAATACCCCACTGATTTATCTTTTATAGAGGATATGATTACTTTAACATGCGTATCCATCAATGATTGGGGTAAGGCTCATTGCAAGTCATTCAGGCCCTAGTTCTGCCACTCTTGCTCACAACCAGCTATGCTTTACTTGGAGACCTGTAAAAATCCGCTTCAGATCCATGTGATTCCTTTTGAAGTAAGGTATTATTCAGAGTTTAGTAAGGATAGTAGAATCTGGCCTTGGGATAGCAAAAGATGAACTGGCCTCTAGTGAAGAAAGGTGAGACCATTTCCACAATTATATTCTGCTTTACTGATTGGGAAAGTATTTTTGTTATTACTTTTTACTCATATTACCCAGACAGTGATTTTAACCTTTCCTCCTTGGCACCATTGTTCTGGGCTCTGTTTGGCTCCTATGTCATTATTCAATTTTGCTTTCTTGAGTTCATTTATGACACCCTGAGGAGATATACATAAGGCTATTTTCTGACCTCCTGTGTTACCATGGAATACCCTATGTTCAGTCAACTTTGAGACCTTATCTTCTCTTGATTATACTTGTAATTACTAAGCTCCTTTCCCCTCCACTTATAACCCCCAGCAAACCAGGCTTAAGTTGTGCTGCTCAGCTTCTCAATGCTGACAGTACATTTTCCCGCTCTGTAACATATGGTGCATTTCAAGTAACTGCACAATATTCTGAGCACTGGAGGTGATAGGGCCTCTGATCAGAAAAAATCCTCTCCTATTTGTTTGAGAATATTTGAGCCACGGGTGTATAACACATGCATATTGTAATGCTCCCTACAGTCCTTTGGATACAAGATTACACCAGAGCAGATTCAATCCCATATTGATATGGTAACTACAGTTAATCCCACAAATGCACAGGTTGTTTCACCTTTTGGGGTTACACTCATGGCTTTCAGTTCAGACCCAAGTCCTTAGTAAATTAGTTCCCTTTTCAGCTTTGTGCTAAACTGTGCTAAATTTGCTTGTAGTCAGTGTGAATATATATTTATGTATTTGATGCTGTGAAGTTATATATATATATATATACATACACATACATGTATATATACGTGTGTGTGTATATATATATATATATATATATATATACACATACACACACATACACACACATACATATATACACACACACATACACACACATATATATATATATATACACATACACACATATATACACACACAACAGATGCAGTAGTTCCCTTCAACTCATTAGAGCAATTGGAATTTGTTATTTCTTTTGTGCCACTGATATTACATCTGGGACAACCCCTCACCCCCGGAAATAAAGTTCAGCCACTTAGAGTAAACAAAAATGTTTTTTGGTCTATCAGGGCCATTGTCACTAACCAAATGATTTATCTGTTGAACAGCACTATGTAGAGGCTTATCTTCTTAAAAATGAACCAGCTCTCCCACACTATGCCTTGGAGACAGCCCTAAAGACCTAAGACATTCACATGTTAAGGTCAGGAGATAAGGAGAAAGTGAAAAAAATTTAGAAAAATTATTTGTCCACCGTCATGGACATCACAGAAGCAGTAGCTTTTCTTTTTAAATGAAATAAAAGCTGCTAGTCTCAACATATTTTTACTTATTTCAGGTTTTTGTTGTTCAGCTCACTTTTGTTCAGTGATTCACTTCATTTTTAATGGTTCACTGAGTTGGGACAACAGTAAAATGCACAATAGATGTGCTTTATGTGTTTTCCTGCTTTCTTGTGTTGGGATGAATTTGGTGAAATGTATTGCTTCTGAAAACAATCAAGAGGCACTAATAGCCCTGGCTAAAACCAGGTAGGCAAGGAGAAGGGTCTACACAGGTTTCGGCAAGCAGCTCTCTCAAGGTAGCTCAATTACCAGCAGTCCCCCTGCTCTCGCCATCCAAAACATGCTGTGAGAAATGTAAGCACTCAATTTCTGATTGTTAATCTGCCAAATAGAATTTGAAACCTGAAATTCGCAAAAAGAACAGGAGTACTTGTGGCACTTTAGAGACTAACAACGTTATTTGCGCATAAGCTTTTGTGGATATTAATTCAAGTTCATCAGTTTCTCCTTGAAGTTGCTGGCACATGATGGTATATATCACATTGGTAGATGTGCAAGTGAATAAGCCCTTAGGATGGCATGGCTGATGTGATTAGGTCCTATGATGGTATCAGTTGAATAGATATGCAGACAGAGCTGGCATCAGGCTTTGTTGCAAGGATAGGTTCCTGGGTTAGTAACTCTTTGATGAAGCACTGGAGAGGTTTTAGCTGGGGGCTGAAGGTGATCATGTGCCAGCAATGCCCCTCTGCCATGTACATTGGCCAAACCGGACAGTCTCTATGTAAAAGAATAAATGGACACAAATCTGACATCAGGAATCATAACATTAAAAAACCAGTAGGAGAACACTTCAACCTCTCTGGTCACTCAGTAACAGACCTGAAGATGGAAATTTTGCAACAGAAAAGCTTCAAAAACAGACTTCAAGTAGAAACTGATGAACTTGAATTAACATGCAAAAGAGATACCATTATCTTTGGCTTGAATAGAGACTGGGAATGGCTGAGTCATTACACAGATTGAATCTATTTCCCCATATTAAGTATCCTCACACCTCTTGTCAACTGTCTGAAATGGGCCATCTTGATTATAACTAGAAAAGTTTTTTTTTCTCCTGCTGATTATAGCTCATCTTAATTAATTAGCCTCTTAGAGTTGATATGATTACTTCCAGCTTTTCATGTTCTATATGTATTTATATCTCCTTACTATATGTTCCATTCTATGCATCTGAAGAAGTGGGGTGTAGCCCACGAAAGCTAATGGTCAAATAACATTGTTAGTCTCTAAGGTGCCACAAGTACTCCTGTTCTTTTTGCAAATACAGACTAACACGGCTGCTACTCTGAAATAGGTAATATATATTTTTATGGGTGAAAATTCTTCACAGTAAACACTCTCATCTAGTTGACTGAAGAAAAAGAATACCAGATCACATTGCTATTTTCAGGTTTATATAGAACAGGCATTAGCAGCTCAATTCATGGATATATCAAGCAATAATATGAAAAATCAGACAAAATATTGGAAGGGATATGCTTCTACTGAACCATTATCTTCCTATGTCAATGGCTGAACTGATAAAAATCTTTTGAAAGGGTCATTAGTAGCACTAACTGCAGCACTACCTACAGCCATCTCATTACTGAAACATTGCAAGCTCCTTGACAACAGAATGTTCCTCAATTTCCCAACTGGTGAAAATTGGCTGACTGTGCCAGTTGTGGACCATTGTCTCTGGAATCACAGGTACACTGTAGTTGCATTTTATTTAGATGTTTCTGTCTTAATTGAGTATTTAGTTTTGAAGCAGCAAAACTCTTTAAAATGACCAGGGGAAAACTAGTGTGGTGTGTGTGTAGGGGGGGATTAATTAAAGTCAGACTTTCTTAGCATTTCTTTTTTTGCCACTTTTCTTGGAAGCTTACATTGTTGAAATGAGCACTTAACTCATAGAGGGACAAACATCCATCCTTTGTGCAGAGCGAAAAGGGGTAACAGTCATTTTGTATGAAGGAAAAGTAGCCAAATTTACACCCAAAATAACAATATTACCATTGTTGGGTCTAAACTTTTGGTGAACTTTGGGGAGCCAAAACACACCCAGACTGACTGTCTCTGCATAATCCTTCCTGAACCCTTTTGAACAAAGCACTGACCTGCAAACTACTCATGACACCCCCTTTCCCTAGTAGCCATTAGCCTTTATCTCTATGCATTTACTTGTTAACTTGCTTTTCCTGTAAAATCTTGATTGATTATGCATGACCATTATCTTTTGTTAATCACTTCGTTTACTTCTGTGTATAAATATTGATGCTCACCCCTAATAAAGGGGCCACACTTAATCTAAAGCTTTTTAGAGCTAAGGATAGTGTGAGCCCGTTGATCAACGCATTGGTGTCTGGTCTCTGACAGAATTGTGTGCCCCATACCAACTCCGCACGAACTCGGGTGCTGGAGAGGTGAGTGAGGACTTGCTTTATTACCTAACAATTTGGGGGCTCGTCCGGGATTCCTTCTGGTGCGGTACCTCTGTCCAGTGGTCAGACCACTCATATATGAATTGGCAAGGCGCCACAGGAGATTTCTCCCAGCCAATTCAATATTGAGGGGTCGTGTATTGGACAGCAGGGTAAACGCCAGTTGGAGGGCTCCTGTCAGACACCATGGGTCAAGGGACTAGCGTGCCTCTTGAGAGTCCGTTGGGGATTGTAAATAAGTTATGGAACGAAGGGAAACTCCCAGTACAGACAGGAATGTCTAGGAAGAAGTTGTACACACTATGTGTAAGGAATTGGACTGGGTATACCGCGGTATTGGCCGACCCGGAGATGAGGTGGCCTTCGTATGGCTCTTTCGAACAGGCTGCCTTAAGAGGAGTAAAGAGCCAGATCGAAAAAGACCATCCGGGACAGTTATGTTACTGGTTTTGTTGGGACACAGCAGCAGAGCTGTGGAAATCTTTAAAAATTATGGCAGTCAGGTACTCTCCCGAGAGTGAACCCCCTCCAGGTTATTTCGATGAAGGGTGTAGACCACGGCGTGTTTTGACTCGTCAGCTGGTCCCCTCTGCACCTGCCCCTATTCCTCCGCAGGGGGACTCTCTCCATGTAGCAGAGGGGAATTTGCAGAATCCCAGATTGGAATTTCTGCAGAAGGATGAGGAGGAAATGGAGGGGCAAACCTCGGGAGGAGTAGTTACTAGGCTAATGTCCAAACAGATACAGCAGGGTGCATGCCCCCCCCCTTGAGGATAGCCCAGAGGATGTCCCCGTCAAATCTCTTGCGAGTAATAAAAGTATAGTTAGAGAGATGTCTTTACAGGTGCACGATCAACCTTATATGAGCAATGATGGACGGTTACAACATGCTAATATTGTGGAATATAAAGGATGGCTAGAATGGGATTTGAAAGAGTGGGGACGGTTGTCAGGGTCTTTTGGGGAGACTCCCCGAAAGATCATAGAACTTCTAGAAAGATTGTTTTTAAGTTATAATCCTACTTATACGGATGTGGATCAGTTGTTAAATAGAGTTTTGACCGGAGAGGAACATAGTAGATTGTGGATGGCAGAAAGGACATGGGGAGATAGCAATGCAGTTAATCTTACTTGGATGGATAGGCGGGATCTGGCCGCTGGCTGGAATCCCCTAGACTGGACTCAGCCAAGGCTGACTCAGCTGCGAACAGTTCGAGAGCGATTGTTCACCCACTCGCCTAATCAGGCTAAGTTCATGCAGATTCGGCAGGAGTCTGATGAGCCGCCCAGAAAGTTCTGGTCGAGACTATTGGAGGGGGCCCGAATGTTCACTCAGATGGATCCTGAGAGAGAAGCAGACCACCCTACTCTTATTTCGTTTTTTGTGAATCAGTCGGTGCCCCCTGTAAGGGATTACTTCTTAAAGTTTCGCCCTGGTTGGGGAGGTGAGTCAGTCACTTCAGTGTTGAACGTAGCTGATTTTGCCTGGGAGAAAGAAAGGGAAAGTAGTAAAAAGAAAGAGAAAAAGGAAGAATATAAGCTGATGGCTTTAGCTTTTCACGGTGGTGTTCGAGGCAAAGGCCGTGGCCGTGGCAGGGGATTCCAGGGTGCTCGGGGAAGAGGGTCCTGGCGACCCCAGCCATCAGGAAATTGTTTTCAGTGCGGACAGCCCGGTCACTTTAAACGTGAATGCCCCTGGGGACGCCCAGAGGGTCTGGTTGCGTCCGCAGATGCTTACACAAGTGAGGAATACACCCCTGCACCACCAGCTCAGCCCATTCCCCAGGCCTGGATCAACTACCGGAAACAGCAGCAGCCGCAGCAAACTCAGCCTCCTCAATGACGGTACCCCAGGGGCGAAGACAAACAATGTGATGGTCTTATTTCCTTAATGTCTCTAGCCGGCTCCTTTCTCACTTTCTCCCCTCCCAGCAAAGAGCCTCGTTTAACCCTTTCAGTCCAGGGACTGCCTGTCTCTTTCCTCATTGATACTGGGGCTACTTTCTCTCTTTTAAATCATGCCCCCTCTCCCTGGCTATCCTCTGAGGTTAAAACTGCGACTGGGGTGGAGGGCAACCCACAGTCTCTGGGACTCACTTTGCCTTTGAATGTTATTTATGCTGATAAATGTTTTCCTCACCGTTTTCTTTTTTCCCCAGCTTGTCCGATCCCTTTGATGGGCCGGGATTTACTCTGTAAGCTTGAGGCTACTTTAACCTGCACTCCTGAAGGGGTAGGATTATTGATGACAGTGTTAGGAGATTCGGCCCCTACTCAGGGTAATTGGGAAACACCCCCCTCTCTCTCCCCTGACCTCACTGACTTGCCTTCAACCCTCTGGGGAATTTCTGACACTGATGTTGGCCTGCTCCTTTCGGCAGAGCCCGTAAGGATTCAGGTGAAGCCTTCCTTAACCCCCCCGTCAGTCCCTCAATACCCCCTGTCGCTGGAAGCCCGGGAGGGCATCCGCCCCATTATCGAGGGATTCATTGCACAAAAGCTAGTCCGCCCTCAGCGCACTCCCTGTAACACCCCTATACTGCCTGTCAAAAAGCCTCCTAAAAAGGACGGAGACCCTGTTCGTTGGCGCTTTGTACAGGATCTACGAGTTGTTAATCAGTATGTGGTCCCTCTTCATGCAGTAGTTCCTGACCCAGCTACTATCATCAGCCAAATCCCCTGGGATGCTGAGTGGTTCACTGTTATTGACTTAAAATCAGCTTTTTTCAGCATTCCTCTGCACCCAGACTCTCAGTATCTCTTTGGTTTCACCTGGGAGGGACAAAGTTATGTCTGGCAACGACTTTCTCAAGGCTACAGAGACAGCCCCACGATTTTCAGCCAGTGCCTCCGCCACGACTTGGAAGGTTTCACCAGTCCGCAGGGATCCACATTGGTCCTATACGTAGATGACATCCTATTAGGTAATCGCGAAGAAGCTGCCCTCCGCATCGATGGTAAGGCACTTTTATTATACCTACACACCAGAGGCCACAAGGTAGACCCTAAAAAGATTCAGTGGGTCTCACAAAAGGTCCGATATCTGGGCTTCCTGTTAACCCCAGAGGGAAGACAGATGGACCCAGCCCGCATAAAGACTATTCAAAACTGCCCTCTACCGAACACCAAGAAACAACTTCGAGGTTTCTTAGGATTAATTGGCTTCTGTCGCCCCTGGTTGCCGTCCTGCGGGGAGTTAAGCAAACCGCTCCACCGACTCACTGCTAACCTTGCTCCTGACCCTTTGCAGTGGTCCCCGGACACTATTCAAGCCTTTCAGTTACTCAAGGACAGTGTGGCCTCCTCCATGTCTCTCCGCCCCCCCAATTACAGCAAACCCTTTCACCTTTTTGTCCACGAGAGGGGCGGAATTGCTAGTGGTGTCCTTACCCAGCTGAGCGGGCCCCACCATTTCCCGCTTGCTTTTTACTCTCAGCAAATCGACCCTGTCGCTCAGGGAACCCCATCCTGCACCCGGACTCTGGCAGCAGCTGCCCTGCTGATCACAAAGGCAAAGAGCCTAACCCTGGGTCATTTTACCACGGTTTGGACCTCTCATGCCTTGTCAGCCCTTCTGCGTAGGGGCACAACCCAAGTCTTTTCGGCCCATCGTCAGCAACAGCTAGAGGCCGAACTCTTAGAAGACACTAACCTAATTTTTGAAAGGTGTGGACCCCTTAATCCAGCTACCTTGCTTCCTGACCTGCCAGTCCTCCAGGATCAGCACGACTGTGTGGAAGTAGTTTACAGCATCTTACAGATAAGAGACAACCTGTTTGACGTGCCACTGGACAACCCCGATTGCATCCTCTTCTCGGACGGAAGCTCCTTCTATGTTGATGGCAAGCGTTTCACTGGTTATGCTGTCACCTCTGAATGGGACATTCAAGAGGCCGCCTCACTGCCAGGCAACTGGGGAGCCCAAGCCGCTGAACTCTATGCCCTGGCCCGAGCTTGCCAGTTGGCCGCTGGTAAGACCGTTACCATTTTTACTGATAGCAAATATGCTTTTGGAGTTGTGCATTGTCATATCCACCTCTGGAAGTTTCGAGGTTTCCAGACAGCTGCCGGTAAACCCATTCAGCACCTCCCCCTCATCCACAAGCTTTTGGACGCCCTCCAAAAACCCTCTGTCCTGGCTGTAGTTCACTGCCAGGCCCATACTAAAGATAGTAGCCCCGTTACCCGTGGGAATGCCCTGGCTGACGCCTCCGCTAAGAAGGCTGCCACCTTACCTTTAGCCATGCCCACATTGGCTATTGCAGCCTCCTCCTTTACTCCACCGCACCCCGTACCAGTACCCGCTGCTGAACTACAATCGTGGGAGAGCCTCGGGGCCACTCTGGTCAAAAGGAACCTGGCTTATGCCAGATGGCCGAGCCTGCCTCCCTCGCTCCACATACCCCGTGGCAGTTCGCTGGCACCATGATAAAGGGGGTCACTATGGCACGCACGCCCTCGTGGACACCATCGCTCGCTTTTGGTATGCTCCAGGCATTCAACCCTATTGCCTATCAATAGTGAAAGCATGCAGCACATGTCAGCGTAATGGACCTGCTCCACCTCTTAACAAAATTAAGGGTGGAAGACCTCCGCCTGCTGCTCCATTTCAGCATCTTCAAATTGACTTTGCAGATATGCCAAAGGCTTTTGGGAAAAAGCACCTCCTTGTTTTGGTTTGCCCTCTGACTTCCTGGGTCGAAGCTTTTCCTACTGCTAATTGTACTGCTGCCACAGTGGCGAAGATTCTCCTTAGAGACATTGTACCCCGTTTTGGCATCCCTCTTGTGCTCGACTCAGATCGCGGACCTCACTTTACTGGTCATGTCCTTGGCCGTTTAGAACAAGGACTGGGCATTTCACACTCCTTTCATACACCCTACCACCCCCAGTCTAGCGGGAAAGTTGAGCGTATGAATAGGGAACTTAAGTTTACATTGGCTAAATACTGTCAGGAAACAGGATTAAAGTGGCCTCAGGTACTTCCCTTGGTCCTGTTTCACCTTCGTACCCGCCCAACCCGCGCATTGGGATTATCCCCCTTTGAACTGCTCTATGGACACCCCCCTTTCAAAGGCAGGGCGCTACCACGTGCTGATGTTTCACTATTGGGAGGGGATCATATGACCGCGTGTCAGTTTCTCTCCCTACAGGCTCGCCTCCGTACCCTTTGGAAAGCCTCGTAGTTTTCCCAGACCGTGCCGCTGGAGGAACAGATCCACCCGTTCCAACCAGGGGACTTCGTCTGGGCCAAAAAGTTCGTTCGTGACGACACCCTCCAGCCAAGGTTTACTGGACCCCACCAGGTTCTTTTGACAACCCAGACTGCAGTGTTCCTGGAAGGACGCAAATCTTGGATCCACCACTCCCACGTCAAGCCAGCCGTAGTGGACCACAGTGACGGACCAGCAGCTATTGTCACCACTGAGGACACTGCCTTCGACCAGTGGACCAGCTTACCTCTCTCAGACATTAGACTTAAATTGACTCGAAAAAAATGAGAGGACCCTTTATTCTGACAACTGTATGTTTTTTTATGCTTTTTTAGTTTATTTTCTGCTTATGAAGAATGCTGTGTTTTTGTAAATGACACCTACTCTGACACTTTTCAACGTACCAAACACCTAAGGGAAATGGCTAAAAACTACTCCTCTGGCCAGCCACCTTATGATTGGTGGGGAGCCTTATGGAATTGGCTGCCCGGATTTGGGTGGGTTAAAAAAACTCTTGGTGGGTGTTGTTGGGGCCATAGTAGTCCTTATAATACTGTGTTGCTGTATTCAGTGTGTCCCCTCCCTCATAAACTCATGTAAGTCAGTTTATTCTTTTCCCACTTCAGCTAAAAGCCTTACTCTCTTCGAATTGGCCCAGGCTGAAATTGCCAAGCGGCCCTTGAGATCTTGAAATAGGGTGTAGCTTTTTGATTAATAGTTATCTCAAAGCTACAAATGGAGGAACGTTGGGTCTAAACTTTTGGTGAACTTTGGGGAGCCAAAACACACCCAGACTGACTGTCTCTGCATAATCCTTCCTGAACCCTTTTGAACAAAGCACTGACCTGCAAACTACTCATGACACCCCCTTTCCCTAGTAGCCATTAGCCTTTATCTCTATGCATTTACTTGTTAACTTGCTTTTCCTGTAAAATCTTGATTGATTATGCATGACCATTATCTTTTGTTAATCACTTCGTTTACTTCTGTGTATAAATATTGATGCTCACCCCTAATAAAGGGGCCACACTTAATCTAAAGCTTTTTAGAGCTAAGGATAGTGTGAGCCCGTTGATCAACGCATTGGTGTCTGGTCTCTGACAGAATTGTGTGCCCCATACCAACTCCGCACGAACTCGGGTGCTGGAGAGGTGAGTGAGGACTTGCTTTATTACCTAACACCATGCTGCTCCAGTGCACAGAGCAGGGCAAGTAGCACAATGTGTTGGATGTGCATATCTACAAAAAAGAAGGCATGCCACATAAACAGTGAAAAGGTGACCCAGAGAATCTGGCCTTTCCTTTCTCTGCTCCCTCCAAGCCCTGACACGCACATTAAAAATTTAAGCATAAATAGTTTATGCTACTGCTGCCCTAGAAAAAATTATATCTCCCTCCTTGTTGCATATTCAAATATGGCCAACATTGGATGGGATTTCAGAGAAAGACGCTGCATTTGTCTGCCCACAATGCTAATCTTAGGTAAGGTAGGGAGAGGGAGTATTCCATGGGCCACTGAAGGACTGGAAGCAAATCATAAGACTGCACTGTCAGAAGCAAAAGTTGGGCCCCTGATAAAAGGCAAGGAGGCTCCTTTAGGGTCGGGAAGGACACGGGAGGTAGATAATCATATGCTTAATTAAGCTCAGTCCAAGAGAAGTGATGTTAGAAAGAAGGGAGTGGATGAAGTTTGCCATTTATCAGAAACAGAGAAAAAAAAAAAGATATCAAAGTGTGTGAAGCCTGAGAGCCATGTTAAACTTATCACTGATGGGCAAGCAAATTGACATAGTGAGTAAGAATACTTCCCTCCATCTTCAGCTAGCCAGAAGAGCTCTCAGAAGAGGACCTAGCCTCATTTGTCTCCTCACTTGAAATCACTCTGACATGGGGTGAACATAATCATCACAAGAAGGCTGCAGTTGGTGCAACATGTGTGCCTGAGATGAGAACACAAGGTTATTAGGGAAGGACAGAAGGGGGAGATCTGAGGAGGTTCTTGGAATGGATACCCTTTGTCCTTAAAGACCGCCCTGTTGACAGGGGAAGGCTGATTGCTTCTTTTGGCCTAGGGGAAAGTGGTAAAGGGATCTGAGGCTCTTCCCCTTCCTCTGAATGGGGAAGCTCCAGTGATCTTTTTCGCAACTGGGTGCATTATAAAGCTTCACTTTCTTCAGCAAAGGCACAGGTACTGCATGCGGAAATTATTCTCCAAATAAGATAAAGGTCATCTTTCATTTTATATGAAGAGGTGAGGTCACTGGGTCCAATTTGAAAACGTGGATGTTTAAATGTAGTCACCTAAATATCCAGTATGGCCACTTAAATTACCACTTAGGTGTCTAAAATGGTTGCTTAGGTGACTGAATATAGATTTAGATGCCTAACTTGGAGCACCAATTTGTCAAACTTTGGCATGTGTAATAGAAATAATATTCAGATTCTTGGACAAACTCCTGAACATATTAGAAATGCCAGAATCTTTAGTGATTGTAGATAGCTGTTGTTAAACTCTCTCATGTCTAGACATACACATCCATGCTCATCATGAATTTCATCTGTTGCCTTTTTTGACAGAAATAGGTCATAAAGTTTAGTACTGGCAGCAAATTGAAAGATGATAACCGCAAAAGCACAGGCATTCATGTCTGTCCTGATTCAAGTAAATGCACGATATATGACTGATTGAAAAAAACTGCTCTTGGAAATCAAAAAGATGATAAATAGAACTGGAAAAAGTACAGCCTCAATATAGCACTTTCTTGCAACTTTCGCCTTTCTGTGGATATGATTATTCTGTCTCAAAGTTATTGTTTGTGACTGTACCATAGATTAGCAGCTTCACTTGGTGCTCCATCAATGAGTTTTTTGGTAGTACAAGTGCAACTTGTTGATAGCCACATCAGTCAGGATCACCTAGCTAAGTAGGTGATTTGTTTTTTTCCAGCCATTTGATAGATGCTTGTATCACTACCATTTTCTGAGTACTAATGAGATGTCCAAGATGTGTTTTGCAAATGTATAGTATGGAATGATGAGTTGAAAATACAGTAAGACAGAAGTTTTTTAAATAACGCATTCAGAGTTAATTGTATAATAAGCACAAAACCATACACGTAAATATTGCTGTATTGTTCTCCATCGTTTGTTGTATTTTAAAAATATTTTATTTTGTCAGCTGACTGTGCTCTTACATTCTAAATGTCCTAACTAAACAATAGTTTAGCTAGATCAAAAGGAAGCAATCACAATGTTCACATCCTTATCAGTTGTCTTGAAAGGAAGTGTGTTGAGGATGTGTGGGGACTACATCACATTTCCTGGTCTCTACATCATGTCTGGAGTCCTACTTTATTTACGTCCCCCCCTCACCTCCTTACGCAAGGCTGTTGAATGCACTAACAGGCATGGCTTATGCTCAGGACTGATACTCCAGTAAGGGCAAATTCGTCCGAGAAATGGTTCACCCCGGGCAGAGCTGGTGCTGACGCTTCCTGTGGAGGTACAGCCTTATAATCCATGTGTTAAGAGATGGTAAAGGGAAGGTAAAGCCTCACTGAACCTTAACCGTACATGGGTGAGGCCTCTTAGCAGCACTTTCTGCGGCTGGGCCCTGACCAGTGTGGAGGCAAGTCGCTAGCCAGTAATTCACTTGTTTGTAACTCTTATTTTCAGTTGTTTATCTTTTCTTGCTCCAGACCTATGAGCTGTACTCAAGCTCTGGGGAGAGTAGAACAAAACATGGAACTGCTGTTTCCCTTTTCTCCTGCTTTTGGGGGTCTTTTTCACCCCTTGTCTATCAACTGACGCCTCCATCTCTTGTAGCAAAGGAGATCATCGGGCCCATGACTCTATACATGATTCTCACTTCTTTCTAGTGAGCCTGTACCTTCCTTTTTAAAGCATTAGGGTTATGCGGGAGACTCTTTACTGTGCAAATTGCGGGAGGACTGCCTGGACCTGATGACTGAATATGTAAGTAATGAGAACAATGTATTAAGCAGAATCAGGATTAAGCTCCATGAAGCAGAGTTAGGAAAACCCAACAGAGGATCCATAGCAAAATCCACAGACAATGAATGCTGACAGGAATTAAACCCTTAATTACATTACAAATATTTAATTTTGGAAGTAAGATTATTCATGTATTATGTTCAATTGCTGACAGCTGCCCAGCATTCACGAGTCTCACTAATTTTGTTTCCTTATATCTATATGAAGAGAATGAGCTATGCTGAAATAATTTACAGTTGCCATGGATGTTACCAAAGCACAGGGAAATTGTCCACAAATTTTTCTGGTGCCACCTTATCTTTGTGTTTTTAGAGTTCTTGAATGAAGGAAGAGAACACTACATTAATCTTTTTTTCTCTTTCATTGTAAGTGACTGAAGTGTCATTTTGGAGCTCACTTCTTTTTTATAAGCTTTACTTAATTTCAGTGAAGATATTTTGTGTTCCAAAAATACAGTTAGCTCAGTATCTTGACCGCCTCTAGCCTTTTATTCCAGACAGATTTACCACTGTTTAGATCTGCGTGCTATTTGTGTACTATTTCCAAGATAGGGTGCAATAACACTTTCTACATGTTGATGTGTGAAAAAACATGTTTTTGTTGTTAAGGCATGGAGTTGGTCAGTTAGGAGATGCAGGTTTTATTCTTGATTTTGTCATAGGTTCCCTTGGCTAAGGCACTGAGCCTTTCTGTGATTCAGTTACCTTGCTGGTAACTAGAACCATTATAAGGCTATGAAAACAGTGATTGCTTCCTTTTGATCTAGCTAAATTATTGCTTTATTAGGAAATTTGGAATATAAGAGCACAACTACCTTGCTGGTAAAATGAAGATAATGATACTGGCTTGTGCATGCATAACAATATTGTAAGGCCAAGTTCCTTTGTAACGTTACTGTTTTTTTATCATAGGTTTTTTTTTTAATGTATTAAATGTATGTGTGTGTGTATATATATGTATGTATATATAGGACTGGTTGAACATTTTCTGCCAAAACTGTTTTTGATGGAAAATTGAGTTTTAGACAAACCATTTTTTCCCTCAAGTATCTGCTTTCCATAGAAAATTTCAATATTTTTTTGAAAAATGTAATGCCTGAAAACTGAAATGTTTCTGTTCTTTGGCTGAAAATATTTTAGTTTTCAGAAAAACATTTCAATTTTCAATATTTCACTGAAAAGTTAGAATTTTCCACAGAGAAAAAAACAAAAAAACTCACCTTCCCCCACGGCGCAATTTTCCGACCACCTCTTTATGTAAATACAAACATACAACTTTAATTAACGCTCTCTGTGAATATACACACACTTTAAATGTTTATTTAAAGCCATTGTTGTGAACTGGATGTAGCTTTTAAAAAGTCCCCATTTTCTCCAGTAATGTTCCAAAACATTACAGCCCATTGGATCATTATTATGTAGAATTCTGGATTATTTCTATAAAGCATATTGAATATAATTGGTTGAACAAATATTTTGTTTCACTCCTCATTTTGAAAAAAAAATGTTGTATGTTGAACAAAGCCTTTTTTTTTCCTCTGAATCCAAATCCAAAAGTGGAAAAAATATAGTTTCAGATCACACAAAAAGTTTTTGTTCAGTCTAAAACAAAACATTTCATTTTGTCTTTGATTATTTGTTAACCTTATTGAAAAATGAAAAGGTTTCACTTTGGAAAAAGTTGCTTCATTCCCCTACACCTAAATAAATAAAATAAAATAAAATAAATAAATAAAAATTGTTGAAACAGACATGAATCTGTGAAACATTCCAGTCTAAATGATCTGCAATTCTGCCTGATTTCTCCTGGCTCTTATATCAATTACTGACATGTTTAATTTAGATGTGATATGCATCATTTTAGCAAGCTCATGTTACACTGAAACATCTTACACATCCTTTGACACTGAAGCCATCATGTGATTAAACCATTTTGCCTTCCAACATTAAAGACCCCATTCTGCATTCAGGGTCACGCAAATCTCTCCTTAACTTAAATGAAGTCAACTTCAGTAGAAGATTTAGTATACAAGGACTGAAGTAACATACATGAACAGAATCTACTTGATTTATAAAGGTTTGGGTCAGAAGCTTGTTGGAATGCCAGAGGATTGCTTTATTTATTTTAATTTCTAAATATAAATTTATTATTCATACCAGGACTAGGACTATTATGTTAGGTTAATATGATCTCACTGGAGCACTAAAATGTTGAATTTAAGGAAAGATTAAATTTGTCTGGATCAAATAGAATATTAAAGTCTATAGTACCATAGCAGATTTATATAAACTGCCACCCTCATGCTTTTTAAACTTTGTACAACATTGATCCCATGGGGATATAAAACAGATCATTAAGGACTGGAAAGTGACTGGCAGTTAATGTTTTCAAAGCTTGTTGCTTTGCTATGGAAATTGGGAGTTTCAAATTTCTTATGATTGTATTTGAATTTTTCCTCATTGCTTGTCTTCGTTAGGCACTTCTGTTGGAAAAGTACTTGCAAAAATATCAGGGGTATTATAATCTATTTCTCTAGCATAACCCATATGATTATATAATGCTTAATAAATTAAATAGTAGTTTTACTTCTTGTTTGGGAGTCTATTTTTGGCAGAAGAATATATTGTCTACTCATTTCAATATAATTTAAATTCACTGCTGGAAGGCTACAAGCTTTCTTGGTGCCACATGATGTTGTGGATGAAACAAAAAGAACACCGCTAGAGAAATGTGAAATAATTAGCACATTAACACTTGGCCACTGCAGATTTTTTTTTTTTGTCACAATGGCAAGAGGAGATTTTTGCCGTCAAAACTTGCTGTGAAAATGGTGACAAATATGTCCAAAAATTACCATTGCCTGGGGCAAATTTGTCAATTTTAGGCTATGTTTCAGCATTGAACTTTTTTTTTTTTTTAAGCCAAGAGAAGTGTCTTGTTGGCAGAAACAGCGATGATTTACCTTTTAACCACAGTTGTAAGTTCCTGTATAAACCTGAGGATATATTGATCGCTTCATGTAGTTTTATTTATCTGTGAAATCCCTGTTCTTAAAGCTGAGACCAGAAAAACTTTAAACATCAAAAAAACTCTAGTGAAGGAAACAGGAATGAAACCAGTAAATGCCTGGATAGACTTGAAGTGGAAACCCTGCAAGCTTGATAGGAATCCAGTTTTTCTAGTGTAAGTCATCCACTGCATTTTCTTGACCCTAATACTAACAAGCTGGGCTCAAGATCCTATCTACTGTTCATCAGGAAAAAACACCAATGCAGAAATCATGAAAGGAGAAACCTTTATCAGGAATAAGATTCTTGGTCCACCCCAGTTACCAGAGAGGACCAGCATGTGGTCCTAAACATAGGGACATCCTGGCCACTGAGTTTTCCTCTAGTTGTTGCTTAGTTGTTCTTTTTGTATATGTTGTCATACTACATGTATCAGAAGTGAGTGACTCCCTCTCTCTAAAGGAGTAAAGGAAAGAAAAGAGATCCTCAGATTGCCAGAGTGGTGAATGAGGGAGGAAAGTGGAAAATCAGGGATAAGACCTATGAAAGCTGCAGCAGGAAGAGGCACAGCTCTGTCTCAGCACAGTAGTGGAGACCATGGTGAAAACGGGAGTGCTAAGGAAGCTAGATTTTAGCAACACAGGAAGCTGGCCTTGCTGGATCCATGGATCTGAGCTATTCCAGATGGCTTCTGTTTTAATACAGAAAGCTCAAGAATACCAGGTAAATGACCTGATATTAGCTGTGTGTGGTGCTTCCAGGGGGCACCCAGTGTTGTGAGAAACATCGAAACCACCTGCCCTCAGTAAGAGGAAGTCTTGTTTGTGCCTTCTGTGGATAAGCTCCCTTGAAAGCACCAGTTTCAGAACCACTAGAAACACAAGCACTGCCTTCTAAGCCTTCACAAGCCTCGCTCTTCCTAGACAGGTAACGGTAGGCACACCGAGCAATCCCTGAGTCCTTGGAGAGTTCACCATAGTGTCCAGCCCTTATCCACTGAACACTCAGATTTACCAGGCCTGCAAATCACAAAAGAAAAGTATACACCAGCTTATTAGTTATACCTTGGAACACAGTTATGATATATTTATAGAGAAAACAAAAATAAGTTTATTGTCAGAGAACAGAGATTCAGGAGATAGGGAATAATAATATTGGAAACAAATGGTTACAAATAAAACAAAATCATCCTCTGCTTTCTAGAGACTAAATTTGACTAACCAGGCATTCCCCTATCTCCTGCAAGAAAGCTTAAACCAAATTCTTTCCTCAACATTTTCAACCAGTTTGTTGGACACCGCTTCTCATAAGATTAACCTCACTGATAGCTTGTTCTCGCAGACTGAAGGGATAACTTGGGTTCATCTGTATTAAATTTATATCTTCCAAAGTTCATTGTATTACCCCTAAACAGAATATCTCCTGCTGTTTACCTCTTCCTGTTAATTTCCTCTCTTTGGAGATTTCACAATCGCTTAGTAGCATTTGGTTCAGACATGTGTGGGGAAGCCCCTGTGAGCCATACAGTACTTAATTTTCATGTAAACAGACAGATTTCTGTCTTGCCTGAAAGAAAACCTCTTAGTGGTCTTAGGAATTTTCTTTTAAATAGGTAAGGCCTTAGCTGCTTGGTTGCCCATACAAATGCATAACATTCTTTTTCTGTAACCAAATAGTTCTGTTCAGTGGGTCTCAGTTCTATTTTTTTAACATAAGAAGGAAATGGAGTGCTTCTGGTTATTTTCCCCTGTTTGCATCAATACTGCTCTTAGGCCTGTGTCCAGTGCATCAGTGCACAGTTCAAAGTTTTTGTCTAAGTTTGGACTGGCCAAAACAGGCTCTTCTGACAGAACTTTATTTACCTCAAAGTATTTCTGACAAGCTGCCATCCACCCTCATAGACTTTAATGTCAGAAGGAACCATTATGATCGTCTAGTCTGACCTCAACGCAGGCTACAGAATCTCACCCACTCATTCCTGTAATAAACCCCTAACCTATGCCTGAACTACTGAAGTGCTCAAATCATGGTTTAAAGACCTCAAGGTGCAGAGAATCCTCCAGCAGGAAACCCGTGCCCCATGCTGCGGAGGAAGGTGGAAAACCCCCAGGGCCTCTGCCAATCTGCCATGGAGGAAAATTGCTTCCTGACTCCAAATATGACTATCAGCTAAACCCTGAACATGTGGGCCAGACTCACCAGCCAGACACCCGGGAAAGAATTCTCTGTAGTAACTCAGATCCCACCCCATCTAACATTCCATCACAAGCCATTGGGCATATTTACTGCTAATAGTCAAACATCAATTGATTACCAAAAGAAGGCTATCCCATCATACCATCCCCTCCACAAACTTATTAAGCTTAGTATTGAAGCCAGTTAGGTCTTTTGCCCCCACTACTCCCCTTGGAAGGCTGTTCCAGAACTTCACTCCTCTGATGGTTAGAAACCTTCATCTAATTTCAAGTCTAAAGTTCCTGATGGCCAGTTTATATCCATTTGTTCTTGTGTCCACATTGGTACTGAGCTTAAATAATTCCTCTCCCTCCTTAGTATTTATACATCTAATATATTTATAGAGAGCAATCATATCTCCCCTCAGCCTTCTTTTGGTTATGCTAAAGAAGCCAAACTCTTTGAGTCTCCTTTCATAAGACAGGTTTTCTATTCCTTAGATCATCCTAGTAGCCCTTCTCTGTACCTGTTCCAGTTTGAATTCATCCTTCTTAAACAGATCAGAACTGCACACAGTATTCCAGATGAGGTCTCACCAGTGCCTTATATAACGGTACTAACACCTCCTTATCTCTACTGGAAATACCTCGCCTGATGCATCCCAAGACTGCATTAGCTTTTTCACAGCCATATCAATCATTGGCAGTTCATAGTCATTCTGTGATCAACCAATAGTCCGAGGTCCTTCTCCTCCTCCGTTACTTTCAACTGATGAGTCCCCAGATTATAACAAAACTTCTTGTTATTAATCCCTAAATGCATGACCTTGCACTTTGCACTATTAAATTTCATCCTTCTACTATTACTCCAGTTTACAAGGTCATCCAGATATTCCTGTAAGACAGTGTTTCCCAAACTTGGGGCACCACTTATGTAGGCAAAGCCCCTGGCAGGCAGGGCTGGTTTGTTTACCTGCCCCGTCTGCAGGTTCCACTGATCGTGGCTCCCACTGGTCGTGGTTCGGTGCTCCAAGCCAATGGGAGCTGCTGGAAGCAGCGCAGGCTGAGAGATGTACTGGCCACCGCTTTTCCAGCAGCTCTCATTGGCCTGGAGGATCCGCGATTAGTGGAACCTGCAGATGGGGCAGATAAACAAACCAGCCTGGCCTGCTGGGGGCTTTCCCTACACAAACGGCATCCCAAGTTTGGGAAACACTGCTTGTAAGATATCCCATATTGGCAATATCTTGCAGCTTTGTGTCATCCTCAAACTTTATTAGCACACTCCCACTTTTTGTGCTAAGGTCAGTAATGAAAAGATTAAGAAAGATTGGTCTCAAAACCAATCCCTGAGGAACTCCACTAGTAACCTCACTCCAGCCTGACAGTTCACCTTTCAGTATTACCCATTGTAGTCTCCTCTTTAACCAGTTCCTTATCCACATTTCAGTTTTCATATTGATCCCCATCTTTTCCAATTTAGCTAATAATTCCCCATGTGGAACGGTATCAAATACTGAAATCAAGGTAAATTAGATCCAGTGCATTTCCTTTGTCTAAAAAATCTGTTACCTTCTCAAGGAAGGAGATCAGGTTGGTTTGGCACGATCTACCTTTTGTAAAACCATGCTGTATTTTGTCCCAGTTACCATTGACCTCAATGTCCTTAACTACTTTCTCCTTCAATTTTTTTTCCAAGACCTTGCATACTACAGATGTCAAACTAACAGGCCTCTAGTTACCCGGATCACGTTTTCCCCCCTCTCTTAAAAATAGGAACTATATTAGCAATTCTCCAGTCATACGGTACAACCCCTGAGTTTAATTTCATTAAAAATTCTTGCTAATGGGCTTGCAATTTCTTGTGCCAGTTCCTTTAATATTCTTGGATGAAGATTATCTGGGCCCCCTGATTTAGTCCTATTAAACTGTTCATGTTTGGCTTCTACCTCAGATGTGGTAACATCTACCTCCATATCCTCATTCCCATTTGTCATCCAGCCATTATGCATAAGCTCCTCATTAAAGACTGAGGCAAAATATTTGTTTAGATATTGGGCCATTCTTAGATTATCCTTAACCATACTTTATTTGGTTTTGTCTGTGATAGCAGGCCCAATGTTACTGAAACCATTTACAAACTGGTGGTAATAGTTAACCAAGCTTATGTAAAAAAAAAAACTATGAAAAAAAACAATAACTCTGGATTTGCTCTTTAGTCTGGGTTATAAACCAGTTAACAATGGATAGGGAGGTGAAGACATTCTTCTCAGTCCCCAAAGTGCTAAATAAGGGACTTTGGCTGCTTTTTGACACTTTCCCTGTGACACATGTATCTCTGAGTTTTGTCAGCATAATTCCCAAGTCATTTTTGTGATGTGACCAAGAATTGCTAAATATTAAAATGTTATCAGTAGAGGCCTGTGAAAAATCTTGTAATTTTTTTCTGTGATTCACTGTCTAAGGGGACTGTCTAATGATCAGAACCCCGCAAAGCTTGATCTTTATCATACTGCTCTGGACTGTTTGCATGACTTGATAAGGGGACTCTGTAGTGTAAATAGTTTTAAGGAATTTGAAATTTTTTTTGAATTGTTTGTAAATACATTGGTTTTTAATTATTGATTTTTTATTATTTATTTATTATTTATTTATTATTATGAAAGGGAGATGTGGAGTGTTTATAGTGCTCCTGCTCCTCTACAGTTACTAGAGAGGACCAGGATTTTCAGAAGCAGGAAGCTTAATAAATGAGGAGACTTTCTTGTCAGGGAGATCTCTCTAGTGGCTGCTTAGAGCATATCACTTCAGGTTTGTCCTCAAACTATTTAATTCTGCCCTCCCCAGAATTCCTGAGGTCATTTCCAGAAAGAAACAGAGTGGATCTCGGTTAGCAGTAATTTAAGTGGGGTTAGCATCTCCAGTATGTTGGTGTCACTAAGCATAACCCTATGTAACTCGGGAGGGTGGAAGGCCACAAGAGTATGGAGCCTTCCTGGTTTTAGGCCTCAGCAGACAAGAGTCCCTCCATGTTTGAACTTTAATCAACCTAAAAGGCCAGGTGTAACAGCCGTTATCAGTTGCAACAGTTCTAACTGGTCTAAAGCAGAAATAATGAGGCCTGTGCACCTTTAGCAGAAGGACAAGATAACTTGCAGAAGGAAAACTTACTAACGAGCTGCCACGGCCAAGATTACTTAATGCACCTGCGCTTACGTAATTGCTACAGGGGGAGGGAGGGGAAACGGGGGATTGCTAGTCAGTGAGAAAAGTTCTCATGGATATAAAGGAACAGACTGCTTGTTTTAGGTGTGCTTGATCTGAGTCAATCTCCCTGCACCGCTTTGAGATCTCAAATAAACTTGGTTTGCTTCTCCACCCTGGTGTGTTTATTGGCGCGGCACACCAGGCGACGGACCCCCCCGCTGTTGCTTGGCCTCAGGCAGTTATCTGCCGGCAACAGTTCTTGGCGCCCAACGTGGGGCATTGAGGCTAAAATTAGCCTTGCCTGGATCCCTTCTGGTGGTCGACGGATCGCAGCGACGACCGATGCCCAGCGCGCACCGGTGACTTCACCGGGGGCCTCGGCGGAGACGCGGTATGAGCGACCCCAGAGGGCACAACAGTGCAACGCGCTCAAGTAGTGGAGAAGCAGTTGAGGGTGACGGTGAGGAACCGGTCCCTTGGATAAGGTAGGAACAGTCCAGTGGTCTGGATTTTTGCCTGTTATGACCTGGGGACGCCCAGTGTCACCCTAGGATATGGGGCAGGGACAAAGTACAAGCAGGGCACGGTGTACACCCTTAGAATGCATTCTAGCGAATTGGGAAGTGCTTGGATCAGATCCACTAACTAAAAGCAAACTAAAAAGTTCTGTATAGTAGACTGGCCTCAATATCAACTAGAGGACCAGAAAGGTGGCCACCGGAAGGATCACTTAATTATAACACGATCCTCCAATTACTCCTGTTTTGTTAGTAAATGGGTAGCTTCTGAAGCTGTTTGTATGGAGAGCACTTGTAAAAATACCCCACTGTAGCTCCAGTTCTTCCCTCTGTCTGGCAGAGTGCAAGGATCCAAAAGCAGGTTAGGGATAGTGCAGGGACAAAGGAGGGACCTGTTTAGAAAGGGGAGACCCTATGTCCTAGTGCACTCTCTCCCTGTTGTAGCTAAAAAGCAAGATCAGATGCAGAATGGTACTGGGGGCCAGTGTGACTGACTGTTACCGGAAGACGCCCAGAGTACCCTGTGAAGCAAAAGCTCGTGACCAGGACTACTCTAACGCAAGCCCGGTAACTAGTGGATCTTTAGGAGGTCCGACCCATGGTGGGCTGACTTGGCCTGGCATCGTCCGGTGAGGAAGCTGCCTGGGTCTAGGAGTGTGTGTACCCATCTTCCCTCCCCCTTTCCTTTCCGTGTGGGCTACTGACAGTCTGATCATCTCACTGGATGCAATCAGAGTAAGCGGCGCCGTCTCCCAGAGACTAGCCGACGCTCTTTGCTGAAGGGACGTGTAGGAGGGTCGTGGCCATCCTCGTTAGCCTCTCCTGTGTGAGTACCCTGTAGGGAAAAATCCTTAGTTTATGAGCCGCTAGTGCGGACAGGGCACCCTCCCTGTGTGTGTAAGTGGAAAATGGGTGGGGGGGGGGGCAGTCTAAACATTCCACCTCACCCCCTAGGGTACCCTAGCATATTACATGTACATACATTATAGTTCAGCAACCTGCAGGTATTTAGTGAAATGGAATATTTACACGCGTGAAAATCCATCTAAACAATGCCCACTAGAAGGTACTTCAATCTAGATAAGATCATACATCGAAGAGGAGCATTTAATCACCAAAAAGCCCTGACACAGCGTGAGCAAATTTGTCTATTGAGGAAAGGAATGGGTTAATTTAAAAATCATCTTGGCCTAGGGATGGAAGAGGGGGGGTTGCTCTGCATTCAGGGTCAGGAATCGGCGCAGACTGTGCTTGGTGCAGGGAGGGGCTGCTTTCGGCCCCAGCTGGCTGTGAAGAAAAAAATATAGACAGAGGCGAAGCAAAGGAAATACAAGTTACAGAATTGAGATTACATTTGCAAAGCTTAACTGTCCAGTAAGATCCAACAGTGTGCCTTTGTGACCCTGGAGTCGGTGTGGCTTGGTGACACCAAAGAAGCCACAGGCAGCCGACCTGGACTGGAATCTCTTAAACAGACACCGCAGGAGATTCCAGGGTGTAAGAGAACAGCCCTCCCAAGAGCAGAAGCATGTTGGAAATTCTGGACAAGCTGTATACAGGATAATCTCCTGTCCACCTCTCCCCCTTCTCTGAACATTATACACAGAAGTGGCCAGTCTGGACGTACGTGTGTGGGTATGAAAGGGGCTTGGGGCATTAATATTTTCCTGAGTGATGTGGGAGCGTTCAACACTCTCTGTTGTTGTTTTATTAATGAAGCTTTAAAATTCAGTTATATGGTGTGTTTTCTTTATCTTCCCCCAACGATCCTGTAGTGTCAGCCTGATCACCTGACATGAGGGATAGATTGGTAACAGAAATTTGTCACAGTTTGGTGAGCAATTAAGAAGGGGGGGGCCCTGCAGAATTTACACTATCTATTTGTTTTACCCTTGTTATTTTGTGTTTGCTTTGCTTGGTACTGTTGGTGTTATATGTTGAGAACTGCATGAGTAAAAGTGAGTCCTAATAGGATAAGAAAACGCTATCTGGTTCTGGTTCTGTTCTGTTTAACCGGTTACTGTTGTTTTTTTTTGCTCTGTTCATTTGGGCGTTAGGAGTGTGGGCAGAACTGAACCTCTTGTTCTTAATTCCTCGGAGTGGAAGCCATGTGTGCGAGAAAGTTCTGAGGTTGAATTGAGATCCTTCTGTCCCGTCCCCTGTAGCGGTCAGTGTATAGAAGTGGGAAAGTCTGGCTTAGACTGTAATTCCCTCTGCTCTCTGTGTAATTCTCTTTTCTGTTTAAGTGTCAAACAGATGAATGAGTCTCTGGGTAAACCCTCTAAGAATAGTCCTTTAAATTATATGTTAAGTAAATGGCCCTTGCCCAATGAGCCATGTGTTTTTGTCCAGGTGGCAAGCCTCATGAAGGAGGACTTGGGTAGTCTTGTGAGTAAGAATGTTTAAGGGAAGAGACCAGGAGGGGTGAGGGCTAGTTAAGAAGCCCACCCTCCTAGCTAAACTGGTAGTGGAACAATTTGGTGCCCATGGAAGGGACGGTTCAGCAAGAAAAGCAGGATCGGGCCCAGGCGGGCAGGCAACAGACAGAGAGATTGGAAAACAGGTTGGAAAACTTTAAGGGTGTAGTGGAAGGAAGGAGTCAGTAAGTGTAAGCATGGAGATTTCAAATACCCAGGACTTACTTGGAATGGTGAGTTAAGTTGATAAAAGTGGCTGTTGGGAGACAAGCAAATGATTTAAGGGAGAGTGAGAAGTTAACTCTGTAGTTGCTGAACGAAACAGCAGTTGAACTTTGTAAAAATGCTAAAGAAGAAAGTTCTTGGTGTCTGTGAAATGTTTGTAAATAAATTCAGGCAAAGAAATTATTGGATTGCAATAATTTGATTTGGCTATGAACAATTTAGTTGAATTAGCTGAAGAATGTATACAGTGTCATGTAATTGAAAACCTGGGCTGCCTATGAAACAAGTACAAGAAACTATGGGGTAATTCCTCTGTTTTGCCTGAAGCCAACAAGAGTATTTGTATATTTCAAGCGATGATTGTCTGCCCAGAAGGGGTGGGTAGACCTCTCTTTTTTTGTCTTTCAGATAATCAGAGAAAACTGATGCCAGCTGAACAGCATTCAACGTACCATGCATTTACTGGCACAATAGGAATCATGTTTTGTGTTCTATGTTCTGTCCTGTGGTGTTTGTCTTGTGGCCGGAATTTTTGTGTTTAATATTTTTATAAAATAGTCTAGTTTAAAATAAAACAAAAAGGTTAAATTAAAATGCAGATATTTGTTTTGTTCAACTTGGAATACAAAGTGTTTGGATAAATCAGGAGAATGTAATATACTAAAGTCTAATGCAATTCCTTAAGTAAGGAAAAGAAATTTCATTGGCCAAACTGTTAATTGCAAAAATTGTTGTTAAAATTTGCATACCAACAGTCTTTGAAAGCAAAGACATGAAAAGTTAACCCACTCCCCATATTGTACATGGGATCTTTCTGGCTACCTCAGATTTCTAGCCAGAGGGCTGGGGATGGTGAAAGGCTATTGGACTAGAGGTTGTATTGAGTGAACTCCTCAAAGTGGGAGTGCTTGTCCTGGCTTGTTGCTCCAAAGCTCTGTAATAAGGTTATTTTAGTAAAAGGGTGTGTGTGGCATATATTAAATAATAAGACTAATGTACTGTATAATGACAATGTTTATGTCTTCATTGTTGGGAAGAAGGTGTATAAGTAAAAAGTGGAAGTTTCCTTTGCAGGTTAAAAGAAGCCAAGAAGGGAAGAAGGACAAAGAACAGAATAAATTAACTGAAAAAAATAAAATAAAATAGCAAGCTCAGGCTATAGATAAGACACTGACTCCATTCAAGAACACTGCTCACAGTTAAGACTTGGCTAACAACCAGGAAAAGGAGGGCTTGAATTTGCCCACGCAGCTATGAGATTTGCAAAACATTGCCAGGCACTAATAAAATGTGTTAAGTTTCTTTTCTCACAGGTAAAGAAGGGCTACCCAAAGACCCTAGCAGCCCTGCCACTCTTTGGAACCAGGAGACGGGATTGATGTAAAGGTCCACCGACGAAAGTCTGCTCTGGCTCCACCCTGGAAAGGCCCTTAAGTCCCGGTGACTACCAACATTGCTGTAAAATGTCAAAAACTGACTGCATGGACCCAAGATTCTCACTGCAAAAAAACCCCTCCACATCGGAAGAATTCTCCTACTGATAATTAGCCTATTTCGCCTTCTAGCTCCCCTGTGCCTTTTGGACAGCAGGGAAAAAGTACAAGGTAACGTGCTAGTAACCTCTCCCTTATCCACTGACAGATCTACTGTGCCTTTGAATTTTTCTAGAAGAATCAAAACCATTACAGGGTTATGTGCTAGTAACCTCTGCCCTGTAGGATGCTGCACTACAACTGTTTTGGGAAAGAAGGAACACTCACTCCACTGAAATTGCCAAAGTCCAGGAATTCCTGACTAGAAAGGACATTAAGAACTGACCCTGGTGAAGAAACAAAAAATTATACACTGGCGGGAGGACATTTGTGGGACCCATGCTTGAAAATGTGGTATTGATTGGAGCTTGGGGTTTATTCTACAGGCTGCGCCCTGTGTCCTGGAGAGTGACTAATAATGTAACCCCCCTCCTATGCTATTAATGTAGATGCCTTTTGAAAGTACCTGAAAATAGTTAAATAACAGGTGTATTATAGTACTACACCAAGGAAAGATGGTATTAAATATCACTGAGGCTGGGAAGGCATTGCAGTGGGATCTAGTATGTTTAGGAATTCGGGATTTCCTGAATGACCAGCTGATGGCCATTTGGAGTGATCTTGAGTACCAGACTTGGCCCACTGCCCTTACAGACGCATCAGAAATACCATCTGATCTGTGATCATCGAGACATACGTGGACACTTCCTGGGTGGAAGTGTGGCTTCACAGGGTGGGGTGTGCGCCCTTATAGGGGATGAATGCTGTACTTATGTCCCAGAAGACGCACAGGATATTAACAAGTACATCCTGTCAGCCAAACAGGCTTTTGAACAGTGGAAGGCCCAGGAAAGGAAACCCACTATTTCTGATTCCCTCTGGGGCTGGTTACTCAACCTGGGAGAAATAGGGGAAGGCATTGTTCACCTCCTGCTCACTGGTGTGGTGTTGTGTATTGTTACTCTTCTCTTGCTTGCTTGCTGTAAAGCACTTCAGCTCCCTAGAGCTAAATCACATGTTATCCTTTAAATGTGAGAACACTCAGCCAAAAGTTTGTTGAGTATTCTCAAAGGAGAGAGTTGTTGGTGTCACTAAGCATAACCCTATGTAACTCGGGAGGGTGGAAGGCCACAAGAGTATGGAGCCTTCCTGGTTTTAGGCCTCAGCAGACAAGAGTCCCTCCATGTTTGAACTTTAATCAACCTAAAAGGCCAGGTGTAACAGCCATTATCAGTTGCAACAGTTCTAACTGGTCTAAAGCAGAAATAATGAGGCCTGTGCACCTTTAGCAGAAGGACAAGATAACTTGCAGAAGGAAAACTTACTAACGAGCTGCCACGGCCAAGATTACTTAATGCACCTGAGCTTATGTAATTGCTACAGGGGGAGGGAGGGGAAACGGGGGATTGCTAGTCAGTGAGAACAGTTCTCATGGATATAAAGGAACAGACTGCTTGTTTTAGGTGTGCTTGATCTGAGTCAATCTCCCTGCACCGCTTTGAGATCTCAAATAAACTTGGTTTGCTTCTCCACCCTGGTGTGTTTATTGGCGCGGCACACCAGGCGACGGACCCCCCCGCTGTTGCTTGGCCTCAGGCAGTTATCTGCTGGCAACAAGTATGTATTACTGGTTCATGCAGTTTCTCTCCTACCCTACCATTGGAATTTCTTATCCACAGCCAGGACTGGGACATAACCAGTATGTACTCATACACCATACTGGGACTTCACTAACACTACTATCTTGTTTGCCAGAATCTGAACCTATTTATTTAGTCAGTCTCTGGTGGTTATGGTTGTGGGAAAATAACAAAAAATCTGAACTGAAGGCTGGTCTACACTTAAATATTAGATCAACCTAGCTGTGTTATTCCAGGCTATTAATAATTTTGTGCTTGGAGCATTTTTGTTAGGGGTAGATGCAGCTAGAAGGAT
The DNA here is from genome assembly GCF_025201925.1 of Gopherus flavomarginatus. NCBI lineage: Eukaryota > Metazoa > Chordata > Testudines > Testudinidae > Gopherus > Gopherus flavomarginatus. The sequence goes on from NC_066617.1 coordinate 305,715,831, forward strand.
TCTTCTGTTGGCCTAGCTGCCACCTCTTGGGAATGTGGATTGACTACATCTACAGAAAAACCCGTTTTATCAATGTAGGAAGCATATATACTATTGCTCTACGATAGCACAACTGCAGCACTGTAGCTGTGCTGCTGTGGGGGCTGTACTGTAGAGATACCTTGACTGTAATATATACAGAGCTGAGTCTGTAGAGAGTCTGGAACAATAGCTCTGAGAGATGCAAACTGCCCCATCCATCTGGCGTTAACTCAAATGCCCAGTGATGATCATTAACCACATTGAAGTTTAAATTATTTCACCCTTCATGTAAAAAGGAGAGGTAGAATCACAGATCTACACTATTTACTATCAAAGGGGCAGCTGTGTTAGTCTGGATCTGTAAAAAGCAGCAAAGAGTCCTGTGGCACCTTATAGACTAACAGATGTATTCAGTGGCGTAGCCAGGTTCTAATATCAGGGGGAGAGAACACATAAAAAAAGGCGACACCCAACATATGAAATTACACCTCTACCTTGATATAACGCCACCCAATATAATATGAATTCGGATATAATGAGTCAAAACAGTGCTCCGGGGGGGCTGTGCACGCACATCTCTCCTGAGGGGGCTGCTCTGCAATCTGTGGCCCCTGGAAGCAGGCAGCACACAGGAACGGGGGGGGGGAGAAGGGGGGTGGCACAGTCCCCTGCATAAGAGAGACAATCGGACAGAGGTGGACAGGATCGGTTGAGAGTTCGCATGGGGGAGAGGGGGTGGGGGGCTGCACTGGGAGACTCTCCAATGCAGCACCTAGCCACGTTGGCTCTGTGCATCACGAGGCACTCGGGAAAAGGAGGCAGCAATAGAAAGAAGCCAAGGAGGATTGCTCTTCCCCTCCCAGCTGGGTCTGAGAGTCCCTGATCTCAGAGTCTCAGTGCTGCAGGCACTCAGCCCCCAGGTATTGGGCTGCAGTGCAAGCCAGAGAGGCTGATACAGAGAAGTCAGGACCAGTCAGAGCACTTCCCATGTCATCATGAAAACTCACTCCTGGAAAGCTGGGTGAGGTAATATGGGACGGGGGTGGGAATATATATCAAGGTGGGTGAGGTAATATATTTTATTGGACAAGCTTCTGTTGGTGAGAGAGACAAGCTATTGAGCTTTCACAGAACTCTTCTTCAGGAAGAAGAAAGAACTCCATGAAAGCTCCAAAGCTTCTCTCTCTCTCTCTCCCTCTCACCAACAAAAGTTGCTCCAATAAAAGATATTACCTCACCCACCTTGTGGCTCTAATTTCCTGGGAACAACAGGGCTACACCAACCCAGCATACAAAAATGCAAGATTCACATGAACAGCACAGAGTGACCACCATCACATCAAGACACTATTTTCACAATTCATCTTAGCATAATGTCATGACCACACCAAGGAAGTAGCACTATCAGCACAATGAGATAAATATAGCCACATGTGCATGCCAAAAATTCACAGTACAAGCACACTGGGATCCTAGCAGCAGGATAGTAGTGTCAGTTTAGCTCTCAGTCTCTGAATCCATCCCCACTAAACTAAGTCCAAAGTTTCAACTAAACACAAGGGCACCTGCAAATAGTTGTACTAACAGCAGGATCTAAACTGGCACAATAGGAAGAGTTGCATGTCAGAGCACTAATTCTCAATCCCAGTGCAAGGCAATATGGGATCCAGGCACCAGGTCCTTAGAACCAGAATTTGTACTCACAGGAGAGTGGGATGAAATTAGAGAAGTTACAGAAGGCAGCTCCCAAGAAACAAGGCATTGACCAATTGGCTGGGTGGATGTTATATAACCATCACCAGCTATTGTGTGCAGCAAGTGAATGACAATTAGTAACTTAATGACCACCATCACCAGAGAATTACTCAACCCTGGGACTCAGCAATGCCTCCCCCTCCTCCCAACATGATCACAAGCCCTTCCCTTAGGAGACAATTCAGGTTTCCCTTAAATAGGAGAGGGAAAATCAGGCTACCTCTCCCTGCCCCCCAACATGGTGCCTGGACTTGTGTTTGCCAGAACACATGGACTAAACTAAACACATTACTACAACAGCAGATACTTCGTTCCAGCCTTCCCTTGGGAGACAATTCCATCCACACCCCAAGGCAGAGATTGTGCTGCTATGAATATTTCCCCTGATATCTCAGTTTTCCTCTCATACCCCCTCACCCCTATCCCTCCCCACTGCCTTTTCTCTTCCACCCCTCACCCCTAAGAGGCAGTCACCCAGATGCCAGGGAGGGGGAACCAAGCCCACTACATGGCCACTGTCTCTGAGAGGCAAGCATCTCTGCCTGGGCAGGGAAGGCAAGCAGGGGCACCACACCCCACAAAAGACCAGGAGATGCCCTTCCCCTCCCCACCAATGCCTGTCCTGGTCCAGCTGCCCAGGTGCAGGGGATGTTTTTGGAGATGCCTCTGGCTGAGCCCTCTGTCCCCCACCATGCAGACAGCCATCCCACCAGCAGCCAGATGCTGGCTCTCACAGCCACCTGAAGGGTTTCCAGTTCCCCCACCCCAAGCCACCCTCACCACAAGAAAGACCCCCTTTGAAATATACTTACCAGCTGCTGCTACTGGCTGCCTTTAGTTGGGTGAGAGGTTAGGAGCTGCTGCTGCAGAGCCAGAGAAAGCACACCTGCCACAGTGCCACAAGAAGCAGGTAGGAGAAGGAGGTGGGGTCTCTCAGCTGCTCAGCCCCTTGCTCCAGGAGCAGTTCCCCTCGCTGATTGGCTGGTGGCCAAAAACCAGCTAAACAGCGAGCACTCACACTCCTCTAGCTAGTTACACTACTGCCCCTACCCCTGCCAAACAGCTGATGGCTCGTGGGCCCCCACTCATAAACAGTTGACTGGTGAGTGGGTGACCCTGCCCCCAACCAACCACCTTCTTCCCCAAAGCCCCAGCCACTCTTCTTTCCCAGGAGCCCAGTTTGCTGGAGCTCAATTCTTTCCCTATCCCTGATTAGCTGTCTGTCTCCCTCCTGCTGGGAGACAGCTAATCGGTGGGGCAGGGGCGGGGCAGACTTTATGCAGTACACTAGGGGAAGCCAGCAAAACCTGCTTGCAGGAGCCCAGCTTGCTGGAACTCAGTTCTTCCCCTCCCCTCTCTGCTGCGGGATCAGCTGTCTTCCTCCTGCTGGGAGGTACAGCTAATCGGTGGAGGTGGGGTATGCAGCAAGCTGGGGGAAGCTGGTCAGGCCAAGTTTCAGAGCGGAGCCATGGTAACCCTGCCTAAGGTGTGGCTTTTTTGAAAATGAGCTGAGGGGAAGCAGCTGCTTCCCCTGCCCCCGACTAGCTACGCTACTGGATGTATTGGCGCATAAGCTTTCGTGGGTGAATACCCACTTCATCAGACGCAACATGCATCTGACGAAGTGGGTATTCACGCATGAAAGCTCATGCTCCAATACATCTGTTAGTCTATATGGTGCCACAGGACTCTTTAATAATATTTACTATGTGTGTCATCTCTCTACAGAGCTACGTTTTCCCCCCAATCAAGACAGAACCAAGGAGTTTAGCAGAATCTATGGGCGTATTTAAGCCCCACTCAAGGGAAGCCAAGCTCATGGAACTCATTTGAGCCAAGTGTCACACACAATTGTAGTGTTACCCCTTTGGATTCAATCAGCTAGCCAAAATTTGAGTCTTGTCGGTTGTTCCATTTAGAAGGAGAAATAGGTGATAGGTATTTCTTTGATGCAGTTTTGTTTATTTACCAAGAATGTACAATGCCCTGTGTCTTTGAACACAAAAGGAATAAAATAGCAGGAAACACCTTCATTTGCTCTGAGCATCAGAGCCCTCTTTTTATCTCAAAAACCTCTCCCTAGGTTCATATACCATTCTTTCAGCTGTTCCTTCACGCTGACTGTCTTACTCTCTGATTCTCTATGTTATGCCTAAAAACTTACTTTTTTAAACAATACTTAGCAAAACCCCTGTGCTCCCATCCTGGGGAGGGTCATGTACTCCTTTTGTTTTAGGTGGGGGCTTGTGATTAATTCACTCTTACAGTTATATTAATTGAAGGGTGCATTCACGTCCATCAATCTCTGTGAGGATTGTAATCCATGCAGTCACCAGTACATCCCAGCATAACAATATTTTGAATATCTGCACAACCTACTGAGAGTGGAATCTCATTTAGTTCCTCTTATGGGTGGAGCTTGGAAGAGTACAATCACCCTTTTCCCCCAGTCTCACTCCTGCCTCTATCTATAGGTATTCTACAATCTTTAAGCTGGTCAATTTTTGGACAGTAAAGACTGAGTATATTTGTAATTGAGTACTCAGTAGTCATACAATGTGTAGGGAGAGACTCTGTGACTAAATTTGCTGTTTGTGGGGTAACAATGATTTTTGTTGAGATTTATTACTAGTGTATTTTAATAGAGATTTTTATTGTGATTTATTTAAAAGAATTTTCTATTTTCAGTTTTGGATCCCTTGTCAAAAATACATTCTGAATCTGCGTTGTGTATCTATTACCTGCATTCTGTATGCATTTTATTAGCTCCTTAGATTGCGGCATCAAATCTATTAGTGTAAGTGGGTAATATTTTTCAAGCTAGTAGGGTTCCAGTAGACCCATGTGTCTTGCTTAAAACTTGAAAACTGCTAGGTACCTTTTTTTCTGGATAGGAGGGAGGCATTAAATATTCTTTTTAAATAAAACTTTTATGGGATCCCAAATCTTCAAATTCTTCCCCCTCACCCCTCCCATCTACCATAAATTCTATCAACATTTGCGTTTTAAATCTTTCAGAAATTTCAGTTAATTCTGTAGAAACATCTTCTTTTATATTCCATTTACTTCCACTTAGGGGCTAAATAAAGGATAACTAGATGCTCAGCTTCCATTCTAAATAGCAGAATCCTCAAAATCAGTTTGCAATCAATAAGATAAACATATGGACCAGATTATGAGCTTGTTTATTTGCATTCCTTGCCTGTATTGATATTAGTATAGCTAACATATAGCTATGTCTCCAGTGACTGACTCGATCAGAGGTGAATCATTCTGCAATGTTTCAATGGCCAGTGCTATTATCCTGTGGTTCTGATCTCCTCCCTAGGACCCTTATGATGTAGGGAAGTACAGTTAGCCCCATTTTATAGCTGTAAAACTGAGGCACGGAGAAGCTAAATGACTTGCCCATTGTCATACAGGAAGTCCATGATGGAACAGGAAATTGAATCTGTGTGCCCCACATCCCAGGTATAATGAGGCTTTTTCACTGCTAAGGTGCCTCCTCCTGGCTGCTCTGGGGGTTAGCTCTTTCCAGGTCTGACACCCCTGACATGCTGTTTGCCTACTCTGCCACTCTGTCATTCAGGCTGCTCTCTCTTTGTGGCTTAGCCTTCCATCCAGGACACTGTGTGTTTTCCTCTAGTGGGATATCAAAGTCTCTCAGGCAGTTTTTACATCATTTTCCAGACTGTGCCTCTTCTCCAGTGGTTGGTAGGGGAACCTAGACCCACCCTCTATACTGGGTTCCAGGCCAGGGACCCTCTAATCGGCAGCCAAGATTTGCAATGTCCCACCATACTGCCATTTCCCTGAGTCCTTTTCTGCTCCACCACCCTTCTGAACAAACCCTTCCTTCAGGGTCGGCATCCCCCGGGGTTTCTACTCTCCCTCTGGGTTTCCTTCCTTTCCTTTCTAACACCTAAAGAGTAGCTGCAGGTTCAGCCCTTTTATGTTGGTTTTATACATATCTTATTTGTTTCTTCTCTGCTGGGCTCCATCATCAGGGGTTATTTAGGTCCCTGAGTGGCTAGTGTGAGCTGAGCACCCTACCACAGTGCCTCTCAACCTTTCCAGACTACATCTGATTTGTCTCGTGTACCCACAAGTTTCACTTCACTTAAAAACTACTTGCTTACAAAATTAGACATAAAAATGCAAAACTATCACAGCACACTATTACTAAAAAATGCTTACTTTCTCATTTTTACCCTATAAGGTAAAATAAAATAAAATAAATTGATTGGAATATCAATATTGTACTTACATTTCAGTGTATAACATATAGAGCAGTATAAAAAAGTCATTGTATGACATTTTACTTTATTGACTTTGCTAGTGGTTTTTATTCATCTAGTTTCACAACAGGCTACCTCCACTGGGCCATGCTTCCTCCACCTACCATATGCCATATACCCTGCAAGAGCTGCAATTGGTACAAAATGCAGGTGTGCATGGGCTTAGGAGCAGAGTGTCATGAACACATCACCCTGATAGTCTGTTCTCTGTGGTGTTTCTCCATTAAACATGGATCATTTCAAGATCTATGTCCTTGCCTTCCAAGCCCTTCATAACACTGACTTCTCGACACTGACCTCTCATGACACTCTGTCCCACTGGTCCTGAAAGGAGGGGCTGATGCATGCAGAAGACAGTATTTATAGAGCAGATGGATCTAGACTGTAGAACTCATTCCTACTGGAGATTAAAAAAAAAAGACCACTTATTTGTTTTAAGGTCAAAACTCATTTGTTTGATTTTAGCACTCTCTTGATATATTTCTCACTTGCACACAGCATAAAAACAAGCACACCAAATCAAACTATTTCTCTGACTGGCTGGGAAAGAAGAAAGAGAGTGATTTTTAGCTTTATTTCTGCTTTTAAATATGAGGGATGTTCCCAAACACTACAGTGGTGTGACCCACGTTAGGCATAACTCAATATTGTAAACTTTTCTATTTGTTTCTTGCTACCTGCCTCATCTAGAATGTTTTCTGCATAGCCTACTGAAAAGAAAACCCTATACTATTCTGGAAGAGCAAGGGTTAGTGTGAAGTTAATGTACCACATTGTCTTGTTCTGTCACTAGCTCGGAACTGTCACTTTCACTTGTTTGCCTCTCCTCCACAATTACATGTACGATTTTTTGTGTAAGGTTGATGTTTGTCATCCTCAATGGAAACTCTGCAGAAGCGGTCTGAGGAGAAGTTTTCTGATCTCCTAATACAGCTGTCATTTATTTCTCATTTATTTCTGCTCTAACCCCTCAGACAGAGACCAACACCTACAAAATCTCCACCAAGCATTCTCAAAACTGCAATACCCGCATGAGGAAATAAGGAAACAGATCAACAGAGCCAGACGTGTACCCAGAAGCCTCCTACTGCAAGACAAACCCAAGAAAGAAACCAACAGGACTCCACTGGCCATCACATACAGTCCCCAGCTAAAACCTCTCCAATGCATCATCAGGGATCTACAACCCATCCTGGACAATGATCCCACACTTTCACAGGCCTTGAGTGGCAGGCCAGTCCTCGCCCACAGGCAACCTGCCAACCTGAAACATATTCTCAGCAGTAACTGCACACCGCACCATAGGAACTCTAGCCCAGGAACCAATCCATGCAACAAACCTCGATGCCAACTCTGCCCACATATCTACACCAGCGACACCATCACAGGACCTAACCAGATCAGCCACACCATCACCGGCTCATTCACCTGCACATCCACCAATGTAATATACGCCATCATATACCAGCAATGCCCCTCTGCTATGTGCATCGGCCAAATTGGACAGTCTTTACGGAAAAGGATAAATGGACACAAATCAGATATTCGGAATGGCAATATACAAAAACCTGTAGGAGAACACTTCAACCTCCCTGGCCACACTATAGCAGACCTTAAGGTGGCCATCCTGCAGCAAAAAAAACTTCAGGACCAGACTTCAAAGAGAAACTGCTGAGCTTCACTTCATCTGCAAATTTGACACCATCAGCTCAGGATTAAACAAAGACTGTGAATGGCTTGCCAATTACAAAACCAGTTTCTCCTCCCTTGGTTTTCACACCTCAACTGCTAGAACAGGGCCTCATCCTCCCTGATTGAACTACCTCATTATCTCTAGCTTGCCTGCATATATATCCCTGCCCCTGGAAATTTCCACTACATGCATCTGACGAAGTGGGTATTCACCCACGAAAGCTCATGCTCCAAAACGTCTGTTAGTCTATAATGTGCCACAGGATTCTTTGCTGCTTTTACAGATCCAGACTAACACGGCTACCCCTCTGATACTATTTATTTGTCAGGATCTCACAAGTACAATAAGCATTGTACTACTGATGCAGTTCAGTGACAAGACCAGCAACTTCACTATAAAGGAAATGAAAGATGATTTTGGAAGATGAAACTACCAAAAGCATTCAGATAGATTTCTGGATTGGGTAAAGTTTGATTCTGTGAAATAATTAAACTGTACCATTTTTTTTTTGCTCCAGAGTATCTTTAAAGCTCTATTAGCTAAAGTTTCAGTGTCTCCCTTATACAGCCTCTTTCCCCCACCCACCACCCACATCCATATATTTTTGAAAAATCTTCTGGGAGGTGAAGCAGTTTATATTTCCAAGACTGAACAAGAACGTTGACCAGTGTGTATATGGAATGCCACTTTCAAGCTATATAACATGATAGAGCGGGGGTCGGCAACGTCTGGCACATGGCTCGCCAGGGTAAGCACCCTGATGGGCCAGGACAGTTTGTTTACCTTCCTCATCCACAGGTTCGGCCATTCGCGGCTCCCACTGGCTGTGCTTCACCACTCCAGGCCAATGGGGGCTGCGGGAAGCGGTTTGGGCAGAGGGATGTGCTGGTCGCAGCTTCCTGCTGCCTTCATTGGCCCAGAGTGGCGAACTGTGGCCAGTGGGAGCCACGATTGGCTGAATCTGCAGAAGCAGCAGGAAAAGAAACTGGTCTGGCACACCAGGGAGCTTACCCTGGCGAGCCGCATGCCAGAGGTTGCTGACCTCTGTGATAGAGCTTCAAAATTAAGTCTCAAGAAGTAATGTACAAAATAAGTCTATGGGAATTCCTAGAGGATTTTACATACTGGGCCTGAATATGGAGTTTTAATAGCTACTTAATGGCAGCCATTAGTTAAGGCTACTTTTCAATAGAAAAGATTTCCACAGTTCACAGGAACCAATGACATCCTTGAACACTAATAGCTAATTTTTGTTGGCTTAAAAATGATTTAATATTTTTAAAAAAACTCCAGTGGCATGGAGTTTTTACCTGATCTCTGTCATATAAGTGCATTGAATGATACCTCTATTGGGGCTCAATCCTGTAATCAACAGTCATTCTAGTATTTTGTACTTAATCCATACTAAACTGTTTACAAAGGAGGAAATTGAGACACAGAGCAATCAAGTGATTTGTCCCATGTCATATAGAAAATTCACGGTAGGCCTAGTATATCATCCAGAATTCCTGACTCCTAGTACCCATCTCCAATTACTAGAAGTCAAAACAGTCACGCAGGACCAGGTCCATAAAAGGACATAGGCACCTAGCTCCCCACTTTAGGTACCTAAGTTCAAAATATAGGCATCAGCCCTCCCAACCTCCCATTCAGCTGCTGCTTAATCTTGTAAATGTCTCAAAACTTTCAGTGTCTAAATGTTTACTGCAAAAGCCCCCTTCATACCTAACTTTCTGCCTCTGGGCATGCACGGTATGCCTCACTCTAGATGTCTTAATGTCTGTCTCATGCCTAAGCCCCAGCGAGATCCTCAAAATGGCTGAAGATCGGTCTTCTCCCACCCAATTTGCCTGTGGAGTCTTATTTGGCAAGTGTGCTCTGAGCACGCCTATCATATCAGGGCCTATAAAAAATACATGTGGAGAATGAAGTGGTGCCTTCATTATAACTTTTAGCCTAGGATGTGGAAGACTGAGGTTCAATTCCCTACTCTGCCTGCTGGGAAGAAAGTATTTAAAAGGATGAGTGCCCTAACCACTGGGCTATGAGATATTCTGATGTGGGGCTCCTTCAGTTTCTCCTGATGAAGCTGCTCCAGGATTGGATAAATATTTAAATAGTCATTAGGACAGACAGAGAGAGAAAAAAAAGTGATTCTATACCCTTCTGATTAGGACACTCATCTGTAAAGCCCTGCGTGGACACAAATGTACATCTGCAAATGCAGATATTTGCAGATATAAATTGGTATCTGTGAATATAAATCAATATCTGCAGAGATACAGGAGTCTACCAGGAACTGTAGTGGTAAAGAAGCAGAGTGTCAGGCTTCCACTCCCAGGAGCCAGCGCCCCGCACGCTGGCAGCTCCTCTGGCATGGTTGTTCCACCTACAGCCCACCCCTGCCCATGACGGCAGGCACCAGGCTGATTGTCTGCTGCCAGACAGGAGACTCAGACCTCTGCACAGAACGGACTCCTGTGCTGCACCTGTGCCACTGTAACGCTGAGAGTGTTGACATGCCCTTACGTGCCTTAAGGTACATCTATATGTTAAACTCCTTCTGTCTGTATGCAGAGTACACACACTACACAACCTCCTGGCATGGATATAAGTAATAGGGTAGGTGGTGAGGCATCTATTGTCCAACTTGGATATCCCTTTCCTCAAAACTGGCTTAATTCCCATATATATTGCCTTAACCTGTACAGTGAACATGTACAGTGAACAGATTCGTATTTAGATTCTTACTACACTTCTTTGAATACCTATGCCATAATCAGGTCCCTTTTCAATCTGCTTATGTCAGTGCAGAGTATTATGCTCACAAAGAGAGAGAAGGTGGAATGTGGTGTTAGACAGGGTGGGCTAGATCTATGAGTTACTGGAGCAAAGGTGGCAGATGAAACAACTTGAGGCTGAGATCACACAATGACAAGAGGTGGAGGAAGAAGGGGAAGGACAGAGATCCGTAAAGCAGGATAGGCGGGGTAAGGATCTGATCACAACTGATCTTGCTGAACTTCTCATTGAAAAAGATGGCATGTTTTTGCATGTTTTGTAGAGATGAGGCAGGAGAGATGGAGGATACTATGAGGCATTAGGCCACATTGGTCTCCTATGGAGTAGCCTCATTTTGATGTTAGTGCATGGAATTCCACACGGTATTCCAAATGAAGCCTGATAAGTGATTACAAAAGAATATCAGAACTAAATGTAGATTGGGGAGTATCATTATGTGAGAAGGTACTAAAACCTATCTCAGATGATTTTGTACACTCCATGTAAAGTGTTACCTTACTTGTTAATGTTCCATAAAACTGCATCAGTTTCTTGAAATATTTAGACTTCTCTTTTGCTATTGTACCATGAAAATTTCTGCAAGAGAAAATATTATTGCAATAAAGTAATATTCTATTGTATTTCTTTCAAATAACCAGCTAGGAAAACCCTCAACAGAATACAAAAGTTCTATTGTATATTTGTAATAGCTACTTTCATATTATAGCAACAACTACTGGTATGCAGGAAGAATTGTGAAATTGCATAACCAGTCTAAACAAATTAATCATTTGGAATTCAGCTTTATTCACTACATTGGAATCCTTTCCTTTTTTAGATACCCTATAACTTGCAAGTGTTTTTTCTCTTTAATGTTGCAGGTGGAAGTCCACAAAAGCATGCTTTTAAATTGATTTAATTTCCATTGAAACTAGGAACAATTGTAGCCTAATTCAGAGGGAAGAGGTATTAATGGTCTTTTTTTTTAAAATAATTCTTCGGGTAATGGAATATGTTCTTACATAAGTTTGTACAGAAACCTAGCTTTAGAGGGGGCCCTGAACCTGACTGGGGTCACGGGGCACAACTGTTTAAATAATAAGGGCCCAGTTCTCATTTACACTAAGGTCACTTAAATCACTCTGTTAGGGTAAAGAGGGATTAAAGTGGAAGTAATATATATTTACATCCACTTCAAGGTTTCTTTGAGCTACCAGAGCAGGGCAACTGTCTTTAGGGCATGTATACATGGTGGGGTAATGCATAATCCAGGGAAGAGATTTGTACAGCAAACTAACATGTTGCATATTAAATGATTCATGTAGACCCTACTGGTGCACATTGGAAATTTTCTACTATGCTTTAACATAGTGCTGTTTGAAACAGTACTACTTTAAAACATACAGGAAACTTTTAGTCACAGCGGCAGAGCCTACATAGACTAATTAATGTGCAGAATGTTAGTGTTTTATACAAATCACATCCCCACTGTGTAGACAAGTCCTTAGTGTAGATATAAATCAGGGCCTCCATGAGAATATTATACATTTGTATTCATGAATAATCTCCGGGTCTCTGATGTTAGTTTCTCTTAAGTCTTCAAACGCCCTGGATTCTGTGCACTCATAGAGGATGGAAGTGTGACATGGTTAAAGTTTTGGGCACTCTTGTGGGATTTTAAAGAGTTTTCTATGGCCTCCACATAGGTATCAAGATTTCTCTGAGATAGTCATTCCTAAGGAATGTCCAACCTGGGAGATTCAAGTAGACAGCTTTCTGGCTGTCACATCTCCTTTTCCACCCTGTTCAAGGCTGGCCAAAGATATGTAAGGTGGGACATATGATCTCAACTCAACCCCATTTCCAACCCTAAGAAGCCACACAAACTAGCCCCGCTAGAGTGAGTCTGTCGACCCGTGCTGGGACGCTCACTCCCAGCAGTAGTATAGCCATACCCTAAGGCTACCTAACTGGACTGAAATTTCCTAAGCCGCAGTTCTTGAAAGTGAGCCTCTTTACTGTAAGGAAATGTTAGTCACCTCTGTCAAATGAGCTGTAGCAGAGCAACTCAGAGAAACAGACTTCTGGTACATAAATGTTGTGACATTCTTCTGGAACTGAGGGTTTGAAGGAAGTTTTGCTATATATCATATATCATAGGCTTTGATTTTCAAAAACAGACTAGGATTTTGCATGCCCTCATTGAGACACCTTAAAAGGGCTGAGCATCTGCCCTCTGAAAAAAGGGCCTCCTTAAGTTGTCTTAAGTTGTACGCTAAGAAAGTGAGCCATCCAAAGTCTCTAGTGACATTTAAAAATGAACTGTATGCTGGGTGACTTTGTATCCCTGAAAATCATGGATGTCCCTGATTTCAGAGCTTATCCCTCTTGGCTTTGTGAATAAGAACACTTTATTGCTGTTTCTATAAACCACTGAAGCTTCTAGCTACTTAAGGAAGTCACTGCTACCTGAGCTGTTGAAACTGACAACTTGTTGATAACATGCATCAGATCTATCACATGTTGATATCTTGAATTTCCCACTCATGTTTTTTGGCTGCTAAAACACAGAGCTAGGCAGGAAACAATTTCTCTATTCTGTGAGATTTTTTGAGATGTCAAAAAATTTCCCGTCCCAAATGAGGACAAAAAAATCAAAATCTTGCCATTTTTTTAATTGAATATCTGAAACAAATCTGATTGAATCAATCAAAATGTTTGATTTTGACCTTTATTTTATTTTATTATTTTTTCTATAAAATAACTTACACTTTGAAATGAAAACCAAAAAACTTTTTTATTTTGAAAATGTTCAAACAGGGCATTTTGGCAGTTTTGAAACTTTGTTTCATTTTTTTTTAAAATAGGAAATTGGCAAAACCAACCCATCCCCACAATACCAGTTTCAATGAATTGGCATTTTCTCATGAAAAATGTATTGACAAATTTCCAATCAGCTCTATTAAAAGCCACTTCTAAATTCTTTAACAATTTCCTAGATTTGTACCTTTGGAAATCCTTCTCCCCCTTTACAGTTGTCCTGATATTTTGCTTTGAATATCTATACAGTATACAGTGTTAGAAAGAAACACTGAAGACTGGAGAATGACCTCATACTACATTATAATGCTTAACTTTATAAACCCATTAAATAAACATCAGCCTATACTTCATTATTGTTATATTTTCAAAGAGTTGCACAATGTTTTAGCTGCCAGACTCCTGTTGCCTTTATTGGAAGTCATACGGCTAAAACTTTGTGTAATACTTTGCAAATCTGTGGGAAAATATCTAGTTAGGGGCTATATCTTCTTTTTTTAATACTTTGTCCAGTTCCCTCTTGACCTAATTTACACTCTTTACTCTCATGCTTGCCTTTGACAGCTTGTTTCATATTCCATATAGCCTCTGTGGTTTTTTTTAAAGGCTTCCTGAAGTGCAGAAGTCACATGCTGATGTCTCTTCACACTCATTTTCATCAAATTAATTAGTATCCCAAAGTGTTTGTCATCAATACATTCTATTCCTCTTAAGGGATTATTTTGTCAGTGACATTTGTACTTCATCCACCCACCCCCCAACCTACTGTATATAGAAATGAAAGCTGGGCAAACTCATTTCTTCAAGCAATTTATTCAATCCATGTAATATATTTGGAGGTTTGCAAATTATTTGGAAGCAGCTCACGAATTTTACAAATGTATCTATCACTGTTATATTTATTATGTATATTACAACAACATCTCCAGATCCCAACAAAGGTGGGACTCCATTGTGCTAGGTGCTGTACAAACACATAGCCCTGCCTTGAAGACAAATAGGCAAGACAAAGTGTGGGAGAAAGGAAGGAAGGACTATTCGTGAGACATGTCACCGAAGGCAAAGTGTATTTGTGCAGTCCTCTGATTTGTCAATTGGTGAATCCCTATGTTGTTTATGATTTACATGGGAACCTTCTGAACTTTTTAATAGATCTATTGTGTCAATAATATAAAGACCTTTTCAAAAAGGCCACACAAATAGTTATGATAGGAAAACCCTCACAAATATTTCTGATGAAGCTAATGCTCCAATACATCTGTTAGTGTTTAAGGTGACATAGGACTCGTTGCTTTTTACAGATCCAGACTAACATGGCTACCCCTCTGATACTATTTCTTAATGCTTATTCATAATATTTTTCGCTCTGTATGAATGTTGTGAATTCCAGCAAAACGAATCATAGGGATTTATTCCCAACAATATTTATTAACACTCTTTTATTGTATTCATCCAGCTGTAGTTGAGCCAGCTATTAAGAAAACTCAACCAGCATAAGCAATTATCCACTGGCGCTACTGATATGTTCACGTGTACTTAGGTAACTGGACCTACCTCACACCCATCACCATGCAGCACAGGTTTCTGAAACCAGTAAATGATGGCCTGGAGTTGTTTACATTGCATACTATCTCATCAGTATTCAACAGCACTGCCACAGTTTGAGGAAAAGAAAAAAAAACAAGAAAACATAAGGAGAGAAGATAAAAAGAGAGCAGTGAGCAGAAAAATGCTTCAAGGGCTTTTCCTGCATACTTTCTTTTTACCCTCTGTCTGTTGGAATCATCTCCTCCAATCCTAACTAAAGATGAGCAACCGGTGTGCAGCATGCCCTGCATATGAATCAGCAGTGGCAACTGTGCATAGATATCATACAGGTGTTTGTATTTTCTTGCTAGTCAATTAGGGGTCAGGTTTTATTGTTGTTTCAGACAAAGAAAGAATAATCTACATATAAAGGCACCACATTTCATAACAAACCTGTACAAAAGAATAGTTGAGCAACAGACACATTTTTTATCTGTTTCTCCTACCTGCTGTTTTCCCAAAGCTGAGTCATTGCCAAATTCTACACCCTATTCAAAAACCAGTTGCTATTGTTTGCATGGAAATAGGTAAATGCAGAGGGTAGAACCAGTACCATTTATACACAGTCTCAGATCTAGTTGAGTGCAGTGTCTTGGCCGTTCACCAGTCTGCTGTGAGGGGATTCAAATGTTCAATCCTCATGTGCTTTAAACCTCCAGAATCTGAACACTCCAGGCATTGCTCCTCAATGGGGTCTCTAGGCACACTCTTGGGGTGTAGCTCCTCTCTCTAGCACCCCCTTCTGAGAACTGCAATCCTATGGTCCAACTGCCTAGCCCCTGGGTCTAGTGCTGACTCCTCAGACTACCCTGTAATGTAAACACCGTCTCTCCCAGATCGCCAACCAGACAGTCATGTGATAAGTGTAACATGATAGGTGTAGCGCACACCCACATCCACACCTACACCTACACTTTGTTTAGGTTTCTAAAATACCATTGCTGTTTAATTAATAGCATGATTCATACAAAGATTGAGTCCAAAATAATGAACTCTACACATATTTCCTTGTCTCAGTTTTCTCACAACTTCAGAGCATTCTTTGGGTGGGGTGAACCTCGGAGCCTTCTCCTCTAGTACATGGCTTGTATTCTCTACCATGGAACATCTCTCTCTCTCTCTCCCCCTCTCTCTCTCTCTTACACACACACACACACACCCCCCTTGATTTTGGCTAATCTGGTAGGTAAACTAGCCCTCTCTGTTACAAACACTTGCTGGTCTCTTCGCTTCTCCTGTATGGCTCTGAGAATCTTCTCCTTCTGAGTCTCTTTTAACCCCCTGCTTTGACATCTTAGTATTTTGGTGGTATTTGAGAATTTTCACTCTCCCTCCCCTTCACCAGCCCCTTGCGGGGAGATAAGATAAAACTGGATATTTGAAGCTTGAGCTAACCCAGTGTCCCAAAGCACTTCTACCTGAACAGGTGGCCATTAAATTCTATTATCAAGCCATTGTACCTAGTTTGGGAGGGATGTGGCACAGCCCTTGTCATCAAAGATAGAATTGATATACACAGAGGTATACAAAATATATCAATGTCAGAAGAACAACTTTATAGCATCACCCAGAATTCATAACTTGTCATAACATATTACAGACTCCCCAAATCATCACATCAACATTTCCAGTCTTTGGTGTCTAAAGTTAGACACCTACCTCCATATTTAGATACCTAACTACATTGCCTGATTTTCAAAGGTGCTGAGTACCAACAAATCACTATTCCACCTCTGTTACTAATTATTATTGCTTCTTCACGGAGAAAAAACATAGTCTTTATTTTCCAAAAGTGGGCAGTAATTCTGAGTGCCTCCCCTTTTGGCTGAGATGACCAAGCCTGGTCATGTTAAGATGTCTAAAAATGGGCCTAATTTTCAGGAAATGCTGGGCAAATGCCGTCAGATAATAAGACACCTTACAGCTGTCTCAAATGGGGACCCAAATCACTACTGACTTTGGAAAAATTAGTCTGCTTCTCCTACATTCAGTAAAATGGTTTATCAATATTTGGGAAGTTTTAGCCATGGAGAAAAAGTTAAGTGAAAAATTATGCCTACTGTCATTATTTGGAAACTGTGGTACTCTTCATTATTTATAATACAGACTGAACTTTTTTTCATGTATGTAAACTTTTAAAATGTTCTTAATTTGACTCAGAGGACAACCTTCAACTTCACAAATAATATACCTGAGTGAACATAGTTTGAAATCCATTTGGAGCCCTGATACAATTCTTTATTTTAAACATCAATATTTTTAAGAAAGTTTACTGTGATAATATTCATATTGAGATACTTTATTTAATTTGTATACAGTGAAAAGATTGCAAAAAGATGCATAAATGGAAACCTCTTAGGTTTGAGTTTTATTTGAAAGTCTTCGCATTATGTTTTACTCTTGAGGTCAGATGGATCACTGCAATTTCAGCACTATTATCTTTATCATCTAAAAATACCTAATGGAAATATTTTCAACCTTTTTTGTTAAGGAATCAAACTTAGTTTTCATCATTATGCCTGTTTTTCATGAAGTGTTGCATGTTCGTGACTTTTGGAATTAACTAGGGAATATACTTTGTATCTCGTTGCATTTATGTAAAGTGTTTCATTCATTTTTCGTATTTATCTCTATTCGATTCACAGAACAATTCGGGCTTCCTCTTTCAACAATTTAACACTTAGCATTTCCACTTCACTTTAAGTAAAAACTATGCTCCATCAAGGTTTTGAGAAGTATTTGCTTTAGTTTTGGAGAAACAGAATAATCTTAAAAAATAGCATTTACCTTACAGGGAAATTTTTGCCTTGGGCTATGCAAGCGTAAGAGGAAGGAAGACTTCTTCTTTACATTCCTGTCTGTACCAGTGGTCAGGGAGGGACAGAATATGGGCAGCAGGGCCAGCTCCAGGCACTAGTGAAGCAAGCACTTGCCTGGGGCAGCACATGCTAAGGGGCAGCATTCTGTCCATTTTTGGGGCGGCAGAGTCCGGGCGGCAGGGCTGGCGCTTCTATTAGGCGATCCTAGGCGGTCGCTTAGGGCGCCAGGATTCAGAGGGCAGCCTTTTGTGCTCTCCCAACGGGGAGCACGAGAGCTTCCGGTTCTGATCCCGTCCTGCCGCCGAAGAAGGACCTTCTGCCGACGTGCCCCGGAAAACAGCAGCAGGCAATTGAGCAGCTCAATGACTGCCGCTGTCGCCTGCGGCATTTCAGCGGAGGGTCCTTCTTCGGCGGCATGATGGGAGCGGAACCTGAAGCTCCCACGTGCGTTATGGGAAGCACACAAAATGCCGCCCCCCGAATTCTGCCTAGGGCGCCAGAAACTCTGGCGCCGCTCCTGCCGGGCGGCTTTTTTGTTTTGGGTTTGTTTTTTTTTTTGCGCTTCAACAGTTTGGGCAGCGGCAGTCTGAGTAGTTTTTGTTTTGTTTTTTGCTTGGTGTGGCAAAAATGATAGAGCTGGCCCTGAGGGGCAAAGCCTCGGTGGATGTGACACAGAGGAGGAGACTGTAATTTGAAACTGGTATAGACCAGTAGCAATTTACTACCTCCTGGAGCAAAGAGGGACTGTGGTTTTCTAAGGCATGATTCTTCCACTGAGCTGTTCATGTGCCAGTGCAGCTGTGCACCATCCCTGACACAATACCAGGGAAAAGCCACATGTTGCTCCAAACTATAGTCTTGTTACCCTTTTGCTGAGTGGCAGATAATTTCAGGGTTTGCAGGGCTGTTCACCTTTAGAGCAGAAACTGATGAAATATAGTTAAGTATTTTCTTAAGGTTATATATTTACTTACAAAAAATGTCCCCAAGTCCTGTTCCTTTGAACAGAAGTAGTAACAGACTTCACACAGACAGCTCCATTTTGCTCTCCAATTCAGCTACCTGCAGTAGTTCTGCTGCCAGGGATCCCTTTGCAGCTACTGAAAAGGGGGGTGAATTTTCTCCTTGATGTCAGTCAACAATTACATTTTCAGGATTTAACTTTATCACAGTAAAGTACTCTGGAGTTTACATTAAATTTGGATATTTAAATGACTCTTAGAATTGAGCAAAGAAATTACTGAAATAGTTTACTCGTATAATCGGCCGGTTTCCCTTCCTGCAGGAAGTCCATAAGCTGGTCATGATTTCCTGGGCTGTATTTGTTATTCAGATTTCCACAGCGAATTTTGTGATTTTATCTTGAGTCTCGCAACATGTAGTGTTTTCTTGGAATTCCAGCTGATGAGAAGAGGTTACTAAGGGAGAATCTCAGCTTTCATTAAAAAAAAAATTCTATCCCTCAGAGTGGTGGAGAAAATATGTAATAAATTGAACCCTAAATGCATGCACACTGGTGGGCTAATAACAAAAACCCAGCTGTGATGCTTTCATGGGGTACCCAGAACTATGAGTCACCTTGTTATCTCCCTGTCTCAGCTAGAGATAAACTTGCTTGTGCTTAACTGAGTTCAGCTCTCTGACCCCATCAATCTGTTCTGCCAGTCCTTACTTTGCCTTACAGGTTAATATTAAGTACACCTAAGCCAGAGTTTCTCAAACAGGGATCGCTCTTGTGTAGGGAAAGTCCCTGGCGGGCTGAGCCAGTGTGTTTACCTGCCCTGTCCGCAGGTCTGGCCGATTGCAGCTCCTACTGGCCATGGATCACTGCTCCGGGCCAATGGGAGCTGCTGGAAGCAGTGGCCAGTAAGGGCTTGGCTACACTGGAGAGTTGCAGTGCTGGTGGTCCATTTACAGCGCTGCAACTTAGTAACTGTCCACACCTGCAAGGCGCATCCAGTGCTGCAACACCCTGGCTGCAGCGCTGGCTGTACACCTGGTCTGCTTGGGGTGTAACGATTCCAGCGCTGGTGATACAGCGCTGCTCATCAAGTGTGGCCAGCAAAAGCGCTTTTATTGGCCTCCAGGGTATTAGGAGGTATCCCAGAATAACTTTTCAGCCACTCTGCTCATTGTTTCACACTCCACTGCCCTGGGCTCAGGTGACCCGCCCTTTAAATGCCCTGGGAATTTTAAAAATCCGCTTCCTGTTTGCTCAGCCAGGTGTGGAGTGCAATCAATCAATCAATCAATCAATGACCATGCCTCCACGCGCCAAATGAGCCCCAGCATGGAGCACTGGCGAGCTGCTGGACCTCATCAGTGTTTTTGGTGCGGAAGCTGTGCAGTCACAGCTGCACTCCAGCCGTAGGAATTATGATACCTATGGGCAGATATCAAAGTCCATGGTGGAAAGGGGCGATGAACGGGACGCGGTGCAGTGCAGTGTTAAAGTAAAGGAGCTGCGGAGCGCCTATTGCAAAGCCCGTGAGGGAAACCACCGCTCAGGTGCTGCCCCCATGACCTACCGTTTTTACAAGGAGCTGCATGCGATACTTGGGGGTGACCCCATTGCCAATCCGAGGACCACGATGGACAATTCACAGTGGGGAGAGGAGGGGGAGGTGGAGGGGGGGGAGGAAACTGAGAGTGAGGGTACTGGGGTGGTGGGAGACACCCCGGAGTCCCAGGAGGCATGCAGCCAGAAGCTCTTCTCAAGCCAGGAGGAAGCTAGCCAGTCACAGCAGCTGCAACTTGTTGGTGAAGCAGAAGCAGAGGAGCGGGTTCCCGGTAAGCATCTTTTATTTTCAGGATGGAAATGATTTGGGAGAGGAGGTGGGGGGGGGTTATGGCAGCATGCATGCATGCCTAGATGTGGAATAGCCCATTGATGTGGTCTATCACGTCTCAGTAATTGGCCTCTGTAACTCTTCAAAAGTTTCAGCCAGAGCGTGTGCAATGCGCTTGTGCAAGTTTATAGGAAGAGCCACTGTGGTCCTTGTCCCAGTCAGGCTAACGCGTCCTGCTCCACTGTGCCGCAAGGGGTGGGGGGACCATTGCTGCACACAGGCAAGCTGCATAGGGGCCAGGGCGGAATCCGCATTGCTGGAGAAGACCCTCCCTCTCCTCCCAGGTAACTCGCAGCAGCGAGATATCTGGCAGAATAAAATCCTATGGAAAAGATAGGGGTAGTGTTCAGTTCAGTTTCCGCCCCGCAGCTCTCTGCTTTCCCCAATGCACAGAAACCCCAGTGCAACCCTGACCCAAGCAGTTGCCCTTCCCAGGTGAGCCACGGAAGTGAGATGGCTTCCAGGAGTAACTTCTGTGGCAAATGTAGGGGTAGTGTTCAGTGCAGTTTTCCCCCAGCTGTTCTCTGCCTTCCCCAATGCACAGAAACCCCGATGCAGCCCTGACCCAAGCAGTTGCCCTTCCCAGGTGAGCCGTGGCAGCGAGATGGCTTCATTAATCACTCATTCCCCATAACTCACCATGTCTTCGCTGCTGTGGCCTCTCTGTGCTATGTATGTTATGTGTAAAGAATGCTACAAATTAGACTAAAAACTCCTTCATTGTGATTATAAACAATGCAGCCTCTGCAATAAATGTTTCTATTTCTGTTTTTTTTCTGTGTCCTTGAATAGTACCAGTAATGCACCATCCCTATCACAGACTGCTGAAAAGCTACAGAACCTGAGGAGGAAACCAAGAAAAAGCAAAAAGAATTTGGTGAAAGCAGTTATGAATCAGTCTGCCAGAGAGAGTAAGAGGCTGCAGGACTGGAGAGAAAAAAATTCAGCAGTGGAGGGAAACAGAAAGCAGGAGAAAGGAATTGGCTAAGAAGAAAAGCACAAAGCAGCTGATAAGCCTCCTGGCGCGCCAAACGGAGTGTATGCAGTCACTCATAGCCATGCAGGCAGAGCACTACCGTGCTGCCCCCCGCCATCCCAAAGCTCTCTCCTTTGTGCCCCAATGTCAGCTCAAAACCCCCTTCTCCAGCATCCAGGTTCTTACCACCACCAGCTTCCCCCAATACCTTTACGTTCACCTACCAGCCCTGAGAACTACGACCCTTACCCTCTGCACTCAACCCCCATCACCATGCAGCATTTTCATCCTGAAGTGCAGCAGGCATTGCATAGCACTCTAGGCAGGACATATTCAAACCTCTGACTGTACAGTTCACCACCCTACCCCCCTGTCCTTTTACTTACTGTCTTTTCAATAAATGATTTCTTGGCTTTTAAAACAGTTTTTATTATTGCAGAAAGTGAAAGATACTGTACCCCAAGGAAAAAACAGGCACTGCAAATCACTGTAACCACTGCACTTCACTCCCGTGCAAGGCACCAAACATTACTATTGGCTTTCAGCCTCACATTGCTCCCTTAAGGCATCCCTAATCCTTGTAGCCCTGTGCTGGGCCTCTCTAGTAGCCCTGCTCTCTGGCTGAGCAAATTGAGCATCCAGGCATTGAACCTCGGAGGTCCATTCCTGACTGAATGTTTCACCCTTCCCTTCACAAATATTATGCAGGGTACAGCACACGGATATAACCGCAGGGATGCTGCTTTCCCACCAGTCTAGCTTCCCATAAAGACATCTCCAGTGTCCCTTTAAATGTTCGAAAGCACACTCCACAGTCATTCTGCACCGGCTCAGCCTGTAGTTGAACCAGTCCTTGCTCCTGTCAAGCCTCCCTGTATACGGTTTCATGAGCCAAGGCATTAACGGGTAAGCGGGGTCTCCAAGGGTCACTATGGGCATTTCGACATCCCCTACTGTGATCTTGTGGTCTGGGAAAAAAGTCCCGGCCTGCAGCTTCCTGAACAGGCCACTGTTCCGAAAGATGCGTGCATCATGCATCTTTCCAGGCCAGCCTGTGTAAATGTCAATGAAACGCCCACGGTGATCCACAAGCACCTGGAGAACCATAGAGAAATACCCGTTCCTATTAATGTACTCGGATGCCAGGTGGGGTGGTGCCAGAATAGGAATATGCGTCCCATCTATTGCCCCTCCACAGTTAGGGAAACCCATTTGTGCAAAGCCATCCAGAATGTCCTGCACATTCCCCAGAGTCACAGTTCTTCTTAGCAGGATGTGATTAATGGCCCTGAAAACTTGCATCAACATTATTCCAACGGTCTACTTTCCCACTCCAAAATGGTTTGCGACTGATCAGTAGCTGTCTGGAGTTGCCAGCTTCCAGATTGCAATAGCCACGCACTTCTCCACTGATAGGGCAGCTCTCAATCTCATGTCCTTGCACCACAGGGTGGGGGCGAGCTCCTCGCACAGTCCCATAAAAGTGGTTTTTCTCATCCTAAAGTTCTGCAGCCACTGCTCGTCATCCCAGACTTGCAGGACGATGTGATCCCACCACTCAGTGCTTGTTTCCCGAGCCCAAAGGAGGCGTTCCACTCTGCTGAGCATGTCCATTACTGCCACAAGCAATTTATTGTCACACGCATCAGGTGAATCAATATCATCGTCGACCTCCTCACTGTCACTTTGGAGCTGAAGGAATAGCTCAACTGCCAAACGTGATGTGCTGGCGACATTCATCAGCAAAGTCCTCAGCAGCTCGGGCTCCATTTCCCACAGAAATAGCGCTACAGACTCACAATGGCGCCAAACTGCTGGGATGTGAAGCAATGCGCCACGAGGCGTTGGGACAGGAAGCGGAATGACCCGCACCGTTCCGTCTCCTTCCCACAACCCAGGGCGCCAAAATGGGACGAGGTGCTCTGTTGGATAGCTGCCCACAATGCACCACTCCCAACAGCACTGCAAATGCTGCAAATGTGGCCACACTGCAGCGCTGGCAGCTATCAGTGTGGCCACAGTGCAGCGCTGTCCCTACATAGCTGTACGAAGACAGCTGTAACTCCCAGTGCTGCACATCTCCAGTTGTAGCCATACCCTAAGTCTCTCAGCCCACACCACTTCCAGCAGCTACCATTGACCCTGAGCAGTGATCCGTGGCCAGTGGGAGCCACGATCGGTCAGACCTGCAGACGAGGCAGGTAAACTCACCGGCCTGGCCCACCAGGGGCTTTCCCTACACAAGCGGTGACCCCTGTTTGAGAAACGTAGGTGTAGTGAGTACTAATGCCTGTCAGAAGTTACTAGCATAGAAACCTTTGTGAGTTAGGGTCACACTAACATTTACAATTTGAAAATCTCATGGAATTTTAAGCCAATCTCATGTTTTTATGTTGAGTCCTGACTCATGATTTTAGAACCTTTGTGCTTGGCAGTGTTTTTGAAAGTTGCTTCACACACACTCTATGAATGATCACAAGCAATTCCATACTCAAAGACCCATACACGGAGAATAGTTATGAATGGTTGGCTGTGTAGCAGTCTTGCAGAGGTCTGTCCTAGGTCTGGTAATAGTCAATATTTTCATTAATGATTCAGCTAA
The DNA here is from genome assembly GCF_025201925.1 of Gopherus flavomarginatus. Taxonomy (NCBI): domain Eukaryota; kingdom Metazoa; phylum Chordata; order Testudines; family Testudinidae; genus Gopherus; species Gopherus flavomarginatus. Next base: position 305,740,032 of record NC_066617.1, read on the forward strand.
TAGAATGGCAAGTATGCTTAGAAAATCTAAATATGAAAGAAGCTGGGAGGAGTTGCAAGCACTTTAGAAGACAGCATTAGAACTCAAGATGACCTTGACAAATTACAGAAATCAACAAAATGACATTCAATAAATACAAGTGCAAAGTACTACACTTACAAAGAAAACATTAAATGCACAGTTACAAAATGGAGAATAACAGGTAGGCATTAGTAGTGATGAAAATGATCTGAGAGTTATAGTAGATCACAAACTGAATATGAGTTAGCAATGTGATGCAGTTGCAAAAAAGGTTAATATCATTCAGATGTGTATTAATAAACACAGGAGTTAATTGTCCTGTTCTACACAGCACTGGCGAGACCTCAGCTGCAGTACCATGTCCAGTTATGGGCACAACACTTTAAGAAAGATGTGGACAAAATGGAAAGTGGAGAGTCACAAAAATGATGAAAGGTTGAGCAAACCTGATCTCTAAGGAAATATACAAAATCTAGGCATGTTTAATCTTGAGAAAAGATGACTAAGGTAGAGACAGGATAATCTTCAAATATGTTAAGGTCTGTTGTAAAGAGGACAGTGATCAGTTGTTCATTACTGAAGGTAAGATAAGAAGTAATGGGCATAATATGCAGCAGGAGAGATTTAGGTTAGATATTAGGGGTAAAAAAACTATCTAAGTATAAATGTTAAGTAATGGAATAGGCTTTCAAGGGAAGTTGTGGAATCACCATCACTGGAGATTTATAATACAACTTCTGGTGCAAATGCTCATATGGACACATTTAGGGTGAGATTTTCAAGAGTGCTCGGTCTGGTCTAACTCAGATTCCTAGTGAAGTGAGTGGTAAAATTTCTATTGACTTCAACAGAGTGAAGTTATGCTAGTGATGAGCATTTTAAAAAAACTCACTGTTAAAATCTGCTAACTTCAAGAGCTTCAGTGGTCAACTAAAATGTAATTTTTGCAAGAATTTTACAAATTTGTAGATCTTGATATGAATTAGTAAGAGAGACAAGGTGGCTTAGGTTTTATCTTTTATTAGACCAACTTCTGTTGGTGAGAGAGACAATCTTTCGAGCCACACAGAGCTGTTCTTCTGATCTGAGAAAGGTATTCTGAGCAGCACAGCTAAATAAAAGGTGAAACAGATTGTTTATCACAAGTAATTAGCATATATTCTAAGGGACCATTCAGGGTAGAATGGCCCATTAATCCCTCTGCAGTCATAAACCAAAAAGAAGGGTTAATGGGTTACAGATTTTTGTAATAAGCCATAAATCTAGTGTCTCTGTTCAGTCCATGATATTTAAAGTTTAGTAGAGTTCTGAATTTAACCAGACCCGAAGAAAAGCTCTGTGTGGTTCAAAAGCTTGTCTATCTCATCAACAGAAGTTGGTCCAATAAACAATATTACCTCACCCATCTTGTCTCTCTAATATAGTGGTACTAACATGGCTAGATATGAATTATCCTGCATATATACATTAATAACACTTTTTGTTTGAACTTTATAACCTTCTGATCATTTCTGTATTTTTTTAGTAATTCTCAACATATTTTTTCTTGATTTACATATGAAATGAGGTAGCCATTGGTGGACAAATGAATTCCTATCCATAATGGAAAACGCTTCAAATCCTCCTTTCTTGACAAATAAACCTTTTGAGCAGGTCTTATTGAATACCATCCACAACCTTTGTTCTGTCAATAATGCCAGCCCAGTTTCTCCATTCATTTCATTCTCCCACCCTCCTATCTGTGTCTTTTTCTGTGACATCTCCTGTGCAAGAAGTGTCTCCCTATCTATGATCATGTAGGTTACCTCTCTCTTTTCTTAGTTCAAATCTCTCCCTTCTCCCACAATAACCACTCCTCACCTTATTCAGATTCTTTCTAAAGACTCACTTCCAAATTGTCTACAGGAAAGAGTCAACAGTTAAAATATCAAAGGAAGCAAATAAAACCCCCACTAAATGAATCCTCATCTGGGCTTCCCATAAATCTGTCTTGTCTTTTAGACAGTAAGATCTTAGGGCCAGCGACCATATTTATTTAGTTCTTAAAAGGCCTGATCCAAAGTCCATTTGAAGTCAATGGAAAGATTCTTACTGACTCCAATGGGTTACAGATCAGGCCTATGGAGTGACAAGTACATTGTTTATGCTTAGCAAATAATAATGTCAGTCATCAAAAACAATAAGGTATTCAAATACTTATAAAATGAAAAGTCAGGTAAATGCCAGTGAATTCATTCCTGCTGAGACTCAGCATGAGGGTCCAAATGTCTCTGAAGCTATATATTATTTATGTGATAAATATGAGAATTTTTAGAATGCTTACCTCTCACCCCCAAAAAATCTTTATTAAATTAACATAAACACTTTTTTTTCCTTTTTAAATGATCATTCTTACCACGAAGATAATAGTTTTCCAATTATTTTAGTTTTTAATGGAACACTATATGCTGTTAATTTATTGCACTGCTTGGTGACTGAATAATGCATTGGAAACAAAGTGTGTGCATGTTCTTTTTTTTCAGCTTGATTTTTATACCAAAAAATACTTCTGTCAGCAGGAAAGATGTTATATTTAAGCTTTCACCTCCTTTGAGTGTGTTTCTTTGACATGAAGAACGGGTTATTTATTATTTGAAAGACAAGGATGGTGTTGGAAATCTTGACTATTGCGACTTCCTTCAGTTTCTATGCAGCAATAAAAATTACTTCTAATGTCTTTCATATTTCTCTATGTAATAACTTCAGTATCTTTGGTACTTTCGGGAATATCTTTCCAGCTGCATGCAAACTATTTTATTGTATGCAGAGAAAGGTAATGTGACTTGTCTTTGGTAATCTTTTCCCTTTATGCTTCTGGGCATAAATTATATTGATAGCGTTAACTGCCCATAATTTACAAAAAAAATTTTTTTGCTGTGACACTTCTGTCTCACATGGTATAATGCTGTACAAATTATTTAGCCTATTCAATTAAATAAATGCAGTGTACCATACAAAATAAATACAATAAAAAAAACCTAAAAAGCTCTTTAAGCAAAGACTTCAAATTCTAACTTAATAATATAGGCAATTGTTCAGCATTAAGTGGATGGCTGAATAGCTACAAATTTAAAAGAAACAACTTCTGAATGTGACATTCATAACTGGAGATTTGGTAGGTGATCTTTCTACAAATTAGGTTAATGGAGTGCTAAAATACATAATACTTTGTCTCCAATGAAATTTAAAAGAAGATTCTTAGTGGCCTTTTTTATACTGATTTACAGTGAAAGGAAAATATTTAGACCCTTTATCACTAGAGATTGACCTTTATATATGAATTAAAAATTAAATGTGCCCATGTATTATAGGTCCACTCAGGCAGTTACTAATATCTGTGGTGGAAAATAGTTCTTAACTTTTTTAATATGCCATATATCATAGATGGTGGAACTAGATGCCACACTCCCTGGATGGAAGTGGTTTCCATTATATACATGCTTTACAGTTTGGTTCAATGGTCCAGCACCCGTGTCATATATGCTTCCTTTGTGTCAATAGATATGAAAGAAAACACATTTTCATAATAACTAATAGAGCATATAACTTAGTACCTGCTGCCTGTCAAACAGTTTTTGGTAGCTGGAGAAAGGTTGAGTGGATAATGAAAATACTTTTCTGATGGATTATCCAAACTTTGCACAATTTAATCTGCTAAAATATTGGTTAAAATAGGATATGCATATACATATACCGGGGGCATGGATTGCTTAGTGGTTTGAGTATTGGCCTGCAAAACCCAGGGTTGTGAGCTCAATACATGAGGGGGCCATTTAGGGATCTGGGATTAAAAAAAAATATTGTTAGGGACAGTACTTTGTCCTGCTAGTGAAAGCAGGGGACTGGACTTGATAATGTTTCAAGGTCCTTTCCAGCTCTACGAGATAGATATATTTCCATATATTATTTTTATATTATCTTATCCCCCTGAAAAGTAATAACATTATATGAAAATATAGTATACAAGGTCACTAAAGCAATAGCAAATATTACAGATCTTGTGGATAGTGAAAGACAGTAAAAAGAAGATACAGTTACTTTCATTAAATACCACAATCCTTCTATAAAAATCATCACTTATGGTGACTATTCCTTATTGCCTATGTCCTGCAACTGCATAGTTGCAATTTGACATGAACAAAAAATCAATTACAGACATACATATTGTCGCAACAATTGCAGTAATAGTGAGAAAAAGAAAAGAATCTTATACTAGTAATAGCATAGGTAGCTATCTCACTTGTTTATCCTTGCTAATACAGAAGCTCGTTTATAAAGTTGTGCCTGCTTAGGAGAACAATTACTGTGGAATTTATAACTAACTAAAAAGAATCTGTTCCTATTTTCAGGAATCAACTACCAGTTAATTAAATTGATCACAGGCTACCAGAAAGTGTTTCCAAAAAAGCTCCTTGGTATAATTTCATAGAATCTTTACTTCTGTTAGATCAAAGTATTTACTCAAATTGGATTAAACAAAACATAAAAAGCAACCTCACAACTTTCTCCCAAATATAAACAGGCTGATCTTCACCCCAATGACTTCTTCCTTCCCAGTTGCCCTGGCAACATGCTTGGGCATCTTAGAAAGGCTCTATGACGTTTCACTACTCCATATACTTCTTTGAACATTTGGAAATGTGATGGGTTAGTTTTCAGTTTTCCTGTTCTATCACCTCCTTGAAGACAATAGTTTCACTCTGGTTCAAATGTGCCATCTGCTTTTGGTGCCCCATGAATCTGTGTTTGCTAACTGGCAAGAAATTTGATGTTTGATTTACAATGGCATGCTTTAGCTTTTCCACTCTGCCTATGGCTGTTGCAGTCTGCTTGACACTGATTATCTTGTTGGGCAACATGCTATATCATCACTGAGCATATCTGATGCCTTACTATTTTCCCTTATTGTGCTTTTTAATGTTTTCCTTAAGAAACACTAGATCAAACCTGTGAAGATACTTTAAAATCATTACACTTTCTGCACTTTACAATAACTTATTGAAGAGACTAGGTTAAGATGCACAGTATACAACTGCAAATTTGAGTGTATTACCAAAGCCCATATTACACAAGTTTGTGTCTGTGAGTTTTTTGATGTTTTTTTTTCTTTGTTTTTAAGACGAGAAACAATTTTCCTCACAATTTTTGCTTGCATAATAAAATATATAGTTGGAAAATTCTTGTTAGGTAATCTTCATAGATAGACAAACAGGAGATATACATAGATTAGATAACTAGCCATGGGTACAGAGACACAGTTGTACTGTGGACTAACTAGAGAAAAGACATTTTAAAACCCTTGGGGACCACAGTTCACTGTCTGAGATCCTCTGATTCATACATTCAAAGGCCAGAAGGGACCATTGTGATCATCTAGTCTCACCTCTTGTATAATACAGGCCATAGAACTGCCCCAAAATAATTCCTAGAGCATCCAGTTTTGATTTAAAAATTGCCAGTGATTGAGAGTCCACCATGAACCTTGGTAAACTGTTCCTATCATTAATTACCCTAATTTAGACCTTTTTTACAGTCTGAATTTGTCTACCTTCCACTTCAGCCATTGGAATGTGTTACACTTTCTCTGCTAGATTGAAGAGCCCATTATGAAATGTTCTTTCCACATGCAGGTACTTATAAGCTGTGATCAAGGCATCCCTTAACTTTCTCCTTCTTAAGTTAAATAAATTGTTCCCCTTAAGCCTGTCACTATTGCATGTTTTCTAAACCTTTAACCACTCTTGTGGCTCTTTGAACTCTCTCTGGTTTATCAACATCCTTCTTGAATCATGGACATGAGAACTGGACAGAGTACTCCAGCAGCAGTTGTACCAGTGCCTCAATAACTTCTCTGATCCTCCTTGAGATTCGCCTACTTATGCATCCAAGGATGGCAATAGCCCTTTTGGTCACAGCGTCGCACTGGAAAATCATGTTCAGCTGATTATCTACCACCAAATCTTCTTCTAGTCCAGCACCTTGCCTATTCGGGGACTGAACAATAAAGCCTTGCCTGAAATAAAGCCATTGAGAGTCTTCCCAAAATGGATAACTTTATCCTGCTCCTATGCAGCTCTTTATGGGTATATCTACACTGCAATGTAAGCCCATGCTGTTACACTAATAAAATAATACCAGCAGGATCTTATAAGAGGGATAAGGCAAATCGCCAAGTTTATTGCAAATACAACAGAACAGTACTGACAGCTGTTAGAATCATTCACTCACACAAACTTTCACACAAGTTCTGCAATGATCAGTTATAGTTGCCAGCCTTCAGTTGCTCATGCCACATCACTGGCTAGGTGCCCTGGACACGAGATTGGAGCCGAGCAGTTGTCAGATGCGCATCTGTTGCTCCTGGAGGGTGGTCGCAGAACCAGACTCAAAGATCACAGTCCCCTGGCTCTATTTGTATAGGTTTTTGGTTCAATTTAAGTCTATGGGAATTGCTCTGTCATGATTGAGATAACCATCAATCAGCTTGACTGGCGGTTGGTACATTCATGACGGGCAAGTGTTACGCATATGTTATCTTTTGTCTCTTCTTGATGCGCCTTGCGCAGATTCCGGCTTGTCCTCTGGGGGTCATCCAGTTTCCTGTGTTATCTTCAGCCAGCAGATAGATGTGAATCTTTCTTGAGTTTGGCTGGTACTATTTCCTGATTGACCATTTACCTGTTACAGACACTTCCTTCCACTCACCCAGCATGCTCACATTTCAGCATTCTCACATTCCAGCTTAACATGTTTGATTTACATGTTATTCTGTTTTCTCTCCCCCTTTACATTGCTAAAGAATATGACAACAAGATTTACATAGGCACAATCAAAATCCCAAGGGATGAAAGGGTTAATGGTAAAACAACACTGTTTCTCAAAGTCCTTATCACCCCCTGGTACAGACTTTCTGTCTTGTTTCTGTGGGCCTCAGATAATTAGTGTTTCTGTCCTTGGGTTATTTACAGAAATTGCTATAACAATTTACAGCAAGGCTAAAAAGGCAGGCACACATCCTATCATTTAACTACTTCTTTCTATTCACACTTTCTACACATCTAACATTAGTATATAATGCAATACATATCTATCCCAACAATGCTTGAGCCTGGACTCAAGGCTAACCCTCCTTGAATCTACACTGCAAATGTACTAACCCAGGGCTAGGATCCAGGGTCCCAGGACCTGGCAGGGTTGCAGGGTCCAAGCTTGAGTCAAGCTGGAACCCAGGATCTGAGCCCTATTGCTTTTGCAGTGTAGATATAGCCCCGCTTGATGCAGGTCCTGGGAGTCATCCAAAAGTATCACACAATTCCATAGAACAACTTCCTTAGTCTTCTCTATCCCATCAACCTGCAATTCACTCTAATGAAATGGAAGCCACACCCCCTTTGCAAATGGTACCAGCTCAGGTCAATGTTAATCCATTCTATTCTGATCACTGATCTGTAAGAACACGATCAGAGAGCCTCCTGGATTTGCAAGGGAAAGTGAACTGATCAAGCCTTTTGCAAAGTGAGCTGCTTCCTGATAATATGCAGGGCGGGCAGAAAAAAATTCCATAGTGCACCATGATCCTAGGGCTATAATGGCCATATTTCGGGGGGCCAATAGAGACTCTGGGATATAGGTTCTTTGACTTGGGCCAGGATCCTGCAGTGTGGACACCAAAGCATGGGTCATAAAATTTGTAACTTAGGTTAAACACAATTTAGATGCTCAACCCCAGAGTTCCCTAACACAGGTCATCTGATCGAGTCCCACTAACCCTTGGGTTACTTTGCAGTTTAGACATACCCTATGTGATTTGATAGGATTTCACATATGCAAAACCCTTACTTAATTTCATAGACATTCTCCTCTCTATGTAGTAGATTTATAGTATTATGTAGTATATGTGCTATTACCTGTGCCCGGCCTCTTTCTTAATTGGGCATTCTGTCCTGTCACTGGTTGGTCTGTCATGTGTTTCTCAGTTCCTGTTGAGTTCTTTGTTAGAACAGTAAGTTCTTTTAGTCCTTATGCTGCCGGCTCCTGGCAGGCATCTTCCTCATTCTTCATTCCCATCATTGTCAGACCTGTCTAAGCTAATCACTTCTATGACAATGTTAAAGGCCTTACTTCCAAGGGCTCAGCTTAATGGAGATATTGCAACTCTTCCCAGAATGAGATATCCTCCCACACTAAACCACTGACTCTGGGCTCCAAACCTGTTTCTGTCCTCTTTTAGTTAGTGCTCTCGACTCTTGATTTAATAATACTACTTAGCAATAGAGCTGGAGAAATTTATCAGACAAATACTTTATTCATTGAAAAATGAAGTTTTGAGTCAACTGAAACGACTTGAAAATTTGTGTTGCATTAGGTGAATAGCTTCAGCCTAGTTAAAAAAAAAGTTGAAAAAGTCAAAATATTTCATTTTGGCATTTCAAAAAAAAAGTTTGACTTTTAATTTGGAAACAATGTTTTGTTTGTAAATGTTGCAAGATTTATTAAAAAAAAATAAAGACCTTAACTCTAACCCCCCAAAAGTGACAGAAAATGAAAATGATAATAAGTAGAGGAAAAAAACATTTTGGGTCAACAGATAAGTTCATTTAACCCAAAGTGATATATTTATTTCTGTTTAGTGTCACTGCTGCCATTCAGTGGTGGGCAGTAGTGAAACAGACAGGAATCATGGCTATTCCATGCTGTGGCTGCCAGAGCTTCCGTGCTTCTCAGTTCTGACGCAGCTCATCAGGCTCCTGTGGAGCATGTTTCATTTCAGAAACACCAGCTTTCAGTGTTTCTGAATCAAAATAATTCATATAGTTCCACAAAAAAAATGTTTATTTTTTGTTTTTGTTTTGTTTGTTTGTTTGTTTGTTTGTTTTTTAAAAAATTGACTTTTAGTCCTAATTTGGGATGAACAAGTTCCAACAACTCAAAAAAAATGCAGAACTGAAATTTGTTTTTCCCACCAGCTGCAGTCCTGACCAGTTTGAACCAGAAGGAATGTACCATATGACCAGAACTGGGCTTTTTTTTTTTTTTTGGCAAATAGTTTATTTGCCAAAAAATACAGTTCAGTCCTACTAAAACTATTTGTGAATTCATGTTGAATTAGCCAAATAATTTCAAATGAACCAAAAACATTAAATGTTTTGGAAATGTCAAAGAGAAAAGGCAAATTAAAAGTTTGCCAAGTCTGTGCTATACCTGTTTTCCCAACAAGAGTGAGCTTCTGACAAAGAAGCTTCTTTCTTTCTTTCTTTCTTACTTTCTTCAGGGAAACAGGATCTGACTATAACAACAACAGCTTAAGACCATTTACACTGACTTTCTTTTTTTCCACCAAAATAGCAGTTAATACCCTATATATTGTTAGTCTCACAGCCCTAGGTAGCTTTTGCCCTGGCCTCCATGTTCAGGAAACGAGCATGCACGTACTCTCAAGCGAGAAGCATTACCCGAAAGTTACCATTGGGGCTAGGCAAATTTTGTGGTCAGCCATTTCCAGGAAACCCCCCCCCCAAGGGTGGTAACGAGGCACCTGTAAATCTCCTAATTAGGAGAAACCTGGCCAAAAAACTGAACACGTCATTACCCTTATAAATTGCCCACCGTGCAAGCAGTGGGCAGGGAGAAAACGCAGAAACCTGTACCCGTAACCGAGCCTGATCAACTCGAAGTCTCCCTCGGCTCCGTGTTCTCAGAAGCCTACCCGTCTGCCGGTGGTAATGAAACGTTTGTGGTTTGTGTGTGTAAGTATGCCTAGCTGCTAATTCTGCTAATTCTGCTAACTAACTGAGCCTGTAATCGTGTTGTAAGCCAGAGACGAAAGCCGATCCCAGCCGCCCCAAGGCTCCTGCTAGGGGAAACCCGCTAACCAGGAAACCTTGAACGCAAGGGGGATTGGCTGGAGTCTCACGGCAATCTTTAACTGTCTTATTGCATTTTTTTACTTAGACGAGCAATTGCATTTATGCTTAATAATAGCACCAATAGCACGTTTACTAACCCAGGAAACCTTGAACGCAAGGGGGATTGGCTGGAGTCTCACGGCAATCTTTAACTGTCTTATTGCATTTTTTTACTTAGACGAGCAATTGCATTTATGCTTAATAATAGCACCAATAGCACCTTTACTAACCCCTGGAAGGACCTGAATAACTACTGGGACTTAGAGCGGTACCAGGGTCAGCTTCTGTTTGTAATTGCAGTATTTTTATTATTTGTTCTAGTATTATATTGTAGGCCCAAGTTGTAACTAGTATTAAGTTGTTCCTCATCCTCACTTGTGACCCATTCAATAAACCCTCAATTTTAACCCCATGACTCATTGTTTGCGTTATCCCCATTGCTACCTTCGGGGCACTTGTCAACCCTCCCGAGGACATCCAGTGATCAAGCCTCTGCCGTATCCCAACGCTCATTACCCGGTAGATAACGGGCACCTTGTGACCATATCAGTGGAGCGAGGGGCGAGAGTAATCAGTGATCAACATATATCACCATCTCAAAAGACTGTCAAGCAGGAGTTTTCCCTTATAAAGGTTTCCTATAGCAAAAGGCAATATGGGAAATTGTTATAATGAAAATCTTTCTTAATTCCTTAAGTTCCAAATCTTTATTGTTTTCTTTCTTTTTTTGTGTTTCATAAAAGATTTAAATAAATATTTTATAGTGGCAGTTACGATAGAACCAGACATATTTCCATCTGTTACTACTATAACAGTAAGGATATTATAAACGTCTTCTGACCTGCTGAGTGCAAGCCCTCACACGGCTTGTGTCTACTGTATGTATTTGAACTTGGGTTTCTTACTTCCAGTTTGACTGCACAGCCTTTAGCTGTATACAGTGCTACTAACTGCCCATGTTATAGAGGTCTCCAGCAGCATTTGATCTCCAATTGTATTTTCTTCTCGCACCTGATCACTTTATGCTCTATTCCAAGGCTTAAATTCTCATATACCCATTATCATTAAACTACTGTTCCTTACAGTGTGTTTTAGCACAATGCAAATGCAATACAAACTGTAAGAACAGTATTACATTAAGGAATTAAGTATTAAGGAAAAATATTTATTACATTTGTTAAAGGTGATGCAACACAAAAATCCATATTAAATCACAATTAAGAGTTCTATTACTGTACAGTATCAGAGGGGTAGCCGTGTTAGTCTGGATCTGTAAAAGCAGCAAAGAGTCCTGTGGCACCTTATAGACTAACAGATGTTTTGGAACATGAGCTTTCGTGGGTGAATACCCACTTTGTCAGATGCATGTAGTGGAAATTTCCAGGGGCAGGTATATATATGCAAGCAAGCTAGAGATAACGAGGTTAGTTCAATCAGGAAGGATGAGGCCCTGTTCTAGCAGTTGAGGTGTGAAAACCAAGGGAGGAGAAACTGATTTTGTAGTTGGCAAGCCATTCACAGTCTTTGTTTAATCCTGAGCTGATGGTGTCAAATTTGCAGATGAATTGAAGCTCAGCAGTTTCTCTTTGAAGTCTGATCCTGAATTTTTTTTGCTGCAGGATGGCCACCTTAAGATCTGCTATAGTGTGGCCAGGGAGGTTGAAGTGTTCTCCTACAGGTTTTTGTTTATTGCCATTCCTAATATCTGATTTGTGTCCATTTATCCTTCTCCGTAGAGACTGTCCAGTTTGGCCGATGTACATAGCAGAGGGGCATTGCTGTCATATGATGGCGTATATTACATTGGTGGACGTGCAGGTGAATGAACCGGTGATGGTGTGGCTGATCTGGTTAGGTCCTGTGATGGTGTCGCTGGTGTAGATATGTGGGCAGAGTTGGCATCGAGGTTTGTTGCATGGATTGGTTCCTGAGCTAGAGTTCCTATGGTGCAGTGTGCAGTTACTGGTGAGAATATGTTTCAGGTTGGCAGGTTGCCTGTGAGCGAGGACTGGCCTGCCACCCAAGGCCTGTGAAAGTGTGGGATCATTGTCCAGGATGGGTTGTAGATCCCTGATGATGCGTTGGAGGGGTGTTAGCTGGGGACTGTATGTGATGGCCAGTGGGGTCCTGTTGGTTTCTTTCTTGGGTTTGTCTTGCAGTAGGAGGCTTCTGGGTACACGTCTGGCTCTGTTGATCTGTTTCCTTATTTCCTCATGCGTATTGTAGTTTTGAGAATGCTTGGTGGAGATTTTGTAGGTGTTGGTCTCCGTCTGAAGGGTTAGAGCATATGCTGTTATACCTCAGTGCTTGGCTGTAGATAGTGGATCGTGTGATGTGCCCGGGATGGAAGCTGGAGGCATGAAGGTAGGCATAGTGGTCAGTAAGTTTTCGGTATAAGGTGGTTTTAATTTGACCATCACTTATTTGCACTATGGTGCCTAGGAAGTGGACTTCCCATGTAGATTGGTCCAGGCTGAGGTTGATGATGGGGTGGAAGCTGTTGAAATCATGGTGGAATTTTTCCAGAGTTTCCTTCCCATGGGTCCAGATGATGAAGAGGTCATCAATGTCGCGTAGGTACATACTGTACATATATGTACAGTACATATATGTACAGTATGTACAGTATGTACCGTATGAATTTCAAGGGTTATTTCCACAGTCACAAAACAATCACTGCTGCTCCTTTTAGATTTTTCTGCTTCAAATAGGATAAGAACATAAGTCTGATAGTAATAGTATGAATAGTACAACAGACAAGGTCAGCGGAATTAAATTTAAAGAAATGTCTATTTTTAGAGTGCTATGAAAAAATCAAATATCCATCTTTCAAATCCATTTTAAGCAAAATGGTTTGGGTAGAAGAAGTCTGAGTATAATTCTTGCTCTACAATTGCTTTAAACAAGACATTTTCTGGTAACTCCCAGGCCTTGCTTCATTATGTCCAGTCTAAACAGTTTCTTTTCGTTTTCTGCCACAGAGAAATCACAATGTAGAAAAAGTGTTCCTTTCTTGCACTCCAAGGTGTCGCAGCTTTAAAAAAACATCATAGTCTTCAATCCACTCCATGAAAAGTAATGGGATTAGATCACTATCAGAGTTTCTTTCACTGTGTTAAATGAGCTGAGTCTTGCTGAAAAGCTCTATGCTCTTCATTACAGCAGAGCCTGGAAAAGCATCCTATCCTTTGCTGGTTTTACAGTTAGATGTCCTCATTGTGTTTAGTCATGTCATTATCAGAACTTCTGCTTTACCTGTACTTAAAAATCTTGGTATTAGCAGCAGGTTAACTTTATGTAAAGAGGCAGCCAGTGTGAACTAATTTGCTGTCTAGGATTTTACATTGTCGGCCTCATTATTAAATGCAGTATAACCAAATGGAAGTCTCTAATTTGCATCTGTTTTTTACATTGGCTTTTTCCAACTAATCTGAGAAGGATTCTTTTATGTCTTCATTTGATGAATCAGACATTTAATGGATATACAGTTTGTCTAGTCTGTATGACCACTGTTGTACAATAATATGACATAATTCATCAAACTGTGCTAAATCTTCTAGGGTTATTTCAAATATATTAAAGGATTCATGAATTCATTTATAGAACGATATTTTATCTTTAATCTGATTAGAACAGGAGATTTAAATAAATCAATTATATTAACTTTAGGCATAAGCACATGCTGTAGTGCTGCTCTTAGTTTTAGCACACTTTTAGGATCATGGAAATAAAATACGGTAGATTTTTTTTATGTGCAAAGAAGCCCCATCATCAGAGAAATACTGTATCATTTACAAGATCATGGTCCAAAAATTATATCTTGTTTCTAGAACCATATATATAATAACTAATTTTCCAAAATGTACTCAGATTTTTAAATTAATTCGTTATAAAACCAACAAAAATTTAGAAGGAAAAAGTCCTAGAGAATCACAGTTTTCTAGATTATTAGATTTCTCTGATTTGCCATGTGAGAGTGCCTTCTCCTGGTGTTTCAGTAAGAATATAATCTCTCTGATTTTGTGTATATGATGGTAACACTGACTTTAAAAACATGTTCAAAACCACAGATGGGGATTTGGCTATAAAATTCCCATTAGTGAGCTGAAGATTACTTTGAAATATTACTCTGGCATGAAATTCTAGGTAGCTAGTCATAAACTGAAAAAAATAAATGAATATTTTTTCAGTGTAATATCCTCATGATATATCCAAATGGCTGCTGCTACTCATACAATAGACCGGGGTCGGCAATCTCTGGCACGCGGCTCGCCAAGGTAAGCACCCTAGCGGGCCGGGCTAGTTTGTTTACCTGCTACGTCGGCAGGTTTGGCCGATCGCGGCTCCCACTGGCCACGGTTCACTGTTCCAGGCCAATGGGGACGTCAAGGAGCCGCAGCCAGCACATCCCTTGGCCGCACCACTTACCGCAGCCCTCACTGGCCTGGGACAGAGAACTGCAGCCACTGGGAGCCGCGATCGGCCAAACCTGCTGACGTGGCAGGTAAACAAAGTGGCCCGACCCGCCAGGGTGTTTACCCTGGCAAACCGCGTGGCAGAGGTTGCTGACCCCTGCAATAGACTGTACTCTTTTCAATTTACTTAGAAAGTGACTGGATTGCCAAGTGAATTGAGATGGACATATAACTGACCACTGGTTTACTCTTTTTGGCTGATTTGAACCATATAGCATAATAGGTGCCTGGAGAAACTTGGTATGAACACAGATGGATTATCACATTCAGTTTTAGGCACCATCTTACCAGAAAGATAACAACAAATTGACAGATGTCAGAGAGAAGCAACACAGGTGATCCTGGGAGTGAAGGAAAGAACTTAGCAGAATGATGAAAAAAGCTAAATATGGAGAGCTTCGCTAAAATGATAACTAAAGGGGACAGGAGGGAGGAATTATTTGCTATGGACCATGGGTTGTACTAAGAGTGATGAGATGAGATTAAGAAAAGGAAAATTTAGGTTAAATATCTGGAAGGCTTCTTGACAGGAAGTGTATTAGAATGTGGAATAGTGTCCTAAGGGTAGTGGTGGAAGATTCATCACTTGAGGTTTTGAACACTAGTTATAACAAAGCACAGGAGAATGTATAGTAGCGGAAAATCCTTCATTGGCAGAGAGATGAAATAAACTCTAACTTCTATTTTCTGCGAAACTGTCAATAAATTCTGAAGTTAATCTTCTCAGTGTGTTTTATACTTTTACACATACTTTTTCTTAATCTCTTTTTGCACGTTTTCTCCCTTTTCTAAATACACTACCATATATTTTGTGGAGGTATTTTGAAACATATTTTTGTGTGTGTTTGTTTTAATTCAGTTGCTGTAGGCACATTTTAATTTTCATAAGTTGGAAACTTAATAGAACATGCTTTAGCCAGGTAGTAAAGACAGTCAGGAATTTTCCCCAAAAAAAAAACTTTAGATGGAAAACATATTTTCTGTGAAACTTTTTTGTGGAAAAATTTGATGTGGCCAGAATGATAGAAAACCAAAATGAAAATTTCAATTGTCAAACTGAATCAAAATGTTTTGTTTTGTTTTCCTTTTCAAGTCACTTTAACATTAATCTGTAATTGCCATTGTGCCTCATGCGGGTTGCAGCTCAGCTGGACTACATCTCCTATGATGGACCTCAGTCTACCATCTGGTTGAAATGCCCAGGTGCACTATGGAAATCCTATGACCATGGTGCATCATAGGAAGAGTAATCTTGTCAAGGAGCCTGGCTCAAAGTAAAGAATGGAGTGTCCTTACTACAACTCTCATAAAGCACCACAGCAGCTCAGATGGATGTAGCTCATTTTCTAGCTGGCATGGAATGTTTCAGTGTGATTCAACAAACTAAGATGCAATATTTAAGAATGATGAAGAATTTTATATCATTTCCTCAGTGTTGAACATATTCTCCTGAGGGTTGTAAGATCTTGGTTTAATTCTATGTGTTGGGTTTTGTGCAGGAGTCAGCAACCTCTGGCATGCGGCTTGCCAGAGTAAGCACCCTGGCAGCCTGGGCCAGTTTGTTTACCTGCCTAGTCAGCAAGTTCGGCTGATCGCGGCTCCCACTGTCCATGGTTTGCTGTCCCAGGCCAATGGGGGCTGCGGGAAACGGTGCGGGCAGAGGGATGTGCTTGCTGTGGGTTCCCACCACCCTCATTGGCCTGGGACAGAGAACTGCCGGCAGTGGGAGCCATGATTGGCCAGACCTGCCGACATGGCAGGTAAACAAACTGGCCTGGCCCACCAGGGTGCTTACCCTGGTGAGCCACGTGCCAGAGTTTGCCGACCGCTGTTTTAGTGCGTGGCACTGGGTGGTTGTGGCCTGTAATATACAAGAAGTCTGATTAGATGATCTGGTGGCCTTAAAACTCTTCTATGATTCTAATCAAGAATGCCAAAATAAATTGTTTTGACAACTCTGATATAAAATTGTTCATCATTTTCTGTTTTATGTTAAAAATGTGGAAATTTTGACTTTTTGTCACTATCTGACCCCCCGCAAACATTTAAAACATCAACATTTTCTGCAAGATGAAAATTCAGTTTTTGACCAGCTCTAATCACCTGTCAAATTTTTCACACCCAAAAGGATCTGAAAGTTCAAATATAGTTCATATAAGCACCTAAGTTACACTGAATGGTGATCTAATAATTGCATAGAAATGTAGGACTAGAAGCAGACTATTCAACAAAGGCACTACTTGGGAAACACTTCAGGCAGCACCTTTTACCCTTCTCAACTTTTGACAGAGCTAGTTTCTCATTTAAAGTGCCAAATCTTGGGTGTAGTTAGACATGTTAAAATCAGCAGGTCTGGTTGACCTGCTGTGATAAACAGATAGTTAAGGGTTAATGTCTCTTTTACCTGTAAAGGGTTAACAAGCTCAGTGAACCTGGCTGACACCTGACCAAAGGACCAATCGGGGGACAAAATACTTTCAAACCTTGGTGGAAGGAAGTCTTTGTTTGTGCTTTTTGGGTTGTTCTTTGTTCTCTCTTGGGATTAAGAGGAGCCAGAAGTGCAACCAGTTTTCTCCAATCTTTCTGAAACAGTCTCTCATGTTCAACATAGTAAGTAATAGCTAGAAGACAGAATAGTCTTTATGTTTATTTTCTTTATTTGCAAATGTGTATTTTGCTGGAAGGATATTTTACCTCTGTTTGCTGTAACTTATACTTAGGCTAGGGGGGAGGAAGTCCCTCTGGTCTATGTAAAGCTGAGACCCTGTAAACATTTTCCATCTTGATTTTACAGAGATAATTTTTACTTTTTCTTTATTTAATTAAAAGCTTTTATTTTTAAGAACCTGATTGATTTTTTCCTTGTGTAAGACCCAAGGGGACTGGGTCTGAACTCACCAGGGATTGGTGGGGGAAAGGAAGAGGGGGGAAGGTGAATTCCTCTCTGTGTTAAGATTCAAGGGGTTTGAATCACACTATCTCTCAGGGTAACCCAGGGAGGGGAAAATCTGGGAGGGGGAAGGAGGTGGAATGGTTTATTCCTCTTTGTTTTAAGACCCAAGGGATTTGGGTCTTGGGTTCCCCAGGGAAGGTTTTTGGGGGACAAAAAGTGTACCAAACACTATATTTTGGTTGGTGGCAGCATTATCAGATCTAAGCTAGGAATTAAGTTTAGAGGAGTACATGCAGGTCCCCACTTTCTGGACGCTAAAGTTCAAAGTGGGAATAAGACCTTGACACCTGCATTCAAGAATTTTTAAAGAGTTGGCTGAGTAGCTTGCTGAACCATTCATTTTGATTTTCAATAAATCTTGGAACAATGGTTAATCCCAGAAAACAGAAAGTAAACTATTGTTGTGTCAATATTAAAAAAGGGTAAACAGCATCACCTGGGTAATTAAAGGCCGGTCAGTCTGACTTTGATTCTGTGCAAGATAATGGAGAAGCTAATACAGGAGTTTATTAATAAAGAATTAAAAGATGGTAATACAATTTATGCCAATCAACATGGGTTGATAGAAAACAGAGCCTGTCAAACTAACTTGATTTTTTAAATCAGATTACCCATTTTATTGATAAAGGTGATAGTGTTGATATAATATCCTTAGACTTCTTTAAGGTATTTGACTTGGTACCATGCAATATTTTGGTTAAAAAACTAGGACAATATAAAATCAGCATAGCATACTTCATATATATTAAAATGCTGTCTAACTAACAGGTCTCAACATGTAACTATAAACAGACAATCATAACTGAACAGGAGTAGATACCCCTGTATTCACGCCCTCCACAGGCTTGCAATTATTTTTTCTACAAAATAAGTCTTGTGAGGTATCATTTGAAAAATAATAACACACTGGTCAATAACATCATTGTCACATATATGTAACAATGTTATATGTAAAGTTATGAATTCTCTCTGTGTGATGTTACTAGAACATGTTTAAGACCAGACACCACAGCCCAGGTAAAAGTGATAAACAGGTGGGTTTGTCCTAGATAAAGTAATGTAGGGTTACATTGATTTACATATTAGCAATAAACAAAGCCATCAAACCAAACCAGTGGAGTTCATCCTGAAAGTGAACGCAAAAGATAGAGAATTAATATGCCTCTTGCACCCCAGAGAGACACAGGAGACTGAATCCTCAGAGGCCTTCCTGACAAAGACTTTCTTTAGGGAATACAGAGGACACACACAGACACAGAGAGAGAGAGAGACTCCACCTTTGTCCTACACTTAGGGAGACAAAGGAGCCATGAACTTTGTTCTCCGTGTATTGGCTCTTGGCCAAAGGGTCTGATCACCCATGGCAGGCAAAGAAAAATTAGTGAAAAAATTACTTTGAGCAAAGTCTGTAGCATTTTAAGTTATGTCTTAGCCATTACAAAGCATATTTAAACTTGTATTGTTTGCCTTCAATTCCTTCCATTTGGTATCACTTAACCTATGCCTTTTCATTAACAAATGGGCTTTATTTTTCCTGTAAACCAACTCAGTGCTATATTTGAATTAAAGCAGGGTTTCTCAAACAAGGGTCGCCGCTTGTGTAGGGAAAGCCCCTGGCGGGTTGGGATGGTTTCTTTACCTGCCCCGTCCACAGGTCCAACCGATTGTGGCTCCCACTGGCCACGGATCACTGTTCT
This sequence comes from Gopherus flavomarginatus, assembly GCF_025201925.1. NCBI lineage: Eukaryota > Metazoa > Chordata > Testudines > Testudinidae > Gopherus > Gopherus flavomarginatus. The sequence continues at coordinate 305,759,122 of NC_066617.1, forward strand.
GGGCCAACGGCAGCTGCTGGAAGAAGCAGCCAGTAAGTCCCTCGGCCCGCAATGCTTCCAGCTGCTCCCATTGGCCCAGAGCAGCGATCCGCAGCCAGTGGGTCCCACGATCGGCCGGACCTGCGGACGGGGCAGGTAAACACACTGGCCCGCCAAGGGTTTTCCCTACACAAGCAGTGACTCTTGTTTGAGAAACCCCGAATTAAAGTGATTGTTAACTCCAATTAAAGTGATATGCTATACTTTTGTCTCTTGAAATGAGCAAATGACCTTACTATTTCTCTGAGTGTCCCAGGAGAGGGCTGGACACTTCAGGGCACATAGTCTGGGGGAAATTCAGGACTGAGAATGTGTTGGGGGTTGCCAATCAAGTTGCAGCCAAGGATGATAGAGACCAGGGTGAGGGTGTTGTGTTGTAGGCAGACTGCTGGGGTCACAGTGCTGACCCAGTGCTGCACGCACATAGACAGTCAGGGAACCAAATGCTTGTCTTTTGTCTATTGGTGTCCAACCTGTGAGCCACAGCAGCAGAGCAGTTGAGGCCCCCGGTGTTACAGAAAGAAGGTGACACAACCTCTCACTGGTCTAGATCGCATCTCAAAATATTAAAGGACGTTTTTCTAGTGCCTTATAGTGATGGACTCAAGGATCTCAATCTATCTAGCCTAACAAAGAGACCGTTTTAAGGGTGACTTGATCATAGTTTATAAGTACCTACATGGGGAACAAATCTTTGATAATGGACTCTTCAGTCTAGCAGAGAAACGTATAACAAAATCCAATAGCTGGAAGTTGAAGCTAGACAGATTCAGATTAGAAATAAGAAGGAATTTTTTAACACTGAGGGTAATTAGCCATGGGAATAATTTATCAAGGGTCCTGGTGGAATCTCCAACACTGGCAATTTTTAGATCAAGATTAAATGCTTTTTTTTCTAAAAGAGATGCTGGAGGAATTATTTTGGGGAAGTTCTATGTCCTGTGTTATACAGGAAATCAGACCAGATGATCAAAATGGTGCTATCTGACCAATGAATCTATGAATCTGTATGTCTACGTGGATGAATAAGATTTCTGAAGTCCTTCAGCTTGACTCCCCAGTATTCCAATGAAGGAAGTTTTTTATATTTTAAGATCAAAGTAGGATGTTTCTTGCAGTGAAATTTAGAATTATCATTTTAGAGGAGATGCGTTAGCAGCTTTCTTATCTTGTTGTCTACATTTCCGTGGTTTTCCTTATCTTGAATATTTTGTTGTGTTTTAATTCATTATTTGGTAAATTATGACATCAGCTTTTGAATTATGTTCATATTCATATTGCACCTCTGTCTTTTGTGTATTTTGCATCTTCAGTCTGCACCTGACCCATGCCCTTGCAAAAGCCTTTTCCTGCTAAATTTATAATTTGCACATGTTCCTTCTTGGCTCTTTTGCAAATATCTAGTTAGGATTTAAGAGCATGAAGGTAAAAATGTTTTTTTTCTTCTTCAAGTTTTTACTTTATATTAGAATTGAAGTACCAGGCTGAATGAACTAATGTCATATTGTAATTTGTGTCTATTATTGTTTGCAAACAATGAACCTCACCTATACCATCCTTATAAGCTTGTATGTTGCCTGGTTGGTCTTCACCATACGACACACATATCTTCATGCAATCTTCTTCTGAGCAAGAAGATCTACTATATATGTGAAAGGAAACTTGTGCCCTTTTTGAAGGCAAATGTCTTGGGGAGTTCATTACAATACCAGTAGCTTTTTAAAAAAAAAACAAAAAATTTTATATTTACTCTTTGCTTTGAGGCAGAGGGAGAATGGCAATGGGCCATCTTACGCTCACAACACCATAGAGGCACAAGTGTTCTACATATACCTATAGAGGAAGACAAATGACTGTTCTGATGTGTCACAAACACAAAAATGAATAAACACTGCAGCTTCTGAAGTAGTGTGCACCGTAGCCTCTTGAAGTCTTTTAAAGCTTTTTAATTGCTATGTTTTCTGAGCATCTCTAGTTGGTCTTACAAGCCTGGAGGCTGAGAGAACCAGGTGGGCTCGGCAGGTTTTCCTGCTGCCTTACTGAGCCTCAGGCAAGCAAGGGTCATAACTCACTGTGGGCTTAATTATCATTGCTATATTGATGACATTCTGATTTACTGCAACACTGACAATTCTCTTTTTATTTACACAAGTTTTGCAAGATTGTCTGTTAGTCCAAAAATGGATGGTTTTTTATTATCTTTCTTTGGATGTAATAAAGAAGAATTATTGGACGTTGTCCTCCCATCTACCTTTATTTTACTTCAAAGATTTGTAGCTTTACTTTTTTTTAAGAGCTCTAATTTAATGTCTAAGTAAGGCATGTAAATTCTGCGTTATTTATGGATTGTATTTCGGGTTTTTTTCCCATCATATTTTAAGTAGTTTGGAACTTGCTCAAAATGTTTGAACTAGCACATTTGTGTATAACCTACATCTGTGGCATAGGTGCAATTGTCATGCAAAATAATTAGAAAATGTATTTTCACAGGATTTATTAACTTGGTTTATTGTAATTTAGTGGAATTCCAAATCCTTTTGAGAATTGCACTAACGTCAATTCCAGGTAAGTGGAAACCAAGCACAGTTTTGGTTCCCAAACTTGAGACACCTAAGAAGGAACAGATTATACGGAAGTGCTGGGGACCCATCCTCTGAAAGGCACTTTGAGGTGTCTCTAAATTGGGCCACCAGTTTTTAAAAAATGGGGGACAAGTATATTTTTTAAGATTAGGATAGCATTCCTTGAATAGCCACAGCATCCTCTATAGACAGCCACTTGATATTTTTTATTTCCTCTCAATTTGCAGAGTAGAAGGGGAATGAGCAAAGGAAGAAGAGAGAAACAAAATGTGCACCAGAGAAAATATCAAAAGAAAATGAATATTATAATGCCTGATAATAAAATACACTAGATTTATAATAGGCATCCACATACATTCAAAAGAATTCATCATGATTAATGTTAGTACAATGAATAACAAATGAAATAATGATGCTCTGTAACCTGTTATAGAGAGTTGTCATAAAAATTTGCTAAAAAATGTGAAAATTGCCTGTTCTTTAAGTTACGATGGCACTTTAAAATAATAGACCAATGATTATTAATTCCTTTGGTACTTATTGTAATAACATTAATGAAGATGAGCTCATCTGCTATTAGTGAAGATGTCATACATATTTCTAACACTATTTCAGCATTAATTAACTGGAGCATTACTAACAAAAAAATACCTGAGGGTGCAATATTGTGTTTCCAATATCAAAGCACAGTGTGATTACAGAAAGTGGGGATGATTTCCCCTTCCTTTGCAGTGCTAATCATAGAATCATAGAATATCAGGATTAGAAGGGACCTCAGGAGATCATCTAGTTCAACCCCCTGCTCAAAGCAGGACCAAAGATAAGCAGGGACAAGGCTGTGGGAGGAAGAGGGCTTTTTGTTTGGGGCAGAAGGCATGAGGCAGATAGACGAAGACAGCATGTAAAATCCACTTCACCAATCTTTTCAGTTTTGTGGCCTGTATGCTAGCTATGGGTCATCTCTGCAAACCACATACAGAAATATAATTCCAGATCCTAGAATCAGATTTTATTTAGGTCAGGATTTAGCCATATGACATTAACATTAAATTAAAGAATTGAAATAAAATAAAATAATTCAGAGAATAGTTCACCTGAGTGAGAATACTGAGGATCTTTTTTCTCTCCCTGGAGTCCGGTTGTCAAGATCAATATTTTTAAGGGCAAGTTGGAGACAGCAGCAAAGGTGTCACTTTCCACCTTGTTGTGGTATTCTGATTTCATGCATTTCATTACTAAGAATGTGCTTTTACAGACTTATTTGCTTCCAAGCATTGAAAACAGTTGGGAAAATGATCCTAAAAAACAATTTTCCAGAAGTTATTTCATCTTGGAAAGAAAACAAGAATCAGCCTGCAGTTCACACATCTGTAGCTGAAGATCTTGCGGTTGCTGCTCAACTGGTACCTCCATCAGATTGTTGAACATTTGAATGTTGGATCTCAAACTCTAACAATCTGAAAATCTGGCACTGAACTAGACTGAGATATCTGACAGAATCTCCACAAAGCTGTGAAAATCAGCAACATCAATCTTAATTGAGAATTCCTTGCATGATGGAAAATGATTAATATCATTCTTCTGAGGGAATGCATTGAGGAGTCTGAGTTTTCTGTAGAATGCATTGACATGTCCCATAAGTTTAAGAATATTCTGATCTCTACCTAGACACTGAGTGAATTGAGATGAGATGTCATAGCTTTTAGAAAAGCCAGTGAACAGAGAAATGCTGGGTATTCCAATTTCTCTTGAAGGGGAGGTGTTACTTATTTTCTCTTCTTTCAGAAATGTAAGAATCTATTTTCTGAGTGGAAAAAAAATGTTGAAGGCACTGTCCTGCATTCAGCCACCAAACTTGTGAATGGAGAAGCAGGTCCCCATATTTGGATCCAACTCCTCAAGGAAACTGATACATTTTCTATGCCTCCTTGTTCTGTTTCCTCTGTGGAAGATGTTGACCACTTGTATTACACTGGCCATCATATCACTAATTTTAACAGATTCCCACAAAGTACCTCCTAGTGTATGACAGAATGAAGGGTATAACATTTAACTCAACTTTGTCTTTGCAAACCTACGAACTAACTTTTACTGTCAATCATTGCTTTTGCATCATCTATGACAATCTATGACATCTATAACAGTGCAGGAGCACTTTTGGAAACCACCATGTTTGCTCACAGCAAAAGCAAGCACTTTGTAAATAAGTGCCCCTTTTGTACTGTACTCATGGGGAATTAGCTCCAGTAACTCCTCGTGCATGAAGAAATCTGCATCAGTACTTTCAATGAAAATTAATAGGTAACAGATGTCACCGACATCAGTGCTCTCATCTAGAGCTAATGAAAAGAAATTACGTTTTTCAACAACTGTCTTCAGTTAAAGAATCATGATTGTTCATATTACTTACCCTTCTTGCTACAGTTTGATGAGACAATGGCACAATTTCAACTTCTTTGTCATTTTGTTCATCCCCAAAGGCATGAGCCCTCTTGATTGCACGCCTTTTTACCACATCACCATGCATGCCTAAAAGGCTTTTGACATTTCACTAGCTTGAGGCAGACCTCATAAGACACAGCCAGACTTTCTGTTTGTGCAGTTGAAGGTTTCATCAGTATGTTCCTCTGCTTTTGAAGTTTGATGTGGTACAAAATGGTGGCTTCCAAGCAGTGGGACCTCACACACACCATATGTGAGAGGTCACATAATGCGGAGGATGCCATGTTGTAGAGTGGGTTTCCGGCATGCTCTTGATATTCTGGGCAGCTTCTGCTGAAGGAGGAGAATGCCTCAGAGCCTGGATGGAATTGTCTTGAGGGCCAGATCTGTCTCACAGGCCACCAGTTGGACCACCCATGATATGGATGGAGAGCAGAAAGTCGGGGAGGTGAAATCCAACCCCAGTTGCATATCCAGAATGTTGGACTATTGCACAAAGACTTCAAGTCTTTCCTTCATGGCCACTATTCTAGTTTATACACTGAATTAATAGCTCTGGTATTTCTGGGCCATTTATATAGGGTATTGGGGACACTATATTAACACAGTTATATAGTCCCATCCCAGTATGGCCTTCTGCACTAGCTTATAAAGGTGGCAGTTATGGATTGCATCCTTTCAGGCAGTCATCCAGTATGCAGCCTTCCCCAAAGTTCTTAAGTGATGGGACGGGCCTTTCATCATCAGCTCCAAAGGGTGGGCATTGTAACAGAAGCATCTTTCCCTCCAACCTCTCATCTCATTCAAGCCAGGGGCCCATTGGTATCCTTCTCTCTCTTTAGATTTGTTGATATTTGCAAATCCTAAGTGAGAAGAAAGAAACTCAGTGCTAATAAATATAAGAGCCCCAAGCATTCGACAGGTAGAAGCTATCAAAAGCTGTGGGAGCATAAGTCTCCTTCTGGGAGACTAAAGGCGTCTCTAGACTGCAATAAGCACCCACAGCTATCCCATGTCAGTTGACTCGAGCTCATGGGACTCAGACGGTGGGACTATAAAATTGTAAAAAGCGATAAAGAGTCCTGTGGCACCTTATAGACTAACAGATGTATTGGAGCATAAGCTTTCGTGGGTGAATACCCACTTCTTCAGACACATGCGAAAAGCTTATGCTCCAATGCGTCTGTTAGTCTATAAGGTGCCGCAGGACTCTGTCACTTTTTACAGATCCAGACTAACACAGCTACCCCTCTGATACTATAAAATTGTAGACATTTGGGCTTGGGGACTCTGTGAGGAGGAAGTGTCCCAGAGCCTGGGCTTAAATCAAGATTTTATTGTAGAAACTTAAATTCTCCATGGAGGATCCAAACTCTGATATCCTGCTCTCCTTATGTGCCTGGAGCTACTTTTGAATCATAGAAGTTACAAAAGGAAAAGAGCTACCTATCCAGAGCTTTCTCACAATACTTGATGTAAGCATGCTCTTTTGTCTCCAAAGATATTTTGAAAAAAAAAAAACATTTCTAGTAAAGAGATGAAAATGGATAGTATGTAAATTCTTCAGTATCGATACAGAACTCACACTGTTGCTTAATTGATTAAATGCTATATTTACTTAAGGATCTGTTCATATGTACATATTTTGGCTAAATGTATGGTCAGGTTCCATTGGCTATAGGCCATTGTGCTCTGTTGCGTACCTGTGCAAAAGGTAGCCAGAATCTTTTTGATTGTACACTATGCCCCAGGTTTTTAAAGATATTTAGGCATTGCTGCACTCAGCTTTGTAATGCCTAACTGACTGAAGAGCCAAAGGGATTTAGGCACTAGGAGACAAATTCCTGATGTGATTTAGGCCTGTAAGTGCTTAAATTTAAAAATAGACTTAGGGTCCTCAGTCAGTTAGGCCTGGTAATTCGGAGTGCAATAACACCTAAACAGCTTTTAAAAATCTGGGCCCATGCGCATTAAAATATGGAAGGAAAGAGTGTTGTTGGACATTAGTGCTAGTAACCCTGAAAGGAACATGTTCTTGTGGGGTCATAAGCCCCGCCATCTACCTGTTGGCAGTTGGAGATTGGTCCGGAATTGATGGACTCATACACTGTGCTTTTCTAGTGGAGGCTGCTTCTCAGGATGACAATTCTTCCATAAGTTCCTCCACAGTGTTGTGATTTAAAACCAGAACTAGACCCTTGTGAAATTTGAATGCTCCTTTTCCCATACTCATTCTTCTTGACCTTTATGCTGCCCTTAAAACCATGTCTAAATGACTTATCCCTGAAGCGATAAATGAAACACATAGAGAAGACTGAACCTTGGTGAACATCTACAAAGATCAAAGTCTCATTTGCTTCTCTAAGAATCACACATCAGCCTTATTTCCTTTGGGTATGTCTATACTGGCAAGTTTCTGCACCACAAGTTATACCATTTTTATTAAAATGCTGGAATTAAATCACTGTTGCATGTCCAAACTGTGCTCCTTGTGACACTAGAGCATGTCCACATTAGCAGTTCTTGCAACAGCAAAGACAGCAATGCATTATGGTAGCTATTGCACTGTGCAACTGCCACAGAGTGGCTTGGGGAGGGTTTGCAATGCTTATGGGGCAGGCACAGCATCACATGATGCAGGTTTCCCAATCCCATTGTTCCATGGGCATCCTACTACACTGCCAGCTGCTTTTCAACTGAAGTGTGCGGGGGGGAGAGTGTGTGACAGGGAGTCTGTGTGTATGGAGCAGGCTAGAGAGAGAGTGTTTTTGGGGACAGAGAGTGTGTCAGCATGCTGTCTTATAAGTTCAGACAGCTTCAGGAAGCAACTAGTCTTGAGGCGGGGGGAAGGGAAACCCCAACATCAGGCCCATCTCCCTCCCTGGGCTCTCTGCAAAGCAATCTCTCTCCAGGGCATCTGAGTTCAAAACAATGAGCAGAGCAGTCACTTGACGCATTATGGGACAGCTCCAGAGGCCAATTGCAGCACAGAAAGCAATCAAGTGTCCACACGAGCAATAGAGCTCTAGAGCCTCTGTGCAAATAGCCTTATGACTCTCATTGAGGTGGGTTTTTTTGCAGAGCTGCAACTCAGCAGTTTCTGAGCACTAAGTGGCTTGGCAGTGTGTACACATCTGCAGTTTTGAGTGCAGAAAGCTACTTTATTGTGCAGAAACTTTCCAGTATACACAAGCCCTTTGTCATCTACTCCTATTGCTTTGATTCCCATCCTCTATGGCTCTCCTTTACTTCTCCAGTATGTCTTCCATCCTCCCTACTTCACTGAAGTCATGCTTATGGGGGACCAGATTGTCCTCTGCTGCTGGTCTGTGAGTGCACAAGTGGTGAAGGAGAGTGCTTGTATCTTCTACTCTCCCTTACACCTTGCTCAACAGCTGAGCACATTCATCTTCTCTGTGCTCCCTCAAGCATAAGATCTACTTCTTATGTGTGAGCCATGGGCCTAAGACACACTGAATGCAGTCCTGCCCCATTTAATTCACTGGGAGTTTTGCATTCCCAACATGTGCTAGGGAAGAACAATGCTTCTCAGAGTGAGAAGTCATCCATGAGTTCCTCAACATGGTTGTGAGTTAAAGCTGTAACTAGGCCCTTGTGAAGTCTGAAGCCTCCTTTTTCCATAGTCATTCTTCTTAACCTCTGTGTTGCCCTGAAAACTATGGCCAAATGACTTATCCTTGAGATTGTCTCCAGATTGGGCTTCCAATCAGGTCAGTGCAATAGAAGTACCCTGAAGTAGGAGAAGAAACAGACTGAGTTTCAAAAGTCCTTGTTGGACTACGTTTTTGGAAAGGGTTACCTCTGCTTTTGGGTGTAAAGTCGTGCTGGGAGGTGGAGGAAAAGGAAGCGGGGGAAGGGAATGGGTGATGATGAGAGAGAGGAAAAATGCTATTACAATCATAATCTTAAAATATTTAGTAAAATTTAGCACTTTTCAACTGTATGGAAATAAACATGTACTGGTAAATTATTTGATCAAAAATGTTATGTAATAATATTTAATCATACTTAACAGAATGTCATGCAGGATTATGGTGACTTTGTTAATCAAACTCAGATGTCATGACTGTAGCACATATTTTGCAGATTACTTAAAAAATCAAAGGAATTTGACATTTCACTGTTTTTTGCACTTTAAAACAGATTTTTTTGGAAACTAACAAGACTGAAAATGACCAAGCAACATAATGGTTTGATATAAGAGCTCCAAAAACAAAACCACAAAAAATCCACTTCACAGTATAGTGAAGAAATAGCAGAAATAAAATTAAGAGTTTTATTTTGGATTTGACTAGGGTATAAAAAAGGTTTGCAGTGTGGGATTTACCTAAAAATGTATTTAGAACAGTAAAATATGCAGATGTGTACAGCGATTAGAGCTGATGCTTTTACAGTTGTCCCTTAGTATTAAAAACTGATCTCTAGTGGGTTTCTTTCTTATCTTGATGCTTGAATTACTTACCACACGCACTTAAACAAACAAACAAACAATCTCTGCACTTCATGGCACCACAACTCACTCCTTCCTTAAGTCATATAGTGGCACAGCTATAGCACCATAACTATGCGACTGTAGCATAATGTAGACATTTTCAACAGCAGTGAAAGGGTTTTTTTCCCCCATTATGGTAGAATTTCTATCTCCACGAACAATGGTAGCTGGGTTGATGCAAACATTCTTCTGTCTACTTATCTGTCTACCAGGAAGTAGGGAGAGAGATGTCCATAGTGTGTAACCTAGTTGTCCCTTGTTCTTGTAACCCTTATCATTGCTTTATTATTATTATTATTATTATTATTATTATTATTATTATTATTTGGAACCTCACATCTTGCATTACAGAAGTCACAGAAATGTAGGGGTGAAAGGGATCTCAAGAGGTCATCTAACCCCTCCACGCATGCTGAATCATGTCTGAGTTTAGATAGTAAGTTATGCAAGGATGGAACTTCTTTCAAAAACATTTCAAGATTATTTTTAACAAAAATGGAAAAAAAATTAAATGGAAACTTTTTTCAAAAAAGAATATTTTCTCAACCAGGTCTGCTCACATGTCTGTAATAATGTCCATTTGTTCACTTACCTTGTCAAATTATTAGTGAAGTTCTAGCAATGTTTCTAGGGTCTGTATACAGGTGCTAGGTGTGAGTTCCTGAAAGCTCACTAGAAAGGAGAGAAAAAAAGTAAAGGGAGAAGCAGGGTTACGATTCATTAAAAAGATGGAGGACATACCATATTATAGAAAAACTAGTAAATTTCTGTCTTCAAGGCTATTAATTCAGCATCATTCACAAACATGACTTCCCCCATAAAACTCTAAGATAGGGCAAAAGGGAAGTTGTAAAGCAAGAAGTCAATAAAGGAGGAGAAAGCAAGGGAAGGGTTCCTAAGGGTGAAATCCCATCCAGTGGCTGACATTTCAGCCAATTAAAGAATTTTGTTCAACACGAATATTGACCAGATATGACAGCAATACTACCTCGAGTTTTTTTTTAAAATCTCATGACCCAGTCGTTGCAACTTGGAGACTAGTGAATCCATGGACATGGCATGAAGAGGGAGTATATTGCAAAAATATCTTCTACTATTGACACAACTTTAAGATTGAAAAATCAAATCTACAAAAGTTACAATTTCCACAGCATCGATATCTATATCGATATCTATATCAATATTGATATCTATATCTATATCTATATCATCTATATCTATATCTATATCTATGACCTGGTCTACACTGGGGGTGGGCGTGGGGGAATCGATCTAGGAGATGCAACATCAGCTACGAGATTGAATTAAAATTACTTGCTTTGCATCCTCACAGAATGCTGCAGCTCCCCTATCAACTTTGCTTCTGCATTTCACCGAGCTGGAGCTCAGCAGTCGATGGAAGAGTGATCAGGGATTGATTTATCATTGCTACACTAAACACAATAAATCAATCCCCGATAGATCGATCACTACCCGCCGATCCAGTGGATAGTGTAGACGTACTGTATATCTATCTATCTATACCTAATCTAGGGTTTCTCAAGCAGGGGTTGCTGCGGTCTGTAAGTCCCGCCTTCCAGCAGTTCCCATTGGCCCGGAGCAGCAATCTGCAGCCAGTGGGAGCCTTGATTGGCCACACCTGTGGACGGGTCAGGTAAACACACCATCCCAGCCTGCCAGGGGCTTTCCCTACACAAGCAGCGACCCCTGTTTGAGAAACCCTGATCTAATCTATATCTATATGCATGCACACACACACACACACACACACACACACACACACTCTTTATGAGCCAGTTGTCTTTTGACTATTTTCCATGTCGATCCATTAAAGTGATGAATAACATTATAAAAAGCAGCTGGAACATATACATCTATATACACAAACACAGGTGCTTTTATATTTTATAAAACTTTATAATTAGCCTGTCGGGGAGGTCTCTCCTCTCTGAATAGCACATTTGTGATTGAGATTAGATAGTGAATCTTTTTTGTGCTTAGCACCTACGGAAATAGCTCAAGTGCTGAAGTCCAGGTTCTTTATTTCGTGAGTGTTAATTAGTTTTATAATAAGGAATCACTATGCTTTGTCTTGCACTTCAAGATGATGATAAAACAAAGCAAAACAAAACAAAAGAACTTTGAGACAGCCTTTTCAAACTAGCTGAAGGAAATTCTGACTCCATTAGGGGAAGAGTGAATTTGTGGTTAAAACAGAAATAGGAGACTTGGAATATCTGTGTCTAATTCACTTCTTGGTCAGACCCTGTGTGACCACAGATGTATTACTTAAGACAAAATTTTCAAATTTGAGGACATAGAGTTATGCACCTTAATTAACATATAAAGCCCATTACCTTTGTTTGAAATTGCTGGCTATAGCCTCCATGTGTCTCTCTTTCACTCTGTGTTGGAATGTGACAGTTGTATTGACCTAACTCATATGAGGATTCATTCACTCATCAATCCCTTTGAAACCTTTGCAGAGTAGGTACCATGTAAGCATGCCCAATTTCAGAAAGTTTCTCTAGAAGGGCAACTGAGAATCCCCTGCATGGGAGAATCCTCAGCTGACACCGAGGTGGCTAACAAGCTGTAGGACACGCTGTCCTGTATCTCACCTAATCATAAAGCAGTACGTTGGAGGCATGCCAGGTCTCTAATGTTCCTCTGCCAGTGTAAGATGCTGGCTGAATTTAGAGCAGCCATGAAACTGCTCTAGGTTATGCAGGAGACAAAACCAGGGCCTGGTTGGCCTCAGGATTTTCAGGGGAGAGTCCAAAATGTCTCAGAACACCAGCTTTGTCCCTCCATCCATGTATGCCAAGTGTTGTTTCAATGCACCTGAGGATTGAGCCCTATATATCCATAGCACTCAGATATAGACAGGTATCTTTCATGGAATGAAAGGCTTCTTTTATGAAAGGTGTTTTCCTCAGTCATCCTGAATTTTGCTAGACCAATGATTCCCAGCATTTTAGGCCAACTGTACCAATTTACCAGACTAAGAACTTGTCAGTACCAGCTAGTATGCAACATCTTCCAGTCAAATGCAATCACTATACTAGAATGAACCACCAACACTTGTCTTGCAAACCAAAATTCCATAAGTGAGAACATAAATAATTGATTGGGAAGTAGTCAGCACACCAAGGTCTAGCAATGATGCTCATTACCAATGTAGGGAAGGTATTCCTATAGTACCGGACACAATGGCCTGTTGTAGCAGTACTTGCTCTATGCTAGAGAAAGGGGAATATGTACTGAATATATTTATGGCAAGTAGACATCATAAGAAGCAAAGACTTTTATTTCTGCATGGAAAATGCACCTCAGGGAGACATAATCTCTAGTAGAATTGGACATGAGTTGATGTTAATTTTAGTATGTTTCTGAACTGACTTCCTTATCTGCAAAGTACATATACATACAGTTTACTATATGTATGTATATAAATTTCTGTTTCTCAGATCCAGACACTTAAAACCTAACAAGCATTCTATATGGAATAAGAGTTAATTTTTATCTATCTTTTATTTCTTTTTGATGCTCATAATAAATGCCCATATAACACTCACACACAATCAAATAATTAGAAGACATACACAGAAAAAACAGATGAAAATACAGGTTTTAATTTGATTGAAGTAGTCTCCATGGTCATTTCAGGAGGACAGAAAGGGCCTCCACTAGTTATCACTTTAAACTGCTACTGATAAGTTTGTGCATGAAAGAGGAACAACAACAATGCTTCATTTTTTCCCCAGTGAATTTTAAAGCCACTACATGTAGAATGTATAGGGAGCCATTGAAGAACAAGTAGCTCATAACTACAGTGGGTAGTCTCTGAAATTAATGGTTATACCAGTTGCATGCTACTTAACATAGGTAGGAGTGTCTCAGTCTAGAAAAAAGTTTCATGTGCATTAAAGAAGTGCTTTTTCTAACAATATTATATTAATGTGCACTGGGGAACTTCTAGGTAGCAGCAGCAGGATCTACATGGGCCAGTGGGTGCCCAACACATTGATGTGCTTCATAAATCTAGGGCTCAGTGCTGCTCAATATGGACAAGCCCTATGTGCACTCACTTCAGCCTTCAGCATTTCTATGTAATATAATCGTGATGGCCAGATTAAGGCAGAGGCACTATGGACTTTTGTCTTAGGCCAGTCTTTCTGGAGTAATGTGATTATATCAGAATCTGATCTTTCATTTAAAAAAAAGGGATCTCTAGCATCCCTGGTTGTGAAGAAAAGCTTGAAAGTGTGATCAAAGCATAACCAATGCTGTGATGTCTTCCTGAATTTGAAGAGAGTTTGAAACAATTGTGTGTGTGTATGTGTGAGTTAGTGAGTGAGTATGTGCGCATGTGTGTGTGACTCCCTTATGCATTTCCATAAAATGTTAACTCCAAGAGCCACTGTTGCTGGGGGAGGAGACGAGGGTTCCAATACTATCCCAACAGAAGGATCTGAGTAGCAGTAGGAGAAACATGAAGTGGACTCCATCCACCTTCAAGAAAATACAGTTTGGTGGCTGGAGTAAGTACAGGAGGGACCCCCCCCTGCTGCCACTCATACTGCTCTAGGAGGAGGAGAGGGGAATCCCTGATACTGCTTCTGCTGCACCTGGGGAAAAAGGGTCCCAAATGCCATTGTCTGATACCTCTGGGCATGGATGAAGGCCCCACTGCCACTCCAATAAGAGGATAAACCCACAGTGCAAATATAAGGCTATGAGCATGAAGCCATAGCTGTGCTTAGAGCCCTGGATTGCCTTAATCCAGCTCTGTGAAACATGGAGCTCCTCAATGGCCCCTTTGGGTTTACCTGATCATCTTCAGAATTAGTCAGGCTTTTAAAATGCTCCCCTATGCAGGACTAAGGGTCTGCCTGCCCCTTATAATTTGCCACTATATTTAAAGTAAATAATACACATCTTTGTTGTATTTCAAAACTGGATTTTTATTCTCCTTGGCAGAAATTCTCCTGAGGCAGACCCTACTCTGGTGTAAATAACTATAATTCCATTAACTTCACTATAGTCAAGCCAATTCACAGCAGCTGAGGATCTTGTCCTTTGTAAGAGGTTTTTCTCTTGCTCAGATTTTTCATTAAACCATATTGGGATTTCATTGTTATGCCATGATTTCCAGAGTGTGAGGACATTTGGCAGATAATACAGATTCAAAATAGGGCAATTTAACCTCCCGTTGCCTTTTTGGATGGCAGAATTTCTCATTTTAATCTTGGTGATTTACCTTCCCATACCAAGTTTTTAATTGTAGCTTGTACTTGTTTTTAGAGTCCATTAGGCATCTAGAAGGGTAGCATACTGAAAGCATAATTATGCCAGGGAGAAATAATCAATCTAATGATTTGTATTCTACCCCACCTAGTGAACTGCATCTTGTTCCAATTTACTATGTCATTGCACTGCAATTGTACAAGGGGGTAAATATTACCTCTCATAATTATTTTAAGCTTTAATTAAGGAGATTTCCGGAGAATTTCATACCTCCAGTTATCCTTTCAAATTGCTGCTGAGAAAAAAAAGATCATATGATGGTTTACTTCTGACAGCAGCAAAACCTTATTATTTTTACCTATTAATTTAGTACCCAGCAATTTTCTAGAATTCACTATCACCATTAGTTATATTTTCCAGTTAATTTAATCTCCATTTATCTTCTAGAAATAATTATCACCATTTGTTATCTAAGCAATCTGTCTGGATCAGACTGCAGAATTGGGACCTATGGTGAGTCCTTTAGTTGTGACTGGAAAAGCAAGAGCTTGTCCACATATCAAAAGCTTTCATGCTCCTCATCCCTTGTTCTAACACTCTGTTTACTTGTAGTCACCACAGCAAGTGGTTCTAAAGCCAAAATAAATAGCAGAGATAACTAAGAGTAACCTTATTTGGCATGCAAATAATTCCAAATGATAATCAAATACAACCATTTTGCATAATATATGTCAGAGGATTTGTGTATAGTAATTAGACCCTTTCTAAAAACATTGCCCACAAATTATGTATACAACATAAACCACCTCAATCCACTCTGTCAAATGCCTTATATACATCTAGAGACAGACACTTTGCTCATTGTACCATAACACCATTCTCAAATTTCATGTGAGATACTTATTGATATGGGAAAATAAACCACCAATGTCTATTCTGCCAATATTTATGCACAGATTTTCAGTTTGCAACTAAATAAACAAGAAGTGTGAGTACTGAGATAACCATTTTTTTTTTAAATCTTTCTTAGTTAGCCTTGAGCTGCCAAATGTACAACAGTCAGGATAAAGAATCTTTGGATAATGTATTGTCTAATGTGGGTTTAGTAGGTATGTGGAGAACCATGCACCTAAAGGATAAGGATTAAACTTTTCTTTCCCCAAAGTGTAGGATATTTTCCCTCTATTGATTTACTGTCTATTTTCAATACTGGACAACAAGCAGATGTGATATTTTGGTCCGTAGGTTATTAGGCCATTCTCCTGTACTGTTCATTCTCTTGATGTGACTCACCAGTATTAACCCTTTAAGGTACAGACTAGATCCATATCTGTTACAAGTCCCAATGCTTCATGTGCAGATTAGGGTCAAAGCAGTAGAATCTGGGCTAGGTTATAAAAAGCTTTATACAGAAGCACTGTAGGAGGAACAAGTCTTTTGTGCAAAGACTACTCATAATTTCAGTCCTTCAGTCTCCTTGAATGCAAAGTCTTCTTCAAGCTTAAACTGCTAATGCAAGGGAGGAAGTGAGGGGAGTAGCAAGGTCAGGGCCATAGCCCTTGTGCCATTCTGCACAGACCAGTGGAACTGAGCTAGCTCAGGTGTTCTTTGTGTGTGTGTGGGGGTGGGGAGAGTATTCATGCTGTCCCCTTTCTGGCCCAAATCCCCTGAGAGTGTGTGTTCCCTTTGATTTGTGGCTTTCACACTGCTTCCGAATGCTGCCTTTGGGGTGGGGCTTTCAGTGTATGTCTACACCATAGATACTACAGCAGCAGTGCATCTGTACCTCTCTAGCCCCATAGTGCCCACACCTGCAATGGAAAGTGTTTTTTCATCACTGTAGTTAAGCCACTCCTTCAATAGATGTTAGCTAGGTCTATAATAAGACTTAGGTTGGCTTTTTCACAGCCCTGAGTGATGTAGCTAGCTTGACCTAACTTTTAGCTGTAGCCCAAATTTTAGTGACTTAGGAACACATATCCAATTGCAAATCATTGAGTCTTGTGCTCTTAAGTCACTTTTGGAAATTACAGTCTCAAGCCACATTGTGACCCGTTATACCTAATAGAAGATGCTGTGCCTTCTCAGTTATCACCTGCATGGGCAATTGTGAAGGACCATTCAAGAGGAATTTCTCCCCCCAAAAGCCAAAAGTAAATCATTGGGCTAAAAAAACAAGAGAGAGCCTTTTAAAAGGACTTAATTTTGGCCTAAATCTACTTCCACTGAAATCAGCCAGAATATTACTACTGACTTGAACAGGGTTAGGCCAGTGCTGAGCATTTTAGAAAATTTCATCCGAAGCATTTTTGATGCTAAATTGAACCAATGTTGGTTTTGTTACAGATTCCAATGGCAGCAGGATCTGGCCCATATTTATCTGTTAGGGTTATAGTATAACTTGCAAAAGTTGATGATGTGACTAAGTCTTAAAGCAAGGCAAAAAATACAGTGGTTCCTTAAGGGCCAAATCCCCAAGTCTTCATGCCAGCACACAACCTGAGTGGCCGGGATGGTCAATAAACAGTGGTTGAGTAGAGTGGGATTCCTACCTTTCCAAATGCATAGCAACTCGAAAGCCATACATAGAGACTACTTCAGCTAATAAATCAATAGACTGAAGCAGACCACCCCCTCCATTATGCCCCACTACTGCAGTAGCAGAGAACTGGAAGATCCATGCAGTAGTTTATGTGACTTTGATCCAATCAGTCCCTTCCCTTCCTCCTACTTACCCTTGTGCTCTGCTGCACATGGAATCTCCACAGCTAAGATATCTCCATGTAGAGTGCATGCCATAACCTTTCAAAATCAAATGTGCCAGTGTGCAAGTTTATACCTTATTTTTACACGCCCAAATTGTCTGGATAAAATAGATAAAGGTTAGGTCATCACTCAAACTTTTCCAAACATTTGAATCTTTTGAAGTTTACCCATAAACTATTAAAAACCTATTATATGGTGTTTAGACAAATTTCTGTCTTCTTTGCTTTGCATACTGAGAAGATTTATGCATAAATTCTGAGTGATTACTCTTGTTTCACTCTTTTGTTTTTTATCATTGGAATTCAGCTTATTCAGCCTAATTTCTCCTCTCTGGCAGCAATTCTATTCCATTACTGAACTCCATGCTGGAGGATTGCTCTATATTCTGTGTTGAGTGATTTTTCTGTACCAATTTGGATATCGTTCTTGTGAGAGAAAATTATGCATATATGATTATGCACAATGGCCTATCCGGTAATTCAGAATTACTCTGTTGAGGATAGGTATTGTGAAAAAAATAAAACTCATTGAAATCTGTCAGTTTACATGAAGACTCTAGGTAAGAGATTTTGTAATGATAATATGAAATAAACTATGGAAAAGAGAGACTTATAGAAACCAAAAAAGTTCTTCATACAACCTAATCCTGAGGGCCTCTCCAGCCTTTACACTGGTGGGACTCCCACTGGAGACAAGGGATTATACAGTTAGCTTCTGAATTAGTCTGAATGTCTGCCAAATGTATACATACAGGTAACATATATCCACATGCACTATTTTACCAGGTACTACTCAATTAAGCTGAGATGTTCAAAGTCTGAGCGAGTTAGGCACCCAGCTCTCATAACAAGTCACAGTGTTTACCATTAAACCCCATTTTTTCTGATACCTGTTGCCCTAATGAATGACCTGATCTTTTAATGGGTTCCATTCAGGTAAACCACTGCACCCGTGTGACTTTAGTGGGTCTCCATATGTTGCAGAAATCTGCCCCTTCCCCTCAGCTCATTACAGGGTTGAAGGCTAAAGGCCTAATCCAAACCCTCTGAAGTCCATTGATGTAAGCCCCCATTTAGTAGCAGCTTAAGCATGTGAATAATGTTAAGCATACAATTAGTCACCTTAAGATCAATTAGATTACATGTGCTTAAAGTTACACGTACGCTTAAATACCTTGCTGAATCAAGGCCATAATGATCATGACAATTTTGTTCAGTACTTAATAGCATTTAACATAGGGGCTATGGAAATAAACATAAATTCACAAATTCCCTGAAACAAAACATCACAAAATTTTGAAAATCTTCAGTATCAATGGGCTGGAGTCACAAAAAGATTCAGGTGCCTAACTGCCACTTTAGGTGTCTGAGTTCCAGAAACAGGGCCTGCTTTCATACACAAAACCACCCCTCAGCTGCCCCTAGACCCTGTGGGCACTTTAACTTCCTTGCCACCTACATTTTTGCAGTAAAATTCCCCTAGGCTCCTATGTTTCTGCTTCCGAGTATGTGCTCAGCAGACCCAAGACAGGCATCCACATTTCCCAGAGCGATACCCAAATTGTACCCCACAGCTCTCCCCCAGCTTCCCTACCCCACCTCCCTTCTTCCAGCAGTTCCTCTTTTGGGGAATTTGAAATATGGTTACCCTAGTGACTGGACATAGATTCATGCATGTAGTTGTGACAGAATCTCTCCCCACATCCACATCAAAACCCCAGAAGCCCACAGATTTCGAGGTGTGTAGAGTGTAAGGGTGCTACCACACAGGAGGGGTGGGGATATGAACATGGCTTGGGCTTTGGCTTTACCCCATACCCATATCAGTTTGTAGTGTGGGCAGACTAAGGGGTACGTACAGGGTCCCGAGCCCAATAGTCCTCCAGTTCTGTTCCCACAATGCACTCACCATTTCCTGCCTGACCCTTATCCACATCCATACAGGCCCCTAATTTTCACTGATGGTGGTGAACTACACTGAACAATTCAGAGATTTTCTGCTGCACTCTTTTTACCAGTACACATGAATATGGAGCCAAGAGCTACTGCTTGGTCAGCCAAGCACATCCAGGTGTTCATCAGTGTATGGTTGGAATTAACTGTCCTCCACAACTTCTCCCACTCCACCAGGAACATCGATCTTCACCAGGAAATTTCAAAGAGACTAGTGCAGACAGGTATTCATTGAACTCTAGTCAATACTGGGAATGGATGGAGCTCCTTAGGCTGCAATAACAGAAGGCAAAAGACTCCAGCAATCACTCTGGGAGGAGTCATGCAGCATGCCCCTTCTTCAAGGAGTTGGACTGAGTTCTCTCCGAGGTTCCCAGTATTGAGGCTGGGGTGACTAATGACCCTGTCCTCAACTCTTCTGGCTTCATTGTCCATTAGGATGCTTATAAAAACCAGGGCAAGGAGGCAGCGGGGACCTCAGAGGAGGATGCCCTAGAACTTAACATGGAGGGAAAGAAGCAAGTTATCCTGTATGTCTACCTGGAGGAGCTGGCTCCAAAAGCACCTTCTGACAAACCAGAGGACCCAGAGACTCAGCAAGAGCCAGAATATGAGACTGATAAGTTAAGCCCCCCACTTCCTGTCCAGCATCCCCTCCCTTTTTGTCCAGGGCTGCATGCTGGACTGGAAGGCTACCTTCTCTCCTTACCTGACTCCAAGGGTACCCAACTAAAACACAGCTGTAAATTCAACAGTTTATTGAACTGTTATGAACCACTATAAAACTTTTGTCAGAAGCTATAGACAAATTATTGGTGTACTGTCATCTCGCCTTTGGGTGTATGAGTTTGTCAGCCAACAATCTGACCATGAAGGAAGGGGTGGAAACGTCCAGTTGTGGGACAGAACTTTTGTACAAGATCAATTTTTTTTTCAGATTTACAGCTCTTTTCTACCTCTTGTTTCAGGCCTCTGTCTCACTACAAACATTTTCAAGCATTTCTGGTCTCTGGCGTTTGGTGTCTCTCCACTCGGAACCATACCATACAAGCCTGGAGAAAAGGGTTGAATGTTTGGGGCATCTGGTCCAGCAGCTACACAGACACAATGCAGTGTTCCTTTGCAGTGGGATCATTAATGTCTTGCAGTTTTAATTTAAAAAAAATTAAAAAAATGGAACAAAGTACAGTTGTTATGGGAATATTTCTTTCCTCTTCACTGAATGAAGAGGGTGGATTTAGGGTGACCAGATGTCCCGATTTTATAGGAAAAGTCCCCATTTTGGAGCGTTTTTTTTATATAGGTTCCTATTCCCCCCCATCCCGATTTTTCACATTTGCTGTCTGGTCATCTTAGGTGGATTTCCTGATGGTGCAGGGGCTGGTTTGGTGATGGCTGGCATTTGCAGTGGTTTGTTTCTCTCCTTGAATGGAAGCTCTGTCTGCAAACTTAGAATACAGTCCATTTCCATTTGGACTGCCTCCCAGTCCCATAACCAAATGTCCACAAATTTAGGGTGCAGCAGAAACTTGAATTTGTTCTTAAGGTTCAATGGCAGCACAAATGTGCTGAGTCCATCTTCAGAGTTTACTGAAACCCTCCATTCAGCGATAGCGGTGACAAGCAGCTCAAACATCTCTCTGGCATAGATTGCTGGATCCCCACCATAGGACTGGAAAGCCACCTCCTTCTTTCAGTTAGGTATTTTAAAAACTGCTGTTCTCCAATTGATAGCCAGCCTTAAATGAAGACACAGGAGCCATTAACATTGCCCCTGAAATAAATACACTTCCCAGGTCACAAACCCAATCAAACACTTAAAGATATTAAATTTTAAAAACCATTATTTCATGCTACCTAACATTCTCAGCAGGTGCTTCATTCTCCTGGGCTGCAAAAATTGTTTGAGAAATAAGGATAATGAAACAATCACATACCTGAAATGCAGAGAAGTATGTATATTGTGGCCTTCAACAGCAAAGTTATGTTGTGTGTGTGTGGTGATTTCTTACCTGTTTTGAAAAGAAAGAAAAAATATATAATGCTGCTCTTGTGATGGATTTGGCAGGACTTTCAGCTGAGGCTTGTAGGATCTGGAGAATAATTGATGAAGTGGTTGAGGGAGGCTTTTACAACTGATATTTAGTAACTGTGATTGTGTGTGTGGATTAGAACACATAATGGTTGTTAACTATGAGTAACCCCATGGTTCAAAGTGGTCACTGTTTGTGGGGGTCAGAGTTGAGGAGGGGCCTTTTTAATGCTGTTTGGTCTGTGGTGATACATTTAGTTCACTTTGGTTTTACTGTTCTCTGTGTTGTCAAACCTACTGGGAACTTTATCCATTCTTTTTTTCTTCTCCAGTTAATAAAATTATCTGTTATTTCCATGCACATTGTACTGTCCACTTGTCTCCAGATTACTGTTATATTCAAATATGCCTGGATAGGGGCGAGAATGAGACGGACAAGAGGGCCTTCAGTTTTCTGGCCCAGGGAGTTAGTGACTCAAAGCACCAATTGATGAGGCCCAAAGTTAAAAGTGGGACAAAAATATTTATCCTTTCGTCACAACCTGAATGAAAAGTCCACTCATAAGTAATGGAAAAGAACATTTATTGAAGCTAATAAATACATTGTGTCTCTGAACATTGTTTTAAAAGCAACCATGAAGGAGAACAGAAGAGATAAGACTCCCTGAAGGACATTAAACATTTAATGTCTATGACCCCATGTCCTTGGTCTTGATCTCCCCCTCCACTAGACAAGGCGGGGGAAGCTAGAGAAAATGGTGGGGGTGACGACAAACAGGGGCTTCTCCTATGTGGAGTTTGGGGGATGGACACATGATGGCCTTTAGGAATGGTCATCGTTCCCCTCCTGCACTATCACAGGGCTCTCCGCAGTAAACTGCGGCCACTGGGAGCTGCGATCAGCCATACCTGTGGACGCTCAGGTAAAGCCCACTGGGGGCTTACCCTGAACAAGCCGTGAACCAAGTTTGGGAACCTCTTATGTACACTCACGTTCTTTAGTCTATTTCCATTTGTGATTTGCTTGTAAGAGTTCATGTAAAGGTGCCAGTGCTGACTCTAGATAAGGCAAAAATTTACCATGGTAGTTAAGCAAGCCTAAGAAAAAACGTAACCGTGACACGTTCTCTGGTGGGAAAGCTTGAAGAACTTTGTTGATTTCCTTAAGACTGTGAGATCAATTACAGGACCAAGATATTCAACTGAATTTTTGAAAAAATTACATTTATCTCAAAGTACTCTCTGTTTTTCAAATATTGCAAGACAACATCCACATTTTGAAGATGACTCTCTTTATCCCTTTCTGTAACAATGATGTCATCCGAATAACACTGAACTCCTTTCAGTCTCTTCAGGATCTCATTCAGGGCAGTTGTCGATGTTATAGGCAACCTGATATAACAACATAAGCCTCTTAGTATGTTGATTGTGAGATATTTGTGAGATGCTGGATCAATTGCTCTATGTATGCATTAAGCAAATTCAATTTACTGATACACTGTCCACCACTGAGAATAACAAACAAAACTAAGAAGTAGTGCATACTGACCTGCACATAAAAGTGAATTCACTGTCACTTTGAAATCTCCAAATATTTAGACTGAGCCATTCTTCTTGATCACTGATACAATGGGATTAGTCCACTCACTGTATAAAACCAGTAACAAGATCCAGTGTTCACTACATGGTCCAAATAAGTTTTCACCAGAGACTTCATGCAAAATTGTAGGCTTTCAATATTTTGGCTAGCTTTCAGACTGAACAGTAAGCTTCACTGACACGTTTCTCATCTGTTCAGCTCTATTTCAAAAATGTAAGAGTGTCTGTCCAGTGTTTCTTGAAGATAATAGGTGCTTTTGTGATTGCCTTAAACTTGGTACAATTCACCTCAAACTAAAATTTTCCAAATAATGGTGCATAGTTTCCTCCAATCACATACAAAGGTAAAACAGTGGATTGTCTATCTGATTGAACTTTCCCCAGGAGTGTCTCTTATAGGACTAGCATTTCCCTGATATAAGTCTTCAAAACAATGGCAAATTCTTCTAGAAGAACTTGTGACAAAGTCTAGTGATAGTGGATGATATAAATCAGTGAGATGGCAGCTCCAGTATCAAGCTCCATTCTTCTAGGAACTCCTTTAATCATAGGTGTAACCCAGAGCCAATCTCTGG
Organism: Gopherus flavomarginatus; assembly: GCF_025201925.1. Taxonomy (NCBI): domain Eukaryota; kingdom Metazoa; phylum Chordata; order Testudines; family Testudinidae; genus Gopherus; species Gopherus flavomarginatus. Next base: position 305,782,872 of record NC_066617.1, read on the forward strand.
CCCCACTTTGCAAGAAGACATGTAATGAACATTATGAATGTGGTGTGGGATGACGGATGTGCTAGCTATTGCTTCCTTCCACCCTCTTTGGCCTGGAGCGGCGAACTGCAGACCGTGGGAGCTGCTATCGGCTAAATCTGTGGACGCCGCAGGTAAACAAACTGGCCCGGCCCACCAGGGGTCTTACCCTGGCGAGCAAACTGACAAAGGTTGCCGATCCATGCTCAAAACTTTTGGGTACACCACACATGATTTGTGGTTGTTGTCCAATTCACCAGCATTGTTCAGAAATGTTGCCATTTTCTGTGTTTTCCTGTTGTACTTCACACCCTCTTTGACACCTTTTATACCACAGGAAAACTCTTTTTTGTTACTGTACTATCTGTGCTCGATCTGACACTTCTGGTGGCATGCCAACACTTCCAACTGCATAAATTTTCCTTTTGCTGCTGATTGCAAAATTCTTCCTCTTTGGGCTCTCTCTATTGGCTATAGACCTTCAGTTCAGTCTAAGCCACATATCTGCCTGCTTGCACCTGGTAAGTCATGATGGCTGCTTGGTTCCCTCTCACTTTGTTTGTGGAAGCTCCAGGCAGCAGCCTATTCCCTTGTTTTGTTTTTAATTTGCTGACTTCCACTCTCAAGCTGTCTGGTTCATAATATCCCAGCAGCAAAAACTGCCATCTGTCACCTTGTGCCTCTAGGCAAACTTTCCTCCTTTTTAATATTATTATTTGCTTAGCATTTCTTCTTCTTGTTCAGGCAGATGCAGCACTGGACTCTTGTGGTATTGAAATTCTTCATCACTCAATGTTATATCTGGACCCAGAAGAGAGGGAGAAACAAATATAGAGGAGCTCACAGCTTGCTGCTCTGCAAATGTTTATTTTTCTAGCTCCAAAACATAAACCAATATAAAAGTGAGGCTTTGCACTGGAGAGTGAGGAAAGCAATCAAAATGTAAAGGGTCATGACGTCACAGTCATCCCAAGTTTCCAGGATGATGTAATCCCACCACGCATGCTGATTCATCTGGTCCAGAGGTGGTAGTCCACCGATGGACATATAGTCACAATAACAGCAGTCTCCTGTGGCTCTGTGTCCTGATGTGTCAGTGGATCGTCACTGTCCCAGTCACCCGTCTTCGATTTGTGAGAAAGGTCAGAGTCCATTCCCCCAAGATTCTCGCTGGTCGTATACTGCAACAGACACATGTCTTTCCTGTAAGAAGCAACAGTGGCAGACACATATCATCAGTCAATTGCTCCATGGCTTCCACTAAGTTGGGCAGGAGAGAGGGGTGAATAGGAAGTGCCATCAACAAACATGTGAAGACAGTAGTCAGTAACAATACACTGGAAAGCAGTTCCTAGAGCAGGGGTTCTCAAACTTGGTTTGTGGCTTGTTCAGGGTAAGCCCCTGGCGGGCCGCGAGACACTTTGTTTACCTGAGCGTCTGCAGGTACGGCTTCTCTCGGCTCCCAGTGGCTGCGGTTTGCCATTCCTGGCCAATGGAAGCTGTGAGAAGCAGTGGCCTGGCCCACACTACTTCCCGCAGCTCCCATTGACTAGGAACTGCAAACAGCAGCCACTGGGAGCTGCGAGTGGCCGTACCTGTGGACGCTCAGGTAAACAAAGTGTCTAACAGACCACCAGGGGCTTACCCTGAACAAGCCACAAACAAAGTTTGGGAACCTCTGTCCTATAGTGTATCCTATGACAAACAGAACCTGGGACACCACTCCTGAAATGCTAATACCTAACATAGGTATCAAAAAGTGGGAGTGTAGATGTAGGCATGTATTCAAGTTGTACCTGTTTCCAGCACAACATATGTGGATACTCATTCATATGGATAAGTACTTGAGTATGTGCACCAGTGTAGACATAATTTTAGGCACCTATCTCCAAGTTAGGGCAGGACTTTTGACATACTCCTTGCTTTGGCATCTCACGTTAGCTAGTTTAGACAGGAAGCCATCTAGCATGCTGTCTTTTGTCATTCTGAGGTATGTATCTCCCCCCATTCATTGTATAGGCAGCCTAGGCTTTGTGAATCCCAGGGAATCTCTAGGCACCTAAAAGTCAGACTTGTTGACACTCAGCATCTTTGTGAATCTAGCCCTGTGAATGTCTCATTCATAGATTCAGGATCCTATCGCATAGGGTAGCCTCATCGCATAGGGTTGCCAAACCTCCAGGATTGTCCTGGAGTCTCCAGGAATTAAAAATCAACCTCTAATTAAAGATGAAATCTCTAGGAATTTGTCCATCCAAAGTCTGCAAAACCATTACCTGATGTCACTCCGCAGGCCTACTGCCATCAATCTTCCCCCTCTTTGGAGCTTCCCAATTAAACTTCCGATAGACAGACTAAGAGGCCCTTCTGGCATGGGTTTGTTTATTTTCTGAAAACAGCAAACCGAACCAGAAACAGCAGCATTAGACAATTACATGTTGGCCTCAAGGTATCTCCTCCCAAACTGCTGGCAGACTTCCTGTGTCTGTCAGTCCCCACAGTTAGTTCATTTCTTCCTCTGCAGGTCTCTTAGCCCCTTCCCTCTTCCACTTCCTTCTACTCCTTATAGGAATATCTCTCTGAGGTGTGCCTCCTCATTATTCAGGGTTGGCTGGACCCAAGACTGACCCATAAGGGCTAAGCCATCTTGTTACAACTAGACAGGGACAAGAGCCATTACATATCTGGATTCAAACTCCAGGAGTGTTTTTGATACTTCTTCTATTTTTAATTTCTTTTAAAATTCTTTTCATCTTCGCTTTGCACTAAGGTCTTTGTACCTAGCTGAGTTTATATCTCCTCAGTAAATTCTTCCTCTCAATAAATCAGACCATCTCAAAGTTCTTCATCCCATTACTTTTATCTCACAGTAGCTAACTTTGTTTGCTTCTCTGCTTTTTGATAAGCAAGGCTCATTCAAACGTTGTTCAACCTAAGGGCTATTATCTCTCACAGTATACACAATTTTTTAAAGTGAAAATACAATGTGGATGGGTCAAACACAAAAGGTAAAAGCTCCCTTTTAAAATCAGTCCTAGCAGGTACTGTTTTAAAGCTTTAAAATTATAATACTAAAAAAGAAGTTCAAGCAATTTAGAAAGTTACAAGCTATTGCTTGGGAGGAAAATCAAATTGCTGGATGATATCAAGAGATGCCAGCTCTCGAACTAGCAGAGATAACTCTGGCAGCAGCAATAAGAGAACTTTTGAATCAAGAAAATGAGTATTTGTATTACCAAGACATAATGCGGTGCCTCAGTTAAAAGTAATAGCTGATGACCTAAGGGGATGATTATGTAGATGAAAGCAATTTTGTTTTCTGAAAGTAAGGCTTTTTCTAGAAAAAAAATAATCTCAGCTTCATCGCCCCCCACAAGGCTAACTGGACATAGCTTAATAACATAACAAGCTATTGTGAAAGGAAATTTAGAAGTCTAATTTACAAGATACCTGTTTTCCCTGAATGTAAGCACTCACGATCATTTAAAGTTCAAGTAGTTCATCTGTTCAAATATTTTAATAGTTTTATTTTAATAAGACCAATGCTGGCATTCTGTTACTGTTCCACAAGCTTCTGAGGAACAGAGATAATTGAACTGATGGGATAAGGGTGACTTAAAAGGTATTGGTACTTTCTATTAGCCACGTGCAATGAACATGGTATGTGATCCTGAAAAATCACAGACTTATCTTGTTTGTTTTAAACTGTAATTTAAGAAGTCAAAATAAGAAGTCAGGTGTCTGTAGGCAGATTTTCCAAAATGTACTTGTTTGAGAATGTGTAACATTGTGTCTAAACTTTCAGTCCTTACTCAGGCAAAACTCCCAATCACTTTGGTGGGTGCAGGGTTAAGTCAAGTGTTGGCTGAAGTGATGAAACTCAATACAGTGTCTTGGAGATTAAATGTATTCACCTTTTCCTTCTCTCCAATTACAGATGCATTTACTGGTCAAAATCTGTAGTATACCCATTTGCTTAATTGTATTTTCCTCATATGTTAAACGAGTGTAACTGGGATTACATTCTGTCTGTTATCTTCTATGTATCTGTCTACCACAGGTGTTTAGACAATGCCCATCACTATGGTATCTAAATGTTACATAAGAAATTTAAAAAATTAAATTAAGAAATTAAAAAGAACTTGTATCTTTCTGTTCTCCCAGGGAAAAGGTGTAGAGAGTGGTTTTCAACCTATGATCTGCGGACCCCTGTGGGTCTGCAGATTAGATCTCAGATTTCCAAAGGGTTCCGCATCGCCATTTGAAAATTTTTAGGGGTCTGCAAATGGAAAAAGGTTGAAAATCACTGGTGTAGAGAATACTGACTCTGTTGTAATTTTTATGACCATTGATTCTGGAGGAAGATTTTCTCAAACAAGTGTACTATGTACCTTGAATGGACTGTTGGATGTAAACAGGCACACCTGTTGGCACAGTGCCCTGGTAAACATTAGGTACTTGTCATTACAAATATAACCATTTAAGCATTATTTATCATAATTCCTCATTCAAAGTGCAGGGGATACCACAAATACCATACATGATTCTAAATGATAAATGGCAAGCTCATAATGATGTGGCTATAACTGGATAACAAGGCCCTTAGAATGACAGGTCCAGGAGGTTACATTACTGGGTCCAAGATTTGGGACTAGCATATGCACACTAGTCTGTGGTGTTTGTATTTGTAATAAAATGTAAGTGCTAAAGGGAAAACATGAGTAAGTACTTTGAAATAGATTTCTACCTTTGCTCCCTCCTCAAATGTCTCCCACTCTCGACTTTCTCTTATTGGAAACTCTCAAATTCTCTCCCTCCTGAGCAGGATTTGAAGTAGCTCAATAAGGGAAAATTTCTCTTGCTCTGTCTCCCCACTCCCCACAACCCTCTCTTGAGCAGAAGGTGGGGATATCAGTAAATGGTCCAGAAACTGAAAGAAAGGACTCCACCACATACATCACTGCAAATTTTAAAACTCAGAGAGAAGCACTAATATCTGCCACTACATCCAGCCATAGTAGATAAATACATATGGGTCCAGATCTTTCCTCTGGTGTAAGTCAATGGCGCTACTCTGATTTACACAAGTGGATGTTCTGGTCCATTAGCTGCACATAAACAATTCTAAGGGCTTTTTTATGTAACTGTCTGCTAGAAAATACTTTTTTGTGTCCATTTATTTAATCATGTAGTTATTCTATCCGTCTTCCTTTGTCTCTTTGTCTTGGAGAAGTAATAGTGCTATATACTGGCAAGCACAAAATGGCAAAAGAAAAATGTCATACAAAATAAGGAAAAAGTTTGAATAACCCATTGAAAGCAGAAAATCACTAATAATTAGCAATTATTTAGCCCTTTTCATCTTCAAAGCAATTAAAAATTAACTAATTAATGTTCAGGGGACATGAAGAAAAAGATTTTTTTTTAATATATCGGGTAGAAAGTACTATTGAAAAGAAAGTAGGTTCATTACTAAATGAAGGAGATTAATGTAATGAAGAATCAAAAAATGACTGAAGTATTGACTACCTTTTAAAAATCAATTTTAGGTAAGAAAAATAATGAGAGGAAGTTTAGAGAATTAAGAATGAAGATAATATACAAATAACTAATGATCAGTATCGGCGGGAGGGGGGACACTAAGAAAATCTGAATATAGACAGATCTTTAGATGTGGATAATATACATTCTACATTAAGGTTGATTTTTATCCTAGCTATGTAGGTCCAATATAAAGTCCTCTGCATCACTTTAACCTCTACATTCCCCTCATAAATTGCCAGTGTATACACAGGAAGTAGGAAGGTCAAGGGAGAATCTACCAAATAGTGCCTCAATTCTCCATACAGGTGAAACTGCAAATGCTATATAATTTGCATAGGCTGGAGTACCAGCAATGAAAGGACTGCATTGCAGCATTGGACCCTGGAGACACTTTGTTAGATGGTTTTCAAATCATCAACCTACTTATATTTCATCTGCTTAGGACCTAATTAGAAGTAATGGAAAGATATTGAGACAGACAAAATATAGGGTGGATATCAGGAAAAAATTCCCACAATTGATACCTATTAGATTATAAAATAATCTTCCAAATAAACATGGGGAAGCCCCATGGGTTGGCACACTGAAAACTGGACTGTAAAGAACACTTATAAAAATAGAATGGAAATCAATATTGCACTAGCAAGGAAATACATTATATGATCCAATGAGTGTATTCAGTCTTTGAATTCTGTGATAATGCTCACAGTCATGATTTTTGGACTATGTGTAGTACGATTATCCCCCACTTTACAAATGGGGAAACAGAGGCAGAGATGTTAGGGTGACTTGCCCAATGTCAAACAGGGAGTTTTTAGCACAAACAATATCAGCTGTCAAGGCCTGAACATTTCTACAGATACATGGACAAAAGTCCTTGTATGAGTGTGCCCCAGGAGTTCATGACTCAGAGTCCTAATTTCAGAGCACAAAACAAATTATTGGGGTCAATAAAGGGTAACTGGATAAAACTTAGTGGTCTATGAGGTCAGACTAAGTCAGCCCTTGAAATCTATTAATCTGTTAACCACTTATCCCTACCCCCCATCTATCTCTGTCATATATATATTCACACTGAGGATCTGTAGAGTTCATGCTGTTTGCTTTTTCCATATTCTGACTCTATGTGTGTGTGTGTCACTGTCTTTTGTAAGAAAACACTACACTGGCTTCAATAATTGCTGCAAATCTCAATCAGGTAGCTAGCTGCATGGAATAAAAGCATCTATCCTTCCTCAGTCCATATTTTGGAAAAAAAATTAAGTGTTTTTACTGAGCAACATTTTCAGTGACTACTTCTGGATTTATCTGACCCATCTTGTCTTGCTTTACAATGAAAATATGAATAGTTGCCCATGATTGTTATTGGGAGAACATGCAGTAGGTAACAAGCAAGGAATCTGATTTTTTGTGAAATAAGTCTGTCCAATTCACTTAGTCAGTCTCTCTCAGGCTGTCTTTGTCTTAGCACAAAACAGTGTTACTTTTTATTTTGGTTATCTCTGTGACAATTTCTGTTCTATTTCTTTGTTAAAAGCCTCAACGTTCAGCAAACTTGCTGTTATAATGGTCTTGGAATAGATGATTCTAGCCTCAAAGATTAAAAAAAGAAAGAAGAAGCATCAGTTACACAACCAGTAGTACGTTATAGTGTCACAGCCACTTCACTTTCTGCTTGGTACTTTCACTTCACAGCTGCTGCTCTTGATGACCATGCAGGTGATGATGATATATTTTTCAGTATCCCCAGAACTTAAAGATACAAAAAAAGCCGAGTTAGTAGATTTATAGCATATTTCGTACACAAAAATAGCTCAACAAACAAAAAACAAACAAACAGTCCACTTTTACGTTATAGGACCCAATTCTCATGTTCACCAGGGCCACTTTACATTCATCTGGAATAACTACTTTCTGGTCATTCTGTTTGGGGAAGTATCTAACATCTTTCTTCCTTTTTCTGCCTGGCCCAAGGGCTGACCATGTGTGCTCTTTCACAAGCAAGGCTTTGTGTCTGTATACCTGCCTAGTTCCATTCTGTTGGTATTTATTTGCTTTTCCAATATGAGGCCTCCTTGTAGCTATAAGTCATTACGCTGCACTGTTCTCTGCCATCTGAGATCTCTCTATATAGTGTTTTCTGTTTGTAATGTTTTGATTATTTCCAACTGTGTGCTTTAGAGTGATCACCCTTTCAGAAGACAAAAGCAGGACATATGCAGCAACCTTACTCCATCCCCTGCTCCTCCTCTTCCCCCAGATGCTCAGGAGCGGCACTAGCCTCTTCCCAATGGGGGGGGGGGAAGGACTGAGGTGGGCCTTAGCCACCCCTCACCAAGAGGCCCCACCTCTTCAATTCCTCTGCCCCCCCCCCGACTCCCCTGGTTAGACTAGAAGCCAGAGCTGGACCATGGTAAGAGCCACCCAGGGAGACTGGGCCACTGAACCTCAATTTGCTTTGAGTTCGGGCTTGGGGACCTGAGTGCAGTCCTTGGCCTCTGTCCTTGCCCCCTTCTTCCCCCCGGCATGCTGCTCAGGGAAAGTGAAGGGTCTAGGTATCACCACAGTGGCTCTTACCACAGCTCGGCTCTGGCTTCTGGCCTTGCTGGGGGTGGGGGTGTCTCGGGGGAAGAGCAGGAGCAGGAGTGGGGCCTCATGGTGAGGGGGGTGCTAAGGCTGACCCCAGGCCTCCCGCCACTTAGAAGGGGCCTCTTGAACCTCTAGCAGGCACAGAATGATGCCACAGGAAATCTGAGACAAATGCTGTCCTGGAGTCATTCAGCTCAGGATTGGGACTTGAGCTCTGCATTTTGAAACTGTCCTGTCCAATTTGGGATGGATGGTCATCCTCATGTGTTTGTGTGTTGTTTGCTTAAACCACACTCTATGCAAATTGGCCGGGGCTTTCTGCTTGCTCTTGCTATGTCAATAGTTGTTTTCTGTGAGTGTTAGTTCACACTCATGTTTCATCTTTCATCCTCCTTTCATCAGGCCTAAAGGAGATGAATAGGTATAGCTGCAAACATGGGATATTTAAGAGACATTTCATCACCTGCTCACTTTTCCTTGTATGTTTCTCATCAGTCATTCTTCTGCTAATTGTGAAGCAGCACTACATAACCATTTCAGGGATATGATAACATGTACAGGGTGGTGTTTGGTGGGCTAGATACTATTGTGCATTCCTGTCTCTCTCTCACACACACACATACACAAACACACACATTCAAACATGCATGAATAGGGCCTGAAAGGTGGCATAGCTAGAGAAAATCTGGTGTGCTATACAGAAAAAATGTTGGGTTGTTGGGTCATGACAGAATACTTGTAAATATTCAGAGCCCAACCTCCTCCAAAAACAGTACGGAGCAGCAGCTGGGGAATCTATTACGTTCCACAGATTGCAGTGCCAGCCACTGATTAGACCCTCTAGCACAACATGGCCTTGGGTGTAGGATTCTATCCACCTATATCTCTATGGAGAAACCTTACCCAATGCTTTTGTAATCTAGTTTAGTGCAGGAAGGGAGAATTTGACTCTTTGAGAGGATTTGCCCTACTGCTTCCATACAGCCTCTTTTACTAACTGTCTAAATAACTTTTATAGGTACCTTTGATTCCTTCGAGATCTTGTTAAATCTCTACTTGTTTACTCCTTTTAAGTATAACATTCATTGTTACCCCAGGCAGCTCTATATTTTTTAGAAAATGAAATGTTTAGCTTCCACTTTTCTGCTGATAATACACAGGTCTTTTTTCTCCTTCCTGGGTGAATAATAAGAAATGTGCTACAAAATCATCACATCAGATCCTAGAAAAAAAATGGAGTAATAGAGTAAAATCTTGAGGCACATAAAAAGCTGGGATGAGGGAGAAGATCCAAATTTGTGCAGGGTCTTTTAGCTGTCCTGCTAATCCAGATTATAATGGGTCAGAATGGCTGGGGAATGGACTTTCATGGACTATATGTTAATTCTGTTCCAAACCAGAAAAGCATGCTACCCTTCTCCTGCAGCACATTTTGCCATGCACACAGTACACATACTCAGTAGTCAGGGGGCTGGTCCTAGTGTTGCAAACTCTCATGATTTTATCATTTTGTGGAAGGGAGGTTCTTGAAACTATTGACTGCAGGAATTATGAAATGATGTGAGAAGCTCATCTTTCATTTAAAAGAAAAAGTAAGTTTCTAGCCAACATGGTGGCAGAGAAAAGCTTACAACATGAACTCTAAAGCTCCAATAGCAGGGGCTGCGGGAAGCAGCGGCCAGCACATCCAGGGGCGACTTTAGGAATTTTGCTGCCCCAAGCACGGCAGGCAGGCTGCCTTTGGCAGCTTGCCTGCAGAGGGTCCACTGTTCCTGCGGCTTCAGAGGGCCTCCCACAGGCCTGTGGGAGATCCTCCGAAGCTGCGGGACCAGCGGACCGTCCCCAGGCAAGCTGCAGAAGGCAGCATGCCTGCTGCCTTTGCGGCACCGGCAAAGCACCCCCCACGGCTTGCAGTCCCAAGCACATGCTTGGCATGCTGGGGCCTGGAGCCGCCCCTGAGCACACCCCTCGGCCCACGCCGCTTCCCATACCCCCATTAGCCTGGAACGGCGAACTGTGGCCAGTGGGAGCTGTGATTGGCCGAACCTGTGGACACGGCAGGTAAACAAACCAACCCGGTCCACCAGGGGCTTTCCTTGACGTGCCACATGCCAAAGGTTGATGATCCCTGCTCTGTACAAACATAGAACAAGAATACAGACCCTGCCCCCAGAGAGTTTACAATGTCTGTAAGATCTTAAAATCTTGATGCTGTGCAGGGGCCTCAAACACTAGTTGACCTCCTGTCTTTGAATTCTATTGATCAATTGGAGGGATGTCAAATGCTGCTGAGCACCGGGGGAGTAGTCTTCTCATTCTCAATTTCAGCACATAAGTGCAATGCAGGGCAGGATTTTGGCCTCAGCCTCTCTTACTGTGGGGTAGTGCCCCAACCTTGGTCAATGGGACATTCAAGCAGGAGTCTCCTGGTTGTAAATGGCAAGAGGCCACTATGAAGACATTTTCCAGGAAGTGTCCTCGTCTCGGGAACTCTCTCCCCACTTTGGTAATAGTGAGGGCAGACATTTTAACTGTCTGGGCAAGCTACAAGACTCATCCTGAAGTTCTGATAAGGGGAAAGTAGGCAGCAATTAAATGGATTATATTATTGTTTTCCTCTTGAGTGACTTCTGTTGATGTGGAGGCTCGTGGTTAGATACTTCATCTGAATTCAATCCTATTTTAGGATTATGCTTTTTCTGGTACTTTTTTGGTTCATAGAGGATTTAGAGTTAGATGCTTTATATATTTCAATAAAAAAATTGAAATAATTATACATTGTGCTTTCAATCATCAAAGTTCTGTGTGGATATACATTTAATATAGTATTGACCCTTGTAAAACATTGTAAATTACCTTATATTCAGGAGAGGCTGAATTGATTAAAATAGGCTTGATTTTTTTTTCTCTCAAAATATTTTCCTTTTTTTTTTAAGCAAATGTAATTGTGTTAAAATGCAGAAACACTATGTTGGTCAAGGAATCATATCAGAATCTATTTTGCCATTCAAAAATATATATAAATTAAATCCGCAGAGTTTCCCAATTGTCATTTAAGGAAGATTTCCAGGAAGAAATTGATCCTCTTATGCCTCATTTTGGTATATTGAGACCTGCATCTGTTATCTCTCAAACAGAGATTTGTAAACTGGTCTTACAGTTTACTGCCGAAATTCTCAAATGAATTCAAAATACAGAAACTTAAATGGATTAATTAACCTACGCATCCCATACTTTACAGACACTACTGTGAATACCAGTAAAGCAACCTATTGATTTTAAGTTTTTTACGTTGCTTTATATCCATTCACTGGCCTTGTCTATGATATCTGCGAGAATTACTAACACCATATTTCCCTCCCTGCTGTTTGAATGCTGGTCCAGTAATGGCTCCTTTGATCTTTCTAAAACCTTTCAGAGCAGTACATTATTCCTATTCTCTCCAGATTTAACTCGCTACTATATATCAATGTCACTCACTGTTCCTAAAATCATGTCTAAAATCTGATCCATTAGGTGTAGACTGCTGGTATTGCTCTACTTTGCCAGCCAAATGAATGCAATATGATATCAATTCAATGCTTTTCTTTTAAGAAGAAGCTTGACACATTCCTTATTTCTGGTGCATGATGTGTTTTGTTTAAATTTTCTGTTTGTTTGGGGTTTTTTTGCTGGATTTTGAGGCACTAGTCAAAAATATCTTGTATGAAAAGTTTACAAGTGCTATGATAAATGACATATTGGAGACAATTATGTGATGGACAAGAAAAGCAATCATTGGTGAGAGAAGCCTAATTTTTGAGACCTGGACTATTTGGGGAGCAAAGATCCATGGGAAATAACTAAAGGGTAAGTGATGAAAGAAGGCTAAAAAGTGGGAGGAAGAAGGAACAACATCATTATCTTTCTTAGGTTTTATATTAACATATTATTGCTATTTTATTAGAAATTAGGCAAGCCTTAATATAAAAATAATAGGTTCAGCAGAATCTTTGGACCAGATCTAGTGAAGTCAATAGGGAGCTACTGATTTACACTACCTGAGGACCTGGCTCATTGTGTGTAAATACAGATTCTAAAATATCATTGTCAACCTCCTTAGTGAAACATTACTAGAAACAGAAGAGATTGTCTCCTCAATTTGCACACCAAGGTTACTGATTAGAGGGAGCTGAGTGAGAGTGGATGAGTCATCTATTCCATCTGTTTATAGGGCCCAGGCTTTAAAGAGTAAGCAAGCTCCCAATGGCTGGTAAAATGAGAAGCTCAACAGAGACTACAGGGCTCTGGGAGCATGGGCGAAAGAGTCCGGCGTAAATGTTATGTTCTTGTCCATCATTCCGGTTGAGGGTAATGACCCAGGCAGGAACATGAGCACCCTGGAGATGAATGCATGGTTGTGCATATGGTGTTGCCAGAAGGGCTTCAGCTTCCTCCACCATAGGTGCTGTTCTTGGAAGAAGGACTGCTGGGAAGAGATATGGTCCATCCAACCAAGAAGGGGAACAGCATCTTTTTGTACCACTCACCAACCTAGTGAGGAGGGTTTTAAACTGGGTTCATGTGACAAAAGCCCACAGGTATTCATAAAAAAGGTTGGGGGACCTTAACAGTGGTTGCGGGATGTCATGGAATATTACAATAGGATCATAGAAGCAATAAGAAGGAAAACAATGGAAGAATCTTCTCAACATCTTAGATGTTTACGCACCAACACAGAAAGCATGAGAATAAACAGAAAGTACTGGAAGTTTAGATCCATAAGCCAAATTAGAACTTAATTTTCATCACTGAGACTTGGTGGGATAAATCTCTTGAGTGGAATATTGATATAGTGGGGAATAGCTAGTTCAGAAAGGAGAAGCAGACAAAAAGAGAGAAAAACTATATATATACACACACCAACACACATCTATATACAGAGATATAGAAGAGGTAGAGATGCGAACAGCTGAAAATCTCAGTGTGAAGACAAATGGGTTAATAAATAGTGACAACATCATGCTAGAGATCCACTATAGACTGCCAAATCAGGAAGAGGATGTGGATGAGGCAATGTTAGAACAAATAACAGAAATAGCCAAAACACAAGACCTGATATTATGGGGGATTTTAGCTACCTAGGAAAAGAAATACAGCAAAATATAATTCCAATATATTCCTCAATATATTCCAAAAAATTATGGACAACTTCTTGTTTCAGAAAGTGGGGAAGTAAACATGGGAGACAGCCGTTTTAGACTTGATTCTGTCTAACAGCAGCAGAATAAGGAAAATGTACTGCAAAAAAGCAGACTTCAGCAAAGTCAGAGAACTTGCAAAACTAAAACCACTGGTTCTCTAAAACCAAAATATACCTTTCTCATTCCATCTGTACTGCCAATATTTTACCACTGGCAATTTCCCGGAACAATATTTTACCAAATTTATATAAAATAAGTTTCTAAATTATTTATCTTATCTGTTCTATCAATTCTAGTTATCATATCTAGATATTAATACTGCATTCATCATGATCGTATATGTACATGAAACCACAAAATACTTTCTTGAAGGGTAACCAGCAAGAATAATCCTAACATGAGAGTTTGTTTTAGAAACAAAGCTGTTTATATAATTATATTATATCAGTCATAGTTTATATCATATTATAAACTAATCTAAACAACCACCATAAATTACTTTTACTGGTTTAGAAACTTAAGGTCAAATTCAGCTTTGAAATTACAGCAGAAGAGACACAAAGGATGAATTTACACTCTTTATTTTCCTATTTTACAGGGCTCTTAAATTGATGTGAAAAGGAAACTTTTCAACAGAAAGAGCTACATCTAAAGCAAGGGTCGGCAACCTCTGGCACGCGGCTCGCCAGAGTAAGCATCCTGGTGGACCAGGCCAGTTTGTTTACCTGCCGCATCTGCAGGTTCGGCCGATCGCAGCTCCCACTGGCTGCAGTTCGCCTCTTCAGGCCATTGAGGGTGGCGGGAAGCAGCACGGGACAAGGGATGTGCTGGCCGCAGCTTCCCATTGCCCCCATTGGCCTCGAGTGGCGAACCGTGGCCAGTGGGATCTGTGATCGGCCGAACTTGCAGACGCAGCAGGTAAACAAACTGGCCCGGCCCACCAGGGAGCTTACCCTGGTGAGCCGTGTCCCAGAGGTTGCCAACTCCTAATCTAAAATGTACAGTAATAGCAAAAAAAACCCAAAATTTCTATCAATTCTCCATGAACAAAAACATTTTCAGCCTGATTTTCAGGTGCACATTTGTGAGTGTGTGTATCTGGATGCATGTAAACCTCAAATAGCTATATTCACATCTGTCTATTAGTCAAACTGTGAATCTACAGAGAGACAGTAAGAGCCTTCCTCTGCAGCATGGGGCTAGGGTGACCAGACAGCAAGTGTGAAAAATCGGGACGGGGGTGGGGTGTAATAGGAGCCTATATAAGAAAAAGGCTCAAAAATCGGGACTGTTCCTATAAAATAGGGACATCTGGTCACTCTTCATGGGGCAAAGGTCATAGGTTTAAACAAGTGTAAATGATGGATTATCTGTAACTTGAACTCTTTAAATCATGATTTGAGGATTTAAGTAACAAAGTCAGAGGTTATGGGATTATTACAGGAGTGGGTGGGCAAGGTTCTATGGCCTGCAATGTGGAGGAGGGCAAAGTAGATTATCACGATGGTCTCTTCTGGCCCTAAAATCTATTCGTCTATTTGTGAATGTGTAAATGTACTATCTTGGGTTGAAAAGAAGGCTTTGATTTTACAAGCTATATCAATATTTAGTTTTACATATGCAACTGGTGTGTGCAGTGCTGTCAACTTTTGTGATTTTATCTCCAGTCTCATAATGTTTGTTTGTGTTTTTTTGTTTACTTGTTTGGTTGTTTTTACTCTTGTAACAAGGAAATAATCCTTTTCTTATTATGGAAGAAAATATCTCAAGAATTTGCATGGTATGTTGCCAGTTCTGGTTCTAGTTTCAGCTAGAAAGTGGAGAGCAAAAACTGAATAGAACCTTAAAATGAGTTGATGCTTGTTCTTGAAATAGATGAATATTTGGGACAGATGGGCAGGAATCATTCAATTTACCCCTGTTTAAATAAACAGGTATATAAGAAGCATCATGTTTTCATACTTTTAAGGGAGAAAAATAATTCAGAATGAATCATTTGACATGACTATTTTGTTATCACTATATTTTTTAAAACCTAAGAGAATTTTCAAATAGGAAGATTCAGTAAGTGTCATCACTCCAGATACAAAACATATACTCAGTGCTCTATGGACTTACGTAACAATCAGAATTAAGAGCCAAGAGAACAGGGAACATGGTTTTACTCCCAAAATTGTAATGAATCAAGAATGAATGAATTTTCACAAAGGACCAAAAACTTAAAACAAAAGCTTCTCAGGGAATATGATCTCAGTAAACTAAAGAAGGTATTTTTTCCCCTACAAGACAGAACAGAAGCCAGTAACATGTTTGATTGCTCTTTGGAGGACCCTTTCAGGGACGATGAAGGATCTAAAGGTCATGTTATTGAAATAATGCTGTCAGGGGTAAGTAGTGTCATCTGCAAAATACAAAATTTAGCTACTAAAAATTAGAATGAAGAAACCTTTTTTCTTTCTTCAAAGTTGAATTGCACCTAGAACAGACCAACAACCCACCTAGCCCAGTTGTCAGTTTGATGAAAGCTAAAAAAATTCTATAATGCTTCTGGTAGAGGTCCAGTACCACAACAAGGGGAAAGAATGTATTTTTGACTAGTTAGAGTGAAGATCAGCTCAAACCCTGAAAAATGAGTTCTGCTGGCTCTTTATCCAGTTTCTATCTTATTAGTGGCCAATAATATTCTGAATCTTAATAAACTATTTATTTTAGTAATCTGTATGTCTCACAGATGAATTATATGTTGCTGAAAATAATTATATATTGTTGAAAATAATGTTTCCTTTCTACAGATGCAACATGGTATTGTAGCTGGACCACAGGGCTTGAACCTGTGAGATCTTGGTTCTATTCTGGGTTCTTTGTTGGACAGATCATTTATTGAATCTCAGGGCAAGTCTCTCCATCAGTAATAAGGAATAAACAATGTTTACTTGACTCACACAATCACTTTCAGCCCTGATTCTGCAACGCATACCTCACAGAATCACTTAAAATCCCTGATTGTGCAAAGGCTTCTGCATGCACTCAACTTAACCCCCAATGGGACTATTTACGTTCTTAAAGTTAAACACATAAGTGTTTGCAGGACTGAGTCCTAGTTCACTAATATTTGTAAAGTACTTTGAGATTTTTTGAGGAAAGGTGGAGAGAAGTTCAAGGATTTTTATTTTACATTGCACAATGTATACATGTCTACTGTATTTGAAAGAGAAAAATACAAATATTTTATGTTTATGTAGCTTACAAACAATAATTTAATTTGAGTGTCACATTGTTTCTGCATGGTGGCACCAGCTAAATAGAAGAATTAAATATTTTCTTTCCTATATCACTATATACATATCTGTGAATACTTGCTCTGCTTCTTATTTGGGCCCCTGTATTAGAAATGTACATCAAAATACTCCACTGGACACATTCAATAAAAATTTTCTACATATTTTGGATTTTCATTGGGTTAAATATAATCATGAAACTTGATATGAAATTCCACCTATTCCTCACTGAATAATGTTGAGTTCTTGTATAAAAGATTCTTGTCTTTTGTTCAAGAAGAGGAATTTAAAGGACCCTGTTCTTTAAGATGATGCCAATTCATACTTTCCACAGAAGATCAGTAATGAGATAAAAAGATTTGTACAAGAGTAGAAAGAAAACCACAACAAATAGATAGAGCTGTTACGCAAAATAATATGAAAAAAAAAAACCTAAAAAACCCCTTATGAATTAGACCAGTGGTGAGCAACCTGCGGCCCGTGACCATATGTAGCCCATCAAGTTATTCCACTGGTGGACCACTAGACAGTTTGTTTACATATGCACTGCTGCCCGCAGGTCCTGTGGCCATGGTTTGCCATTCCTGGACAATGGGAACCGTGGGAAGTGCCAGGCGGCCCGTCAAGGCAATTCGCTGGTGGGCCACCAGACAGTTTGTTTACATTTGCACAACAGCCCTCAGCTCCCAATGGTTGCAATTCACCGTTCCCGGCCAATGGGAGATGTGGGAAGCAGCAGTCAGCGCTTCCCTGCAGCACTTCCTGCGTGCTGCAGATTGCCCACCATTGAATTAGACTGTTAACTTAAATAATGTATGTCAGTTTTCAGTTACACTAAAAAAAAAAAAGTATAACATCTCAAAAATGTGGCCTAATGAGTAACAGATTATTTTATAAGTGTAAATGTGTATTTTTCTTCCATGTGTTTAGTGCTTTCTTAGAAAATTAGCCAAAATATTAATCATTTAAATGCTATGTGTACATTCTAAAAGGCCTGCTCTCTGTCTATGATTGGTCCACAGGGTTCTGATAAGCTATCAGAAAGCTGTTAGATCTGCTATTTTTCATGTGCTAGGTAAAATTACTACATGCAAACCGTCAGGGTTTTCAGACAAAAAAGTTACGTCGACTAACTTTTATGTGAGCTGTAGAATGTGGATGTCCCCGTCTATACTTTTACTTAGTTTGGCATTCAAGCCTCTGGGCAAGAAAATAAAGAAACAGCTTAGAAATTAGGCAACTACATGCAGTAAAAAGATGAGAAATTATGCGCAGACTGAGATAATATGTTGCTATTACTGACAGATTTCACCCCCACCGTTAAGAAATGGCAGAGCTGTTGGATAGTTTTACTGCTGTCTCAGGATGTAAAATAAACTGAGTAAAAATAGAAAACATTAGACAGTAAATGTTCTGCATATTAAATGCATTCTGTCTTCAGACATCCAAGGGAATGTTTAGCTTGGGTATTAAATTGTCTAGTGATTTGGAAAAATTGTGTAGATGAACTGGATATTACTAGTAAGTGAATTATTTACAATATTAAAAGATGGATGCATTTACTATTCCACAGATAGCAGACAAATGGAGGGTAGGGGGAAAACAGTGTCTGAATAATAGAGAGATTTCTTTGTTAAAATTTAAAGAGAGCTGAAAGAGATACTGAACAATATTTCCAGATATGCCAGGCTCACAACCATTAAAAACAAAAACACCTCCAAAACCTTATGCAAGATGTTAGGCTCCTTCATGTATGGGAAAGAACAATAACGGAAAGAGGAATGCAATCCCAAGGTACTATACAAAAAGACTGATAAAGGAGCAAGTTAACTTTCTGATTTACTAATTCAGAGAAGAGATTAATGAGATGCTTGAGATCCCGCTTTTGATAAATAAACCAGGGCTTTTTGAACCAGCACACGGCAACAGCACATTGTTGTTATGTCTGGAAGAAGCTGTTTATATTATTTAGTCAGCTGTCAGTACTACATTAGTATCAACTAAAAGTTAAAAAAATACTCCATCACATAAACTAGGTACAGATTTCTTATCACCTACCAGCCAGCTTCATGGCTAAATAAGAAATTGCAGCTTCATGGCCAAATAAGGAATTATAGCTCATTTCTACTTTCTCACAATCTTCATCAAGACGCTATCAGGACCAAGCCTAGAGTTGGTCAGTATTTTTGAAATTTTCAAAATTGTGATGGAAAATGACAAACTTTTCAATCTGTTAAATTTTATTTATTTAGTTGTTACCAGTTCTACGAGCAGACTGATGTTCCATCGAAGCCAATAAGTCTTGAAGGGAAGAAAGATCTGATCTGTTCCAACTGAAAGGCTAATTCTACTTTGTTACAGCTGTGCTGTGTCAGTGAAGATCCCTGGAACACACTTTTACAAATAAAAGAATAAAGATAGTGTAGCATCCATGATTCATAAACAAAACAAAACAAAATGCATGTTGTCTTTGAGTCCCTGGTTGGTTTTGCAGGGCTGTCAGGGTAGATTGGTGAAAGGATATTTTGTAAACTGAGCAGATTTGCTAAGGAAATTATTGAGACCATATGAAACTCCATGATGTTCTTTATAGAAAATGGTAATTTTATAAATTCTGATCATCTGCCAATAATAATTTTTTAAAAAGTCTATTATTTTATATACTTTCCTTTCTTGTAGCTATAGATAGATTACTATCCAAAATAAGTCTAAATCATTTTTTCTTATCTTGACAGACACAAAACTCAGTGTAATAAATTAAATACTTTGAAGTCTGAATTAGTACATATAGATGTGCAATTGGTGGTATCTTGCTCCTATAAATTATGCAATAATTTGGGGGGAATGAAATATTCATTTTACGATAATGATGATGAAATCCATTACTCTACTCTAAAACGACTTGTCCTCAAGAGACAAATTATGGACTTCTTTGGAGCTCTAATGCTGCAATGTTAAGGGACTGATTCTTATCAGAATGTTAATATGATATACTTAGCAAATAGTCTTCTATGACCTCATCCTATGACATATTGTCTCCACCCATGCATAATAAGTTGCAATATTGAACTATTTTCCTTGTTTATACTTTCAAATAGTTTGGGGTGTTTGAATAGACTTCATTACAATGCAAATCTGTTTTGACAATAATATGAGTTAAATCTTAGCATTTTATGAAAAAATCTTTAATGTAACATACTTTTTTCTACTGTTGACTCTTGGTGGTGAATGTATGTAAAGAATAGGGTGTCTCACTAGCTGGAACCTAATAAAACCATTTCAAGATCAGAGTTTATAACATATTTTAACTGTATTATAAAAATAAAGATTATAATTATTAATAAAGTCTCATTCTTTATTATAAATGTAGATTCCCTATGTATGTTCTAGATATGTGTTTGTCCTTATTTAAATTTGTTTATATATAAATTTTAAAAATTGAAACCGATTTTACATAGGCATATGTTCATAATTAGAATGAGACTTGTCTGCAGTTAGAAAAAACATAGCCAAAGAATGTATAAAGCAATCCAGTTTTTAGAAGTTACTACTCAGTAACTGTTCATGCAAACTATTTTTAACCAATTTTAGGAGGCCTAATATCCAGATCATTAATAGCATATTAGTTTCATATTATGGGCTGGATGTTCAAAAGGGTTAACAGGTAAGTATTTTTGAATTTTCTTAGTCCAAAGCATAAATGCTATTATTATATATTAAAATTTGAAAGAAGATAAATAATGAATAGTTCTCAAGATAATTACCAAATTTTGTTATTTGTGGAAAGCCATTAAATATTTTTTTCTAGTTTAGAATACTGGAACTTCATGAATATTGGATTGAGTTTTCTCTGCATAGGTGCCAGTTTTCTATAAATATACGAAGTCATTAATAGTACAGTATCTCTTGCTAGGTCTGCAATGTCCATTTGTTTGTTATGACCTACTGAATAAATAATGTGTGTTGCAAAGTTATCTAAATACATATACATATGATAGACCATTCTAACGATCCCTAGGCACATATATGCAGACATCATGCTCATCTTTTAAACAATCCTAATGCATCATGAGGAATGGAACAGATGACTTTCTGGTAAAAAATCACATACCACTGCTACTTGATCTAAAACATAGCACCCACAGCTCCCACTGATTTCAAGGGGTGTTGAAGGTGTTCACCACCTTACTATATACATTGTCATACACAGAAGATATTTAAAACTTTTAAAATAAATACTACATTAAAAACTGAAATAGAGCCCATCAGACTGCTATTGTACATTCATACTGGCTATGACTAGCAGCTGTGTAAATCTATGTGATAAGACTAGAAAAAATGAAGTGTTAGAATATGTTAGCTGATATCACACGCTTTTCATCTTTGTCTGGACAAGCTCTGTAATGCCTATTATGAGTTGAAGCCCAGCTAATACTCCTATCTTGCGAGCAGTTATGCATGTAAGCTACTTGACCCAGTTACTAGTAATATTCTTAAGTGTTTACAGTTACTGATATGCATGAATGTTTGTGGGATCAGGGTCTTGAACTTACTTCCCAATGTGGTAGACTCTTATTTACTCTGGCAATTCTAACTCACACAAATAGTCCCAATGATTTCAACAGCTTCCTCTGTATGAGTTAAGTTTGGGCACTTTTACCCCAACCCTGCAAATATTTGAGTATGTGCATAGCTTTATTCAAATGAATAGTTCCATTGAAGCTAAAGGAATAGTTCCATTGAGCCGATTCACTGATAATGTGCTACTGGGAGCCTGTCCTGTCTTGGTTCTTAGGCTTCAATGGAATTTTTTCATTTTGTTTCTTATCCAATGGGGGATTTTCCTTTGGAAATTTATTTCCCTCTTTTAGTGGTCCAAGCTACTAAAATAAGAGTTCTGAAATATTTATAAAAATGCATTTTCTTAAAACTATTAGAAATCAGGTTGTACCTGAGGCAATGTAGCAAAATAAACTGCATGTACTGACCAGATGCCAAGAAAGGGTGTGAAGTTTGCAAATGTACAGTTCAAATATAACAAAGGACATTTGAAATAAGAGTCAAAACAGATTAGGCACCCAAAATAAAACAAAACAAAAAACGAACAGTCTGATATCTGTAACTTCTTATAATCAAACAAATTATGTTTTGAATATTTGGCACTGAAAACCTCTTGAAATGTCTTTTTCTCTCCGAGGGTCTACCAGTTTCTATTTCCTAAACAGCAATGTTTCTCTTAATAAGGTGATAGCGTATTCTTTAGCTAAATGCAAAGAATAACCAAGATCATCCCTCCTATATCTGCTCACATGGGGGATTCCGTCATGAGTAGATCTTCGTCCTTCAGTATCTGTACCTCAGATGCTCCTGCAGCACCATTCCCATTCCCTCCAACCATCAGGGCCTCCCCATAAGTTTGGAGACTGGACAACCTAGGGAATAGGTTGACGAGGATGCATATTGCCCCTGATACATCCCAGTCTTGTCTGTGGAGCACTCCATACAGCATTGTAGGGGTCAAGCTGGAGCTAGAATCTAGTGCCCAAAATAATTAGTGGGACTGCAGATGGTCAGGTGTACTGCAGCCTTCAAGTGTGAATGTAGCTCCAGGCCCATCTATATATCATTTTACAGAATATCAGCCACACGACACAGCTGTGATGTTATTGGTGGGAGTTAGTACTGTTACCACTTAATGATCAGCTAAACTCAGCAGAAGCAGCTGTGGCAAAGCAGGAGGCTCTGACAGGGCATTTCCAGTGGAGCTGTCTGTTTTGAGAGTTAGGGCAGCAGAAGAATTGCAAGGTAGCAATCGGAGGGTTAATTAGGGACATAACTAGGCTCTGAATGAATACAAGGAAAGTACTCAAACTTTTTTTCCCTCTTCAATTAGACTAGAATATTGGCTTGCAAGACAGCTCTCAACCACTCAGTTCCATAATTCACCCAACAGGGGGACAGTTTTACCATGCACATATCCCCTTCCATCTCAACATTCCTTTGAAATGAATTATTCCTTTTGATGTTTAAAACACAAAAGCTGCTCCAATTACTGCAAATTATCTGACTTGACGCAAAAGAAATCAGAGCTTAGAATGGAACTTGCCATGATATGCATACGTGACCCCACCCCAGCTATTAAACCGATCTCCAAACAATGGCATTTGTATTGTAGTATTGATGTTTTGTTGGGTCAGATAATGGGCCCAATCCTAATCCCATTAAAGTCAATTAGATTTAATTCTTAGCAGGATTTGAATATAATTATTTTGTGCTTTAATTTTTTATAAAGCTTGCCTAGTTTTTTCCTCAGTTTTTTCAATGGCTATATTTATTTCAGAGGTTATATCAGAGCAATGAATTTAATGGAATAAAAGAGAAATAGAGAGGAGACCTGCTCTTGCTCATTTTACTATTCTTCAAAATGATAAGGCTAAATATCTCAGGAGGAATTTCTGGGTTATGCTATGAGTTAGAGCACTATATTGCTCATAGAACATAAAATAAAGTAGACTCCAGCAGGCCAGAGGACTCAGTCCTAGTCCTGCCAGAACTAGGTCTCTATCCAATAAAAATTATTCATGTGTGTGCCTTCGAGTCATAACAAAAATGTCATTATACAGAAGGAATAGAAAAGTATGTTACTTTTGACAAGTTTGTTAAAAATCTTAAATATCTTATCTAATTCATTAGTCATTAAAATAATTTTAAAAGATCTAAGTGAGCGGATTGGCCTTTTTTAGATTATTTTATTATAAATCATATTTTAAACATTGACAGGTAACATATATTATTTCAAAGCACATAATTGCCCTGGTCCAATAGCCCACCCTCTAACAGCTCTGAGCTTACTTTCTGACTGTTTGAAATAAATCTATAGAAAGAAAATACTCTGAAAAACTTGATGGATATTTCCCATTTTGTATAACACTGCAACTGAGATCTTCAATTCCATATCTAGATTACAATACAGAGATTTGTGTCTCTGATTTAGTTTGACTATCTATGTATGTACAGCCTATCACAATGGCAGTGAAAGCTCTGATCTTATAATTAATTCAGTGTGGGCTGGACCTTCCGCACACCAACAGCCACACTGAAGTTACTGATAGTCTTCATGAACACAGGGATCTGCCTGTTCAGAGTCTGTTGCTGGATATGGACCCTAAGGTGTCAGCAAATGCACATCAGTAACTGTAAGTGCAATTAGTTGCCAGGATTTTGATGGTTGTAAATCTTTCTACCCCAATTGCTGCATGTGTGACACCTATGAATAGGTGAAATTGCTACATATCACTGTCATTCTTTCCAGGTCTGTTCAACCAATGAGATTTCATTGCGATGATATATTCCTGTAACTCAATACTTAGCTTCACAATTGTGATTAGATGCTTCTCTGGAACCGCTCTGAGCTGTCTCTCCCCAGCTTGGAGAAGTGTCTGACTTTCTTTCTGTTGCTTGCTAAGTGTATTGTATGTAAATCCTCTATCGGTTGATTTAGGGTGAAACTTAGCCCCATTCAGTTCAACTGGGACAAGATTTCACCCTTAGTATTTGAACAGTTACTCACTTTTCAAATGGATGAGCAAAAACATTTACAATGATACTAAGAGTGGTTTAAATTTCCTGTGTACATTTACCCAGTGATCTGAAACATGCCCAATCTAGGTTTAAAGATTCTAACAGATGTAGAATTTACCACATCCCTTAGTAAACTGTCCCAACAGTTTGTTCTCATTATTAAAAATATATATTTTATTATAGGAAATGAATCAACTCCAACTATGGCATTGATACATAGGTCAGGAGATTATTAGGATTTAGCTCATAGGCTAATTAATTATCTGTTGTTCTTGGCGAGGTTACAGACAATTGCCCTTTGGCTTCATAACTCATGCCTAAAGGAGGGTATGGGGGAATGATTCCCCTGATCCTGTACACATACTCAAGCTAGCTGTCATCAGGCTAACAATATAAACAGTAATGTAGCCACAAAAGCATGGGGAGAAACAGTGGACACATCTAAGCCTTGCTGAGTAAACACCTACCCGCAGCTCGAGTGACTAAGGGTACTGGACCAGGGAATTGCACCCCTACCTTGTAGTAAATACATGGCTTTAAAAAGCACCAGATGTACAAGCCTCTGGTATGTAAGCACACTTGGTCATGTGTTATTGTCTGAATGTCAGTTTCTTCTACATATTTATTATTCACAATATATAGTAAATAATGGTAAGAGTATAGCATTTTCCATGCTTATTTTATTTTAAAGATCACGGCAGCAGGAAGGCCAAATGAATATAGGATACTATCCAATATCTCCTTCTCTGATCTATTTTCAGCAAGTCTTATTGAACTGGATAGCAAACATTTTACAATTGCACAATTGTCTTGCAGCATTAAGTAAATAAATAAATAAATATGGGTGTAAATCACTTTTTAAAGATAACCTCTTTTTTCTAATTTAGAAAATAGTGTCCCAGAGAAGCAAGAATAAACTGTCAGGATGAAGGAGTTCAGAACATCAAGGGAGAGCAGAATAAGGCACAGAATTCTTATATATCCGAATATTTTGGCAGAGAACAAAAGCCTGATTCTATTCCCTTTCCCACACTGATTTAACATGAAGGGAATTGGGTCCTCAGAGCATTAATTAATAGGTATAATATGATGGAGAAATATTTTCTGAATATACCTCTGTCTGTGCTTTGTATGTTTAGGTTTTTGTCTAAAGAGTAAGACACATGAACAATACACAGACGCTCATGAAGAAGTTCTATAGGGCTAGACTGGGTTTTTAGAATGAATCCTGAGTAAGAAATAACACAAAGATGATTCTAGGAGCATCTCCAGAAAGGAATTATGCCCATGAGCACCCATGACAAAGTACCCTTACTGTAAACTGCCACCTCCACTGGCTGGCATGGGGTGATGGCGGGTGGGAGGGGGAGGTAGAACCATTACTCTGCATATTCCTTGCCCTGAGTGTTACTCCCATTTGCTCACAATGGGAAATATCAGGAGTGGATCCTCTGCTCTCTCAAGTGATGATCTATCTAGGACCCGAAGGGCTAAAGCAATGGACCTAGTCTCAATCTAGCCCACACAGTTTAGTACGGAATGGTAATTGTTCACTGGATTTTTAAACCAACATACAAAATTATGGAGTATGCCCAGAACCTCTTGTCATAAACAGATAGCTAAGGGTTAATGTCTCTTCCACCTGAAGCACCTGACCAGAGGACCAATCAGGAAACCGGATTTTTTTAACTTTGGGTGGAGGGAATTGTGTGTCTGAGTCTTTTGTCTGCCTGCCTGCTTTCTCTGAGCTTTGGAGAAGTAGTTCTACTTTCTAGTCTTCTGTTTCTAAGTGTAAGGACAAAGAGATCAGATAGTAAGTTCTATGGTTTGTTTTCTTTGGTATTTGCATGAATATAAGTGCTGGAGTGCTTTGATTTGTATTCTTTTTGAATAAGGCTGTTTATTCAATATTCTTTTAAGCAATTGACCCTGTGTTATATCATCTTAATACAGAGAGAACATTTGTATGTATTTTTCTTTCTTTTTATATAAAGCTTTCTTTTAAGACCTGTTGGAGTTTTTCTTTTCTTCAGGGAAATTGAGTCTGTACTCACCAGGGAATTGGTGGGAGGAAGAAATCAAGGGGAGATCTGTGTGTTGGATTGCTAGCCTGATTTTGCATTCCCTCTGGGGGAATAGGAAAGTACTTTTTGTTTCCAGGATTGGGAACAGAGAGGGGGAGTCTCTCTGTGTAGTTTCACAGAGCTTGTGTCTGTGTATCTCTCCAGGAGCATCTGGAGGGGGGAAGGGAAAAAGGATTATTTCCCTTTGTTGTGAGACTCAAGGGATTTGGGTCTTGGGGTCCCCAGGGAAGGTTTTTCAGAGGGACCAGACTGCCCCAAAACACTCAAATTTTTTGGGTGGTGGCAGCAGGTACCAGGTCCAAGCTGGTAACTAAGCTTGGAGGTTTTCATGCTAACCCCCATATTTTGGACGCTAAGGTCCAAAGGTGGGACTAAGGTTATGATATGGTGTGCAGCGGTTAAGGGATAGACAGAATCCAGAAGCCAGTAGGAATATTATATTTTTCTCTTCTCTGCTAAGGGCTTTTTAGCAGAGAGAAACAGTTGGTTTTAAAAGGGAACTAGAGAGAATTTTTTTTTCTGCTCTCTCTGGCAGTTTGTGACTTGCCTGTTAAGCAAGAAGCCATTACCAAACTGTTGAGGGTCTTTTGTCATGCAATAGCCCTCCCATTAGGAGGCAAGTACCAGCACTTATATGCATGCAAATAAAGTGGTTTTTCTGGTTTCCCTTCATGGAACATTAGCTAGAGAGAGAAAAGGAAAATTAGCTAAAGGCACTGTTGCTAGGCAGACTTCAGGAGGCAACAGAGAACCTGCAGTTCAGAAGATAAACACCGGAGGGCACCCCAACACAAGAAAACAGGAATCATGACTTCTAAGGCAAAAATTGAGGCCGAAGAACAAATCAAAGAAGCTGAACACAGGCGACAACTGGAAATAAAACAAAAAGAGAATGAAGAGAAGGAAAAACAGAGAAAACATGAACTGGAGTTGGCAAAAGCTGTGCTGCATGTGCCAGCCAACCCTAACAACCCGGCGCCAATTATTGCTCCACAGCACAGGAAATTTCCCACCTACAAGGCAGGTGATGACACCGAGGCCTTCTTGGAAAATTTTGAAAGAGCCTGTCTTGGGTACAATATCCCCGAAGACCAGTACATGGTAGAATTGAGGTCACAGCTCAGTGGACCTTTAGCAGAGGTGGCAGCTGAAATGCCTAAGCTGCAAATGAATGACTATAAACTTTTTCAAACCAAGGCCAGATACCGAATGGGGATAACCCCAGATCATGCCCGTCGGCGCTTCAGAACCCAAAAGTGGAAACCCGAGGTGTCATTTCCCAAACACGCCTACTACATTGCAAAAAACTATGAGGCCTGGATAACAGGAAACAACATTCAAACCTTGGAAGAACTGAACCTCCTCATACAAATGGAGCAGTTCTTGGATGGTGTTCCTGAAGACATCACACGGTACATACAAGATGGAAATCCCAAAGATATCGCTGAGGCGGGGGAGATTGGAGCCAAATGGATGGAACTGGCAGAAAGCAAGAAAGCTACTGTCAAGGAGAACGATTACCCCAGGGGGCACACAGACCATAAACCCTACAACCGAGGACAGCCAAAGACCCCACATACCACCCAAGTAAAGCCACAGATACCCTACCCTTCAACCTCACCAGTCTCCAGTAACTCACCTCGGCCCAGTGACCCATCAGATGAAAGATGCTTTAAGTGTAATGAACTGGGACATATCAAGGCCAACTGTCCCAAGAACACCATGCGAGTGCAATTCATTACACCACCATCACACCAAAGATTCCCAGGCCCGGATGCCTCTCAAATACCCTTGGAGCGAAGGGAAAATTTGAGAGTGGGCGGAAAGAAGGTTACTGCGTGGAGAGACACGGGGGCACAAGTGTCAGCTATCCACCAATCCTTCGTTGACCCCAAATTCATCAACCCAAAGGCCAAAGTTACAATTTACCCCTTCATGTCACAAGCTGTAGACTTGCCTACAGCTCAACTGCCTGTCCAGTACAAAGGCTGGTCAGGAATGTGGACTTTTGCAGTCTATGACAATTATCCTATCCCCATGCTACTGGGGGAAGACTTGGCCAACCAGGTGAGGCGGGCCAAGAGAGTGGGAATGGTTACACGTAGCCAAACCAGGCAAGCTTCCAGACCCATTCCTGTTCCTGAACCGTCCACAGAGGCCCCGTCTGTGTTACCGGAGACCCAGACAGAGGTAGTGGACCCGGATTCCATGCCTACCACTGAAACAGCCACCGCATCTCCAGTCCCAGGCCCGGAACTGGAACAGCAACCAGCACCAGCAAGTGCAACCCCATCTTCAAACTCAACGCCAGAGGGCGCCAGCGAGCCAAAACTGGTAGAAGCAACAGACAGCCATACCCAAAAGGCTCAGCCAGAGCCTGAAATACCCTCAGGTGCACCAGCAACGGAAACAACCCCATCACCTACATCGCTTCCAGAGGGACCAAGCCCAAGTCCACAGTCTGAGGAAGAACTGGTGACCCCAGCCTCAAGGGAACAGTTCCAGGCTGAGCAGGAAGTGGATGACAGCCTTCAGAAAGCTTGGGCGGCGGCACGGAGCACCCCACCGCCTCTCAGCTCTTCTAATCGATCCCGGTTTGTTATAGACCAAGGACTTTTATACAAGGAAATTCTTTCTGGTGGACACCGGGAAGAATGGCAGCCGCAAAAACAGTTGGTGGTTCCAACTAAGTACCGGGGGAAGCTCTTAAGCTTAGCCCATGATCATCCCAGTGGCCATGCTGGGGTGAACAGAACCAAGGACCGGTTGGGGAAGTCCTTCCACTGGGAGGGAATGGGCAAGGACGTTGCCAAGTATGTCCGGTCTTGTGAGGTATGCCAAAGAGTGGGAAAGCCTCAAGCCCAGGTCAAGGCCCCTCTCCAGCCACTCCCCATAATTGAGGTCCCATTTCAGCAAGTAGCTGTGGATATTCTGGGCCCTTTCCCAAAAAAGACGCCCAGAGGAAAGCAGTACGTACTGACTTTAGTGGACTTTGCTACCCGATGGCCAGAAGCAGTCGCTCTAGGCAACACCAGGGCTAACACTGTGTGCCTGGCCCTAACAGACATCTTTGCCAGGGTAGGTTGGCCCTCTGACATCCTTACAGATTCAGGGTCTAATTTCCTGGCAGGGACCATGGAAAAACTGTGGGAAACTCATGGGGTGAATCACTTGGTTGCCACCCCATACCACCATCAAACCAATGGCCTGGTGGAAAGGTTCAATGGAACTTTGGGGGCCATGATACGAAAATTCATCAACGAATTCTCCAATAATTGGGACCTAGTGTTGCAGCAGTTGCTGTTTGCCTACAGGGCTGTACCACATCCCAGTTTAGGGTTTTCACCATTTGAACTGGTGTATGGTCACGAGGTTAAGGGGCCATTACAGTTGGTGAAGCAGCAATGGGAGGGGTTTACGCCTTCTCCAGGAACTAACATTCTGGACTTTGTAAGCAACCTACAAAGCACCCTCCGACACTCTTTAGCCCTTGCTAAAGAGAACCTAAAGGATGCTCGAGAAGAGCAAAAGGCCTGGTATGACAGACATGCCAGAGATCGGTCCTTCAAGGTAGGAGACCAGGTTATGGTCTTGAAGGCACAACAGGCCCATAAGATGGAAGCATCATGGGAAGGGCCATTCACGGTCCAAGAGCGCCTGGGAGCTGTAAACTACCTCATAGCATTTCCCAATTCCTCACTAAAGCCTAAAGTGTACCATGTTAATTCTCTCAAGCCTTTCTATTCCAGAGACTTACAGGTTTGTCAGTTTACAGTCCAGGGAGAGGATGCTGAGTGGCCTGACGGTGTCTACTACAACGGAAAAAAGACGGTGGCGTGGAAGTGGTGAACCTCTCAACCACCCTGGAACGTCTGCAGCGGCAACAAATCAAGCAGCTGTGCACTAGCTTCGCCCCATTGTTCTCAGCCACCCCAGGACGGACTGAACGGGCATACCACTCCATTGATACAGGTAATGCTCACCCAATCAGAACCCCACCCTACCGAGTGTCTCCTCATGCCCAAGCTGCTATAGAACGGGAGATCCAGAACATGCTACAGATGGGTATAATCCGTTCATCTACCAGTGCATGGGCATCTCCAGTGGTTCTGGTACCCAAACCACATGGGGAAATACGCTTTTGCGTGGACTACCGTAAGCTAAATGCGGTAACTCGTCCGGACAACTATCCAATGCCACGCACCGATGAGCTATTGCAGAAGTTGGGACGTGCCCAGTTCATCTCTACAATACACTTAACCAAGGGGTACTGGCAAGTACCGCTAGATGAACCTGCCAAGGAGAGGTCAGCATTCGTCACCCATGCGGGGGTGTATGAATTCAATGTCCTTCCTTTCGGCCTTCGAAATGCACCCGCCACCTTCCAGAGGCTGGTAGATGGTCTACTAGCTGGACTGGGAGAATTTGCAGTTGCCTACCTCGATGATGTGGCCATTTTTTCAGACTCCTGGCCCTAACACCTACTACACCTGGAAAAGGTCTTTGAGCGCATCAGGCGGGCCGGACTAACTGTTAAGGCCAAAAACTGTCAAATAGGCCAAAACAGAGTGACTTACCTGGAGCACCAGGTGGGTCGAGGAACCATAAACCCCCTACAGGCCAAGGTGGATGCTATCCAAAAGTGGCCTGTCCCACGGTCCAAAAAGCAGGTCCAATCCTTCTTAGGCTTGGCCGGATACTACAGGCGATTTGTACCACACTACAGCCAAATCGCTGCCCCATTGACCGACCTAACCAAAAAGACCCAGCCAAATGCCGTTAAGTGGACTGATGAGTGTCAAAAGGCCTTTACCCAACTTAAGGCAACGCTCATGTCTGACCCTGTGCTCAGGGCCCCGGATTTTGACAAGCCATTCCTAGTAACCACCGATGCATCTGAGCGTGGTATAGAAGCAGTGCTCATGCAGGAAGCAACAGATCACAACTTCCATCCTGTCGTGTTTCTCAGCAAGAAACTGTCTGAAAGGGAAAGTCACTGGTCAGTCAGTGAAAAGGAATGCTATGCCATTGTGTACGCCCTGGAAAAGCTACGCCCATATGTTTGGGGACGGCGGTTCCAACTACAAACTGACCATGCTGCACTAAAGTGGCTTCATACTGCCAAGGGGAACAACAAGAAACTTCTTCGTTGGAGTTTAGCTCTCCAAAATTTTGATTTTGAAATTCAACACATCACAGGAGCTTCTAATAAAGTTGCTGATGCACTCTCCCGTGAGAGTTTCCCAGAATTCAGTAGTTAAAAAGTGTTCTTAAAATGTAGAAGTCTGTTAGTTATATACTTAGGAGTATATGTAAAGGTGTATGTGTTGTATTAATCTGTTTATTTTCAAGTTCTACAAGGAAATCGCCGCCAGTGAGCTTCCCCACTGTCTGCAATTTGGGGGGCGTGTCATAAACAGATAGCTAAGGGTTAATGTCTCTTTCACCTGAAGCACCTGACCAGAGGACCAATCAGGAAACCGGATTTTTTCAACTTTGGGTGGAGGGAAGTGTGTGTCTGAGTCTTTTGTCTGCCTGCCTGCTTTCTCTGAGCTTTGGAGAAGTAGTTCTACTTTCTAGTCTTCTGTTTCTAAGTGTAAGGACAAAGAGATCAGATAGTAAGTTCTATGGTTTGTTTTCTTTGGTATTTGCATGAATATAAGTGCTGGAGTGCTTTGATTTGTATTCTTTTTGAATAAGGCTGTTTATTCAATATTCTTTTAAGCAATTGACCCTGTGTTATATCATCTTAATACAGAGAGAACATTTGTATGTATTTTTCTTTCTTTTTATATAAAGCTTTCTTTTAAGACCTGTTGGAGTTTTTCTTTACTTCAGGGAAATTGAGTCTGTACTCACCAGGGAATTGGTGGGAGGAAGAAATCAAGGGGAGATCTGTGTGTTGGATTGCTAGCCTGATTTTGCATTCCCTCTGGGGGAATAGGAAAGTACTTTTTGTTTCCAGGATTGGGAACAGAGAGGGGGAGTCTCTCTGTGTAGTTTCACAGAGCTTGTGTCTGTGTATCTCTCCAGGAGCATCTGGAGGGGGGAAGGGAAAAAGGATTATTTCCCTTTGTTGTGAGACTCAAGGGATTTGGGTCTTGGGGTCCCCAGGGAAGGTTTTTCAGAGGGACCAGACTGCCCCAAAACACTCAAATTTTTTGGGTGGTGGCAGCAGGTACCAGGTCCAAGCTGGTAACTAAGCTTTGAGGTTTTCATGCTAACCCCCATATTTTGGACGCTAAGGTCCAAAGGTGGGACTAAGGTTATGATACCTCTATTAACATCTCTAGACATCTACTGAATTCTTGTGAAATTCTAATGGTTTTATCCTATTCAAGTGTACGGAATTTTTTTTTTCATAAAGAAGGATTTTATGCTTTCTTAGTCGAGTTCAAACTTTTCAGAAACATCTAAATTGAAATGTTTGTTAAATGGGAACGTAAAGCACGGCCATGCTTTGCCACTGTCATTTGTGAAGCCTGATTCAAAGTGTGAGAAAACAAAAGAAACTGCATCACATGCAGACAGCAAAATAACTTAAACATCTGGATAATTGATTTGAATTTTTCATTTGTAAAGGCCACTTGGCCTTCTCCTAAATAAGGCTAGCAAACTTAATCTTTAAATCAGTATGCGTGGTGTACAAACTCTGACTTAATCATTAGCTGTTCAGTTTTCCATGGAAGTAGGTGTATTTAACTGGAAAAAAAACTGAGAGAAAGAACAGAGCTCAACAGCAAAAGTTTTATCTAAAAATAAATATCTTTGGAGATCATGGATCATGTACTGTGCCCTTCAAAAACTGAGCATGATTTATGCCTTTAGATATTTTCAATAATACATTGAGCATGATCGGTGCCTTCAGATATATTCACAATAATTCATTGAACATGTTCTAGTAATCTTCTGCAACTAAACATGCTTTGTTGTGCCCCAGCATCATGTGTAATCATAACTTTCATCAGTTTAGCAGAAGGCTGTCATCACTCACAAAGAGATAGCAGCGTGACAGTTTGTGGGTGCAATTATTGTTTCTTTTCCCCTAATGTTAACTATTAATGCCAAGCGCAATTTTTTATTTGGAAGTTAAGGAATGGTTGTTTTATTTTTATAAGTTACAGAAATTGTCTGTAATTTGAGGAAACACAGATATATTGGTGTGTAAAAGAGAGACACCAAACAGGAGATGAAGTAAATGTTTTACACCACCAGGTACAGTACAAAATTTCAAGGTTTATCTGACCTTCTTTCATTTGATCTGGGTTCAGGATACTAACACTTGACCTCATAGAGTTATTTTTGATGGATTTTTCATCTAGCAAAATATTTACATTTTATAAGCATATTTTAATTGATTTTAGAATCAATTAATTGATTTTTAATTGATTTTAGAAAAAGAGATAGGTGCTGTTGGCTCCATTTATCCAAAATGTTTCAAAGACATCAAAATATTTGGGGAAATAGTTTGTCTGATAATTAGGGAAGCTACTGGGGAAGATCCTGTTCCTGAAACTTCTTGCATCTAACGCCCCACTGATTTCAGTTACACTTCATATGAATGTCGACCCATGAGGAGTCAGTTTCAGGATTGGTGCCTAAATGCTTCCCCTTGGGGGCATAATTTCAATTAGTATAAAAAGAATTAGATTAAAGGGCTCAGTGGGATGGGGGTTATCCCACAAAATTAAACCTACCGTTTGATTTGCTTTTTCCTGGGATGGAAAGACAAATGAGCCCTTTCAGCATAGATACACAGCCCTTCAGTCTGCTGATCAATGTGCAGTCTGCTTCTGCTCTCAACCATGAAAGCTTAAAAGACTAAAACCTGTCCTACCAAGACCTCAGTCTAAGGTCCACTGAAGTCAATCCAAAGACTCTCAGTGGAAGGAAGGGAGTGATATGTGATATTTTGAGCTGCTCTAATCTGTTTCCTAAGCACAAACACTGAAAACACTGATTTGCCACCATTAACTGAAAAATAGGCGAAGAACTAAAATAAAATCCACTAGGTTGGTAAGAAATAGGGTGGAAACAGCAGACCTTAATATTAATGTGCACAAATTAACAACTGGATACATATTACAAGGGATGAGGTAATTTTTTACAGTTTAATAATTTTGGTAAATTGGTTTGTGTAAAATGTTGTCACACTAACAAGAAGAGTGAAATAGCACTTTTTGGGTTAGTCTATGTCTAGTATGTTGGCAGGTATACAAGTGAAGACTGGGGCCAAGTGAAGGTCACTCCAACAATGCAGGGAGGGGTCAGTCTGCCATGCTCAGTCCAAAATTAGGTGAGGGTCACCAAACTATAATAATAAAAAGTCCATAATACTAAGACCTGTGGTTGTAATTGGACTATAAATACAAACCAAACAGAGAGGGTCTACATTTGAATAGAGGATAATGAAGGATTGAAAGAATAACCAATCAGAGAAGGCTAAAAATTCAATTTAAGGCGGAGTCAGCAGGCAAAAGTGTGTGGTGTGTGTGGTCATCCAACGATTGGATGATGAGGAGCAGAAGAAGAAGCCAGAAAGAGAAGCTAAAATGGAAGCCAGAAGCAGCAGCAGAAGTGCTGCTAGTACAGAGCAGAAGGACTTTGACAGAAAAGGACCTTGACACAGCAACAGGAGAGACATCTACAGAGAGTAAGTGTAACCCATATACCTTCTGGGTGTAGTGCTTTGTTTCCTTTAGTGGCACCGAGACAATTCAGAGATTAATGAGTCTGATAAAGCCTTAGCTAAGAGTCGTGTGGCTTTTAGCTCATGCAGTAGAGGCTCATGCACTAATTTCCAGAGGTCCCAGGTTTGTTCATGCTGGACGACAACTGGGGACTGTTGGTGTTACATAAGCATGCTAGCTATTGTGTAAATATAGACTAAAATAGGATTAGTAAGTATGTGTATATGTTAGGTCCACTATGGCCCCCAGATCCCTTTCTGCAGTACTCCTTCTTAGGCAGTCATTTTGTATGTGCAACTGATTGTTCCTTCCTAAGTGGAGTATTATGCATTTGTTCTTATTGAATTTCATCCTATTTACTTTAGATCATTTCTCCAGTTTGTCCATCTCATTTTCAATTTTAATCCTATTCTCCAAAGCACTTGCAACCCCTCCCAGCTTGGTATTGTCCACAAACTTTATAAGTTTACTCTGTATGCCATTATCTAAATCACTGATAAAGATATTGAACAGAACTGCCCCCCACTCATTATGCCCTTCAGGCATGACTGTGACTCACTGATATCTACTCTCTGGGAATGCTTTTCCAATCAGTTTTGCACCCATCTTATAGTAGCTCTGTCTAGGTTGCATTTCCTTAGTTTCTTTATGAAAAGGTCATGCGAGAGAGTATTAAAAGCTTTACTGAAGTCAAGATATATCATGTCTACCGCTTCTCCACTATCCACAAGGCTTGTTACCCTGTCAAAGAAAGCTATCAGGTTGGTTTGACATGATTTCTTTTTGACAAATCCATGGTGATGGTCACTTATTACCTCATTATCTTCTTGATGTTTGCAAATTGATTGCTTAATTATTTGCTCCATTATTTTTTCTGGGTACAGAAGTTAAGCTGACTGGTCTGTAATTCTGCAGGTTGTCCTTATTTCCCTTTTTATAAATTGGCACTATATTTGCCCTTTTCCAGTCTTCTGGAATCTCCCCCATCTTCCATGACTTTTCAAAGATAATCACTAATGGCTCAGATATCTCCTCAGTCAGAGCCCTGAGTATTCTAGAATGTATTTAATCAGGTCCTGGTGACTTGAAGACATCTAATTTGCAGTAATTTTTAACTTGTTCTTTTCTAATTTTAGCTTCTTCTAATACTGCCTCATTTTCACTGGTATTCACTATGTTAGATGTCCAATCACCACTAATCTTGGTGAAAATCGAAACAAAGAAGTCATTAAGCGCCTTTGCCACCTGTAGTATTTCTGTAGCCTCTGTAGTATTTCTCTGTAGTATTGTCTGTTATTATTTCCCCCTCTCATTGAATAATGGGCCTGTCAGGTCCTTGGTCTTCCTCTTGCTTCTAATGAATTTGTAGAATGTATTATTGTTACCCTTTATGTCTCTTGCTAGTTTGATCTCATTTTGTGCCGTTCTATTTTTCTTTCCCTACATACTTGTGTTATTTGTTTATATTCATCCTTTGTAATTTGACCTACTTTTCACTTTTTGTAGGACTCTTTTTTGAGTTTCAGATCACTGAATATCTCCTGGTTAAACGAGGGTGATCTCTTGTCATACTTTCTATCTTTCCTATGCAGTGGGATAGGTTGCTCTTGTGCCCTTAATAATGTCTCTTTGAAAAACTGCCAACTGTCTTCAATTGTTTTTCCCCTTAGTCTTGTTTGCATAGGATCTTACCTACCAACTCCCTGAGTTTGCTAAACTCTCCTTTCTTGAAATCCGTTTTCTTTATTTTGCTGTTCTCCCTCCTACCATTACTTAGAATCATGAACTCTTTCATTTCATGATTAGTTTCTCCCATGCTGCCTTCTACTTTCAAATTCTCAGTCAGTTCCTCTCTATTTGTGAAAATCAAATCTAGAACAGCCTCTCCCCTGGTAGCTTTCTCAACCTTCTGAAATAAAAAATTGTCTTCAACACATTCCAAGAATTTGTTGGATAATCTGTGCCCTGCTGTGTTATTTTCCCAACGATGTCTGAGTCGTTGTCCCCATCACCAACAAGTCCTGTGCTTTGGATGATTTTGTTAGTTGTTAAAAAAAACCCTCATCTATCTCTTCTTCCTGGTCTGCTGGTCTGTAGTAGACCCCTACCATGACATCGCCCTTGTTTTTTATCCTTTTTATCTTTATCCAGAGACTTTCAATAAGTCTGTCTCCTATTTCCTTCTCAGCCTCAGTCCAAGTGTATGCATTTTTAATATATAAGGCAATACCTCCTCCTGTTTTTCCCTACCTGTCCTTCCTGAGCAAGTTGTACTTTTCTATAACAATATTGCAGTCATGCGTATTACCCCACCAGGCCTCTGTAATACCAACTATGTCATAGTTGATTTTATTTACCAGCATTTTGAGTGCTTCCTCCTTATTCGCCATACTTCTCACATCAGTATACAGACATCTAAGATACTGATTTAATTCCCCCGCCCCCCAGTTCTGGCTTGTCTTTCCTTTTTCCCTGCAATAAAAGCCCATGCTTCCCCCAAATTCCGAACTTTCTCCTAGGTTTCCATGTTCTGGAATCTGCTGTCACAGCTATGGGAATTTCCTACTATACCCTGGACAAACCTTATTGAATTAAGTTTAAATATTTTAGTTCATTGTATTAAAAAGGCAAGTATTTGGTGTATTATTGAGGGATTATAAGTAACTTCTTTAAGGGAGAGTCATGTCTAATGGAAACCCTGGGAAGTGTTATGAGGTTCAAACAACTAGTTGAAACACTGTGAATTTTTAAGGTAAAGTGGGTTTCCCAGGACATCTCTAAGGGAAAGTGTATGCTAATGTACCCTCTCCCATTGTGCAATAACTCAGCCTTTTGAACCTTCATCCTGAGAAGAGGACCTTTTGTCTGTTATTCACCTGTTACATAAGTGACTCCCAGATTCATGAATGGGCTTGTTCTGAACCAAGGTGATTATGAACTCCTAACCCCAGAAAAAGTCCTTAGAGGGGTTTGAAGGACTGTTTACCTGTTTGAGCCCTTGTAGCAGCAGGTGGTAATCTCTAATTAGTTTTTTATCAGGTGTATAGGTTCTTTTATTCATTTTAATATGTTTTCTCTGAAGTATTTTCACCTTAAGAATGAATGTGCTTGCTTAGTAAGAGCTATGTGGTAACTTAACTATGAGCAAATATGCTGATTATAGCCTCTGTGGAAGGAAGGAAGGCAAAGCGGGCCAGATGAGGCAGTCTGAATTGCTGTGGAACTCCCTGGTAAGGAAGGAGAGAGAAGTAACCACTCCACACAACAGAGATGGCAGCTGAGGAACTGGAAGCCTATGAGTGGATGCCCTTGCTGAAACTAAGGGTACATCTAACTACCCGCTGGATTGGCAGGTAGCGATCGATCTATCGGGGATCGATTTATTGCTTCTAGTGTAGATGCAATAAATCGATCCCTGATTGCTCTCCTGTCCACTGATGAACTCCAGCAGTGTGAGAGGCAGAAGCAAAGTCGTCGGGGGATCAGCGGCTGTCAATCCCATGCCACAAGGATGCAAAGTAAGTAATTTTAATTTGAGCTATTCTCGTAGCTAAAGTTGCATATCATAGATCGATCCCCCCACATCAGTGTAGAGCAAGCCATAGAGAGGGAATGCAGGTACCATTGCACTAAACTGTGACATCTGCATCTGAGTTTTCTGATCTACATGCTGCTTTGTTCCTTCTGAACATATTTACGGTATGTCTACACAACAAAGAAAAACCCATGGCTTGCCTATGCCAGCCAACTTGGGCTCGCCGGGCTCATGCTGTGGGGCTGTTTCATTGCAATATACTTGCTGTCTCAGATTGGAGCCTGAGCTCTGAGATAGTCTCATCTCACAGGCTGTAGCCCAAGCCCAGAAGGCTACACAGTTATGAAACAGCCCTGCGAACTGAACCCCATGAGACCAAGCTGTTTGGCACAGACCAGCCATGGCTGTCTAGTTGCTGTGTAGATATGCCCTTAGTTTCTCAATGGAACCCCATGAAAATTGTCAGAGTTCAGATACCCAGCAAAGGTGAGATTTAAGCAGGAAAGACCAAATTTACAAAGGTTATTAGGTACTGACAGATGTAGATAGGTGTATGGCGGTATTTACAAAATTGCCCAATGCGTATATGCCAACTCCTATTTAAAGTTCAAAGGAGTTAGGTGCCTAATCTGATTAGGCACTTTTGAAAATTGCCCTAGGTACTTATCTGCATCTTTTGGCACCTAAATACCTGTGTAAATCTGGCCCAAGATGAAAAGTATAAGACAATATAAAAATTTGCCAACCGCACAAACAGTTGAAGAAGATTCTTTCTGCTCATATCTAGAGCTTTCAACAGGAACAAGGAGAATGTAGACATTCAAATAAAGTTCACTTTTTGTGAAATATTTTAGAATTTTCAGTATGTCTCCACTAAGTCTCAATCTGGTCTGATTTACATCCTGTGCATACTTTTTTTAAAGTCAGTAAGATCAAT
The DNA here is from genome assembly GCF_025201925.1 of Gopherus flavomarginatus. NCBI lineage: Eukaryota > Metazoa > Chordata > Testudines > Testudinidae > Gopherus > Gopherus flavomarginatus. The sequence goes on from NC_066617.1 coordinate 305,822,311, forward strand.
GGGACTGCACGGAGAAGTAAATCAGTGTTACATTTTTCCTAGTGTTTTAATACAAAAGGGAAAATAATATTCAGAATGCAAAAGTAGGAAATTTGAATTTTAAAGGAAATTAGTTACACTAGTTCTTGTGAATGAAATGAATGGACAGAGTGAATGAGTCCCTGGAACTCTCTAACTACTTTGCACCACATTGATGCAAAGGATGAAAAGGAGCCATAAAGCTAGTTTTACCACCCAGTTAAGACACACTGGAATGATACAATGCAGTCAGAATGTGCAAGTGTATCTAGCCATGGAAAAAACAAATCAAATCAAAATATTAAAGGACCAATAATCACAATAGTTGCACAGGCAAAATTCCAAATGACTTCATACGTTCTCTTTGCAGCTGCTCCGCCTTCTTGCTACCAATCCATTGTCTCTTTTCTGGGATTCTTTCTCTGATCATGCTTCACCTATGTTCTTCAGGATACAGATTCTCCAGATTCTTTGTTACAGATCTTACTCTCGAAGTCACTCTCCGGATCTCTGCTTATATACCCTGCTCAGCTCTTTTTTCAAAGTTACACTATGCTCTCTTTTGTATTCATTTGTATTCAAGAAGTATCCCTTTCCTCCAAGCCTTTGCTGCCCCAACCATGCTATAATAATGGCACTAACCATACAATCATAAATGGGAAAGAAAGAATAGACCTATCAATTGCATTTCCCTCTGGCTTCTGACAGATGTTTTCAACAATAATCCCCTCTTAATTTCTTTTACCAGAAACTCCGATTAGATAATTGGGACCTCATCATTCTGGGAGAGATGAAAAGGCACAACTCCCAGAGATTTCAAAGACTATTGCACATATGCATGCCCTGGGTGACTGGACAGCAAATTTATCAACATGCCCTTGTTTAACCATCTTTGAAGGAAAGGAGGGAATTACAAAAAGCCAGATTCCACCAGAAAATCTCAAAATCACACTGTATAAATAGGTTTTAAAACCTACCAAATACATTCTTACTACCTCTAGCTTTCAAAACACTAGGCCATTTAAAAAATTAATTAATGTCATACTCTGTCTCCTACAATGCAATGTCCTTTTTGACGTACCTGCTTTGTTTTGCTTCACGCTGTTAGCATTAGCTGCGTGACAACCAAATAAAGTCTCTCTTAAAGAGAATGTTATTTCGTTCTTTTTATGCCATGATGAAAAAGTATAGAGGGTAGTACAAGTCTCATCATGTAGTGCTACATATGACATCTGTGGAAGAACAGAGATAAATAACAGCAAAATGATTGAAAGCTACAGAAGAAGCACCAGTGTATTCTTTTGGATTGGAGAACTTGAAGTATATGTGGGAAAAAAAAAGAGATAATATAATGTGGAAAGTATAAGTGCTATTACGTTGGATGCAGCTTCCATAAAAATTAGCCTTACTCCTTCCTAAAAGTGGACAAAGAATGAGCAATATGTGTCTCAAAAAACAAAAGTCACTGAATCCAGAAATAAAGTAATGTCCATTCAAAAAAGGAACACTTATAAATGTCTCCAAAATGTAGCGTAGGCGTTACAAAAATCAACTAATTGCAGGAAGACATTACTGGGGAAACATACAATATTACTGCAAATGTATGATTTCAAGAAGATTGATTACCTGCCTTTTAAAGCCTGTCTGATAGTTAAGAAAAAAAATGAAGCATTAGACTGTGTGCTATGCCATGAGAATAAAGGAATGACCTCCTCAATACTGATCAGTCTAAGTCGGGGAGTGATTTGAGATAATTCAGACACTGGAAATACTAGCCTGTTCCTGCAGGTAGGTACTCATATGCTGATTTTCATCTCTTCTTTTCATTAGGAATCACTGGCCTATCTTTATTTAGTTGACAGAGTGGCTGAATAGAAGGACAATGGCTTTTCTAGTTATGGTTGTCTAGTTATTGTCAGCAGGGAGCCATGATTGCATCATTTACTCTCATCATGTTGCATTATGATATAGCAAAATGAGACACCTTTAAAGAGCTTGCCATGTCATTATTTCGGGCGAGTTAGACTCTTCTGCAACAAGGAAAGTATTGTGAGCAAAAGCCTGCTCCATAAGAAATAAATACCACAAATTATTCTGTATTAAAGGTGAATTTGTTCCTTTCGCTACCTTTCATGTTCCAGCTTTGGGGACCACTGTGACTTCTTGGAAGACAGTTCTCTCAGAATATACTATGTTAATTACACTAGCTGAATCATTGCTACTTGTGCCTAATCTAAATCCCCTGGGTATGGGGGAGATATTTACTTGAGTGGGATGCCTGTGGAAAGACTTTTTAAACCCAGTCCATGCTAGTGTATTTTCTCATCTCACTTCATCCTGAGGGTATTTCACAAAGGGGAAAGAACCATTTCCTTCCACCTCCCATTACTATACACTGTCCACAGCAGTCCTTTTTGATGACTGAGTTGAAAGCGCATGTAACACAGTTGCTTGGGGATAACTGATGAATTGCAGTGTGAATACAAACACATGGGCAATATTCTTGGTAAGACACCCGTGGAGCCTAACTGATTTCAATGGAGTTACATCTGTGTAGCTGAAAGCAGAATTTAGCCATAGGCAGTTAGTTTAATCAGCTCCAGCACTGGACTGTCTATCAAATTATTATTTGTCTGACTGTCTATTAATTTCTCTGTCTTCCTACTCATGCCTCCTACTCCTCTCATCATGTATCTGGGAAGGCAAGCCACGTATTCTTCTGCTGCTGTGATGTGGGTCGTGTAGTAAATGTTGAAAGTGAGAGGAAAATAGCAGCAATCATGCCCAGAGCCCAAAGTCATCACTTCTCTAAGTTAACAGATCTCCCTCAGTCTGCTGAGGGGAGTTGTGCAATGGTGCAAATGTACATTTCAAAAGTAAAAAGTGAGATTGCACGCCAAAAATAAAAGTGCAGTGAGAACCCACTAATTTAAAGTAAGTAAAATCCAACTATATTTGACCAACAATTATGGCTTTTTGCTACATAAAGAGTGCCTATTCATACATTAATCATCCTGGTATCTGAATACATAACAGTACTAAATTCTGCCACCTGTTTGTAAATCTCACTAAGATCTATCTATCTTGATATATTAGTTGATTATATGGCCCCAAATATGGTAGTAACTTAGAATGTCACAATCTTTGAATGTATTCACCTTTACAATACCCCGTAAGGAAAAGAAACACTATTGTTCCCACTTTATAGATGAGAAACTGAGGCACAGGGTGACTAAGTTCATTGCCCAAGGTCACATAGGTAGTTTGTGGCAGAACAGAGAATTGAACTTGAGTCTCCACTTCCCAGGCTAATAGGCCCACCACAAGTTCATCCATAAGAATGTGGTATTTGTCTCTCTCTACTGGTGGATTCATGAAAAGGCTAATAAGAGTATTCCATAACTACTAGTTAATGAAGCTATTCTTTTCCCTCAAGCAATAGAAGTTCATGATCATCAGTAGTTAGTTTAAATCCTACTGTCCATCTAAGTGGGGTTGTGACATTTCTACATATTGAGAAATATTTTGCTCCTTGTGTTGGTAAAGTTTTGACACATTCCAACTCAATGTAAGGGCTTCAGAACCTGGCCCTTCTGTGATTTTTCATGAAATATCTCTGAACAGAAAGTGAAGATTTTCACAGAATAAATAGCTTTTTTATTTATTTATTTTTTACTGTTGAAACAGGAAAGTACAGATATCCAGGTTTTGGTAATAATTATAGCTTTCAGAGGCAATATGTAGAAATCATAGGTTTCAGAAGTTTTACATCATTACTTCTTTACAGAAAGAAAATCAGGTGGTGCAAAGGAAATTTGAATAAATGAAGCTGCTTTTTTCTTTGGTTTAAAATAAAATAGTACAGGCAAAATTGCAATTAAGAAATAATACTGGAACTTATCGACTTTGGGGATGAAAAACTAACAAACAGGCCTTCACTTCAGTTTATATGGAACATTAATCAAAATAGTGAACTGGGTCACCAAAATATGACAAATAATTGTATACAGTTTAGTGGAGAATTGTTAGTGTATAACTGCAGATAAAGGATGACTTAGGAACAACAAATCATATTTGCAATGAGGTTTACCACTTAGGCATTTTGGCTTTCATTTTGCTCACACTAACATATATCATCTTCCTGGCAGTTCATCTAGAAGACAGGCCACTCAGTTTACCTTGTCCCAGGCACTTAGCCATTACCTCTACTCTGCAGTTATGCTGTCCTTTAGTTCTAAAGTGAAGTGAATTACTTTCCAGGAGTCTTGCCTCACTTGTTCCTTCTGAACATCACTAAATCCATTTCAGTTTATCTCTATTAAAAGAAAGTTTACTTGAGAAAATGGAATTGGAAATAAAAGACAGTTATTTTCTATTTGTTATTATAGCTCAGCAGTTGTGAGCTGTGCCCTTTACAGACAGGAATGGAGACAAGGTCCCTAGCCCTGCCACAGCCTAGTAAATACAAGTACTCTTCAGACTAATATTGCCAGAAGTAGTGGTAGGTAGGCAATACCCTCATGCTACCAAATATGAAAGTATTGACCAGAAGCAGGAAAAAGAGGTTTTTTATTTGGCTTACCACAAATCAAAGACTGGGTCTGCATTCAATTTTCCCTCTTACATTTATCAAAGGCTCTCATTCTCTTGTTAGCTCAGGATACTTATGGCAGCCAGGATAATTATTTTCCAGAAAGTGTTTCTGTGCTTTGTTAGTTCCAAATATATTTCTTCTATAGCCTGGCTTTCAAGTGACCTCAAATGAGCCTGTGCATGTTGCCATTGTTACAGGACTAGCAGCACCTATGTCCCCCTTTCAGTATCTCTGAGTGCACCCCAACAGGAATTAGGCCTCTTTCCTTTTCCTATCTTGGGGTGTAATCTTGCAGTTCTCTCACTCTTAAACTGTGAACATGATACAGCACCCCATCATTGGCAACCATTTCTTACTGTGTCACGCAGACTCAGTCTGGGCACCTGCTTAACTTCACTTCAGGTACCCATGATCCATGATATAGCAAACTTCTTGAAGCAACAGCCTTCTTAAATCCAAGGAATTTTATTTAGCAAAACATTAAAAAAACCAACAAAGCCTACGACAAGGATATTTCTTCTCATCTAATCTTATGTTCACAACAAGGTAGGTTAGACAAACTTATCACGTAAGTTACAGGAGTAGAAGACACCTAATAGGCCCATTTTCTTTCTTTGGGGTTTTCTACACTGGCATTTCATCAGCAAAACTTTGTCATTCAGAGGTGGTGAAAAAACGCACACCCCCAGACGACTAAAGTTTTAACGACGAAAAGCACCAGTGTGAATGGCGCGTTGTCGGCAGGAATGCTCTCCTGCCAGCAATGCAAATGCTGCTCATTGGGTGGTGGAAGTATTTTGTTGGCAAAAGAGCCGACAAACAGCAGCTACACTGCTAGACTTTTAGTGACGTGACTGTGTTGACACAGCTGTGTCGCTAAAAGCTGCTTAATGTAGACATGGCTGTAGTGTAGCCAAAGCCCACCTGCTCTATTTACTCTTCATCAGAATAGCTGAGTTTTCTTAAAACCCCCACTCTCCCTGTGTGTCTCTGGGCCCCGATTACCATGTCATTCAATGGTCTTTTTAACTAGCCTGCGAAGTCTGCCTTTTGCCTCAGACTATTTTTTTCCCAGTTAGCCACCCAGGCCATCTATGAGAATGCCACCAGCATGTTTGCTCTATTGTTCAGGCTGTTAGACCCATTAAGCCTTAATAGGTTGCAAACACTTGTGTCTGTATCTACTCATGGATGAATGTTCTGAAAGTATCTGCTCCCTTCTGACAGGCCAACACACAGTCTCAGGCCATGGCTACATTGGCGCTTTACAGCGCTGCAACTTTTGGGCTCAGAGGTGTGAAAAAACCACCCCCCTGAGCACTGCAAAATACAGCGCTGTAAAGCCTCAGTGTAAACAGTGCTGCAGTGCTGGGAACGCGCTGCAAGCTACACCCATAGAGGATGTAGAGTACATGCAGCGCTGGGAGAGCTCTCTCCCAGCGCTGGCTCTGTGACCACACTTGAAACTTCAAAGCGCTACCGCAGCAGCGCTGCCACGGCAGCGCTTTGAAGTGCAAGTGTAGCCATACCCTCAGAAATCCAATACAGAAACACTTTAAGGGCTACAGATCAACTTTCATTGACCCCCCCCCCCCCACATTTGTCATGATGACAATCCAATAAATATTTATTATATTCTTTGTGCCAGGTCCCCTTGTGCCCTCTGCTGTCCTGCATACCTATCTGTTAGTCCTCATAATTATTCAAAATACTTTTGAGTGGCCTTTAGTTCTCCTTAATGATTCCCAATACTTCTCTGTTGATAAATGACAAGTCTGGGAATATCTTTGGTATGCAGTTAACTCCAATATCCAGTTCACGTGGTTAACTGTTAATCATATTGAGTAGTACCTTATTCTACACTCAGTGGAACTACATCTGGGGTAAAGTACTTTGAAGTTAATGGGATTTCTTGAAGAGGGAAGTACTATGCAATATGAGCAAGGATGGCAGGTTTAGGCCCTAATAAAAATGCATCAACATGAAAAAAATCTAATTCAAAATTGTAAGTCAGATGTAGACAAGTTACAATATTAAAATTTATGGGTGGAATTAATTTCCTGTCAATGCAAATCTTGGCTATTAACTACTTCTCAGAATCTCCTTGCCATCCATCTTTTCCAGACGTTGGCTAACTGATTTCTAGTTCCCTTTAAACAAGCTATTTTCCTTTAAGAATGACCTTCATCTTAGCTAGGAATATAAACATCACTCCCCACCCCCACCCCAATTCTCCTTATGACAAAGTCTTGCCTTATGAGTCTCATTGCAGACTATGCTGTAGAAGTAAATCTGGGGAGGATTAAAATCCTCAAATCTTCAAATCTGAAATATTCTTTAAAGTTTAATTATATTAAATATTATATTATAATCCCTACTGTTGTTGAAGCCTACTATTATTTTTACTTCTAGTTCCTATTCTTTCTTCTGTCAGATTGGAGGCTTTTTAAAACAAAGAAAGGGCTGTTTTTTACATTAATTTCAAAGGATTTAGGTAGGAAAATCTCCTTAAGCAACATAGGGTATGGGCTGCTCTTGTCAAATAAATCTCCAGTCATTATGGATACATAAAGTAATTTTCTAACAGTTCAGCCTCTGTCTAGGAGGATATTTACCTCTACTAGTATTTAAATATGGGATGTTCTGTGTTATGTTTCAGGTCCGGAGTTATATTTTCCAGCACTTGAGTGTGTTGTTCAGCTCCCACGGAATTCTCACTAGAGTTATTTCCAACTTTCCTTCCATAGATATCATTGATATTTACAGAACATTCATGTTACCTGGGATCTCTTCAAAGGGGTTATTTGACAGACGTCTTCCTTTTGCTGCAGTTGTGCTGAAGGATCCAACGTTTATGGGATGCACCAAAGCGGATGGTATTGGCAACCTGTATGTCACAAAAGTTTAATTTAAAAGTATTTTGGTATTATCCATTTTATCTTTGTTTTTATTTGTTTGTTTGTTTATTTTCAATTATAGTATTTCATTTCATATTATCCTGGCTCAGCAGTCTTGGGGTAAGAATAAATTTCTTATATCCTACAAAAGAGGACTTGCCCTGGTGAGCAATCAGTTAAGGCATCCCATTATTTCAGCTGCATACTCTGCACCTCCATGAGAAGGTTTTTGTAGGGAAAAAGTACAATCTGTTTTTCCCCTGTGAAAATTCCCTTTTGCTTCCCCCTCAAAACTGAGGGTAGTGGGGGAAGGAATTGAAAAATTTTGTTCTTGTATCAATCTATGAAACAAGAATATTTCTGTTTATTTGTCTGGTGCTGAGAATTTCTTTACACACTTTTAGGTTTGAGGTGTGTCTCAAAGCTGGTCTCCTGCCCGGCAATACATTACCACTAAGCTACTTGGATGACATCATTCTATCATTAACATGTGCCTTCCTCATAGTGATTACCAATGAAATCAGAGAAGATAATTTTCTATAATATGAAATAAAGCAATAATTGTGTGTAATATAACCCTTATTATAGTTTTAATAATGGGATAAAACAAAATTACAACATTTTATATTGTTGGCTTAATTTTAAACTTTCATCATTTACATGGAATCTAATATATGCCATACATGGTCACTTCCACTCAAATGGCATAGGGACCTGATGCCTAGAGAGGGTTTGCAGCTGAGAATCCCAAGTGAAAAAGAGGCACCTCGCTGCAGTCTGGAGTTGGGCACATATTTCTGAGAGGCTTAGCACACGTTTTGGCATCTCCCTTGGCTGGACTAGGAGAAGAGCTACCCGGCATGCTGGCTTTTGTGAATCCCATTCTGAGGTGCCTCTCTCTCTCTCTCTCTCTCTCTCTCTCCAGCTATGTGAATTCTAGTGATTTTATAGATGCCTAAAGATTAGGCATGCAATGATCAGCATCCCCCCACCAAAGTTTCTTTGGGAATCTAGCCCAAAGTTCCTACGTAATGTTATGTAAGTCATTTAAACCAAACTTTTCAGTAGTGGTCACTCATTTACTGGATGCCTTATATGAGACTCTGTGGTCTGGTTTGCAAAAGTGCTGAGCAGTCAAGAGCTGCAACTCGGAAGTCAATGTGAGGTATGTTTTGAACATATAAAGTGCTACATAAGTTCTATGAAAAATGAGGTCTTATTCAGCTCAAATTGTGCACCCAAAATTAGTGGATGTTTTTGACCATAATCTCTCTGTGCCTGGAACCATCATTAGAATCAGTGGAGCTCTGGTTTTTATTGCTATACATTGGACAAGTTAAAAAGCAAATCTCTAAAGAGCCAGTGTTTGTGCTGGTTGTAAAAGAAAACCGTGACACTGATTAAAATAATTGACATAGCAGACAGAGTTTTAGAATTAAAATTACAAGAGGATTCATGTTTCATGCTATCCATCAGCTATCTGAACTGCTCTAGGCAAGTGGATTACATGATGCGTTTCTATTTTCATGCTAACTTGTGCAGCTCAGTTTATTTCAGTGGTTAATCTAATTACTGCAAAAAAAAAAGTTAAAAACAGAACAAACAACAACAAAAAATGGGTTGCATTTCTGATACCTTATAATAACTAATCCAGGAGCCTCTATGTGCTGCTATTATTCTTTTACTGTGACACATCACTAAGTGGGAAGTTCACAGATTTTTGTTGGCTCTTGTGTGTGTGTGTGTGTGCTGGTGAGGAGTGAGAGGGTTCTGCTGGTAGCAAGCAGTTTCTTCCTTCTTCCTATGACCAAAGCCATGGACTTTAATTTAGGGCTTTGCTGTCATCAGTTGTTATTTCTATGGAGACTAAATCTACTAGGGCAGGGTTTCTCAAACAGAGGGTGCCTCTGCTTCCAGCATCTCCCATTGGCCCGGATCAGCGATCTGCAGCCAGTAGGAGCAACAATCGGCCAGACCTGCAGATGGGGCAGGTAAACACACTGGCCAGCCTGCCAGGGGCTTTCCTTACACAAGTTGTTTCCCTACAACATTTCCCTGTTTGAGAAATACTGCCCTAGGAATTCTCAAACTACAATTGATTGACCTCCAGTGGCCCGTGGAGCTCCTTCATATGGTCTACAGCAGCACCAAAAATGATGTGAAACAGGTGGAAGACTATTAAATGGTCTGCAGAATAAGGTCCAGTTCCCAATACCCTTAGTCACATTGAACAGCATTCTAAATCCACAGATAGTCCCATTGGGACTATTTGTGGAGCAAATGTCTACTCTGTATGAGTAAATATATAGGAATGTGTCCTCAAAAGAAGTAACCCAGTGAAGCAGACTGTAGCAGGAGTAGTTTGGCACCATTATTTGTATGTACCACAGAAGAGATAATAACCTTGATTCCAGCCATGTAGTCATTGACTTCAGTGGGGAGTTTAACATAGGGAAAGAATTGCAGAATCAGGGCCCTTAGTTTTTTGGTGTCATTCTTTGAGCTGTCATCTACTGAAGATGGTGACAGAAATCTTAACTCAATGTCATTCTCAGAAATATCATTTGATGAGGGCGATGGTACTTTGAGGAGCACTGTTAGATCCATTGGGTGTCAGATATACCTGTGAAAGTACTGTCTATTATGCAGAAGTGAAGTAATGCAGCACCATGCCTTCTAACTGGTATGAAGTTCAAGATTTCATAACATACTTTGGAGCGACTTCCTTTTCAGAAATATTCAAGAGGATTCAGAGGTACTGCTGATTGCCTCAGGCTCCAAGTGTTTTGCCATCAGCTACCCCCGCACACACACATCAAGCTTCTCTGCTTAAAGCTTCTGGATTGCACAGGAAAGGCTTATGTTCAGAGCTACTGTGACATGGAAAACTACATCACATTATTTCTGACTAATATGTTCCTGATTGATTGTTTTGATTCATTTTATAACAGCTTCTCAAGCTCTAACTATTTCAGTTGGGGGTATATGAAATAAGTTACGACAGCTGCAAACATCTTATTGTCCAAGGCTATCAGAATGTAGTCTTGTTATGCTAAAAGAGCCTAGAGTCTAACAATTATCTTAGGGATATGAGACTGTTAGCTATACAATTGTAATCAAACAGACCCATTGACCATTCTTATAATCATTTTTTTTGATAAATGAGCATAGCACTCATGAATGGTGCAAAGTGTGAAGCTTTGAAAAACACAGTTTTCAATTAATCAACAGGATACATACAACACAGGCAACCCCACCAATGTGCCTCGCCTTGAGCCAGCAGAACAATTTCAACTTTCATTTCCATTGATTCTTTAGTCTTTCTGATGAAAAAGCATTAAGAGTGCTGATTGTGATGGTGCTTTTTTATGATATGGACATCTGTCCTCTAATAACTGGAGGCTAACAGAGGGAGTTTGACTGGGATCTGTCCAAGAGCAGGTACACTAAGTGCTTCATTGGGGGGCTGTGTTGGTGAGAATCTGAGTGTCTCTTGAAGGGACAGTTTGTTAGTTTGACTGTGTGTTTGATTGTTTGAAAAGTGTGAAATGGGAGTGCTTTGTTCCAGGTGGGCCTTGAGTGGGCCTGACTGTTATAAAAAGGCAGTCAGCTGTGAACCATCTGAGAGGTGAACAGCTGAGAGGCTAACAAAGGGAATTTGACTAAGAGTTTGCCTGGGTAGAGCCCACTGAGACATTCAACTTGCAGAATCCTCTGAGTAGTTGCTGCAACAGTTGAGGAGGCTCTTAGAAGGAAGGTGATATGGATGGAGAGCAATCTGCTGTTGTGATGACCTGCATAGGATGTGCCATGTTTGTCTTTATTCCACAAGACAGAAGCGACGTTGTCAGTACAAAGTGCAAGTTGTTCTCCATATTGGAAGAGAAGGTTCAAGGTCTGGAGAAACAAGTATCAATCCTGTGTTGCATAAGAGAAAATTAAGATTTCCTGGACACACATCAGGATATGCTTCTACGGGCACAACATTCTGAAGAACCAGAGAGGGCTGCACAGCAGGGACAGAAGGACAGTGAAGAAAATTGGCAGCATGTGACCTCCAGAAGAAGAAAGTGGAGCATCCATGTACCAGCAATGCAGATACAGATGAGCAACCATTTTCACGTTCTCTCCACAGGTACTAATGCGGAGAGTGGATTATATGATACATCTGAGGGAAGAGAGCAGAAGGAGACTCCACCGATTAGTAGGTATGAGATGCACTGTCCTAGAGAAGGGTATTCCACGACCACTGCTCCCAAAAGAAGGAGACGGATAGTGGTGGTCGGGTACTCCCTCCTCAGGGTTACTGAGTCATCTATCTGCCATCCCAACTGGGAAAACCGAGAAGTGTGCTGCTTGCCAGGAGTTAGGATTCACAATGTGACGGAGAGACTGCAGAGACTTATCAAGCCCTCAGATCGCTACCCCTTCCTGCTTCTCCATGTGGGTACCAATGATACTGCCAAAAATGACCTTGAGTGGATCACTGCAGACTACGTAGCTCTGGGAAGAAGGATAAAGAAGTCTAAGGCACAAGTGGTGTTCTCATGCATCCTCCCTGTGGAAGGAAAAGGCCTGGGTAAAGACCTTTGAATCGTGGAAGTCAACGAATGGCTATGCAGGTGGTGTTGGAGAGAAGGCTTTGGATTCTTTGACCATGAGATAGTGTTCCAAGAACGAAGAGTGCTAGGAAGAGATGAACTCCACCCAACAAAGAGAGGGAAGAGGAGGGCTTTAAACTAGTTTCATCAGAGGAAGGAGACCAAAGCCTTGAGGTAAGTGGGGAAGTGGGTACTGGGAGGAAGCACGAGCAAGAGAGTGCAAAAAGGGAGGACTCCTGCCTCATACTGAGAAAGCAGAACGATCAGTAAGTTAACTTGGGTGCCTATGTACAAATGCAAGAAGTCTGGGAAACAAGCAGGGAGAACTGGAAGTCCTGGCACAGTCAAGGAATTATGATGTGATTGGAATAACAGAGACTTTGTGGGATAACTAACATGACTGGAGTACTGTCATGGATGGATATAAACTGTTCAGGAAGGACAGGCAGGGCAGAAAAGGTGGGGGAGTTGCATTTTATGTAACAGAGCAGTATGACTGCTCAGAGCTCTGGTATGAAACTATAGAAAAACCTGAGAGTCTTAGAAGTGTGAGCAACCAGGGTGATGTTGTGATGGGAGTCTGCTATAGACCATCAGATCAGGGAGATGAGGTGGCGAGGCTTTCTTCCAGCAATTAACAGAAGTTACTAGATCACAGGCCCTGGTTCTTATGGGAGACTTCAATCACCCTGATATCATCTTGGAGAGCAATACAGCAGTGCACAGACAATCCAGGAAGTTTTTGGAAAATGTAGGGGACAATTTCCTGGTGCAAGTGCGGGAGGAAACAACTAGGAACAGAGCTCTTCTTGACCTGCTGCTCATAAACAGGGAATAATTAGTAGGGGAAGCAAAAGTGGATGGGAAATTGGGAGGCAGTGACCATGAGATGATCCAGTTCAGGATCTTGACACAAGGAAGAAAGGAGAGCAGCAAAATATAGACCCTGGGATACAGAAAAGCAGACTTTGTCTCCCTCAGGGAACTGATGGGCAGGATCCCCTGGGAGAATAGCATGAGGGGCAAAGGAGTCCAGGAGAGCTGACTGTATTTTAAAGAATCCTTTCTGAGGTTACAGGAACAAACCATCCCAATGTGTAGAAAGAATAGTAAATATGGCAGGCAACCATCTTGCCTTAACAGTGAAATCCTTGCTGATCTTAAACACAAAAAAGAAGTTTACAAGGAGTGGGAGCTTGGACAAATGACCAGGGAGGAGTATAAAAATATTGGTCAGGAATGCAGGAGTGAAATCAGGAAGGCCAAATCACACTTGGTGTTGCAACTAGTAAGAGATGTTAAGCAAAACAAGAAGGGGTTTCTTCAGGTATGTTAGCAACAAGAAGAAGGTTAAGGAAAGTGTGGTCCCCTTACTGAATGAGGGAAACTACCTAGTGATAGAGAATGTGGAAAAAGTTACTATACTCAATGCTTTTTTTGCCTTTGTCTTCATGAACAAGGTCAGCTCCAAGACTTCTGCACTGGACCGCACAGCATCAGGAGGAGGTGACCAGCCCTCTGTGGAGAAAGAAGTGGTTCCAGACTATTGAAAGAAGTGGTTCCAGACATGCATCTGAAGAAGTGGGTATTCACCCATGAAAGCTCATGCTCCAAAACGTCTGTTAGTCTATAAGGTGCCACAGGATTCTTTGCTGCTTTTACAGACTATTTAGAAAAACTGGACGAGTATAAGTGCATGTGACCAGAGGTGCTGCATATGAGGGTGCTAAAGGAGTTGGCAGATGTGATTGCAGAGCCATTGGCCATTATCTTTGAAAACTCATGGCCATCTGGGGAGGTCCTGGATGACTGGAAAAAGGCTAATGAAGTACCCATCTTTAAAAAAGGGAAGAAAGAGAATCCAGGGAACTATAATCCAGTCAGCCTCTGTCATGGTATAATTCCCCAATCTGAACCTTAGAGTCCAAAAAATGGGGTACCAGCATGAATTCCTCTAAGCTTAATTACCAGCTTAGATCTGATAAGCTGCCACCACCGAAAAATATAGTGTTCTGGGGCACTCTGGTCCCCCCAAAACCTTCCCTGGGGACCCCAAGACCCAAATTCCTTGAGTCTTACAACAAAGGGGAATAAACCATTTCCCCTCCTTCTCATTTCTTCCTCCCAGATCTTTCCTGCCTTGAGTACACTAGGAGATCACCGTGATTCAAACTCCTTGAATCATAACACAGAGAAATCAGGTTTACCCCCCCCCCCGCCCCTTCTCTCCCCCTCCCAGGCATTTCCTCCCTGGGCTATCCTGGAAAGATAGACAGATTCAAGCTCCATGAATCTAAACAAAAGGATTCCCCCTTTCCCCCCTCCCTTCTTTCTCCCTGTCTCCCAACAATTTCCTGGTAAGTACAGACTCAATTCCCTTGAGCCTCAACAAGGGGAAAAAATCAAACAGGTCTTAAAAAGCAAAACTTTTAATAAAAAAGAAAGAAGAAAAGTAAAAGTTGTCTCTCTAATTTAGATGGTAAAAGTTACAGGGTCTTTCAGCTTATAGACACTAGAGAGAAGCCTCCCCCCAGCAAATACAATTTAAAATACCTCCATCAAAATACAATTTAAAATACTTCCAGCACAATACACATTTGCAAATATAGAAAACAATCAAAAGACTAAACTCGCCTTTTCCATGGTACTTACTAAATTTAAAACAGAAGAGATTTTTTTCAGAAAGATTGGAGGAATCTGCTTACATGTCTGGTCCCTATCAGAATCCAGAGAGAACACACAAGCAAAGGCTTCCCTCCACCGAGATTTGAAAGTATCTTGTTTCCTGATTTGTCCTCTGGTCAGGTGTTTTTGGTTTACTGTTTGTTAACCCTCTACAGGTAAAAGAGACATTAACCCTTAACTATCTGTTTATGACAGCTTCACCTCTGGCCCTGGGAAAATCATGGAGCAGGACCTCAAGGAATCAATTCTGAAGCACTTAGAGGAGAGGAAAATGATCAGAAACAGTCAGCATGGATTCACCAAGAGCAAGTCATGCCTGACTAACCTAATTGCCTTCTATAACAAGATAACTGGCTCTGTGGAGGAAGGGAAAGCAGTGGATGTGTTATTCCTTGATTTTAGCAAAGCTTTTGATATAGTGTCCCACAGTATTCTTGCCAGCAAGTTAAAGAAGTATGGGCTGGATGAATGAACTATAAGGTGGATAGAAAGCTGGCTAGATCGTCAGGCTCAATGGGTAGTAATCAATGGCTCCATGTCTAGTTGGCAGCTGGTTTCAAGCAGAGTGCCCCAAGGGTCGGTCCTGGGGCTGGTTTTGTTCAGTATCTTCATTAATGATCTGGGGGATGGTGTGTACTGCACTTTCAGCAAGTTTGCAGATGACACTAACCTGGGAGGAGTGGTAGATATGCTGGAGGATAGAGATAGGATACAGAGGGACCAAGACAAATTAGAGGATCGGGCCAAAATAAATCTGATGAGATTCAACGAGGACAAGTGCAGAGTCCTGCACTAAAGATGGAAAAATCCCATGCACTGCTACAGACTAGGGACTGAATGGCTAGGCAAAAGTTCTGCAGAGAAGGACCTAGGGGTTACAGTGGACGAGAAGCAGGATACGAGTTGACAGTGTGCCCTTGTTGCCAAGAAGGCTAATGGCATTTTGGGCTGCATAAGTAGGGGCACTGCCAGCAGACCGAGGGACATGATCATTCGGCTCTAGTTGACATTGGTGAAGCTTCATGGGGAGTACTGTGTCCAGTTTTGGGCCCCACATTACAGGAAGGATATGGAAAAATTGGAGAGTCCAGCAGAAAGCAACAAAAAGCAAGAAGAACTGGAAGTGCTAATAAATAAATACAACTTTAACATTGTTGGCATTACTGAAACTTGGTGGGATAATACACACGACTGGAATGTTGGTGTGGATGGGTATAGTTTGCTCAGGAAGGATAGACAGGGGAAAGAGGGAGGAGGTGTTGCCTTATATATTAAAAATGTACACACTTGGACTGAGGTGGAGATGGAAGTGTTGAGAGTCTCTGGGTTAGGCTAAAAGGGGTAAAAAACACAGGTGATGTCATGCTGAGAGTCTACTACAGGCCACCTAATCAGGTGGAAGAGGTGGATGAGGCTTTTTTCAAACAACTAACAAAATCATCCAAAGCCCAAGATTTGGTGGTGATGGGGGACTTCAACTGTCCAGATATATGTTGGGAAAATAACACCGCGGGTCACAGACTATCCAATAAGTTCCTGGACTGCATTGCAGACAACTTTTTATTTCAGAAAGTTGAAAAAGCTACTGGGGGAAAGCTGTTCTAGACTTGATTTTAACAAATAGGGTGGAACTTGGTGAGAATCTGAAAATAGAAGGACGCTTGGGTGAAAGTGATCATGAAATCATAGAGTTTGCAATTCTAAGGAAAGGTAGAAGGGAGTTCAGCAAAATAGAGACAATGGATTTCAGGAAGGCATATTTTGGTAAGCTCAGAGAGCTGATAGGTAAGGTCCCATGGGAATCAAGACTGAGGGGAAAAACAACTGAGGAGAGTTAGCAGTTTTTCAAAGGGACGCTATTAAGGGCCCAAAAGCAAGCTATTCCAATGGTTAGGAAAGGTAGAAAATGTGGCAAAAGACCACCTTGGCTTAACCACGAGATCTTGCATGACCTACAAAATAAAAAGGCATCATATAAAAAATGGAAACTAGGTCAGATTACAAAGCACAAATATAGGCAAATAACACAGGAATGCAGAGGCAAGATTAGAAAGGCAAAGGCACAAAATGAGCTCAAACTAGCTATGGGAATAAAGGGAAACAAGAAGACTTTTTATCAATACATTAGAAGCAAGAGGAAGACCAAAGACAGGGTAGGCCCACTGCTCAGTGAGGAGGGGGAAACAGTAACGAGAGACTTGGAAATGGCAGAGATGCTTAATGACTTCTTTGTTTCGGTCTTCACTGAGAAGTCTGAAGGAATGTCTAATATAGTGAATGCTTACGGGAAGAGGGTAGGTTTAGAAGATAAAATAAAAAAAGAACAAGTAAAAAATCACTTAGAAAAGTTAGATGCCTGCAAGTCACCAGGGCCTGATGAAATGCATCCTAGAATACTCAAGGAGTTAATAGAGGAGGTATCTGAGCCTCTAGCTATTATCTTTGGGAAATCATGGGAGACGGGGGAGATTCCAGAAGATTGTAAAAGGGCAAATATAGTGCCCATCTATAAAAAGGGAAATAAAAACAACCCAGGAAACTACAGACCTGTTAGTTTAACTTCTGTACCAGGGAAGATAATGGAGCAAGTAATTAAAGAAATCATCTGCAAACACTTGGAAAGTGGTAAAGTGATAGGGAATAGCCAGCATGGATTTGTAAAGAACAAATCATGTCAAACTAATCTGATAGCATTCTTTGATAGGATAATGAGCCTTGTGGATAAGGGAGAAGCGGTGATGTGATATACCTAGACTTTAGTAAGGCATTTGATACGGTCTTGCATGATATTCTTATAGATAAACTAGGAAAGTACAATTTAGATGGGGCTACTATAAGGTGGGTGTATAACTGGCTGGATAACCATACTCAGAGAGTAGTTATTAATGGCTCCCAATCCTGCTGGAAAGGTATAACAAGTGGGGTTCCGCAGGGGTCTGTTTTGGGACCGGCTCTGTTCAGTATCTTCATCAACGATTTAGATGTTGGCATAGAAAGTACGCTTATTAAGTTTGCGGATGATGCCAAACTGGGAGGGATTGCAACTGCTTTGGAGGACAGGGTCATAATTCAAAATGATCTGGACAAATTGGAGAAATGGTCTGAGGTAAACAGGATGAAGTTCAATAAAGATAAATGCAAAGTGCTCCACTTAGGAAGGAACAATCAGTTTCGCACATACAGAATGGGAAGAGACTGTCTAGGAAGGAGTATGGCAGAAAGAGATCTAGGGGTCATAGTGGACCACAAGCTTAATATGAGTCAACAGTGTGATACTGTTGCAAAAAAAGCAAACGTGATTCTGGGATGCATTAACAGGTGTGTTGTAAACAAGACACGAGAAGTCATTCTTCAGCTTTACTCTGTGCTGGTTAGGCCTCAACTGGAGTATTGTGTCCAGTTCTGGACACCGCATTTCAAGAAAGATGTGGAGAAATTGGAGAGGGTCCAGAGAAGAGCAACAAGAATAATTAAAGGTCTTGAGAACATGACCTATGAAGGAAGGCTGAAAGAATTGGGTTTGTTTAGTTTGGAAAAGAGAAGACTGAAAGGGGACATGATAGCAGTTTTCAGGTATCTAAAAGGGTGTCATCAGGAGGAGAGAGAAAACTTGTTCACCTTAGCCTCCAATGATAGAACAAGAAGTAATGGGCTTAAACTGCAGCAAGGGAGATTTAGGTTGGACATTAGGAAAAAGTTCCTAACTGTCAGGGTAGTTAAACACTGGAATAGATTGCCTAGGGAAGTTGTGGAATCTCCATCTCTGGAGATATTTAAGAGTAGGTTAGATAAATGTCTATTAGGGATGGTCTAGACAGTATTTGGTCCTGCCATGAGGGCAGGGGACTGGACTCGATGACCTCTCGAGGTCCCTTCCAGTCCTAGAGTCTATGAGTCTATAAAAATGATTAGGGGACTGGAGCACATGACTTGTGAGGGGAGGCTGAGGGAACTGGGATTGTTTAGTCTGCAGAAGAGAAGAATAAGGAGGGATTTGATAGATGCTTTCAACTACCTGAAAGATAGTTCCAAAGAGGATGGATTTAGACTATTCTTAGCGGTACCAGATGACAGAACAAGGAATAATGGTCTCAAGTTGCAGTTGGGGAGGTTTAGTTTGGATGTTAGGAAAACCTTTTTCTCTAGGAGGGTGGTGAAGCACTGGAATGGGTTACCTAGGGAGGTGGTGGAATCTCCTTCCTTTTTAAGATCAGACTTGACAAAGCCCTGACTGGGATGATTTAGTTGGGGATCGGTCCTGATTTGAGCAGGGGTTGGACTAGATGATCTCCTGAGTTCCCTTCCAACCCTGATATTCAATGATTCTATGACTTAGAACAAACATCAGCCCTATAGAAAAACTGGTTTGTGGGATAATTTCTCTCACACATAAAAGTGAAGGTTACACAGGTGGACTTCACTTTGGCATTTCCTGTCTTGAATGTTTCACTTACTTAGCTTAACATTTTAAAATTTGTTTTAAATAGAATATTGTTGAGTATTATGAAAAGAAAATATTTTTAATAAAGAATTTCCATTGTAAGCTAGATGGTGGTAGAAAGTGGTATCCGGAACAAACTTCAGAACTGAAACCCAGTTCAACAAGGTATTTTTGAGTACCATCAATGTGACAAGGTGCCCTGCCTCATGCGACAGTCACCTTTACATATATGGAATGGTCAACATTCAGTCCTTCACTAGGGGCAGCTTTGAGGTCCCCATCAGGTTTACAAACAGGTTTGGACCCTTGGAATGGGGAGGAACTCCACTTGTAAATGGGTTACAGCACTTGCATTAACCCTGGGATATCACGAGAGATCAGCTCTTATAAATCATATCTTTATATAATTGTACTGGCTTTTAAAATGCATCAGCTGTAATTTTTGGCTACTGCAAAATCCTGTAGAGTTGGACTTATGGTAACTAAGGGAGCCTTGATTTAGAGGAGAGAGAGACAGTGATAAAAACGATACTAATATTTTTTGAAGCTCTCTAAAACCTTTTTTGTTTCAAATATGTGATATATGAAGAATAAGTGATGGTTTATTTAAGTATAGAGGATTTATTTGCACTCATAGGAGATAACATCCTTGTGGATTCACTGCCAAAAATCAGGTCAAATACCCACTTGTATACATGTACTCTTTCTTTCTCTCTGTGTATGCATGTCTATTTATGCACTTATTCCCTGATCAGCACTATTGTGTTTGAGTGTACATATAGTAGATATCTTTATATATTTCATAAAAAATCCTTATCCCAGGCTTTTGGTGCCCTGACAACCTTCAACAGGGGTTGGCAACCTCTGGCACACAGCTCACCAGGGTAAGAACCCTGGCGGGCCGGACTAGTTTGTTTACTCGCCGCATCAACATGTTCGGTGGATCACGTCTCCCACTGGCCGCAGTTCACCATCCCAGGCCAATGAGGGCTGCAGGAAGCAGTGCAGGTGAGGGCTGTGCTGACCGCGGCTTCCTGACGCCTCCATTGGCCTGGGACGGCGAACCGCGGCCAGTGGGAGCCACGATCGGCCGAACCTGCCGACACTCCAGGTAAACAAACTGGCCCGGCCCGCCAGGGTGCTTACCCTGGTAGAGCAGCGTGCCAGAGGTTGCCAACCCCTGACCTACAACAATGAAAACCCTATCCATGAAACAGAAAAAAAATAATGAAAAGTAAATGGCAGAGCAATACTGCATGAGAAAAAAACAGTAATTCATCAAAAAATCCCAGAGATTTCAGAATAAATATCTTTCTACTCCTTTGCTCTCTCCAATGCCTACTTAAACAGATGGGTGCTGCAGCATTCCCAGAAGGTTAAAAAAAACACCACCATTTACTTTGGACTGAGAAAGCAAAGGGCACTTTCTGGAGAGCACCCTGGAAACACCTCCCCTTCAATAACTAGAGGAATGCCCAGTTTACCATCTCTGCTGAACAGCAACTATCGCAGTATTAATAAGGGAAGAGAGTCAGTGAACTGGCTCAAGGTCATTTAACAGATTATAGGCCAAAACCCAACATCTTCAGCTTCACCTGGAGGCCAGTAGGCCTGCAGCGCAGCTCATGGAACACTTGTCATGGTGAGACATTCCACTCTAACAAGTAAACTGCTGAATTGTACATTAGCTTTAATTTCAAACTGTCTTCATGGCCTTATGGAGAACACACATATATTGGATTCTTTACTAGGTCACAGAAAGATTTGTCTGTAAAATCTGGGATTTTAGATTGAAGGGTTTTATTTGTGCAGATGGGGGTTCTGACTGTTTAAGTGTCAGGGGAATCATTATTAGTTGTTGCAGAAAGATGGAGAGGGTGGGGAGTGCTTTAGTTTTGTGGGTGGGGAGCAGCTTAGTTTTGTGGACATATTTTTTGGTCAATGGTGTTGCTTATTTGCTTAAGCATCACATATACCTCCAGATGCTACTTAATCGGTCCACCAATTAGTCCAGTATTATTTTTGGTTGTGCCTAAATGTCCCAATCAGGGCATAGGAACCCATTGTCTAGAAGTAGTAAAAACAAGTAAAAGATAGCCAGCCTTTGTCCCAAAAAACTCTCTTCTAGGATATATATATATATTATATATATTAGTTTTCAAGAACATCCTACTCAAACATGAAATTCATATAATGCAAATACACAAATCTCTGTGTGGACCATGAAGGATATTTGCAGATACTGTTAAGTGCCAGTTCTGTATTTCTCAGTAAATACTAACCACTTATACCTTTATCATAGCTCATGGACTTACTGCAGAACAATTTAATGAAAAGCCTGCTGATACCAATGAACATCTGCCAGAATCAGCCCCTGCTTGCATCACATCTTTTTCTTTGCAGGAGCTAGGTAGGAAACTGTGATTATCTGAAACAGTAGGATTGCATTCAGCATGTAACTCTATAACTGGAAAATTACTCGAACAAACCCTTTCAGCAATGGCCTGATATCTTTATTTTTGTTGTTAATAATCAGTATCAGTACAGAGTCACAAAAATTGCAGTCATACAATTCAAAACAGTTCAAGTCGTGTTCTTGTCATCAATGTTTAATAAGGGCTTATTCTCTTTTATCTGGGATCTTCAATTCCATGCACAAAAATTCAGTAGCAAAGGTGAATCAACTGTCTTGTTTTTGACTTGTATGAATAGGCCCTAAAAGTGTACTTCAAAATACAATATGCTTAGTCATCTCTAATGTGTAGTCATCACTAAGTTGACTAACAAGATGCTGCCCAATGATAGCCCTCCAGAGAAGCACATTAATTCATGTTTATTCATCAGTCTTCCACACAGAGAGGATCCACTTATTCTTATCCACATACTAGTTGCTCTGTTAAATGCCTCTGTAGTTTGCAGCAATAGTAGACATCCATCTTGCTTCAGGAAATGCTAGTTCAGGTCCCTGGATAAACTGAAATATTACAGACATAAGAATGAGCATGTTATAAACTTGAATATTTAAACAAAAATAATTAGGCTAACAAATGTATAGAAGTTCTCTATTTTCAGACTATTTATTTACTGATTTTTATGTTTCATTAGAAATGGAAAAAATGTAATGAATACCAAAAGGTGTGCTATTATTACATTTATCTCATTTTCAGCTTTTTATAACTCAGAACAATTATTATTAGTTGTAGAAAGATGGGGAGGATGGAGAGTGCTTTCGTTTTGTGGGTGAGGAGCAGTTTATGATATCTAAACAAAAGTAGAATTCTGAGACTGGAAATCATGTAATGTCTCAATGGTAAGCCCTACAAATAGGTATTAAAGGGGGGAATCATTTACCCTTCTTTGATATTTTGTCATAAAAAACAATTTTGCAAATGTTGTGCTGTGGAAAACAAATCATTCCAAATTAAAGCCACAGAAGGGAGCATAAACCTTGAAATTGGGAACAATCAAATGTATTAAAACCACAGTGCCTTCAGGATAACTTCTAAAGAAAGACACAGTGTACTCATAGAATCATAGAAAATTAGCGTTGGAAGAGACCTCAAGGGGTCATCTAGTCCAACCCTCCGCTCAAACGGGACCAACCCCAAATAATCATTCCAACCAAGGCTTTTGTCAAGCTGGGCCTTAAAGACCTCTAAGGAAGGAGATTCCACCACCTCCCTAGGTAACCCATTCCAGTGCTTCACCACCCTTCTAGTGAAATAGTTTTTCCTATTATCCAACCTAGACCTCCCTCACTGCAACTTGAGACCATTACTCATTGTTCTGTCACCTGCCACACTGAGAACAGCTGAACTCCATCCTCTTTGGAGCCCCCTTCAGGTAGTTGAAGGTTTCTATCAAATCCCCCCTCACTCTTCTCTTCTGCAGCCCAGTTCCCTCAGCCTCTCTTCATAAGTCCTGTGTTCCAGCCCCCTAATCATTTTTGTTGCCCTCTGCCTGACTCTCTCCAATTAGTCCATATCATTTCTGTAATGGGGGGCCCAAAACCAGATGCAATATTCCAGAGGTGGCCTCACCAGTGCCAAAAAGAGGGGAATAATCACTTCCCTTGATCTGCTGGCATTGCTCCTTCTCTTGGGGCCCAATATGCCATTGGCCTTCTTGGCAACAAGGGCACACTGTTGACACATATCCAGCTTCTCGATCACTCTAATCACCAGGTCCTTTTCTGCAGAACTGCTTCCTAGCCACTCGGTCCCTAGTCTGTAGCAGTGCATGGGATTCCTCTGTCCTTAGTGCAGGACTCTGCACTTGCCCTTGTTGAACCTCATCAGATTTCTTTTGGCCCAATCCTCTAATTTGTCTAGGTCCCTCTGTATCCTATCTCTACCTTCCAGCATATCTACCAGTCCTCCCAATTTAGTGTCATCTGCAAACTTGCTTTGGGTGCAAATCCTCCAAATCATTAATGAAGATATTGAACAAAACCATCCCCAGGATCATCCCTTGGAGCACTCTGCTTGATACCAGCTGCCAACTAGACTCTTTAGTATCACATCTCCAATAATTTATACATACTGCTTGGTGGGATAATTTACACACTGGGCAATTTAACAAGCAATACTTTCCACAGGACTGGTGTTTTTTCTTCTGTAGTAGATTATATTCTTTATAACTAGAGCTATGTGGCTACAATAGATTTCCAATTTGCATAGTGGCCCAAGGCAGTATATCTATTAATATGTTACTACAAAAAAGTTTTCTGGGGTTCTTCAAGCTGGTAGTTTACAAGTATTAAACTGCCCAACTGCCAGTTTATTTTATTTATACTATTTTATTTGACTGTAACATTTGTCTGAGTGGGTGGCATAAAATCATGAGCATCACTGCCAAAAACATACTAATCCAAAATAAAGTGAGGCACTGTGACATATAATTATAATTTCCTTATTAGAGACTAATCCTGTGAGAAGCTTGGCACCTTGGGGTACCAGGTAAGCAAATCTTACATCGAATTTACGCTTTGGATTGAACTTTATGGGTGGTAGTTAACTTTGTTAACTATTTCAATATTAATCATTTCATCATATATAACCAACAACCTTGAGATTGTGGGCAATACTTGGCATTGTAGAAAAAGCTTATGAAGAATTCCACCAACCTTCTGACTGTTGAGCACATGGCTTTCCCTTTGGCAAACGGGAATTTGTCTTGCATTGAACACTTCAGGGTGATCTATGTCTCTGTGCCACCTCATGAGTGCCAGAATACATATAGGCCGCCCAGTTGAGAACCAACAACTACTTTGAGGCCTCCGAGTCTCTGCCCTAACCCTGGCCCTGGTTAAAGCAGATTAATAGCTTCTCTAATTTGCACCAGATGACTGGGTTCCTTAGGGATTATGCATTAACTGGGGATAGCTGGAGGGTAGTCAGCTCTGCCAAACACTACAGAGAGGAGAGCATAAGAACTGGCTTCAGTTAGATACCCAACAGGGCACTGGAGAATGTTTCCATTCCTTGTGGCACGAGAACAGTGAAAAGGGAGCAGAACAGGTCTGAGAATCTGCCTCTGATTGGGATTCCTTGGCTTTTATTAAATAATATGCTTGATCCTCAGACTGAAAAGGTCAGACATCAACAGCCTCAATTCTCAGCTGCAGCCAGTGGTTGCACAGTGCAATTATGCTGTATACTGATCTGTTCGGCCACAGCAAAGCCAGAACAGATTTCAGGCTCTGCTCTCTCACCCTATCTGACAATGGACCCAAAGGCTAATATACCACATATGGCTCTGTACCATTTCCCTGTAGACATGTGTTTTTCCCATGTCACACTTAGGAGGAAGAAGGATTGGTAGGAAGAGACAGGTTCCACCTAATGAAGAGAGGGAAGAACATCTTCTCAAGCAGGCTGGCTAACCTAGTGAGGAGGGCTTTAAACTAGGTTCACCGGGGGAAGGAGATCAAAGTTCTGAGGTAAGTGGGGGAAGTGGGATACCAGGAGGAAGCACGAGCAGGAGAGTGCAAAAGAGGAAGACTCCTGCCTCATACTGAGAAAGTGGTATCTTTCAATCAGCAAGTTATCTTAAGTACCTATACACAAATGCA
Source organism: Gopherus flavomarginatus (assembly GCF_025201925.1). Taxonomy (NCBI): domain Eukaryota; kingdom Metazoa; phylum Chordata; order Testudines; family Testudinidae; genus Gopherus; species Gopherus flavomarginatus. Next base: position 305,847,620 of record NC_066617.1, read on the forward strand.
AGAAATGCAAGAAGCCTGGGAAACAAGCAAGAAGAACTGGAAGGCCTGGCACAGTCAAGGAATTACAATGTGATTAGAAATTGATTTTATACAGTCAATTGTGTATGTGCCCACTAAGTACATTAAGTCGGTGGAGTGCATCCTCACTACCATGGCTAGCATCAACTCACAGAGTAGTGAACTGTGGGAAGCTATCCCACAGTTCTCGCAGCCTCCACTGCCCATTGAAATTCTGGTTTAAGCTCCTAATGCCTGATGGAGCAAAAACATTGTCACGGGTGGTTTTGGGTACATGTCGTCAGTCTCCCTTTCCTCACTTCCTCTGTGAAAGCAACTGCAGACAAACATTTCACACCTTTTTCCTGGGTTACCTGTGCAGACACCATAGCACGGCAAGCGTGGAGCCTGCTCAGCTCACTGGTGCTGTTATGAGCATTGTAAATACCTTGCACATTATCCTGCAGTATGTGCAGAGCCTGGCTAAGATGGCAGCACAAGGATGATTGTGAGGTGGACATGGATACAGACATGCCTGAAAGCACAGGATGTGGCAATTGGGACATCATGGCAGCAGTGGGCTGGTTGATTCATTGGAATGCCGATTCTGGGCTCGGCAAACAAACACAGACTAGTGGGACCGCATAGTGTTGCAAGCGTGGGATGATTCCCAGTTACTGTGAAACTTTGCATGTGTAAGGCCACTTTCCTGGAGCTTTGTGAATTGCTTTCCCCAGCCCTGAAGTGCAGGAATACCAAGATGAGAGCTGCCCTGAGAGTTGAGAACTGAGTGTTGATAGCCCTGTGGAAACTTGCAACATTGACTGCTACCAGTAAGTCAGGAATCAATTTGGAGTGGGCAAATCTATTGTGGGGACTGCTGTGATTCAAGTAGCCAATGCAATCACTGACATTCTGCTATCAAGAGTAGTGACCCTTGGAAATGTGCAGTGGATGGCTTTGCTGCAGTGGGTTTCCCTAACTGTGGTGGGGCGGCAGATGAAACCCATATCCCTATCTTGTCACCAGACCACCTTACCAACCAGTACATAAACCACAAGGGACACTTCTTAATGGTGCTGCATGTACTGGTGGATGACAAGGAACGTTTCACCGACATCAATGTGGGATGGCTGGGAAAGGTGCATGACATTGGCATCTTTAGGAACTGTTTGAGCAGCTGCAAGAGAGGACTTACTTCCCAGACCAGAAAGTTTCTGTTGGAGATGTTGAAATGACAACAGTTATCCTTGGAGACCCAGCCTACCCCTTGTTCCCATGGCTCATGAAGCCATACACAGGCAGCCTGGGCAGTAGTAAGGAGCAGTTCAACTATAGGCTGAGCAATTACTGAATGGTAATAGAATGTGTCTTTGGATGTTTAAAAGCTTGCTGGCACTGTTTGCTGACTAGGTTAGAATCATAGAATATCAGGGTTGGAAGGGACCGCAGGATGTCATCTAATCCAACCCCCTACTCAAAGCAGGATCAATCCCCATAAAAATTCTTGCCCCAGATCCCTAAATGGCCCTCTCAAGGGAAATCACAATGGTCAACACACCCGCAATGCAATGGATGTGCCTTACTCTGGGAAAACCACCTTGGTGATCATGGTATCTCCCCTGCCAGGTAAGTATAGACCTCAGCACAATCAATATTCCCATTGTTCTTACTGCTTGTTGTGTGCTCCATAATATCTGTGAGAGTAAGGGGGAGACTTTATGGCGAAGTGGGAGGTTGAGACAAATTGCCTGGCTGCCAGTTTTGAACAGCCAGACACCTTGGCGATTAGAAGAGCACAGGTTGCCATGCTGTGCATCAGAGAGGCTTTGAAAACCAGTTTCATGACTGGCCAGGCTACAGTGTGACAGCTGTGGGTGTTTCTTCTTGATGCAAACCTGCCCCCTTTGTTGATTTTAATTCCCTGTAAGCCAACCACTCGCCCTACTTCGATCACACCTGGAAAAGGACCTAGAGTCATTATTGTTTTGAAAGTATACATTCTTTCCTTATTAATTACAAAAAAAAAAGGAGATAACTGATAAGGTAGCCAGGGTGGGATGAGGGAGGAGGGGAGGACAAGGCCACTTTCCTTATTGTAGGCACACTACAAATCAAAACTGTTTGAATAACAGCTTTCTGTTGTTTGGGACACCCTCTGGAGTGGAGTGACTGGGTGCCTGGAGCCTCCTCTCCCCCCCACCTCCGTGTTCTTGGGCATTTGAGTGAGGAGGGTATGGAACTTGTGGAGGAGGGCAGGTGGACAAGTCTTTCTTTCAGCAGCTAACAGAAGTTACCATATCACAGGCCCTGGTTCTTATGGGGGACTTAAATCACCCCGATATCTGCTGGGAGAGCAATATAGCAGTGCACAGTCAATCCAGGAAGTTTTTGGAAAGTGTAGGGGACAATTTCCTGGTGCAAGTGCTGGAGGAACCAACTAGGGGCAGAGCTGCTTGACCTGCTGCTCACAAACGGGGAAGAATTAGTAGGGGAAGCAAAAGTGGATGGGAACCTGGGAGGCAGTGACCATGAGATGGTCGAGTTCAGGATCCACAATTGCTGTTCTTTCGACACAGAAAAATTTAAACAAGAATAGGTGAAATATTGGACTATGCTAATACAAACAAAGATTATTTCTTATTTTCAATTTTGGTTATAGACTCTTCTCTACGACCTCTTCCCTCCAGTTGTGTCTCAAAATAACCTAGTGAGCTTAATTTATTATTGTATCACCCACATTCTATATATTGATAACTTTATAAATATAGCTTTATCCTCTAGGAGTTATTCTATTCAAGTTGCAAGACTCCTATAGATTTCATGAAATTCTACCTTTCAGTAAAGTACTGTATTGAAAACAAAAAAAAAAGGATTTTAACCTTCTGTTGTATCTTTTCCCGTGGATGCTATCTTACTTTAATAAAGTAAAGTTGCATGGAGATAAATTCAAGATATTTTTTATAAATTATAAGATTATACATATTAGGCTGTTTTCCAGTATAGAATTATGTTAACTAATGTGCAGTACTTGCTCCAGAATGAAGATTAATGGGTAGGTGAGATGTTTGGGTTGCAAAACCTTTATTAACCATCTGTTTAAGAATGACAATAAAATGTTCAACCTTGAAAATTATGTTATTAAAAACAAACAGAAAAAAACATAAGCAGACAAACACAAGCCCCTCTCACCACAAACAAAAATCCCCTTACCTTCCTATTTAAGAAACAGTTTGGGTCTAAGTTCTTATTTTCTGAAATACTTACTCTGAGACTTGGTTAAATTACCAGCGTTCTGCTAGCATCCAATTTCATTGTAGAATAATACACAGGAGATTGTGTCTGATCTGGGATTATGTTGCTTGTTTTCAGAATTTGGCAAGGTATTTTAGAAATTTTAGAGACCCAAGATAACTTTGAAGTTGGATGAACTATAATCCTCGAATAAAATCAATATAAGACCCAAGGTTTTGATACAAATCATATACAATACATTTCAAAAATATACCAAAAGGCAAAGACTGGAATACACAACAACTAATCCAAAACCACAAGGGTCTGTGAACAGCTGGCTTATTTTTTTGGATACATATAAGCCTTTGAATTGAGCTGTATTGTTTTTTTTTTCAAATAAATATGTTTTACATGTGGCGTTGATAACTTATTCTTGATAATCAGAACTACACATGTGCTTTAAATAAATGTCCCTTGTCATATTGTTGGTTAGGGCAAACTTACCTGAAGAAATAAGTAATATACTGAACTAGGCAAGTGTAGTAAATATACGCAGTTAAAGGAACTATTTACAAGTATGGAGATAATATTTTAACCATTTGTAACTTGATTCACTTGTTTTCTTTCATTTTAAACACTTGTTGACAAATCTGAGGGAATATACGTGATTGAGAAATAACGTATTTGTTTTCTCACTGTGTAGTATCCTCACACCTTCTTGTCAAACTGTCTTAAATGGGCTATCTTGATTATCACCACAAAAGTTTTTTTTTTTCTCCTGCTGACAATAGCTCATCTTAATTAATTAGCCTTTTAGAGTTGGTTTGGCAACTCCCACCTTTTCAAGTTCTCTGTATGTATATATATCTCCTCACTATATGTTCCATTCTATGCATCTGACGAAGAGGCCAGTAGCCCATGACAGTTTATGCTCAAATAAATGTGTTAGTCTCTAAGGTGCCACAAGTACTCCTTTTCTTATTTTATCTATTTATCTGGTTTAGGATTTTATGGGGTAATCACAGTTTTTACCAGTTGGAGCCTGTGCATTATCCTCATAATCAATTTCAGACACAGTGAATTACAGTAATTCAGCCTAGTCGTGACAACTACATAGGCCTCTATGGCCAGGTCCTCATCTGGAAGAAAGCACAGTTTGTTGGTGAGGTGGAAGTGAAAGAAGGTATTTTCAGATATCACTACTGCCTGGTCTCTCAAGCTTACCAAGGAGTCAAGTACAACCCCAACGCTTCATATTACTTTGATGAACAGGGGCTGTATGACTTTGATGGAAGATAAAAGCAATATCTCATCTAGTTCTTCATGTGGAGGTGTGTACACAGCAATCAAAAGTGTGACTGCAGCACATGTAGATATACCCTGCATGCTTTAGTCTACCTAGCTTTAATAACAGAAGTAATCAAAGAATCACAGTGTTTAAAGCCAGAAAACCTAATTTCACCTCCGGTACATCACAGACCACCCAGCACCTGCACAGTAAACCCAAGAAATGAAGTTTGACCAAGGATTATTCTTCAGGATACTAAACTATTATATGCCACAGACAAGGAAAATAATGGACCATGATGAAGCAGCAGCAGCAGTAAATTCAGCAGGACAATCTGTACAAGCCTACCTGGGACCATGGGTATGTACCCATGCTGCCATCCATTCTGCAACAGCTTCACTACTATTGTTATTTGAGTTAGCTGAATCAAAGTTAGCTCAGGTATGTCTACAGTCACACTTCTAATGGCAGTGGAGACATAACAAAAGTTCCCCCTTTCCAACTAATATCACTTCAGTCTTGTTTGAGTATTTCTTTGGTCAGACAGTGTCATATTTCTCTTGTCTCAAGGTACAGACAGTACCATGGTGGCCATGGTGAACTAGCATAGATTAGAGCAGCTCCAAAGCTTGTTTTGGCATGGTTTTCATTTGAAGTGAAGGAGAAGAGTAGGTCAGTGTCATCTGCACATTGTTAGCTGGCATCTGAGGACACGGGTGAATACAGTCTCCTGTGGCGAGATATTAAGTAGGCTGGAGGGAATGAGTAGACACAGCTACACAGATGAGAGATTTGACCATGTAGGCACAGTTGCACATCACAACTCTCTGAAGGCAGTTTGTGATGGAATAAAACCATTTGAGTGAAGTAGCAAAAAGACATGCTAATTTCCTGAGGCAATCTTCCAGCAGAAGCCTATGATCCATAGTGTCAAATGCTTCAGAGAAATGCAGAAGGATCTGAATGGATGTTCTTCCATTGTCAATGACAGAAAGAATTAATCCATCCATCAGTGAGACTAACACTGTTTCCATACCATATCTGTGTCTGCCATCTCATTAAAAGTATTTAAGAAATATGTACATTTGCTCTTAGAGGTTGCCTTGAACTAGCATCACAATGATCTTGCTCAGAAAAAAAGTGAGATAGATAGATAAGGAAGAAACTTAGTTATGTTACTAAAATAAGTATGCTATTGTAAAATGTAGGATTTATTGAATGGAGATAGTGAGTCTAAGCCAGTAAGTAGTTAGTGATGCAGACTGTATGTCCAAGTATTCTTTCTGTCCTTACTAGCAGGGATGGATCCAGGCACCAGCTTATCAAGCAGGTGCTTGGGGCGGCAACTCCGGAGCGGGACAGCACTTTCAGGTATTCGGTGGCCATTTGGCAGAGGATCCCTCACTCCCGCTCGGAGCGAAGGACTTCCTGCTGAATTGCCGCAGATCACAATTGTGATCGTGGCTTTTTTTTTTTTCGGCTGCTTGGGGCGGCAAAACCCCTGGAGCCGGCCCTGCTTATTAGTTATGATTTTATTACGCTGCCTGAGCCAGCTCACCCATTGAATGATTTTTGATACCAAAACTATTGAATTGTTAGGAGGACAATAATGCAAAACTCAGCCAACTATGTTTGAAATGCAGAAGGTGTGGAAGGTGTGCGCCCACAAAAGATTATATACTATAAATTTCTTTTTGATAAATGGTCTATTTTGGATTCTTTTCTGAATCAAAACCAAACTAGACTGCTTCAAGTTCCCCACCACTTGAATAGAGTCAATATGAATGATGTCTTGTTGATGAAATCCAATCACAGACACTAATTTTTAACATATGTGGTAACTATTCCGATTCCTTGGTGTCGGGCCTAGAAAATCCAAGGCAGCTCCCAAACATAAGCTTCCCAGATACTGTAGTAGTGCAATGTCAAATCTTATGAATATTTTAATACCCTGCACATTTCCAATGACAATAAAAAATGCATTAAACAATATAAAATTTTAATGTTTATTTTATTATAGAATGTTATTACATTTTATTAGATAGATACTTTTGATATTTTATTACACTAATGATAGACTGCCATTCCTTTGTGTTGATGATTGTGACTAAATACTTTTCTTTTATAATATGTATCTTTGTCAATAACCCTGGAGCTCAATTCATACCTCCCTCTCCAGTCTTTTGTAACATTAAAAAAATTGCATGTTCCAAAAGCCCAAGACACTGCATTGTAAAAGAAATACAACACAAGGAACTACACAAAATAAAATTATTGACCTTTTCAGTGACTGTATACCAAGTAACTTTTCAAAATGCATGTCTTCATTGTGACATTCTTACGTGGTACTTGTGCTGGTTACAACTATTATTAATTATCAATAGTAATAGTAGTAATAATAATAATAATTAAAATGAATTTGTGCTTCCAAAAGTCTTCATTGTGTAGCAGAGACTAGGTGGGGGATTCGGCTCCTCCACTTCCCTTGATTTCAGCAGAAGCTGCAGCTGCTGCTCAGTTTCTATTTCCTGGAGAATTCCAGCTCCTTCTTAAATAGCTCCTAAGAAAAGTCTCTGAAGAGGTCAAACCCACTTGGTAATCAGCGGGAGAGGGAAAGATGCTGCTGGGGCCATAAGAACCTAACATCCTGACTCTTTGGCATGCTGTGAAGACTGGGGGTATAAATGTGGTGAAAACGGAAATGTCAAGCTAGCTCAGATATCCTTGTTCTTTAAAATTCCTAACAATTTGTTTTCTTTGTTTTTAACTCCATTGCAGTTTGAACTACAGTTTTCATTGAACTGTCCACAGTGGCTACTTCCATCCTGACTGCTTACAGTCAATTCAGAACCCAGCAATGTGCACATTTTGATCAAATTGTTTCTTGCAATGTACTATACCTTGTATTTTGCAGCAATGAGTTTCATCTGCCATCTGCCATCATGCTACCTATTTATCAAGCTTCAGGTCTCTCCGAAGTTATTCAATCTTCTCAAGTATTGACAAACCATAATAACTGTGTGACATCTGCAAACTTTATCTCCTTCCTGTTACACCATTTTCTAGGTCATTCATGAATATATTAATAACACCATCCTAAGGTGGATCCTTGAGGCACTTGATCTTAATTTCATCTGAGGAGGAAAATGGACTGTTTATTCCTACTTTTTATTTTCTGTCTATGAGCCAGTTTCTCACCTGTGACAGTTGTTTGCTTCTCACTTAGTTTCCTTAACGTTTCTTAGAAAGAGTTGGGATTAAAGGTTGCTTCAAAATTCAAATAGATTATATTTACTTGTTTTTCATTATCAGCTAGTTTGCTGGAACATTTAGAGAATTCTATGTACTGAATTCAGAGCAAAAGATGATAGATGACCTTATAAAAACCCAGATAGACTGGATATTGGAAAGACAGTTCACATTTGCAGACTCCATTTTGCTTTATGCTCATCATAACACATTTACCCAGGTGAATCATACTCTTTGCTACTCACCAGCCCACCAATTTTAATGAGAGATTGTATATTATCACCTCCACCTTCAGAAATCTTTGATGAATTTTAAACCAGTCCTGGTAAATTGTTGCTATTTAGTTTAATCACATTTATTTGTCCAAAGTGTGAGCATAAAACAAGAGAGCCAAGATAGTACAATATTCAGGATTTATTCTTCCCTCCACATAAACTGTCCTCTCTCATCAAGCACTTTCTAAAAATATAGTTGTCTAAGTTCCCAGACATGACACTATACCAGGGATTCCCCAATGGGGGGTCATGAGCCCTCAGTGGGTCGTGAGGTTAATACCTGGGGGGTCATGAGCTGTCAGCCTACACACCTAAACCCCTTTGCCTCCAGCATTTATAATGGTGTTAAATATATAAAAAAGTGTTTTGAATTTATAAGGTGGGGGGGTCGCAGTCAGAGGCTTGCTGTGTGAAAGGGGTCATCAGGGCAAGAGTTTGAGAACCACTGCACTATACATAATCATACTATAATACTCCTAGTGGGAAGCCGTATAGTGTAACACTATTTCACCAGTTCTTGTTTGCATGCCAAAGTCTCTGATGTGCCTCATCTTAATTACCTGAAAAAGAGTCGCTATCTAGGGTGAGAAATAATTCAAAAAAATATGATTCCTTATCCTCAACTGTTTTCTTTTTTCCTGCCATCCTGTGGACTCACTGATTCTTATCTGTTTAATGAATTTCATCATTGTCGTCATCTTCTTCTTCTTCCTCCAGATGTCTTAATAAGTTTTCCTTATTCTGGGCCTTCTGCATCTCAGAAGGCTGCATATCTTGTGTTCCGAATAGAGCCCATAAACATCTTGATTGGATTATCAAGTAGTGTGTGTGGATGTAGTACATAATATTTTAGATTTTTTAACGGAACAGTCTTCAACAATCATGTTGGTATTTGACTGTGAGTAGAGCTTATATATTTCTTAGAATGAGATATAAAGCAAATCATCAGATCCAGATTGTTTTTATCAAGTTTATGATTGCATGTACAGGGGTCGGCAACCTCTGACACATGGCTCGCCACGGTAAGCACCTTGGTGGGCCGGGACAGTTTGTTTACCTGCTGCGTTGGCAGGTTCGGCTGATCGCGGCTCCCACTGGCTGCAGTTCACTCTCCCATGCCAATGGGGGTGACAGGAAGCGCTGCTGGCCGAGGGATGTGCTGGCCGCGGCTTCCCGCTGCCCCCATAGGCCTTGGACAGTGAACTGCAGCCAGTGGGAGCAGCGATCGGCCAAACCTACTGAAGCGGCAGGTAAACAAACTGGCCTGGCCCGCCAGGGTAAGCACCCTGGTGAGCTGCATGCGAGAGGTTGCCGACCACTGGTATATCAAAATGCATCAAATAAAGCCACCTGTTTTAGGAGCTGAAACTAATTAATGTGCTTTCAAAAATGGATGTTTGTTTTGCTCACCCGAATATTGCAGATTACAATGCTTATTTCCTCTTTATTGTTCTTAACCATGTATACAACCCTAGTGGGGAGTGTTCTTTCTAAATGCCATCAGAAAATAGAGGCTACAGCTCAAATATTTTGTTCAAATCTAAGTGACTAGGCAATTTAGCTCCCTGACCTCATGTATGCTCTCTAAATAAAATTCATCACATGGGTCAATTTCTTTTCTGCTATAACTTCTAAAGTATTGATGATATGCACAATAATATTTTAAGAAGTCCCAGAACTGATTGGAGGAGAGTTAAGACGGGAAGAGGTGAGAAGATACAGAAAGACAGCTAACTCAATTATAAAGTAATTACATAATTCAAAGACTGTTACTTACATTACTTACATTAAATCCTGACAAAGGCCAAATGCTGTCTGTCACATCTATTGTTACACAAGAGACCCAAAAGGAGAATACAGTTGACATGATTCTGCAACATGGAGGGTCAAGGCAGACCACAGAATAGCAGTTTCAGGAAGCTCTATGCCTAGCAGAGTTCAATTCTGCATTACATCTCTCAGAGGCAGCATAGAGGGTAGACTGCGGGGACATGGAGAGGATGGCCTTGGAAAAGTTCTCTTTGGATTATGATGAAGGGTTGCTTTCTTCTAACACTGAACAAGGAACTTTACTAGAATAAGGAAACCATTAACCCAAAAGCTACTGTCACAGCCCCGGTAAAGCTTCCCATCTGGTCCTTTCACAGGCTGCTATGTTTGGATACCACCACTCGGTACCCATACACTCTTAAGCTTCCATTAGTCTGGGTAAGCTGCAACACTGTCTCTTTCCTTGTCCTCTCTGGCACAATTCGTGGGCACAGGTTTTCTCTTTGTTAGCCTTTCATGGAAAGCATACATCTGTACTCTTCTCTCCCACCCACATGTCTCTCTCTGCAAGTTTTCAAATCCTAGCATCAGCATCTGTTTGGTTTGTCCTGCTTCTGGGGAAATTCCATTCCCTCAAACCTCAGTCCCTCATGCAGAGAAGTTGAAGAAAACTGGCTCTATCTAGGGTGCATTTACTTTTTTTCTCTCCCTCTGTAAAATCTATTCAGATGCTGATAGTCTTTAACAATCAACTTATGTGTAGATAAACACACAGGCACCTCGCCCCTTTCTCCCTACAAGAAGGAGCATCAGGCAGAACACAGTCAAAAGACAGACCTAGGGATACAGACCATCCATAATATCAAATTGGAATTTAAAAGTTGTACCTAGACGGATACCCCAATTTGTGAGGTTCATATTTTTTTTCTTCCTCTGCTTCACTGTAAACGGTCCTCAGCCTGGCATCTTGCTAGGAGTTTAAAGAAACAGTGCACATATCATTTCAGAGTGGCCCTTGGCTCTTCCGTTCCCAAGCCTATGGGATCTTGCTGTAGCAGAGGCACAGATTGGCATCCACTTTACATCAGGCTGGTAGATCTAGATTGCTTCTCATTCATTCTAAGATCCCTTGCATTTACAGAAACTTTGCACAGAGGAATGCAGCATTTGGTCCCAAAGTAGGGTAGAGTATAATACATCTCTGGAGAGTTTATAGATATCTGTAAAGTCATTGTAATGTATAAGTGGCAAATGAAAAGAAAAAGAAAGAAAAAAATACAGAAAGTGAGAGCATGTATTTCAATGGGGCTAAATGATGGCTTCTGGCACAGCCTTGAGCTAGGTTTTGTGAGTAAGCTACTCCACTCCAGGAAGAGCTCTACTAGATATTGTGACTCAGAAACATTCCTAGTCCTTCTACTGCTTCCTCCTTGCCTCTTTGGGGATGAGGGTAATCATCTACTACATGTCTAAACTAGCAATGGTTCCCATGATGGCTCACCTGGGCCAGCCAGCAAATGTGTGTGTGGAGCAATTCATCCTCGCTCCGTCCTCATGTGATACGGGGGAAGTATGGAAGAACCTGCTTACTCAACATGGGAACCTAAGGTGGGATCTAAGGAGGAGCAGCAGGTTTCTTCCTTACTCCCTTGTGCAGGTGCACAAACCAGGTCATAATCTAGCCTGTAAAACTTAATCAAAGCTAGCGCTGATATCAGAGTCTCTTGAAAGAGAAATCTCATTTTTAACATGATCTAAAACTAACTAGAGCAGGGGTCGGCAACCTATGGCATGCGTGCCAAAGGTGGCACACAAGCCGATTTTTGATGGCACGTGGGGCGGGCTGAGCTGCTCAGCCCGCTGCCGCTCTGGGGTTTCCACCACCGGCTCCTGCCAGCCGGGCTCCCACCGCGGGTCCCACTTAGTGCCTGCTGCTGGCCTGGAGGAAGGAACCTCGGGCTGGCAGCGGGCTGTGAGCCCAGATGACAGGAGCCGATGGTGAAAACCCCAGAGCAGTGGCTGGCTGATCTGCTCAGCCTGCCACTGCTCTGGGGCTTCTGCTGCTGGCCCCTTGCCAGCTGGGGTCCCCCCCCACCTCAGCCCCACTCAGCATCCGCTGCTGACCTGGGGGAAGGAACCCCATGCTGGCAGCTGGCTGAGACCCCAGCTGGTAGAAGCTATTGGTGGAAACCCCAGAGCAGTGGTGGACTAAGCTGCTCTGCCTACCATCGCTCTGGGGTTCCCGCTGCTGGCCCCTTGCCAGCCGGGGTCCCACTCAGTGCCCACTGCTAGCCTGGGTGAAGGAACCCCAGGCTGGCAGTGGGCTGAGACCTTGTCTGGCAGGAGCTGGCAGCTGAAACCCCAGATGAGTGCTGGTGGAGATGCTCAGCCCACCCCTAAGACCCTAGAACTGGGCGGACTCACCCACTCAGCCCACTGCAGCTCTGGGGTTCCGGCTACTGGCCCCTTACTAGCACCTTATCAGCTGCCAGATCCACTCACCTCAGTTGCCCATCTGGGGTTCCAGATGCTAACCTCCTGCCAGCCAATTATCAACTTGTAGCTCAGAAGCCTGTGTGCAGTTTAAACTATCTAAATATGTGCCACCAGACATTGGAAAATTCAGCAAGGAAAAGCAAGGGCAAGGATCACATGAAACTAATAAGATCTGCATTTTAATTTAATTTTAAATAAAACTTCTGAAACATTTTGAAAACCTTGTTTACTTTACATATAACAGTAGTTTGGTTATATATTATAGCCTTATAGAGAGAATGTCTGAAAAACGTTCAAATGTATTACTGGCACTCGAAGCCTTAAATTAGAGTGTATACATGAAGACTTGGCACACCACTGCTGAAAGGTTGCCGACCCCTGAGCGAGAGATAAGAGAGAGGCAACTTTTCCAAATGTTTGAAATGTTTTGATGAAACTGAGCACAAGGTTTTGTCACTAACTGGAAGTTTGTGAAAAACAGAAGTCACATTTGCTCAACTACTCACATGCTTGAATTTTTGGAAGAAACTTCCAGAGAAAGCAGTATCTCTTCCCAGAATAAGTGAGATGAGCTCAAGGATGCCGGCTATGGCTTAGCCTTGCAGGAGGTGCTGAGTGGGAACTACTTGCAACCTCCCTTTGCGCTGTTCCTCTCAGGGTCCAACCAAATTAGAACCTTTGCCAAAGTTCTGCAAATATTTTCATGCTCAAACAAAAAACAACTTTTTTTTTAAAGCATCAGAATGTATGTTTCCACATACTCTTGTTTTGTCTGGGACTAGAAACTGGAATGCCAAAATACTTTGAAAAGCTGTCCTCCTGGCATTTTTCTCTAGGACCAAAACTGACAAAAATCTGACAAGAAAACCTGTTTTCAGATTTCCACCATAATTCTGCACACTCAGGAGGTTCAACTCGTTCAGATAAGCTACAGCTACACCATTGAACCATTGGAAGTTCATCTCAATCAAACCCAAACTCCAAACATTTTGAGTTTCCCCATTACTAGCTAAACATGGAAGGTACAGTACTAACTCTGGCCACAGTTTTCAAATAAACAGTTATTCATTTGGAGGAAATGTCAGTGCATACCAGGTATGTCAGGCTGCAGTAGACGAGCACATTTCACAGATGTATTGTTTATGGCACATTATTCAGCCCTTGAAAGATTAATCATGTCTTCTGTGTTCCAAGTTCTTGTTACTTTCCAAAGTCTGCTTGTTCTGCACATGAGGTTGCTTGCCTTCCAGTAAGCTGGGTCAGTAATTTATTTCCTGTCCTTTATAGTTACCAATATATATTGAGATAGATGCTATGAAAACTATTCTCATAGTAATCATATGATCAGGGTGCCACTGTGTCTGTCTCAAAGGCTGAGACTGCAATCATCACAGTGGAGTGAGTAAAAACTACCGTGGGAACAGCACTAAAAAGCATAGGTAAAGAAACTATGGTTCTGGTGGTTTTTCATAACCTTTATAGTTTAGAAGAAGTGAGGAGGGGTGCAGACTAAGAATTTACAAAGAATATGAATTTACAAAAGATTCTTAGCTCTTATTCATATCCAGGTAGCCAATTGAATAGGAGACATGGAAAGGCAATTGGAGAGGAGTTTAAAACAAAATACTCAAAAAAAAAATCTTGTTTACTTTACATACTGGATAAGTGGATTTTAAGAGCAACTAGAGAGATTGCTCAGATACTGTAATAATGGGTGCCATATAGAACCGAAACAAACAGAGAGAAGACATTCACATTTGCCAAGGATGAAACTCTTTCCAGTATTGAGGTCCTGAGAAAGGCTCTGTGTTCTCTTTGGCACTTGGGATTTACATGGAGCTTAAAAGGTGCATATGTAGGCTCTATGCATTTGAGTCAGTTTCACTGAACAATGTTCTGTGAAGAACCATGATCTTACACTTACATTTGAAACTGAGCATTTTTAACATAAAGAATGGAAGGAAAAAAACCATTCAGTAAGCCATCTGAAGAGCATTTTTCACAGTTAACATAATCTGTCAAGTCTCTAACAGTTATGCATCTGTTATATTGTGAAGAACTCCAACTATTGTCATTCTGATTGAACTGATAAAACTCATTTGTTATTCAGTGAATATTTTTTTAAAAAACAAAACAAAACAGATTTGAACAGTGGATTATTTGCATGGTGTGCATCACCTGTATTATTAGATACTCAAAATTCACTTTTTGAGCTTTGCGACTGGTCACCAAAGTCACATGGTATTATTTTTGTTCTCTGATTTGATGATCTAATCTTTATGAACTATTTTCCCTTCTTTCCCAAACAAATGTCACTGTGTTACATTTATGTTTAGGTTAAATAAATATCAGCTTTGAGCTTGAAATTCACAAAAGCTGCTGTACAAATGCTGTCCTAAATTGAGCAAAATAGTATGAGAACATGTCCAAATCAAAATGTAATTCAGAAATGACAAAAACATTCACAAATACATTCCCCACTATTGATCCAGTGCCTACTGAAGACAACAGGAACACTCTGTTGTCTGCATCTGACGAAGTGGGTATTCACCCACGAAAGCTCATGCTCCAAAATGTCTGTTAGTCTATAAGGTGCCACAGGATTCTTTGCTGCAGGAACACTCTTGTTGACTCTTCACTGAATGCTGGATCTACTGTAATTCAATTTTATTTGTAATGCACTCACCTTAGTAAGTGGCAGAAGTATCTTTCAAATCCTTTGTGAGACAGCAGGTTCTGACACTGGAAGTCATTCACAAATTCAGTAGCTTTCAACAACTTTTATTGTGTGTAGGTTTGTGATGGGAATAAAATAAACCAGAATGCATGAAGACTAGTTCTCTTACTACATGTCTGTGACTCCTTGTTGGAAAATGTTGGTTATGCTCTTTAGCAAACAACTTTCTGTCACTGATCTGCAGCAAAACTGAACCACCTGGGCTTTCTATCCCTTCAGTAGCTAGGCTCCTTTGAATCCACACCTGTGTTTTAATACAACTATTAAATATTCAGAATTTCCTATGAAAGAAGAAATAATTAATGTGAATGTTATACGTATACAGTGTTATTTAAAGTAATTTATAATGATGCAACACTAATGTAACTTTACACAAAATATATGCAAAAATGAGATCTATCCCTCTATCAGTGGAATTCATGGATTTAATAAAGCTTGTAGCCAGATGTTTTCAGTTTATAGCCTCCTCTATTATTTGAATTGTGATGAGCAGCAATGATAAATATGTATTTTGATATCCATATTTTAAATTATTTTTATTATTATTATTATTATTATTATTATTACAGCCAAATAAGCAAATAATTGTAATTCAATTTTGTTTTCAAAGCAATCTTTACTGAATCTACCTGCATATGATTTTGGATTCTCCTGTGACTTCTATGGACAAGAGTTGGCGTTGACTTAAGTTCTGGGTTAATTTATTTTTATGACTTCTCACATAGGAAGCAAGTCTGATCCTGTATTTGCATATGTAGTTGGGGGAACTAGGGGGAAGTTTTCAGACCTTTGTCTTACTACATGCTCTCTTCTCCTGCAGAGACCTCACATGCCACTTCTCAAAGGTGAACACAACCTTGTGGCACAGACATCTTCATCTTGGTTTGTCCAGCACAACGAGTTCCCAGATTTTAAAGTCTAGCCTCTATGCTTTGAGATTGCCCTTCAAGATGTCTTTATATCTAAGGATTATCTTGCTCAGTTGGCTTTAGAATATTACTTTTGTAATACCAGAAACTTCCATGAGGACCATGTATCCAAGCTGCTGAAGTTGGGCTGTAATGAGCATGCTTTTGATGCCAGAGATTTGGTACCTCTCAAGAACTTCAGTTTTGGGGACCCTGACCTGCCACCTGATGTTGCAGATGGATCTTGTTCAGTGAAGGTGGAAGCTCTCCAGCTGTTTGATGTGGCATCAGTAGAGTATCCATGTCTTCCATCTGTAGAGGAGTGAGGTGAGTACAACAACCCAGTAAATGTTTCTCTCTGTTCTGAGGCAGATTCCACAGTCCCTCCAAGGCCTGTGGCTGAGCCTGCCAAATGCCAGGTTGGACTTTGCCAGGTGCTGAATGATCTCATTATCCAACAGTGTTGCTGGAAAGTATGAAATCCAGGTAGTAGAATTTCCTAACTGAACTGAGGGATATGCTGTCAACTGTGACAATTGGATCATAGTGCTTGTGATGCTGGTGGTATGGCGCTGGCTAGTACATGATCTCCATCTTTTTCTGAGTGATTGTGAAACTGAAGCATTTGTGAGGCATAAGTAAAGAGATCCATGATAAGTTGAGTGTCCTCGAGTGTGTGTGCAAATGAGGATACAGTTATCAGCAAACAGTTCAGCTACATAAGTGTGGGCTGTGAGTTACTGATTGAATAGATCCCCATGAAATCTAAAATAGATGTATACACTCCTGTCAAAGTCCTGAAATGGCTGAAAAGACAATGGCAAAGAGTACTGGAACCGTTATGCATCCTTGTCATCCTTGATGACAGGGAAAGCTTCTGAGTCACCATACTCCATCACCTTGACCATCATGCCACTGAGAAATGAGTGGGTTACAGTGATCATCTTCTCTGGGCAGCCAAATTTATGAAGGCATTCCCATAGGACCTTTTAATTCACTGTGTCAAAGGCCTTGGTCATATCAACAATCTCCATGTACAGATTTTTGTTCTGTTCATGACGTAAGAAGACAATTTCTGCAAGGATCTTCCCTGTTAGAGACAGCAGTGAGATTCCACAATGGTTGTCACAGCTAGATATTCTTCCCTTTTGTATAGCTGGACTATGAAATCATCCTTATAATACTGGGGCATGGTCCACTGTTCCTATAAAATATTGAAAAGGCTGGTGAGTTTCCTGATCAGGTGGGTACCTCTCATTTGTACACTTCAGGGCTTGGAGACTTGCCTGCAGACAGCTATTTGATGGACAGGATAGTGTGGGAGTGAGTTGATGGCTTCGTCAGACATAGTGAATTGACAATTCAGGAGACTATCAAAGTTCTCTGCTCATAACGAGTGAATATCACCTTTGTCTGTGGGCAGCCAGTTACCATCTGTGGTGAGAACTGGGGATGTGCTGCTGTATTTTTGGCCTTACACATCATGAAGAACTTCGTAGAAGGCCTTCGTATCATGCTTGTCAGTTCTACACTCTTCTGCTTTCACCAATGGTTCTATATTAGCTTTAATTAGATTTATATTATCTGTTTGGCCTGATGGTACCACTGCTGACTTCTTCTCCAACATGTAGGACTTGTGTGTGATATGCATAGTTTCAAATAACAAGTCTATATCAAGGTCATTCTCATCAAACCAGTTTTGGTGTTTCCACATTACAAAGCCAAGAACCTGTTGGGCTCCAGACTACAGTAGCGGAATCTCCTGGCAGGCTATCAGGGCAAATGGAGCCCATCAATGTTTGCAGACTATTGCTGGACAGTGACAAGAGATGCTCCATTTAATAAATTCAAGAGACAAGCCAAGAAGTGCCGAGTAGACACTGAATAGGACTAAACTATGTACAGAATAGTTTTTTGCCTTTTGTATCATAATAAATTTTATTTATATAACCTTTTTGCTGATTTTTAAAGTGTTACATAAACAGAACAGGTGAAATATTATCATGTAAAGCAACCATAAACACATGAAAAGACCTAGGTTTACAATTTATAAAACTCTACTATCTACACAATATACATAGACATAAAATGTAAAAACTTAAATATCTTAGAAACAGTAGCCAATCAGTTGTTTTAATTGTCATATTTGAATTCAGCACGTCAAAATACATAATAAATATCACATTTTATCTCTGAAGCAGAAGACTTCTCAAAAATTGTAGACCAGTGTAATGGTGGCATACTGGTCTCTGGGCTAGTTATATGGAGAACCATAAGTCAGTCATTACCATATTTGATGACTGACTCAAGCTTTTGGGCAACATCAGACTGTATGGCAAACCCTAATCTCAGTTCATCCTTGGCCTTGCCAATCCAGTAGTAGGTGTAGCCAGCTCTCACCTCCTCAAGGTGGGACTCACGAGGTAGTCTGATTTCACTGAGAAGAGTGACGTCGATGTTATACCTCTTCAGTATTTTGGCAAGAAGGGCTGTTCTTTGTACGGATCTTTGGTTATTGTTAAGAAGAGTTGTGACATTCTGTGACCCAAATGTCAGTCTGTAAATCTTTATTGTCATCACTGAGTTGGATGACCATCCAGGAACAGTAGCCTGACAGGTACAGAAGGGGCAGGCAGTGTTTAGGGTTCCTTTTCAATTCCCATTCCTCAGATTGTAGAGAAAAGTACTATCCCTAAAAAAGGTGCTCTGTCACCTCAGGACAGAGCTCTATATCTATCCTAGTCTATGGAGACCGACCTACACCTTAAGGCTACTGTTAGCAGAGTTTTGACTAAGGACTGCCAGGAGCATCCTCTGCCCATCCTTGTCACCACTTCCCTATTGCCACAAGATTCTGATATGTTGATTAGAATAAATGAGTTAAATAAGTTGAGAGTTGGCTGAACAACCTGAACTGTGAATGGATTTAAGTGAGAGAGGTTTGTGCACAACCTTTCATACTCTTTCACCTAAGCAGCTGTTGTGACACTGGTGCAATAAGTGCCACAAGTATAGCAGTTGAGGTGGGTGCAAGCTTTGTATTCGGAGTAGTCCTTCTCCTAGATGAGCTGCCAACCCGAGCTAAAAAACCTCATCTGCACATGGGTGTAGTGATTGACCAATGACTATGTATAGAATGCAGGTCACTCTTATATGCCATCACAAGTGTTGTTCTTCATTGTCATCCTCTTTGTTGACATTAACGTGTTCTTCTGCATTGTCTGCTGATGAATACTTCACTGTGACTCTGGCAAGGAGGTTTAGGGTTACTCACACTTGCCCAACGTGTGACCCCAAAACTAGTGGTGTGTGAGAATGTCTCATTGTTCCTGTGCAGACCTGTTAGGTTTGCCTACTGCCTGAACCTGCATATAATAGTGTTTAGTCAAAAACAGGCTGTGAAGAGTTACAAAAGGACCTCACAAAACTCAATGACTTGGCCACAAAATGTCAGATGAAATTCAATGTTGATAAATACAAAGTAATTCACATTGGAAAATATCCCAGCGATATATATATATAAGATGATGGTGTCTACATTATCTTTTACCACACAATAAAGAGATCTTGGATTCACTGTGGACCATTCTCTGAAAATATCCTCTCAATGTCCAGTGGTAGTCAAAAAAGCTAACACAATGTTAGGAATCATTAGGAAAGGGATAAATAATATCATATTGCCTCTATATAAATCCACGGTGCATCCACATCTTATATACTGTGTGCAGATCTGGTCACCCTGACTCTCAGAAAAGATATAAAGGAATTGGGGAAGGTACAGAAAATGGCAACAAAAATGATTAGGGATATGGAACAGCTTCTATATGAGGAGAGATTAATAAGACTGGGACTTTTGAGCTTGGAAAAGAGATTACTAAGAGCAGGTATGACAAAGATCTATAAAATCATGACTGGTGTGGAGAAAGTAAATAAAGAAGTCTTATTTACTATTTTTTCTTAACACAAGAGCTAGGGCTCAACAAATGAAATTAATAGGCAGCAGGTTTAAAACAAATAAAAGGAAGTATTTCTTCACACAACACACAGTCAGCCTGTGGAAGTCTTTGCCAGAGGATGTTGTGAAGACCAAGACTATAACAGAGTTCAAAAAAGAACTAGATAAGTTTATGGAGCATAGGTCCATCAATGGCTATTACCCAGCATTGGCAGGGATGGTATCCCTAGCCTCTGTTTGCCAAAAGCTAGGAATGAGTGACAGGGAATGGATCACTTGATGATTACCTGTTCACATTATCACATTGGTAGAAACAACAAAGAGAACAAAATGAACCTCTCTGATGATCTTTCTGCATTCTTCAGCTCTGCTGAAAAGGCTACCCCAGGGCCTTTACATTTCAGTCAAAGGAAGCAATGCCATACTAAGGATGAAATCCTGTCTTAAGCTGCCTGAGCATGGTAATTGATGGGAGGAGGCTATAAAGAGAATTCCTTGTCTTTGAGCAACCTATATGCAAGTTCTTTCTCTAACATGCCAGAGAGTGATAAAGGTTTGGGGATGGTTACCACTGTGACCATTGCACTATGTACTAGACAGATATGTTCTTCTGGGTAGGAAGCATGTCCAGTGGACATGTATATTGGTTCTAAGGACATGATGTTTCTTTTTAGAATAGCAGATTGTGCCCAGTGCAACCTGTGCCATCCTGTCTTGAAAGGTATTGCATCTCTGCCATGTGGCCAGGACCACTACACTGCCAGTACTCTCACTCCTCATGGAAGAAGTTAGATAGATGGGATGGCAGAATTGTTGACCTTAGGTAAAATGAAGCAAAAACAATGTGTCCATATAAGTTCAGAGCTCAACCCAGGAAACATTCTGTAATGAAAAGATGTTTCCATTTAAATGGTTATCACAATTATAATCTTCATTAATCACTGAGGCACATAATTAGATTTTATAACTATTTTTACTGAAATTTTTGTTTGAATAGTAGTTTTTAATATTCTGGGCCTGAATGCCTTCTTGCTTTATATCAGTGTGAATCAGGAGTGACTCCACTGAAATCAGTAAAGTTACACCAATCAGCCAATCAGACTGTAAATATTCAGTAACTGCTCACACAAAGCAACAGCCTAGGAGGATTATAAAGTAAAAAAGGTATCTAGTGCTTATTATAACATGACTGTTCCACACGGTCAAAGAGAAGGTGGTGCCTGTTTAAAAGTGTAATTTATAATACCAGAATGAAAGAACAATTAATGGAAGCATTATTTACGCAATATAGCTGTGCTCCAATCATTTATTGGAGAACTGTTGATATCTACTACAACTATGCCTAAAATAGCTTCAATGGCTTGATCATAATGATCCTGTTGAAATAACTAATGAAATAATAAAATTAAAAGCCAAAAGTCTTCTCTGATCTCCTATGATTCCTCTAGAAGTGATGATCCACCAGTTGAACCATCTCTTTGTGACATTTATTTGATGCCTATGAAGTAACAGAATAATTTAGACTGTACACTCTTCAGTGTCGAGACTGTTTCTCACTGTGTGTTTGCCCATTGCCTAGCACAGTGGGCGCCAATCTCAGTTGCACCACAGTTTATATAGCTGGGATTTTCAAGAGAGTTAAGCATCCAGCTTCCATTTAATGTTAGTGAAATGTGAGGATGTAATACCACTCCTCTGAAAATCCCATCCATAATAAATAATAACTAAAATAAATATGTTAATTACAAAAAGGAAAAAAAACTTTAATACAAACATAGCTATGCCTACAGGTTACAAACCCATTACAAAAAAGAAAATGTTGAGACAATGAAACAGAAAATGTGTATTCTATCACAGTGTATAAAATAAAAACAGATACAAACAAAATTTGCATGCCAGGGATATATTAAGAACAAAGGGCCAGATCTTCAGCTGATGTAAATTGACATAGTCCCTTGAACTAGAGGAAGATTTGACCCATACATTTATAACTGAAAACATCTTCCCAGTAAATCTGAAATAAATTATGGATGCAACCAAATAAACCAGAATTATAAAAACAATTATGCTTCCTCACTCTCCTAGGCATCCTTGTAAACTGTTGTGGAAATTTTTGATGGGGGCTTTTAGCCAGCACGTTATCCTGCAGGTATACAATTATGGCATATGAAAGTATTAGAGGAAAAAAGAGAATGATTGATTGATACCCTATTGTAATATATATGGATGCAAGATTCATCCAAAAGACTGGATCCCAGTGTGGGAGATCAAAAGAGGCATGAACCTTATTCTGAAGAAGAATCAGTGTGAGAACAAGAACTCTATCTAATCCAATAATCTGCTGTCACAAATAATTTTATTGTTGTTCTGAATTCAGGATGATTTAAATCCAGCAGCAGACATGAACATGGAGTAAATGATGTGTTGGAAAGGCACCATGCAGGCAAAGAGCAGTTTATAAAACATAATTATATCCTTTATGATGCTAGAGATAAGAAAAGAGACAAATCTCAGTATCTTGGGTAAATTACACTGTTTCTTTTGACACATTTCTGCACATATTGTCCTTTAGATTTTGTACATGCAGAAGTTAGTTTTCAGGATTTAAAATTTAATGCAATCAGCCATGCCGTTAATGTTAGCCAGGAATAGACACTCAAAATATTCAACAGACATAGTGACCATAATGATACAATTGGTTTTAGGTGTCAATGAAATCCATTACTTCTAAATGTAACGAATTGTCCACAAGTACTCTGTTGACAAATAAAACAGGAAATTAATATTCTGTTGAAGAGGACACTATATGCAAAGTAACCAGAGGAAATTTTCAGTCCATGCAATTTTCATTTGCAACAAAAATGTAGAGTTTGGCTCTAAATTTGTTTGTGAAATATAACACAGAAGGTTTGATAAGCGTGGAGGCATAGAGTGATGTCAGCCAAAGATAGTTTTACTTTCCTAATACATTTTTGCCTTCATTCTTTGGTTGTTAGGATATGCATTTTGTTTGTAGCGCAGTACATCAATGCAAACATGTGGATAGCTAGACAACATAAGTGTAGTCAATTGGAGACAAGTCAGAGTTTCTTTACATATGTAATAGCCTGATTGCAACAGGGAATACAATAGAGAAATGGCAGGGATTTAAGGATAAAATCCCAGAGGATAATTAGATCATAAGGGATCCCAATGGTCAGATGTAGTGTGGTGTTCAGTGCATGGTGGAGATGACTAGAGAGAGGTGGAGGGAATTGAGCCATGACCATGGGAAAAGTAGGTTCCCTTCCTTTAAGCAACTTGATATGGATTTGTCTTCCATTATGCTTGTCTGAAGACATTTGGGATAAAAATAACAAAGCTATTACACATACAGTACATACTTTCCCAAAAGCAGGGGAAAAATACTATTTGTGGTTTTCTAGATTCTTTATTCATAAGCCTGCAGATTCTGCTGTTTTGGAGTATGCAATTTGTCTACAGTGTATTCATCCAAATGGCCAAACATTACAATTCATCTTTTCCTAAAACTGCATGAAAGTCTTTACATTTGTGTGTCTGGTTTGCATGTGCAGTTTTCACAAATGAATGAGCAGTCATAAAATTGGAGACACAAATGACAAGTTGGTCATAAGTGGTCATCCGTGGTTGTGATTGAATGTGGAACTGTAGTATTTCACACATGCAAATTAGGCACAGACAAAATGTGAACTTTTGCATGTGTAACGCTGAAAACAAAGCCAGAAGGAATTCTACAGTGTTATAGTTTTACAGATACTCAACTTGGATTCCTTTTGTCTTCTTTTAGAAAAGTGATTTTTCACTGTTTGACTCAAGATTTGAATATTTACTTGAGAATTGTATTTTCATTGTATTACATTTTGCCTCTTTTTTCCCTTATATTTGAGCAGTCTAATGCTTAGTATTGTGAACCAATATTTGAAGTTAACTCCTTGTTGAGGTGAAGGGGCTGGCAGTGTGACATATATAATATGACAGCTTGTTTTTAGTAAAGGATTATTTTATTAGAATTGGAAAATAGAACAAAAAGCACCTCGTTGTCAGGTGAGCATGAAGATAAAGCACACATAAAATGTCACTAAAATAAACTCTCACA
Organism: Gopherus flavomarginatus; assembly: GCF_025201925.1. Taxonomy (NCBI): domain Eukaryota; kingdom Metazoa; phylum Chordata; order Testudines; family Testudinidae; genus Gopherus; species Gopherus flavomarginatus. The sequence goes on from NC_066617.1 coordinate 305,871,646, forward strand.
TTTTATACAGTAGGCAGATGGCTAAATTATTTGTATCAGGCTAGCAGAGCGGCCCCATGCAGGAGACAGTGTACAGTGTTCTCTGTCATAGCAGTCATGCTCCCATTGTGTTCTTCAAGCTTATTTGCCTAATCCTTGGTGAGAATTCATTGTTAATGGGAAGAACTGAAAGAATAACATAGGCTGAAATTCACTTATCTGCAGAGGGCTAATATAAAGTCTATATCTTCTATTTAATATGTTAAGCCCTGTTTTGACTGTTTAAGTGGAAGGTAAGTATTGGATTGTAGTCTTTACACTAGTTCTCTGCAGAGGGAAGAATAGACTATATTACCTATAAAATAGTTCAAAGCTTTTGAGCTCTTTGAAAGATTAATATATTAGCCAAAAGAAAAACAAAGTATCTTCCCTTATTTCCCAGTAATACACAATCAGCAAGGGAGAGGGCATCTAAAAAATTCAACATTCTAATTAACATCTAAGTCATTGCTATATCTTCAATCTTTTTTGTTTATGTCTCACATCAGAAGAAAAGATTCTCACATCACTAAAAAGTTAATGTGATGTGAGATGAGCAAATGCACACCTTAGCTATTATTTGGTTGGAGACAGTTTTCTGCATGGATGAGTTAACAGGGCAGCTGTGTATTGATCTGCATAGTCAGGCTCTTTCCAGTGGGAAAGATAGTATCTTATTAATGAAAGCTGAGATTCCGAGCAAAACCAATCTAAGAATGACATATTTACAACAATAAAATATGTTGGCAAATACTACATTGTTGTAAGTGTTCTCCACTTCAGTAGTGCAGATCATATGAAAATTAACAAATAATATCCTGATGTGATATTTTAAAAATAATATTTATGTTGATTTTCACCTGAAATGACAGTCCCTAAAATAAACACTGAAGCATTTTGAAGTATTTTGATAATAGAATCCTAATAAATCAAGAGTATCAGAAATCAGACAAGCAGAGAGGGGGTAGTATGAGCTGATACTCAGGTATTATCAGTCCTGGTTACACCACCTTGCATCCTGTTTGGGAATTGCAGAGAAAATCATTTTCTCCATATCACCATCTGGTGTTTCTTGGTAGAACACCAGGTTAATGTGGTGAATATGATTCATTACTCAAAGAGTACAAATGTCTCTGGCTCTTACAGCACCTGTGTGTTTTCAAGACACAGGGATATGAAGGACATTTCAATTGCTACATCATAAAGAAACATTTGCTGCTAGTTGGATTCAGTCATAAAAGTATAGGAAGTAATTTTGTTAATTTGTAACTAAGTTTGCTGTGCATTTTTTTCCCTTCAGAATCTCATCTGCAACATTACTAGTGCACGAGGTCAAGTTGTATTGAAAATGGAAATGTGAAGAGAGACAAATGAAATACATTAGAAAATAAATTATTTCCTCTACCCTAATAAATTAAAAACATTTTTCCTGTTGCAATCAACTTTTTAATAGGTCTATTTACATATAATTTGGAGCTGTCCAGTTGTAGTGGAACAAGGGGTTTTCTCTGAAGGCAAGCAAGATATTTCTGCCCTATGGGATACACCTGTGGAAACCACTATTCTTAACATCGCTCTCTCAATAACTAGTTGAGAGACAAACATCTGAGACTGAAGGATTAGAAAGCTGCCTGTGAAAACAGCAGTTAGACAAAAACTCTTTTCACTGGAAACATTTCAAAAGTGTCTCATTCTTAAGGCTTATTGACAAACTTAGCCAGGCTAACCTAAATATTTCAACACTGGAGACTGTGGTAGCATCACGGATAAGAGCATTAAGATAAAAATAAGTCGATAAAAGAGAAGCCCAACAGAGAGAATAAAAAATGTCAGTAAGGGACCTCTAGGAATTACAATGAAGACATACAGCAAAACAATGTATGGATACTCAGCTTAGGGTATTGCTGCAGCCTCTTAGACTCTTGATTTATCTGTATATTAGCCTTTTACTGATGGTTTGATGCAGCTTCCGGAAGCTTCACAGCTGAATGACATGTGTATTTGTTGTTTATTATTCTTATTTGTGTTATGATAGCACTCACAATGTGCTAGGTACTGTATACAGTCTTTGTAGAACTGGAGAATTAGGGCTTGAACCAGAAAGATGCTGATCACTTGTTATTCCCACTGACTTCAATAGGCATTGAGGATGCTCACAGAAGTGCTCAATGCCTTGGATCACTGAACCTTTAAGAATAAAAACAACTATTCTTTGCGGTTTTATGTAAATTCTCTCCCTTGCTCTTTCTCACTCCCTGACCCATAGGAGCAAATGGACAATGTGCTAAACAACTGATACTCAGCTATTGAGCGAAGCACTTACAATATATTGTAGTCAGTGGGCTCAGCTTCTGGTTGATGAATAGCCACAATTGTACTGCTGACTTTATATTCGATCAGGACACATTTTTTATTATTTGTACAACATTCAAAGTGATCTTTGTATGCAGTTTTGTCTCTCATATAGTTTAAATATGAAATCCATCCTACATAAAGAAAAGGTATTATATATAGCATTAAAGACTGAATAATAGAAATGTGTGCTTTTTCACAGAAAGAAGCCAGGGGTGTGCATATTCCTGCCATTTGATAACAGTGAATTCAGTGGTTGAGGTTTGACTCTAGCCCAGAGCTTCAATCGGAATAAGATTCTAAAAACTTCTGTAACTTATATGAACTTATCCAAACCTGGTTGGTCAAGATATCAAAATAGAATTCTCATGAGAAAAAGGCATCTCTCACTAGATTTATAGTTTTGTTCTGGTTGGAAATATTATTCCATGAGAATGGACTCTGTCTTTCAGTACAGTATTTCCTATCAAGAGACTTGAGTTTCAGAGTGCTGTGAACATTGTAAAAGAAAAAAAATTGTCAACCTGGGCAAGATTGGGTGGAATCATATTTTATTCCACAGAGTTATCCATTCCTAATTTCAAGTGTAATCCTAACATCAAGCCTCACACACACCTAATCCAAATTCAATATTTCAGTTCATAAAATATCTTTTCCAAAAATCACAATCACTCAATAAGGGCTTGTGAGGGGTTGAAAGTGTGAATAGAAGCAAGAGAGGCCAATTCAGAATAAACAGCATATGGAGGTGAGCTAGGATGCAATGAGGCTTTATTGGGGATGAAGCTCACCTGAGAAGAAACAGGTGAGACTCCTATGAATCTAGAGACCTGACAACAGAGAAGAGGGGCTGCAGTGAGGAAGCATGCAGTCACACTCCCTGATACAAGACGGAGGAGAGTAGGAGCCTGTAATAGGAGTGTAGAAAGGTCAGGGAAGGAGCAATAATGGCTTAGAGAATAGACCTGAACTGCTGGTTTGAGGGTTCCTGGATTGGAACCTAGTGTAGAGAATGGGCCTGGGCTCCCCTACAAGCCACTGTGAGAGAGGAGCAGTCAGTGCAGTTGATATGGAGACTGCCTGTGACTGGGTAGAGAGACAGCATGGTGAGACCCCTGGAAGGGGAGGATGATTGTGACTTGACAGAGGGCTAAGCCACAAGGAGAGGTGCTGCAGCTCCTGACCAGTGAGAGAGGGGTTGCATAGCAAGTAACTGAGGCAATGGGCTGAACAACTCCTGGACAGGGCATAGAGCAGGGGTCATCAACCTCTGGCATACAGCTCGCCAGAGTAAGCACCCTGGTGGGCTGGACCAGTTTGTTTACCTGCATGTCAACAGGTTTGGCCAATCGTAGCTCCCACTGGCCGCAGTTCGCCATCCCAGGCCAATGGGAGCTGCAGGAAGCGCCTCAGGCCGAGGTACATATTGGCCGTGACTTCCCTCCTCCCCCATTGGCCTGGGAACCACAGCCACTGGGAGCCACGGTCGGCTGAACCTGCCTATGCAGCAAGTAAACAAACTAGCCCGGCCCCTTACCCTGGCGAGATGCGTGCCAGAGGTTGCTGACCACTGCCATAGAGAATGGTGAGCTAATTCCCCAGATGAGCCATGAGGAGATGTTGCTGAGCAGTGAGTAGCAGGTGGCTGTTACAAGGCTCAGCTAATGCTTTTCTGCAAGACCCATGTAAGGAGTTGTGCAATGTTATGCTGCCCTTGCAGTATTCCTGGAACCAAATTGTGATTCAAAAACATGCAAACTAGCTCCAACTAACCCCCTATTCTCACCTGGGTGGAGGGAGATAATCTGCACCAGCCCTACTTTTATTACTTTTAATGATGTGTCAGCTCAGCTGTGCTGGAGAACTGTCCATCACATTGTGGTGTGGGTTGGAGTCAAGATTCCACCCATTCCCTACGGCCACCTGCCTGTTCCCTGTCAACATATATAAGAAGAGGATTGGCACCGAAGAGAAGTGGCTCTTCTCTTTCTCTGCATTACTACCCATAATGTGTCCCATGTGCCATTTATTCACCTATGCTGCAGCATAGAGCAAGCAATAATCCATCTCTATAGAAGGATCATTTGTAATCTAATCTAAGTAATATCAAAAGGTGGAAAAATAAACACAAGTCTCTTCATACTAAGGTTCAGTGTCTGTAAATTATTATGAATATAGCAAGGTACATCTTGCAAACTGTCTCCAAGACTGAAAAAGTACAGACAGTGAAAAATTTACAAGGACCTGGTTGCTGTGTCTGTAATAACACCTCTTAAACCGTGTCTAATTCGGTTAGTGTTCCTTTGATATTCCCTTAAGTAGTAATAGTATGATTTTTATCAGTCAGTCTAGACTTGGCATTGAAGAGATTTATTTACCTTTCTACTTTACTGAGTGGTTTATAGGAATTCTTTATTTATTAGTTTATTTAGGTAACATGTTAGCCTGGTTTTAGAGCAACTCCAAGAGGCTAATAAGATCAGCCAGGGGTACTTCAGATTGGGATATGAAAAAGAAATAAAAAGATCTTATCTAACAGCATACGTGATGAAGGGCAAGTTGTTACTTAATGTCACTAGTTTGGTCGCTATTTATACTCCTTTGACACCTGAAACTACAACTAATAATAATCCCAAGTTTAAAAAAAAAAACAACAGTGATAAACACAGCCCATCCTCCCTGCCCCAAATACCAAGAAAGGAAGAAATAAGTGGGAGAAAGTGTGACATGACGTATATAGATTAAATAAATGTTTATACAAAATTCAATTTCATTTCATTGAGTTTCATGAAGAAAGACACATTCTATCACCTGAAAAGTTTTTAAAAGTCAGGTTACATTCACAATAGAGCTGGTATCATTCATTATTTTCATCTGATGTCCAAGGATATACAATATAGAGTAAAAGAGATTATAATTCAGTAGTTCCAAGATGGTTTGGAAATGACATAGGGTATGTCTACATTGTGAAATTAGGTCAAATTTATAGAAGTCGATTTTTTAGAAATCGATTTTATACAGTTGATTGTGTATGTCCCCACTTAAGACCATTAAGACCATTAACTCGGCGGAGTGCATCCACAGTACCCAGGATAACGTCAACTTACGGAGCATTGCCCTGTGGTAGCTATCCCACAGTTCCTGCAGTCTCTGCCGCCCATTGGAATTCTGGGTTGAGATTCCAATGCCTGATGGGTCAAAAACATTGTTGCAGATGGTTCTGGGTACATGTTGTCAGGCCCCCCATCCCTATCTCCTTCCATGAAAGCAATGGCAAATAACCATTTCTCGCCTTTTTTCCTGGGTTACTCATGCAGACGCCATACCACAGCAAGCATGGAGTGCGATTAGCTCACTATTACTGTTCGTCTCCTCGGTGCTGGCAGACATGGTACTGCATTGCTACACAGCAGCAGCTCATTGGCTCTTGGCAGCAGATGGTGCATTACAATTGGTAGCCATCGTCATCTCTCCTGGGTGCTCTTTTAGCCAACTTAGGTGAGGTTGGTCGGGGTGCCTGGGCAGACATGAGAGCTCTTGGCAGACCTTGGCGAGGTCTGTCAGGGGTCCCTAGACATAAATGGGAGTGACTTCAGGTCATTCTCTTTTTAAGTTTCATCTCCTGGAGATTCAGTCCTGCCTGTAGTCATACTGCACCATCTTCTGGCAAGCAGCCAGGAGACTACAATGGCTACCAATCATACTGCACTGTCTTCTGGCAAACAGCCAGGAGATGACAATGGCTACCAATCATACTGCACCGTATTCTGGCGAGCAGCCAAGAGACAACGATGGCTAGCAGTCATACTGCACCATCTGCTGCCAGCCTAAGATGTATAAGAGAGATGGAGTGGATCAAAACAAGAAAGAAACCAGATTTGTTTTTTATTTATTTGTATTCATTTGCTCCCCTCTCCCTCCCTCCGTGAAATCAACATCCGACAATCATTTCGGTGAGGTCTGTCAGGGGCGACTTGAAAAGTTTAATGAAGATTCAGTCCTGCCTGGAATAGTTGAGGGAGGGATAACTTAGTGGTTTGAGCATTGGCCTGCTAAACCCCGGATTTTGAGTTCACTCCTTGTGGGGGCCATTCTGTGCAACAGTTGTATGTGTTTCTCCTTGATGCAAATCCACCCCCTTTGTAATTTTAATTCCCTGTAAGCCAACCTTGTAAGCCATGTCATCAGTCATCCCTCCCTCCATCAGAGCAATGGTAGACAATCGTTTCGCGCCTTTTTTCAGAGAAGACTCCATAGTACGGCAAATAGGGAGCCTGCTCAAATCTCTGGGGCAATTATGAGCGCTGTAAACAGCAAGTGTATTATCCTACAGTATATGCAGAACCAGAACCTGCAAAAGCAAAACCAGGTGAGAAGGAGACAGCAGAGCAGTGATGAGAGTCATGAGGACATGGACACAGACATCTCTCGAAATATGGGCTCCAGCAATGTGGACATCGTGGTGTTAATGGGGCAGGTTCATACCGTGGAACACCGATTCTGGGCCTGGGAAACAAGCACAGACTGGTGGAACCGCATAGTGTTGCATGTCTAGGATGATTCCCAGTAGCTGAAAACTTTTGCATGTATAAGGGCACTTTCATGGAATTTTGTGACTTGCTTTCCTCTGCCTTGAAGCACAAGAATACCAAGATGAGAGCAGCCCTCACAGTTCACAAGAAAGTGGCAATCGCTCTGTGGAAGCTTGCAACACCAGACAGCTACCAGTCAGTTGGGCATCAATTTGGAGTAGACAAATCTACTGTGAGGGCTTCTGTGATCCAAGTAGCCAACACAGTCAAAGAACTGCTGCTATTAAGGGTAGTGACTCTGGGAAATGTGTAGGTCATAGTGGATGGCTTTGCTGCAATGGAATTCCCTAAATGTGGTAGGGCGATAGATGGAACCCATATCCCTATCTTGGCACCGGAGCACCAAGGCAGCGAGTACATAAACAGAAAGGGGTACTTTTCAATGGTTCTGCAAGCACTGGTGGATCACAAGGGATATTTCACCAACATCAACATGAGATGGCCAGGAAAGGTACATGACGCTCGCATCTTCAGGAACTCTGGTCTATTTCAAAAGCTGCAGCAAGGGACTTTCTTCTCAGACCAGAAAATAACCATTGGGGATGTTGAAATGCTATAGTTATCCTTGGGCACCCAGCCTACCCCTTAATGCCATGGCTCATGAAGCCATACACAGGGAGCCTGGACAGTAGTCAGGAGCTGTTCAACTATAGGATGAGCAAGCGCAGAATGGTGATAGAATGTGTATTTGGACATTTAAAAGTGTGCTGGCGCAGTTTACTGACTGGGATAGACCTCAGTGAAACCAATATTCCCATTGTTATTACTGCTTGCTGTGCACTCCATAATATCTGTGAGAGTAAGGGGGAGATGTTTATGGCGGGGTGGGAGGTTGAGGCAAATCGCCTGGCTGCTAATTATGTGCAGCCAGACACCAGGGCAGTTAGCAGAATACAGGAGGGTCTGATGTGCATCAGAGAAGCATTAAAACCAGTTTCATGAATGGCCAGGCTACGGTGTGAAAGTTCTGTTTGTTTCTCCTTGATGAATTCCCCATGCCCCGGTTCACTCTACTTTCCTGTAAGCTAACAACCCTCCCCTCTCCCCTTCGATCACTGCTTGCTGAGGCAATAAAGTCATTGTTGCTTCACATTTATGCATTCTTTATTAATTCATTACACAATAGGGGGATAACTGCCAAGGTAGCCTGGGAGGGGTGGGGAGGAGGAAAGTACTGGATGGGATGGGGGAGGAGAGAAGGACAAGGCCACACTGCACTTTAAAACTTATTGAATGCCATTTTTCTGTTGCTTGGCCAGTCCTCTAGGGTGGAGTGATTGGGTGCCTGCAGGTCCCGCCCCCACCGTGTTCTTGGGTGTCTGGATGAGGAGGCTATGGAACTTGGGGAGGAGGGTGGTTGGTTACACAGCAGCTGTAATGGTGGTCTGTGCTCATGCTGCTTTTCTTGAACCTCAGGTATACACTGGAGCATATCAGTTTGTTCCTTCAGTAGCCTCACCATTGCCTCTTGCCTTCTATCAGTAAGCTGACGCCACCTATCATCTTCAGCCCATCACTTATTATCTTCAGCCTGCCACCTGTCTTCATGTTCATATTATGCTTTCCTGGACTCTGACATTGTCTGCCTCCACGCAGTCTGCTGTGCTCTTTTACTGTGGGAGGACTGCATGAGCTCAGAGAACATTTCATCGTGAGTGTGTTGTTTCGCCTTCTAATCTTCGCTAGCCTCTGGGAAGGAAAAGATAGTGTGAGCTTTGAAACATTTGCAGCTGGTGAAGGAAAAAAAGGGAGAGTGGTAGTTAAAAAGACACATTTTAGAGAACAATGGGTAGGCTCTTTCATGGTAAATCTTGCTGTTAACATTACATAGCACATGTGCTTTCGATACAAGTTCGAATTTTGCCTCTTACTGAGGGTATGCCAGTTTGGTGTGAGAGATCACTCATGCAGGGCCGGGCAACAGATTTCAGCTTGCAGGCAGCCATAGTAAGACACAATTTTTTGCCTTCTTTAACCTTCATAACATGTGGGAATGGTTTCAAACAGCAGCACCCTCATTTCCCATACCAAGCAGCTGTTGGGTTGGCCATTTAAAATGGGTTGGCAATTTAAAAGGAGGGGCTGTGGTTTTTGGGTTAATGTACAGCACAAACCCAGCTAACCCCCCAACACACACACCCAATTCTTTGAGATGATCGCTTCACCCCTCCCCCCACCATGTGGCTAACAGCGGGGAACATTTCTGTTCGGCCACAGGCAACAGCCCAGCAGGAATGGGCACCTCTGAATGTCCCATTAGTAAAATCATCCTATTTCAACCAGGTGACCATGAATGATACCACTCTCCTGAGGATAACACAGAGAGATAAAGAATGGATGTTGTTTGAATGCGAGCAAACAGTGGGACCATATGCTGTGTCATGCAATGATTCCAGACTATGTACTACTGGCCTGGTGTGGTAAAGTGTCCTATCATGGAGGATGGAATAAGGCTCCCCTCCCCATAAACCTTTTGCGAAGGCTTTGGGAGTACATCCAGGAGAGCTTTATGGAGATGTCCCTGGAGGATTTCCGCTCCATTCCCAGACACGTTAACAGACGTTTCCAGTAGCTGTACTGGCCGCAAATGCCAGGGCAAATTAATCATTAAACACACTTGCTTTTAAATCATGTGTATTATTTACAAAGGTACACTCACCAGAGGTCCCTTCTCCACCTGGCAAGTCCAGGAGGCAGCCTTGGGTGGGTTCGGGGGTTACTGGCTCCAGGTCCAGGGTGAGAAACAGTTCCTGGCTGTTGGGGAAAACTATTTCTCCATTGTTTGCTGTGAGCTATCTTCAACCTCCTCCTCATCATCTTTCTCATCCCTAAAACCTGCATCCCTCTTGTGTGCTACTCCATTGACTGAGTCAAAACACAGGGTTGAGGTAGTGGTGGCTGCCCCTCCTAAAATGGCATGCAGATCATCACAGAAGTGGCATGTCTGGGGCTCTGACCCAGAGAGGCCATTTGTCTCTCTGTTTTTTTGGTTGGCTTGCTCAGCTCCTTAAGTTTCACACTGTACTGCTGCAGGTTCCTGTTATAGCCTCTGTCTTTCATGCCCTTGGAGATTTTTTCAAATGTTTGGGCATTTTGTCTTTTGGAATGGAGTTCTGATAGCAGGGATTCATCTCCCCATACAGCGATCAGATCCAGTACTTCCCTTTTGGTCCATGCTGGAGCTCTTTTGCGATTTTGGGACTCCATCATGGTCACCTTTGCTGATGAGATCTACACTCACCTGTAGATTGCTACACTGGCCAAACAGGAAATGAGATTCAAAAGTTCATGGGCCTTTTCCTGTCTACCTGACCCGTGCAACTGATCTGAGAGCACTGTCCAGAGCAGTCACAATGGAGTACTCTGGTATAGCTCCTGGAGACCAATACCATTGAATTGTGACCACATTACCCCAAATTCGACCTGGCAAGATCGATTTCAGTGCTAATCCCCTTGTCGGGGGAGAAGAACAGAAATCAATTTTAGGAGTCCTTTAATTAGAAAAAATGGCTTCTTTGTGTGGACAGGTGCGGGGTTAAATCAATGTAATGCTGCTAAATTTGACCTAAACTCAAAGTGTAGACCAGGGCTCAGATGGTATAACCTAACCCACTGTGAGATTAATATTTTTCTTCTTTGTTGACATTCTTAGGAGGATTTTCTCATCCACATTTTACAGTACTTCCATTGAGATCTGAAGTTATCTTGTACATTTCCAAAGGGCATATTTTTCCAAATTATATATCTGTTATGTAGATCTCTCTTATCTTGTGGTTTACCATCAAGAAACCTTAGCGTCCACACATTTTGGGAAGAGCAGCGCAAAGCCAACTTAATTATATATCTGACAATGTATCTGACATGGGAGAATCCAATGGAAACAGCCTTACGTTTCATGGAGGACTAGACCAAAAGTACTCTCATAAAGCTCTCTAAAAAATTCAGAATGGCCAGTCCTGAGCATCTAGCTCCTTATGTGTTTTCTAATTTTTTTTATTTGAAATACATTTGATATATTGCTTGCTTTCCACTAGCAGAAGTGGGACGTAGGCTAAGTGATCCCATTGGCAGAATGTCCAACTAAAGGGGCTTACAACCGTGTTTAGCTGGGTAGACCACTGCTAGCCAGCATAGGTAACAAAAATGTCTAGCCTTCATCTTCCTGCCAACTTCAGACTACTTAGCTATGCAATCATAATGTTATATTAGCATAACTTTACTCAATTAGTCAGATATAATTCTCAAATATATGCAAAATTTCAATTTACTATCAAAATAAGGACTTCCTCAGATGAAAATGTTTGCTATAGAGCAATGACTTTCAGACAGCTAAGAGTCATCTCAAAACAGATATATTAGGATTGGAAAAAGTACAGAGAAGGGCAACAAGTAGAATTAGGGGTATGCAACAGCTTCCATATAAGGAGAGATTAAAAAGACTGGGATTGTTCATCTTCGAAAAGTGATGACTACATAGCAAGTATATGACAGAGGTCTATAAAATCATGAGTGATTTGCTGAATGTGATTAAGGAACTGTTATTTACCCCATCACACAATGCAAGAACCAGGGGTCACCCAATGAAATTAATAGGCAGTAGGTTTAAAAGAAATATAAGGAAGCACTTCTTAACACAACAAACAGTCAACCTGTGAAACTCATTGACAAGGGATGTTGTGAAGGCCAAAATATAACTGGATTAGAAAAGAATTAGATAATTTCATGAAAGATAGGCCCATCAGAGGTTATTAGCCAAGATGTTTAGGAACTCAATTCCTTATTCTGTCCATAAACCTCTGCATTGCCCTAGATTATAGGAGTTAGATTACTAGAGAATTGCCCTGTTCTGTTCATTCCCTCTGAAGTATCTGGCATACATGTTGGAAGACTGGATACAGAGCTATATAGACCATTGGTCTTACCCAGTATGCCTCTTCTTATGTTCCATGTGTCATGAGATGCAAAAGTGGAGGCAATGGAGCTTAAATAACATAGTCAGAACTGGTTAAATTTTTCAAAGCTAACTAAGTTATTAGGACACACGTAGGTCCCACTAAAATGAATGGAATTTGGGTTTGTAAAAATCCCCTGACTATCTGTGAAAATGTTAACCAGTGTCTCTTGCTTTTGTAGCATCAAAACTATCATGTGCAGTTTATGCTGATGAACTTGGTGTTTCTGTTTCTATTACTTTTTATAGAGAGAAATGTAAAGGGAAGTTTAAATAGATTCTGACAATTTAAAAATATTTAAAGCAGATGTGCTGTCTTTCAAACAAAACTTCAAAGGATAGGTGGAGATATATACTTAGATGGTGATTTTTCTCTTGAAATCTTATTAATATCAGCTTTTAGTCTGAGTCCTGCTATAAAAGTTATTGTTCCTTTTTTCTTTTTTTTTTTCAGAAGAGGGTAGGGAGTTGCATTTGTGCAGCAATGGAGACAGCATGCTGATTTTGAGAAGGAGAAAGAGAGAAAAATATAGAAGCTTTGAATCAAGTTTTAACAGAATACAGAAGCAAAGAGTTAGAGCCATCTGGCATTTTGACAGAATGGATCAACTACTCTACTGTAGCTTTTTTTTTTTCTTTTTAATTTGCAAAGTTCACTGCTGGCCTGGCATACAGATAAAACTTTTTGTCTGCCATATATTCTGTATGTTTACTTTGAAAAAAAAAATCTTTAGGTAAATCTACCTTCACTTTCTGCTTATGCTACTGAACACTGTTGACCAAATTCTGTAGTCCTTCCTCAGACAAAACTCTCTTTGAATTTAAGGGGAGTTTTGCCTGAGTGAGAACAGCAGTATTTGCATTCTGCCTTTACGAGATAAGAAGTGTTTATAAAGAACTTTAATGGGAAATATTAAACCAGTGCTTCGTGACTGCATGGGCTTGCTTTGCAAGAAAGAAGGGTTATTATGTCACTAGTTAAAGGGAATTCTACAGGCATCTTGTCTACATGTGGCACACTGAACAGCAGTCAGTAATCTGCTTATGTTCCAATGGGTGGTTTCATTCCACTAAGAAACAACAACCACAACAAGAGTAACAAAAGGAAATATTTTCAAGTCAATTTTTCATCGCACACAGGCAAGATATATATATATATATCCCTTAGGGGAGAGATAGTGTGGGCCACGGGACTGTCCTGCCCGGCCCCTGGGCTCCTGGCCTGGGAGGCTAGCCCCCGGCCCCTCCCCTGCTCTTCCCCTCCCCAGCAGCCTCAGCTCAGTGTGCCAGCAGCGCAATGCTCTGGGCAGCAGGGCTGTGAGCTCTTGCCAGGCAGTGCAGCTTCAAAGCCATGGCCTGACTCAGTGCTCTGTGCTGTGCGGTGGTGGTCAGGGGGCGGGGGTGTGGATAGAGGTCAGGGTGGCCAGAGAGCAGAGAACAGGGGGGTTGAATGTGAGCAGTGGTCCCATGGGAGCTGTCCGGAAGGAGATGGTGGGTTGGATGGATTGGCGGGGGGCAGTCAGGGGTGGGAGGTCCAGGGGAGTTCAAGGGACAGGGAGGGGTGGATGTGGCAGGGGTCCCGGGGAGGCTGTCAAGGGGCGAGAAGTGGGGAGATGGGTGTCAGATGTGGGAGGGGGCCTGGTCAAGCCTGGCTGTTTGGGGAGGCACAGACTCCTCCAACCTGCCCTCCATACAATTTCGGAAAGTTGATGTGGTCCTTAGGCCAAAAAGTTTGCCCACCCCTGCCTTAGGGCCTTGGTACGACGCTTCTTCAAGGCCACTACCACAAAATTTGTCATGCCTAGAATTGCTACAACAACCTGTAGCATGTGCCACTCCCCTTTTATTAACTGCCTCTTTGTACAAAAAAAACAGAGAACGTTCATCTCAGAAACCAGAGCAGGTCTTTCATAATACACATAGAAATATGTATTGTCATAAGTATTGGAAATCTTAATTTTGAATTTCTTTTTGAATTGCAGGAAGAGTTTGGAATTTTCATTTACATTAAACCACCTTCACTCTGTTCTGACAGTCTGAGAGATTGACATTAGAACTATAACTTACTTTCACTATTAGCCCCCTTAACACTGCCCAAGAAAAGAAAAAAATGTAAATGAAAATCAATCCCATAATCTATAAAATTAGAGTTTCTTAGATTACAAGGCTTGTTTTCTAGAAACAGTACGATGCTTACAAATGTTTAACTTTTATAGAGACATCATTCAGTTGATATCTGGCTTCTATAAGAGTGCTTTAGATGGCATTTTTGACGCTCATAAAAGAGTGCTTGCATATATGTATGAGTAGATATTGCAACTCTTTCTTACTCATCCTCACACAGAAAATGCTGATGAAAAGTAATACATCAAAGCATATCTGATTAAATAGCCTCAAATAATAATCAGGGATTTGTAATAATAATAGTAAAACATAAAACTACTATATAGTCACTAAAATATATCAAGAATGCTAAACAATAATGGAATTAAAAAATTCTAATTTATTAATTTCTTCAGCCTGTGACAATGTAAAAAGATTTACTCAATGCTTCAAAAGGTGACTGCCAAACATGGGGAAAATGCAATATTAAACGTCCTAAAAGTTATTTTTATAGAAGCTTTTTTACACTTTTTTACACTACATGTCAGACATCCCCAGGTATGACACAGAAATACTAGCTTGATATTAAAATAAGAAGGAAGCTTAGCTGAACTTCCTTCTATATCTTTAGCATTCGTTTAAAGCAGAAACTGGAACAGTGATTTTAAGTAACTTCTACCACATCTGCTTTTTAAAGGCACAACCACATTGCCCACTTACTGATGTATAACATACACATATATCTCACTTCTTAGAATTTGTCTCATTCACATCTGTACTGCCACACAGTTCTCTTGTTGTTGCTCCAGGGGCTACTTGGGTACATGCAGAATTTTCTATTCTGCTTCTGCTCCAGGGCATGACGTTGTTCAGAAGGGGAGAAAAGTTGGAGGCAGTTGCAGTTATTTACAGTTGCTAGTTGCCATTTGTGCCGTTGTATGGTAGTAAAAATAAGTAAATAAATAAAGGAAAACAATGCATCTTGTAAACAAATATGTGTGTATCAACTTCCAGGGTGCAAGACAGACCAGTGAGCGGTTGTGTTATCACCTGCCCTGCAACCTTGCGTGTCAGACAATGCTTTCTTGCTACAGCACCCAACCCAGGATCCTCACAAACAGAATGCAGGCCACACCCTGAGTGTTTGTATGTAGTTACAGCCCACTAGCCACCCTCCAGTCCACATTCTGGCTTCCAACACACTCCCAGTCCTCGATTTTTCCCAAAAATATGTGTTCTGCACTGTCCAGCACTCTCCTGGACAGTTCAGATATTATTGATCTGTTGACCCTGTAAGGGGTCAATATACAACAATTTGCTACTTTAACTGGAGTTACCAAACAATTTGGTTTAAACACAACACTGGATTAGTTTTAATTGAAGAATAAAACAAGTTTATTTAATTACAAAGAGAGAGATTTTAGATGAGTGTGAGTATAAGGTATTAGTTAGAAATGGTTACAAGAGAAATAAAGATAAAATGTTTTCTACTGACTGAAACTTAGCATGTTAGACTTGATTCCACATATTTCCAGCAACATAGATGACCAAATTTGCAATTCAGGATGTGCCCCCAAAGTCCAAAGGTCTCATTGCTTTCTTAGGGGTGTGTGTGTGTGTGTGTGTGTGTGTGTGTGTGTGTGTGTGTGTGTGTGTGTGTGAGAAAGAATGGATGGGGTGGTCTTGTCCCTCACTTTTATAGTCCAGTCCTCCTTTCAAGGGAAGTCTGATGGTGAAGGTTCCTCTAGGCTTTTTTTTTCTCCCATGTGCATGCTGAAATGCCAGTTTGCCTTGTCGTCTTTTTGCTGTCTCAAGGACCCTGTATTCTACTTATATGTAAAGTAAGGTAAATACACACTCCTTTTTTTAAGACAGACTTGCTTAAACACTCTTGCCTAACCGGGGCTACGTGGGTTTGGACATGTGCTATGAATACCATACAGGAGGAATTCATAACTTTACACATAGTGTTGCTACATACATTTCACCATGATATTATTGATCAGCAAGTTATTATTTTTCAAATGATACCTCTGTGATGCTAACAGGTTATCAGTTCAAACCAAGGCAGCAGGTTAATTCACTTACATGTTAATAAAAATCAAAGGAGTGTCAAAAGGCATTGTAATGTTATCAGGCCAATTCACTTGTATGTTGGCATACTTCAAAGGAGGTGTGATGGTACTGTCTTCATTTATCAGTAACCTGTTGCATGTTATTGCATTAAAATTTATGAGAGATAACATATCTCCCTACTGTTAATTAGTCCTAGATCAAAGAATATATTAGCACTTAGATGAGAATTTACTTATTGTGTAGAACTTCATGAAAATTAATGAAAGATTGTCTGAATTGCTGTAACTAAATGCATTATGTATGTATTTGTAATTGGGTTGCTAGAATGAGATTGGAGTCTTGGAACTGTAAATGAAGAAGCATGCTAAAGTTCAAAGCATGGGTCATTATATTCAGCAATGGAGAATCTACAAACTGTGTATGCATCAGAAAAGCCCATGCTATAACGATGATGCCTGTCTTCTTGTCTTCCGTAAGCATAATCTATAAATACTGAATCGCAGGAGCGATCTGGTATCTCTGAGCTTTTGGGACACTTTCAGGGGTCACTCTAGACACAAGACAGAAATCCCCAAAGCTGTTTAGTATAATCCTGAAAGATTTATGGAAAGTAGCAGATCACTACATCTCTGCTATCACATTGGACTTACAAACTTTGACTCACCTGTTTACCTGATTTACCCGCTTTGACCTCTCAATAACTCACATTTCCTTTACTTAGCTAATAAACTATGATTTAGTTTACTAAAGAAATTGGCTATCAGCTTTGTCTTTGTTGTGAGTTCCAAAGTATCCATTGACCTGGGGCAAGTAACTGACCTCTTGCGGTTGAGAGTAACCTAATATGAGGTGATATTTGGCTTTAATAACCTTTTATCAAAAGTCCAGTTTGTCTGGGTGGTAAAGAGGGGCTTGAGAGCCTAAGGGGACTGACTGGCTCCATGGTAAGACTAATTTAGTAATTATGAAGTGCACAGTTGTGATTTGCTTTGTGAAATCTAATTGTACCACTTGTTTGGGATATCTGTCCTGTTTTCTGATAGTCTGACCTGGGATTAGCACTCTCATTTGTGAGCCATACCATAAGTGTGACAGCCTCACAAGTAATATGTTGTACAAAGAGTATTACTTTGTGTGCAGGGTATGAATACAGGGGTACATTTGGTCACAGTATGGTATCTGGGTTTATTACATTTATAATATTATTAATGGCAAAACTGAGAATACATTGGAGTTTAGTTTGATAATTCACAGTATAGAATTTGGCACTATTTAGATACCTAGTAGCTCTGTTAAACACAGGTGACCCACAATTTTCACTTACTGACCTTATCTTTGACTTAAAAGGATGGTCCTTGCTCAAGGCACATAGGTTATTCAGCACCACTGCTGGTAAATCACTGTTATTTCCTGTTAAACATATCCAAATGTGCTGTTATTGTTAATTCATAACATGGTCTTGCCATCTACTTAGTGCTGAGGGATTTCACTTCTAGCCTCAGGTTAAACTTAATTATGACCTGAAGTCAAAAACTTTATTTCAGAGTTCAGAAAAAAATATAGTTAATGTAACATACCCAATCGAGGAGTAATTCAAAAGATTGGAGTGTTCTCTCTCTTTCTCGCTCTATATATGCATACACATATTGTACACAATTGTGTACAATTTATTTATAATATAAAATCCGAAAAGGTGTCCAGATTTTCTCTTATTTTTGTAAGGATGAGGTGAGGGATCTGAATATTTTAGCCATATAGCTTCAAGACACAATTTCAAACTTTAATTAGTTTCAGGAAATCTAACAGGGAATTTTGTAAAGTGCTGAATATTGCAGTAATGCCAGTCATCTTGCTGAGTGTAGAGAAGGAGGCTGATTTGTAACCAGAGAGTAGAATTTTTTAAATAAGAAAAGAAGCCCAACATGGGCAGTTAGTCTGAACACTGTGGACCGGATTCCATTGCAATTCAGCATTACTTTTACCAGCTGCACTATCAAGGTGACTTGAAGCTTTGATTTGATCTTTCATATCCTTGTAGTAAGATTCAGTAAGGCCCCAAGTCTAGTGCACAGCACTCTGAATTAAATTGAATCTGGCAACTCTTTTCTGAGACAGTTTAGGTAAATATATAGCTTATTCTTACTAAGGAATCTCATAACAATTTTTTTAACACTAATTTTGTGTCTTACGTATTTTCTACATGGAAAGTTGGAAGGTTAAGTGTAGAATCTAATTTTAACTTTAATGCTAAGAGTAAATACATTTAATAGACTATAAATATATTTTCTTAATTGGTTTTTTTGTAATAGTTTTGAGAATAAAATTTCATTCTAACCTTATTATTAATAGAAATGAACAGAAACAGATGTTTTAATTTTCATTTATGACTACAAAAATAATGCTTGTCTTTCCAAGATCCAATTGAATCTTATAATCACAGAAATGTAGGTCTGGAAAAGACTTAAAGAAGTCATATAGTCTAGACTCCTGGGCTGAGGCAAGACAAAGTATATCTTGACCAGGAGTCGGCAACCTCTGGCACGCGGCTCACCAGGGTAAGTGCCCTGGTGGGCTTGGCCAGTTTGTTTACCTGCTGCGTTGGCAAGTTCGGCTGATCGCAGCTTCCACTGGCCGCAGTTCGCAATCCCAGGCCAATGGGGCTACAGGAAGTGGTGCGGGCAAGGGATGTGCTGGCCGTGGCTTCCCACCACCCCCATTTGGCCTGGGACGGTGAACCGTGGCCAGTGGGAGCCGCAATCGCCCAAACCTGCTGACGCGGCAAGTAAACAAACTGGCCCAGCCCGTTTCGCATGCCAGAGGTTGCCGAACCCTGATCTAGACCATCTCTGATAAGTGGTTTTTTAACCAGTACTTAGAAAACCTCCAATGATAGAGATTTCACAGCCTTCAATTAACAATTGATAGCTGTCCTTATTGTAACAGCCCTTAACATATTTGAAGACTGTTATGAGGTCTCCTTTTCTTAAGACTAAACATTCCCAGATGTTGTATTCTTTTTTGAAATGTCCTCATATGTTCATTTTTCTAAACCTTTTATCATACCTCAATGGTTCAGGAGCCAAATTAGCAATCAACATTACCCAAAAGAGCCACAGTAGTGTTTCATTTGATGTTTCATTCACTACATACATATAATTCTCACAGCAAAATGACTGATCAAGTGTTCTAGAATTGGTTAATAACATAGTAAAAACATCCTGATCTGTTAATAATTGAATCATACCATGTTTTAAAATCATGTACTGCAGAGAACCATAGGAAACACAGTAAAGATCCACTTGCAGCTCCCGATCCTCAGTCTGAGTATCAGTGTTCTAAACCCTCCTTTGAATTCTACTTTTCTGTGAGGCCTAAAAAAACTTGATAACAGTTAGGCTGCTAAGACCTTGCCTATCATGTTGACCAACATTGTCTTATTATTTCTTTGAACACTCCCACCAGTCTGTATCTATCTGCTGTCTCTTATTTTATACTTAGATTGAAAACTCTTTTGGGACTTCAAAAAAGGGAAGAAGGAGGATCTGGGGAACTATAGGCCAGTCAGCCTTACCTCAGTCCTTGGAAAAATCATAGAGCATACATTCAAGGAATAAATTCTGAAGCACTTAGAGGAGAGGAAAGTAATCAGGAACAGTTAACATGGATTCACTAAGGGCAAGTCATGCCTGACTAACCTAATTACCTTCTAGGAGGAGATAACTGGGTCTGTGGATAAGGGGAAAGAAGTGGATGTGTTATTCCTTGATTTTAGCTAAGCTTTTGATATGGTCTTCCACAGTATTGTTGCCGGCAAGTTAAAGAAGTATGGACTGAATAAAGGGACTATAAGGTGGATAGAAAGCTGGCTAGATCATCAGGCTCAACGAGTAGTGATCGATGGCCCCATGTCTAGCTGGCAGCCGGTTTCAAGCAGAGTGCCCCAAGGGTCGGTCCTAGGGCTGGTTTTGTTCAATATTTTCATTAATGATCTGAAGGATGATGTGGAGTGCTGTCTCAGCAAATTTGCAGATGACACTAAACTGGGAGGAGTGGTAGATATGCTGGAGGGTAGAGATAGGATACATAGGATCTTAGACAAATTAGAGGATTGGGCCAAAAGAAACCTGATGAGGTTCAACAAGGATGAGTGCAGAGTCCTGCACTTAGGACAGAAGACTCCCATTCACTGTTACAGACTAGGGACCGAATGGCTAGGAAGCAGTTCTATAGAAAAGGACGTAGGGGTTACAGTGGACGAGAAGCTGGATATGAGTCAACAGTGTGCCCTTGTTGCAAAGAATGCTAACGTCATTTGGGCTGTATAAGTAGGGGGATTGCCAGCAGATAGAGGGACGTGATCATTCCTATCTGTTCAACATTAGTGAGGCCTCATGTGGAGTACTATGTCCAGTTTTGGGCCCCACACTACAAGAAGGATGTGGAAAAATTAGAAAGAGTTAGGCAGAGGGCAACAAAAATGATTAGGGGGCTGGAGCATATGACTTATGAGGAGAGGCTGAGGGAACTGGGATTGTTTAGTCTGCAGAAGAGAAGAATGAAGGGGATTTGATAGCTGCTTTCAACTACCTGAAAGGGGGTTCCAAAGAGGATGGATCTAGACTGTTCTCAGTGGTACAAGATGGTAGAACAAGGAGTAATGGTCTCAAGTTGCAGTAGTGAAGGATTAGGTTGGATATTAGGAAAAACTTTTTCACTAGGAGAGTGGTGAGGCACTGGAATGTGTTACCTAGGGAGGTGATGGATTCTCCTTTCTTAGAGGTTTTTTAAGGTCAGGCTTGACAAAGTCCTGGCTGGGATGATTTAGTTGGGAATTGGTCCTGCTTTGAACAGGAGGTTGTACTGGATGACCTCCTGAGTTCCCTTCCATCCCTGATATTCTATAATTCCGTGATTCTATGACAACAACTGTCTTTTTGTTCTGTGCTTGAAAAGCATCAATCACAGTGGGGTCCTGGTCCATGGCTGAGACTTTGAGGTGCTATGGTAATACAAAATAAATAATGCTTATAAATGCAAAACATTTCACAGCATTACAAAGGATTACAAATAATATTGCCATAGACATCATAGCATGGATTCTCCATTCCCTTTTGCCTTATTAATCTCTGATGATTCAAATTAATCAAAATAAAAGAAAGAACTTGGATGGTCTGATGCTGTCTAGATGTAATGCCCTGATTCAGGAAAACTCATAAGCATATAGTGAAGACATCTATTTTTAGGACAACACCTACGCACACGTTAAATTTTTAACAAAGAGTGATTTGATAGTTGCTTTCAACTACCTGAAAGGAGGTTCCAAAGAGGATGGATCTAGACTGTTCTCAGTGGCACAAGATGACAGAACAAGGAGTTATGGTCTCAATTTGCAGTGGGGGAAGTTTAGGTTGTGAAAAATCAGGACAGGGGGTGGGGGTTTACTAGGCTTCAATGTAAGAAAAAGTCGCAAATATTGGAACTGTCCCTATAAAATCAGGACATCTGGTCACCCTACCCTGCTCCCCTCATAAAACCCTAAGAAGACAGCAGTATAGGCTAGTCAAGTGAAGTGGAGACAGAAGACTTTTCCCTTCCATTCTTATTATTATTGTTAATGCTGTAGTTTTGCCCAAAAGCAATCTAAAAGGACAAACAGATAGATGAAGACATCTGGAAAGAAATATCTTGATGAGCAGTTAATCACATGAGTAGTCCCATTGACTTCAAGACAGTCAGGCAGATAATTCTGAAAAGATCAATAACAAGAAGGGGATTACTGCACTACGACACCAGGTGCCACTCACAAAGAATGTCACAAAAAAAGAAAAAAATCCCAGAATTTGAAGAAGAGCTGCATGGAGAAGTAAAATGATCCTTGAGGTTATGTGCATTTCTGAAAATAAATATAACCACAGAGATGTGGACAAGTGGAAAAGAAGAACACCATCTGGGAATCCGTTTGCACTAGGTGTCCTTCAGTTCTAATCACAGTTGCCAACTTTCACATGGTAAATAAGCACCCCGACTTTCACAATAAACCAAAAATCAAGCCAATCCCATTTCAGAAAAAGGCCAAAACAAGCCAATCCCTAAGAATCCCAACACTCTATGTGACTAAATCCCCCCGGCGTGCAGTCTGGGACTGTGGTGGGCCCTTTGTGCAGTACTGACTCTCTCCCCCTCTTCCCCCACCCACCCTGTCCCTGCTTGCCAGGAGCTGATCAAAAAAAAAAAAAGAAGCAATAAGCTATGACAAGCAGCAAGCTACAAGCCAAACAAGCAATAAGCTATAAGCCAAAAACTAGCCAACAAGCAACTCACAATCTAATTAAGCCAAAAACAAGCCCAATGTCTGTGTTTTTTCCATGGGGTTGGCATGTCTGGTTCTAATATGGTCCCTTCAGCATCATTCCTTTCTTTATTATTGAACGCTGTGATCCCACAGACTTTTCAGAGGTGTGCTGGCTAAATACTGTGCATAGCCTGGCTACTCATATGTGTATTTGCCGTTACTTGATTAGGGTCTTTTACAACTAGAATCAGATTTAGAACTATTTCTTGTCTCCTCTTTTCTGGCTACAGTTAATTTACACTTGTGATCACATTGTATATTCTTTACTTAATCCCATTTATCTATCTATGAAAATTCACTAATCTGATTTCTACCATATGTATCTGCATAAAGAAGGTTTAGGACTTTTCTTTGCTTCCCAGAGATCATGAATCCAAAAATAAAAGCTTGGGGTAGTTTTGTGTTTGCAAAAATCAGAACATGAAACAATCAAACCCAGCTTTCCTCACTCAAACTCTAGTTACTAATGGAAGTATGTGTTCTTAGGGGGAAAGGCATGAATGACACAATGATTTACCAGAGAAAAGACTGAAATATAAGTAACCACAAGAAAAGTAAGAAATCTATAATTAAATACATTCTGTAGAACATGTGAGGTCTGACTGAGGATAGCTGGATTATTTTGGTCACTCACACTAGATTCACGAACAGATTTTGGTGTATTTTTTTAACTGCCATTTTAGGTGCCTACATCCCAAAATCAGGCCCTTTGGGATTCACAAAGCTTTTGCTCAGCTTCCCATGATGACTGTATGTGCCTAAGCTCAGTGCCTAATTTTTGCAATGAAATTCCTGAAGTGCTTATATTTCTGTTTCTGAGCAAATGCATTGTAGTCCCACGTGAGGCATCCAGACTCCTAAGCCCCAGAGCAATGCACAGACTGAGAGAAGATAGCAGTTACTCCACTTAATATGCCTGCATGGTCCAATCTGGTAAGTAGCACCAGAGTTCATCCACCAGACCGGGCCCTAATAAAGAAGCTTATACAAAAAGATAGAGAGGAGAACATCCCTCATAATGTTTAGACCAGTGGCTAGGTTACTCACCTGTGGTGTTTACAGAATGGCTAAAAGCAGAAGACATAAAGTAATAGAAAAGAAACTCACTGAATAATAAAACTACATTTCAAATAGCTATGTTCTCATATTGTTGCCAAGTGGCTGGAATGTGTTTGACAGTTTATACCAGTATTTTTAGTTTTGCTGTTCTCAGATTATAGTCAGAGATCGTTTAACATCTCAAATTCCATCCCTATTCCACTAGGGTCTGAAAGAACAGCAATTGAATTGAAAGCACAGTTCTGATCTATTTACTGATATTCAGAAATAAAAAGCACTATTTTTTTTCAAAAGCTGTTAAGTACATCCTTCAAACAGAGAGTGAACATTAAACAGAGAAAGGACTTATTCTCCCCTTTTTTAGGAATGTTCAGAAATAGCTATAGTAATAGAAAAAAACCACAAAAGTTCTTTGCGATGATCAAGTTATGATGTGGCTATCAACACACTAGATACCAGCAGTGAGTGCTGGTGACAGTCTACATCTGTGACTTAGACTCTGCACACATGAGTACTTCCAATATTTCAGTTAGAAAGAAATGCTCTCTTTGTTGGTTAACATCATCTTCTTTTTGTATGTTTCCCTTTTTCCTTAACTTTAAGTCACTGACACAGTAGATGGTTAAACCAACTGAAACAGAACTGTGTGTGTTCTCTCTTGTAGTTAGACAGACATTTACAGTACTTCTCCAATCTCACAGTTTAACTGTGATGTTCATTTTTTCCCTGGTGGAAAAAAAAGCCCCTTTTTTCTTTCATATTACAAAAAATCACATTTTGTTCTAGTTTACCGACATGGATAGCTTTAATGAACCTGTGTTGTCTTCTGCTTTTACTTTGTTTGTTTATCATCTAGGACTCTCCGGGTTTTCTGTTACTGAGGTCTGAAAAGCCCACAGGCAGTTGAATTTTTGTTCTAAGTGCTGTCAGTAATAAACTTTAAATGCAACTTTAAAAAAGCTTTGCAAACTTTGAGCCTTTAATAAAGATCAGATGCAGGAGGAAAAGCCTAATAAAATAGTGCCGATCAGAATATTTTGCACAGAAAAACATGATCTCCATTGATTTTTGTAGCTCAATCAAACATTTTTATTCCATATTAGTGATGATACAGGTCTTCTACAAACTTGGAAAGAAGAGGCCTTAGAGTTTTGTTGGCAGACTACTAAAGTTCCCTGGGTCAAACTCCAGCGTGGTGAATAAAGTGTTGTAAGTCAATGTGAGTGTAGGGTGGTATAATTCACACACTTAAAGAACAGAGGATCAAGATTGTAGCATAAAATACAACTAATGGGAGGATGTGAGAAGGTATATGGTAAAGCAGGCCCTAATCCTGCTATGTCTTCTTACAGCCTGCTGTTTGCTTTTCCTGCCCTTGAAGGCTCTGATCCAAAGCCCATTGAAGTTGACAGAAAGACCTCAATGACTTCAATGGACTTTGGATGTCCTATTCCCTAAGCAAGTAACTCATATCAATTTATTCTTAGACTGATTTATCAAAGTGTAATTTATACCCTTATCTACAGTATCAATGAATTGGCCCCAATTCTCCTCCTGGTTGTTCTGTGGTGTCTTGTTAATATAGTGGTGATGTGTTACTTTACATTCCTGGCTAAATTATAAACTTGCTATTTAGGTTCTGACTGACACACCTTTGCTAGTAAATACAGCACTGCTTGCAAGCTGGCTATGCAAATATCTGGCCTGTGGATGAAAGTTTCAGTGACATTTTTTATTTTTGTTTGTGTATATATATATATACACACAATAATAATAATTATTATTATCATCTATGCCCCAACAACGTGTTTGGCTTTGGACAAATCTGAGAGAGTTCCTACCAAGATGACCAACCACTAATACCTGGTGACCAACAAAATAGGATGTCCTGGGAAAGCTGCGGGATTGTGTTTAGAGAAGAATGATACAGAAGAGGAATGTAGGCCCTGATCTTGTGTCTTGGGATCTATACTGACTCTGCAGATGAGAGCAGGACTCTGTTCAGGTAGAATGAGCTGCAGGATCAGAACTTTAGAGAATAATTTACAAGAATTGTCTCCTCTCTTTTTTAAAAAAATGTTTAATGTGATACTATTTAGTCATTAAAACACACTTTAGGCTATACAGTATAGTGGCAAAAATGATGGTTTCCCAGCTTAGTTGTATGGACCACAAAAAAGGATTCACTAAGCTCTGTCACTCCCTAGCACAGCTGTGGAGCCACCAGCACAGCCAGAAGGGAGTGCAGAGGGATAGTCATCGCCCTCGTATGCAGTTACAGCAGAAGGAGGTGTAAGAAAGGGGTGTCTCACATTCCCTTTCACCAGAGCCTTTGGATGTATTCCAGATGCATATTTTCTTTGAGCACCGCTGTGTTCTTGCTCTCATCCTCATCATGCCTCATGTTCTTAGGAGCCATAATTGAGCATAAAGAATGCAGGATGAAATTCTAAGGAAGTCTAATTTTGTAGCTGATCCACAGGAAGTACTCAAACCAAACACCATCTCCTTTGCCCACACTGGTAGCTTATAAAAGCCTTCTGACAACCAGCAGAAAGAGACAATATGACAAACGTGATCCCATCATCGAAATCTATCTTCACTTCAAAGTAATAGGAAAGATTTTGCCGGCTTGCCACATACAACATAGAACCACCAGCTTCTTGTTCTAACAACTTGTGCTCAGCAGTCCAAAATCAGCATGTTGTAGCCATTCAGCTGTTGCTACCATATGCCCAAAAAGGATAGAAAATGTGGGATTATTCCAAGAACTTCCCATACTCAGAGAACTATTCTGGCTTGAACTTTAACAAAGAGAGTATCTGTTTGCATTTTCATTTGGCACTGCCATTGATTTGTGGTAGATGATTATTTTATTAATTTAGAAACTTTAACTCTTTTAAATAATGCACAATATTTCTTTCCCATTTGCCTTCTGCTATTGTTTTGCTTTTTTTCAGGACTTGAATGATATAACATAAATTGGACGGGCAAGGTGATGTCCCACACATATAAAAGCCAAACATATTGCTGGGCCAAAAAATAAAAAATAAAAAAAACTACACACACAAAAACCCAAACACTGTTATTCACCACAATCTGGGAAGGAGGCAAGGTCGAATTCCCCCTTTAATTAACTAATAAACACAATTCAGAACTGTGGACTGGAATTTACAGTACAGTGACAGCTGGTGGACTGCTGCTAGGGTGAGTCCAAAATCATTTGTTCTCCATAACACTTTGCTCTTTTTTGTGTGGAAAAATAAACACTGTTAAAAAGAAAGCACTCACAAGCTGTTCTTGTCACTATATAACTAAGAACTAAAGGTGAAAATGTAGGATGATTATGGAAAGTACTGGGGTTGTGGAGGGGGAAGGAGATATTAATGACAAGTAAATCCCACAGTTTATTTTATGATTTGCAATGTTCCTCGACTGAGTAGTGAGGTGAATCAAAGCAGTATATTTCCTTGGCGTGTGAGAGATCTTTGGGTGAGACTTGAGGACCAGTGTGAAAAATCATAAACTTTGTATAAACAACAGATTTGAACTCTGGGAAAAGGAGGGAAGGGAGGAAAACCTTGCCTAAAACCACTGATCAACACCATGACAATGCTACGGACCTTGAAATACATGAGATTTGAGCTGGAAAACAGGTGACCATGTGGGCAATTTTAAAGCAGAGAGAATAAAGATAAAGCAGCAAATATTCTTCACTAGGCAAAAAACTTGCACAATACAAATATATTCATGCTGTCATATGTCCTTTCCAGAAAACTCAGGATCAGGGATAAGGTACAATTAGATACTTCTGGCTGGCCTGTGCTAGCGGGTCTCAAATAAGGAACTATGTAACTGAAGTGTAGATATCTAGGCTCAGGTCACACTTCAGCTATGGGACAATCTACCTTCACAGGATCCCAGAGCCTGGGCTCCAGCCTGAGCCTGAACATCTATACCACCATTAAACATCCCCTTAGCCTGAGCCAGCTGGCATGGGCCAACCACGGGTTTTTAATTGCAGTGTAGACATACACCCTATACTTGTAACAGAAGAGAACCCCATAGACTGATCTGAAGGGTAGGGCGGGATTCACCATGGTACTTAGGCCCCCAACACCCAGACTTTTGTGCATAATCCCTGTTTTTAGCGGCCACTGCAATTCACAAAATTCCCACTTGGCTGTTGCCTATGCCCTTGAGCACCTAAACTTACATAATGCCTACATTTTTTGTAGCAAAAAAGCTTCCTTATTGCTTAGGATTTCTTCCTCTGGAAATGCACAGTGTTGCATCAATCTAGAAATGCCTGTCTCCCAGAGTGATCCATGAATAAGGGAATCTAAGCCCTACTCCACCTACCTCACATGTGTGCCTCATGTAATAGGCATGCACAGAGGCTGCCAAAGCCCATACAACATAGTGGTAGGAAAGATGCCACCTACACTTTTTTGCCCAGTGCTCAGGGCACTCATCTGGGAAGTGGGAGAACCCCAGTTCAAGTCCCCCTTCCACCTGGCAAGAAGAAATGATTTTAACAGGAATCTACTACTTCTCAAGAGACTGCTTTAGCCATGGGACTATGGGATATTCAACAAGAGAGACTGAGGGAGCACCATATCAGAATGTCACATAGCTTATGAATTGCCTTAAGCATCTAACTCCAGAAAAGGGTTTCCAGTTGTGGATAGCTAGCAGAGATAGACACTTGCCTGCAACCTGTCTCACCTTTCTCTGTGAGAGGGCCAAGATTTAAGACAAACCTATGTCACTGACATCTTCAATAGACTAGTTTAGGTGACTCCTCGCCTAAAATGCAGACTTTTGTGAATTGCACTCTAAAGTGTCTATTCATTGTATAGGAGCTCAGGCACCTAACTCAGGTGCTTTGAACAACAGTGTCATTCCTGTGATTTTCCAGGAATGACAAAAAGTTCGGTGTTACCATGTTCAGACTCAAAAATTCTATGTCCCTTTGTGAATCTAGCACTAAATGCTTGGAAAGAAAGGCACACAACATGAAGACATATAGATATAAGACTTTAGAAAGATGTAGAGTCAAAGGTTTAATATCATTTTTTTTAAATATAAAGAAACAAAGGCTAAAATAAGATGTGGACTTAGCTGTTTGTACATTATTAACTAATTAACTATTACTTTTAAGGCTTTCCACAGGAACTCTGTGCTGGCTGGTCCTATCTGATATTACATTGAAATCAGTGGAACACGTAGCTGCATGATTCTGCATATTCTGCTGTACATGTCTGATACATTTAACTTTGGTGAAGTCATTAATTTGAATAAAGAGACCAAGAATAATATTGTATCAGCTTTTCTTCTCTGGAAACCTTGTTTCAAATTTTGGCTTGTATTATAAATAAAACAGAGTTGGGTGGTCTTTCTTTGCTCATGTTACGAAGTGACCATCCAGTTTGGTAAGATTAGCAATTTCTGTTAAGAAGAGATCCAAAATTCCAGTGATACAGAAATTATGCTGACTTCTGACAGTGCCTGGCTCAAGGCACAGATAAGAGCCCCTAGCATTGAACATGTAATATACTAAATAATACAAGACACACAGATAAAGAAGGGGTTGAGAGAAGCATCTTTCTGGAGCTAACCTTTGCAGTATGAATTTTGTCCTCATCCACATTAAGGACATAGCTGTTTGAAGCTGTCTGAAACAGTTGTGGTTGCAATACGGATCCAACAGACATTTACAACCTCAGTAACATTCTGTATGTGAGGGCTGGATCCAAAACCAGTGAATTTAATGGAAAGGTCTTTATTGCAGCATTCCCTTGCCAGGAATATACTAAAGACATAGAAGAATGACATGAATGAAAGGTCACATAAGAACGTTGTTTTCAAAGAGATGAATGGAACACAAAGATTTCCATTAACTTCAATAGGTTTTGGATCAGGCCTTAAAGCACTACTAAAAACCATTCAAGCTTGAGAACTGTTTTTGAACATTAATGTGGCTAACATAGCTCTGTTTCCATTGTGGACAACCCCTTTGTTTCTCTTCAACTGGTGATGCTGAAATAACTTCTTTTGTAGAGGTTGAAAATGGATTCTGCTAAAAGCCCTGATAAACAGAAGTTGTTTTGACTTTACTCCAGCCTAAGTATTTCTACCAATGTGATCTAGACAGGCAGACACACTTTGGCTTTCCACCAACTTGCAATTGATTCAGAACTTTGACTGATATTTCCTACTAAAATAATATATGCAATTGATCTGTAAAAAATCATTTTTCCCATATTAAAGTTTATTATTTTTAACCCTCTCCCCCCCACACCCCTCACAGCTGGTTGAAACATCAGAAAAGTAGCTTAGCAGCAGCTCAGAAAATCATCTTCCATTTTATGCACAATACAGTAGACCACGGAACTATTCTGTCTATCCCATCTTTTTTGCCTGATCTTGCAACCATATATTGCTAAAAGATATAGTTCTTAGAATTCTGACTAGTCCCACTGTAATTTTTCATGAATGAAATGATTCATTTTAGTTGAAGTCAATAGAAGTTTTGCCATTGATTTCAGTAGAATAAAAATTTAATCCATTGTCTACAGCAGGGGTCGGCAACCTCTGGCATGCTGCTCACCAGGGTAAGCACCCTGGAGGGCTGGGCCAATTTGTTTACCTGCCGTGTCAGCTGGTTTGGGCAATCACGGCTCCCACTGGCCATTTTCCCCATTCCAGACCAATGGGGGGCAGCAGGAAGCTGCAGCCAGCATATCCCTCGGCTCATGCTGCTTCCAGCAGCTCCCATTGGCCTGGGACGGCGAGCCATGGCAATTGGCCAAACCTGCTGACGTGGCAGGTACACAAACTGGCCTGACCCATTAGGGTGCTTACCCTGGTGAGCAGCCATGTGCAAGAGGTTGCCAACCTCTGGTCTACAGGTATTAGCAGGATCAGGGCCTTAGTTCTGATTAAAGCAGGGAGTTAAAAGTAGGAGCCTAACCTATCCATTTACCCCTGTATATATATATACAGCAAATAAATATAAATCCAGCAAAGAAGCAACTATGTGGCTCTAATGGTGTGCATAATAGTTCTGATTCTCCTCTCCATAACACCAGTATCATGGAACATAGAAATTGCCATACTTGTTTATCTCAGTTGTCCATCTAGTCCAGTAACTTATGTCTCAGGGTGGTTTAGAGCAGTGGTTCTCAAAGCTAGTCTGCCGCTTGTTCAAGGAAAGCCGCTGGCAGGCCGGGACAGTTTGTTTACCTGCTTTGTCCGCAGGTTCAGCCGATTGCGGCTCCCACTGGCCACAGTTCACCACTCCAGGCCAATGGGGGCTGTGGGAAGTGGCACAGGCCAAAGGATGTACTGGCTGCCCTTCCCGCAGCCCCCATTGGCCTGAGCGGGGAACCACGGCCAGTGGGAACCAAGATCAGCCGAACATGTGGATGCAGCAGGTAAACAAACCAGCCCGGCCCACCAGGGTGCTTACCCTGAACAAGTGGCAAACCAGCTTTGAGAACCACTGGTTTAGAGGAAGGTGCAATATACCCTGCAGGAGGCAGCTGTGGGATTCTTACCACTAAGTTTTATCCCTCAGGCATCAGAAGCTGGAGTGGAAGATGGCAGCCTTCCTAATGCCCCTCTGCTAAGTTAGAAATCACAGCTAATTCCTGGTGACCAACCTGGTGACCAAACCTGGTGACCAAACATTGATCAATGATCTCTGGTCTTCAGAGCAACAACTCAAGCCCCCATAACAGCCCTCTTCAGTAACATGCCATATAGGTTCTGGAACAAGGATCCTCCAACTTAATATTGTAGAACTTTTTCAGGTGAAGTGTAAGCATCTTGCAATCATGCTGAAGACACATTACATCAACATCCTGAAGCTCCAAGAAACCTATGTCTGCAATGAGCAATAGGCTAGCTGCTACAGTATCCGTGGTTACAACCTCACGCCTAGCCACTGTCATCCATAATATGCCCTGGACACAAACCATGGCAGATGAGGATACTTGCTGCACAAATGGAAAATTAAAGACCCTCCACTGTGTGACTGGTCACTCAGAACAGACTGTGGAATATATAACATCTCAATGACAGATTCACAAATATGAAAGAGGCATTGCAGCAATACACTCTGCTACTCCAGATGCAATTATATGGCTTAACCATCTAAATGTAATATTATAGTTGTTGCTCTACATTTACATCAGCCATTCGAAGAAGATCACAAGGTGACTTGTGGTCTGAAACATGAGGGTTCATATCTCATTCAAACTTTCAAAATTAGATATGCTTGCCATCTAGGTAAATATCTAATCCTTTTTGGAATCATTATAATGCTCTTGTCACAATGATATGTTGTAGCAATTAGTTCTACAAGCTAATTGGGCATTGTGTGATAAAATATTTCCTTTCCTCAGTTTCCTGAGAAAGAGAGAATAGGATTTACTTTCTCTGTACCTTTTATTATGATGCTTCTTCAAATGCTGTAAATCAAGAGTAACAATGATGTCAGTAAAATTATGTTGCTGTACCACTATGTGAGAAGAAAATCAAGCCCTATGGGTACAGTTTCCATTTAATTTTAGGATTTATTATTTTTTTCACACAGGTAAATTTTGCCTCTGTACTTATTACACTTGGGAAATCTGAATCAGAAATCTGATTTTGAGGGGTAGTTTCCAAGATCTGACCAGTTATTGCAGGCTTTGAGACAGTTTGGGTCATCTAGAGGTTGAATAGCTCAGTGATTTCAATGATTCTTCCATTTTTCTACAATCATATCTGCCCTGCTATGTAAGTTATTCTAATGCTCTGCAGAAGGAGTTGGGAGCATTGTGTGTGTAAAAGTTATGTAAAGTCACTTTTCATTTCTATCTGGAAGAACAGAAGCTAAACAACTCCTTTCCTAATAAATCCTAATTAAATAAGATTCTGATGCAAAGGCCATCATTAATTTGACAAGACTATGTCCCTGGGTAGCTCCATATCATGTTAAGCCTGTTAGACATTTAATGTGTTTTTTTTATCCAGCTGTAACCCTTCTGCCAGGTGGAACCAGCAGCATCCAGGGCTGCATTCAATATCTAGGGTTCGTCTTAAATAATACAACACAGAAACAGCTCAAGCCCCCACTCAGTAACCTGGGAAAATTACACACCACCCCGAGTGCCTCTGAGAGGGAATACTTTCCCATCCACAAGCACAGGGTCTGAGTATAGAAAAGATTTTTTTAATGAAAGGAAGGAGGCCACCCGACATTAATTAGGGAAAATGCCACAAGCAGGATTCATAATCATAAAACTGTGATCAGGACACTTACCCAGAGTGCGTGGGACAGTGTCTTTTGCCTCATGTTCTTGAATCCTACAATCAAAAGTTCCTTTTCCATGCTCCTCTCTGTTCTCTCACCATGCCCCACTCACAGTGGTTGTGCTTGCTCAGTGAGGACTGACAGTTCAGAGGTGCTTCTATGTGAGTTCACTTCCCACCCAGGGAAGAAGACATCTTGCTTGCTCCACCATCTGAGCACATGGTCTGTCTGGCTACCCTACCAGACACTGTTTCTCTCTGCTGGCCACTGCACCAGCTGCAGTTCTTCTCTGCTGGCTGCCTTGCCAGCTCCTTGTTTTGCTCGCCTCACTGCCTTGCCTGCAGCTGTTCCGCTCACCACCTGCCTTTCTGCTGTTGACCTCTGCAGGTCAGTCTCTTGAGGTTCCACCTAGCTCTTAATGATTTTCAGCTCTCAGTGATTGTCAGCTCTTTTGAGCGCTTAAAATAACAAAACACTCCCAATGGAACCTATTAAGCTCTATCTTTGAACAGTGGGGAGGAGTGGGTTAAACCAAACTAGAGAGAGTCCACACCTCCTGGTTGGGATATCTGCCCCCATCCCTCTTACTTTCACAGGGGTGCGGCATTCGAGCCCCTGTCTTAATGAAGTCCTGAGGTTGAGGTTGACCTCCTCATTTGGGACAGGTTAAGCACAGTTCTGCTGTCCTTTACTCATACAACAAAATTGATAACAACATTTCACTACCCATGCATTCAGTACTAAAGTGATTTGTAACTCAACACCAGCCAAAGTTGATCACTTTGAGCAACATCACTTTATCTGCCAGATATACAGGCAGAGTAGATGTGTTCCTAAAGTCTCTCCCCATCCCAGCTAGATGTCAGGGGAGAACTTATTCAGATCCTGTTTACATAGATCAGAGGCTGGCAACCTCTGGCACGCGGCTCACCAAGGTAAGCACACTAGTGGGCTGGGCCAGTTTGTTTACCTGCCATGACCTCAGTTTCAGCTAATCGTGGCTCCCGCTGGCTGCGGTTCGCCGATCCAGGCAATGGGGGCGGCGGGAAGTGGCCTGGGCCGAGGGATGTGCTGGCTGCAGTTTCCCGCTGCCCCCATTGGCCTGGAGCGGCGAACCGGGGCCAGTGGGAGCCGCAATCGGCCGAACCCACTGACACGGCAGGTAAACAAATTGGCCTGGCTCGCCAAGCTGCTTATCCTGGTGAGCCGTGTGCCAGAGGTTGTCAACCCCTGACATAGATAATACTTCAGTTTCTACACAAGTCCTTTATGGTCTTACTTCATTTTTTTTGGCCTAAGATATGTTATCTATATAGGTATTTATTTAGTAGCTTTTATGAGGTAGTGGGTTGTCTCTACACTATTTAGCATCAGCTGAGGGGAAAAAAGGGAATGACCAAACAGCTTCTCATCATTTTTGAGTATCAAATTATATCCTTAACAATGAAATCCCCACTTCTCCAGGATAAACTGCAGCACTTTTGTTCATTAATTGGTAAGATGGTAAGCACCAAAATGCTGAACTATGATGACTCTAGCTATTATGATGGGACTTGCCTCCTGTGTTTATGGTAATAACCAAGGCTTACATTCAGCCAGAGCTGCCCAGAGCAGAGCTATGGTAAATATTTTCAGACCCATCAGGCAGAAGTCCCGAGTCCTGGTGCCTTCTGCAGAGCAGAAGACCCGATCCCCAGGGCTCTGGGAAATAATCTGTGAGAATTTAACCCTGGTATTTACACCAGCGAGGGCCTTTTGCCAGGGTTTGGCAGCTGCTTTTGTAAGATCAAAAAGACCATATTGATTTATATGTTTATCCTTTGAGCATAACATGGATTTGAAAGTCTGGAAAATGTTTCTTAAACAATTTAATAAAGTGTCAACATACCCACTGAATGTAAGTTTTCAAATTGCAAGTGTTCTTAGCTACTTGAAGAGGAGTTTATTTTATGTTTATTACAAGCATGGGTGTATGTTTTTTTAAAAATTCTGGGAAAGGGTAAGGAGCCAAAATCATTATCTTCACTTGGAGTGTTTTAATACCAAACATAAATATTGGAGGGGCTTGAGTGCCCAAGCCATCCCTCAGGCTTAATGCATCTGATTATATGTGTCCCTGCTGTGCTGTCAGCTAGTCCCCATCATGACTTCAGTCCAGTGTTGTTAAGGAAATAATAACCTAGATTCAGCCATTGCTTATCAGTATGAGGACAGTGCTAAAAGAGCACATGGGTCAATTTCTACACAAACACTCTTGTATACTTACAATTGTTAATAAGCACTTAGCGAAATTAGAAGCAGAAATGAGCCTGCTTTAGGCTTTTCCCATATTTATTTCAAAGAGCATAAGATCTTTAATTTCACATTGAGGTAGCATTAATAAAAGAAGAAAGTAAATGATGTCACTGATGCTTTGCCTTACCTCCAGTAGTCCAGGTTTTATTCTCTGATCTGGAAGCACAGACCAGGTTGATGTCTCTTCTCACTTCTCCGTAGACCACTAGCACCCGAGTAGACATACTTTATTACAGCACTCCATTGCCAGGAATATATTAAACACAGAGATGAATGAAGGGCATATGAGAATGTGCTGTTTTCACAGAGAAGAATGAAATATAAAATGCACAACCATTTCCACAAAGATCATCGCATATCATTTGCAGTATTTCAAATAAGGAAGGTTTGAGCCTCTCAGTGATCATTACTTCATCTTGCCTTTCTAAGCAGCAGAATGTATTTCTCAGATCAATTTCAGAGTCCTGTGAAACTTACACCTAACTGTTAGAAGGGCATTTTTGATTTGCCTTATGTAGGCCTATCATCATAATTTCCTTTGCCATTTTCAGCCAAGATTCTGAAGATATTACAGAGAGCTTAAAGGAGAGTATATTCTTCAAGGTGCTACTGACATTTTTCAGCGAGCTTTTAATCCAATGGTTCGAGGAATATTATGATTTTCAGAGCTGATACAAGAAAACAGAGTCAGGCCAAGTTAATGTACTGAACCTCACATAACATGCCATATCAACAAACACAGAATATTGTTGGTGTATCTCTCCATAGCTGATGTTTTCCCTATAGTAGGATGTAAAATGTTGTCATAAAGAGAACAGTGATCAATTTTATTCTTCTCTATGTCCGTGAGATTAGGGAAAGAAGTAATGGGCTTAACCTGCACCCTGGGAGATTTAGGTTAGATATTAGGAAACACTTTCCAGCAATAAGGATAGTTAAGCACTGGGACACACTTCCAAGAGAGAATGTAGAAGCCCCATCATTGGAGGTTTTTAAGCACAGGTTAGACAAACACCTGTCAGAGATGGTCTAGATATACTTGTTCCTGCCTCAGCAGAGGGGGAGGGATAGCTCAGTTGTTTGAGCATTGGCCTGATAAACCTCAGATTATGACTTCAATCCTTAAGAGGGCCATTTAGGGAACTGGAGCAAAAATCCATCTGGGGATTAGCTGTCCTTTGAGCAGGGGGTTGGACTAGGTGATCTCCTGAGGTCCCTTCCAACCCTGATACCCTATGGCAGGGGCATGGACAAGATGGTTTGAGGAGATCCCTCCCAACACTACATTTCTAAGAATATTAGAGCTAACCACTTTTTTCTAAGATTTTGATTCATAGAATCTTGACTAAATTTAGACAAAAATGTGAATGATTTTGGAGGAAAATTTTTCAATTCTCCTCCCACAACCTTTTTGACAAACTTTACAGAGTACAAATTGTTAAATGAAATTTGCTTCAGACATGTTGATACATTGTTTGTATTTCCTTTCCATGAATATTCTGTACATGAGTTTACTGGCAGGTCTGTTCTCCAAACAAGCTCATTTTAAACTGATAATCATGTTCTTTTGAACTGGATCCTAAAAGTTATGCTCATCCAATCAAGGAGTAGAAATAAAGTGAGAAAAATGTGCCCAAGGTAAATGGCTCAAACTTAGACTTGAGAATATTCAAAGTCCACTACCTGAAAAGAATCTACAAAGGAATATCAAAAAAAAAAAAAAAAAAAAAGGTGTGGAATACATAATAAATGCAAGAAAATTAGAGTCTATTTTAACACAATTTGAAAAAAGAAAGAGAAGCAAAATTTGTTGATTAGACTATTTGCCTTCCTCTTATTATTGCGCTATACCTCATACAGCCATTGTGACTACTTTTTTTTTAACTGTATTAATCTGAACGCATAATTACTATGCTTCTACTGTAATGTATTTTACAAATATTTGCTCAAACTCACTACTGTTGTAAGCAGTATACTAACTTCAGTGGAACTACACCAGCAATTAGTCTGTCCCACCGGCTGAGTGATCATCACTACACCTTTATGTAGATTAGTCCTTCTCCCGTATTGTGTTGGGAAAACTGAGATGGGGAGATTAAATATCCTATCCAAGGAGTTAGTGTCAAAGCCAGCAGTAAAACTCAGAAGTTTTTTCCTCCCAGTCCTGCCCTCAGATCCCACCTCCATCTAACGTAAAGGTTCCACCTGGCTTCAGAACCATCTCTTTTTGTGACGTGCAACTCAGTGACATTTGGGAACTGCTTGCAGGAAGTTTTCAGGTTATGATTGACATTTTGAAAAGTAACATCACATGCTCTATCTTAACTTTTCTAACTTATGCTATGCTCCCTCTCCTCACTGGTGAACGATTGCAGATAAAAGTACACACTGTTGCCAACCATTAGGTTTCTCATACAGTATAATCAAACATATAATTTATTTGCAGCATAGTTGACAGTATTAAACCCTGTTATGGTGATTTCTGTTTTAACATATGGATTTGGTCACATTTTGGATTTTGGTTTAAGGGTGCAGATGGGAGGTGAGGATGATAGCTGGGAACAAACCTTCCCATAAATAGACTATGCTTTCCTTCGATGGTAAGTCAGGGTGCATCTTTGCCATTGACATGATGGATTTGTTTAATGGGCTTGTTGTAGAATACTAACAACAAAATGTGGTTTGGCATGCAAGAGTCAAAAATGAAGACTTCTATATCAAAAGGGTCTAGCTGAGCAATTAACCTCCCTTTCCAACAGCCCAGGGCCCTTTGTGATTTTACCCCTGAAAAGGGGGCCTTCCCAGAGTGGAGTCTAAATCCACTGCCCGAAGCTACTTCCTACCACTGCTCCTTCAGCTTGGGGCCTGAATCCTACAGTTTAATGCACTGAGGTGACTTGCCTACAGTAGCACTGTCTCATGGACCTTGGGTAGTGTCCTGCCATGCTTCCAGTCTCCTCCGCGTGGAGCAACTGTAAGTTTGGTGAGGCTGAACTCCATAATGTCTCTGGGCTTCAGTCACCCAGGTACCTCACTTGCTGGATATTCCTAAGTCTCCTCTAAAGTGTGCCTTGGACAGGGAAACACTACTTACTCTCTGGTGACTGGCAAGCTAGTGACCCTCACTCTCAGTTAGGGAGACAACTAGCTCCTGCCTCTTCACCAGTCTGCCCTCAAATGAGCCAGACACTATTCTTTTATTTGTCCGTAGGCGTGGCATTGGCTGCAGGTATAATAGGGCAGGGTTAGCTAGGCCCATAAGATCTCTTTAACCTCTGCCATGCTGGCAGGCATTTTCTCTGCTTCATCACAAATCCAGAAAGGGAAAGGAGCCAGAAAGCCAACAACATCCATTAAGGAACTAGTCTTAACTAGCCTGGAAGACACCAGCTACTTTGGTGATGTGTGGTAGCATAAAACCCTTCAGTCAATAGATCGATTCCAGAGGGCTCTCTGGGAGAATACTGCATGAATAGATCACATTTTTGATGGTTCATTGTATTATTTAGTTTTTCCTTATAAACCTCTTCCTCTAAAGTCATTGTCAGATCTGCAAAATCATTATCAGCATAACTGTTCTGGAGGAATGGTATGGTGGAACTCAGTTTTCTCCATCCAGAAGTGGAATTCAGCCTTCCTCGCTATAATAATTTTTAGTGCCCTTGTGGATAAGTTTGTTTAGAGTGAGGCAGGACACATCTATTGGGATAGATTTGAGTTGGGAGACATCAGTCAGATGATGATTTTTAAGTAGAATATTTGCTTTTTATTATTAAGAATGCATGGTATGATTTTGATAGGAATAATATATATATATATGGTTCCCGGAAATGATCGGAGTACAGAAGAAGCCAAAGAAGGATTAATAGCTATAGTGCCCTCACAGCAGTATGGTTAAACCATATTAGTGTATCATTTGCAAGTGCAATTGAGCATATGAATAGCTTGCAGCTTCTACCATTAGGTGAAAGATGGATTGACTATTCAGACAATCTCACTTTACTTCAGTGCTATAGCTCTTGATGAAAGGATTAGTGATGTCAGGGAAAACCTTTTAATGTACTGGTAACTTAGGAGTCTACCATGACCAGCTCTGGCAAAAAACTGCTGTTCTCAACTTGAGTTACTTACTCAAAGTGTACCTTCAGTGCTGTGCTGTGCTATTTGCTATGTAGATTATGTGTAATTAATTCATTTGAGGTTATAAAATGATGTAAGAAATGGGAAAAAAATCTCTTGCCCAGTGCACAAAGAATGCAGACAGTACTGTGTAGTAGCTGCTGTTCATAGCACTATTCACTTTCTCATAAAGGAATCCGGAATACTTCCCAGAATAAAACTGCCTCCTCTCAATTGTGTAACTATAGCTGACAAAGCTGAACTTTGAGAAAGGGAGAGACTAGATGGCTGAACTTGTGTTTCCTCATGTAATGACTCTGTGAGATCCTCCACTTCCATAGAAATTTGACTACCTCTGGCTGGTTGGTTGGGAAGAAAAAAAAATCTAACATCCAAATATCAGACACTTTTGAGCTTTTTGATTTATACAAATATTGGGCCAAATTCTCTGCTGATATAAATGCGAGCAACTACATTGACTTCAGTCTGATTTTGCCAGTTTGGCACATTGTTTGACTAGTGGGGCATATCCACATGCCAAATACCTTTCCTGGAGTGTTTTGGGAGTCCGTCCATAAAAGAGAAGAAAACTAAAATAAAAAATGATAATTTTCTTTCTTGCTTTCTTGCTTTCTTTCTATGATGTCTTCTTTCCTTTTTTTTCTCCTCTCAAATTAATCAAACTGTAGATAGATATATTTCTGTTTTCCTCCTTCAAATGTCAAGGAATAAATGGAACTGCTCTGAGCCTCAAATGCAATTCTAGCATGAACAGTTGTAATGATTGTTATCAAATTTCTAAGTTCATAGCTACCTGTTACCTACATTGTATTTTTTAGAGAAAACTCATATTATTGTTATAATCTTTGTTATTATTACCGACATGTGTACAGTGTCCCTTGCCATGGCAACTGGGTGCTCTTACATGGTTTAAATGGGAAATAATTAAAATTAAGCAACTGTAATGGTCAGCACTAATACTGTGCAGGACACAGCTGGAGAAAAATCTAGCCAGTATGTTAAATGACTGAAGATTTTGGAATCAAGTTAGTGGAAGGTCTGCATCAAGAGACACATCTTGCTATACATTCTCTATTAGGCCATATTCTGGCTCAGAATATTTACAAGAAAAAAATCAGAAATGAAAGCTGTCTACTGCCATCTACTCCCATGAACTTAGCCTTTGAGACAAGCAGAGTAAACTTTCCTAATCAATGTAGGTGGTGAGGAAAACCAAAGGATTAGAAAACTTTTATCTCAAGGTCACTTGTTTGATTCCAAAAGAGGTCATCTGCTGCTCTCTGATGGCTATTTGTTGACTCACAATATGCTGATTTGAATTGTTCTTTCTATCCCTCATGGACAAGGGCACTTATCACAGAAAACATCATCATTTTTGTCATCAGCAGTGACTAAGTATGGGTTGGTATGAAGCATAAGCTGATCACATGGGAAAACAATTCAAAAGTGCTCCAGACCTAGATCCTTGAAGGTATTTTGGTGCCTCCCACTGATTTCAATGAGACTTAGTTACCTAAATACCTTCAAGGATCTGGGCCTAAGCCACTTGTAAGTCTAAGTCACATTTTCAGAAGTGACCTAAGAACTGAAAGTCACTTGGTATGTCCAGGTCAATGCTGAAGAACATGGGAGGGATCGTGTGGAGAAGGTTGCACTGCTGTTTCCTGTGCTGCACTGATTCTGGGAAGCAAAAGAAAAGTTGCATTCACAAAGCTATTTGTGCACCAATGTTCAGGGACACTCCATTTATTTTAACGTATATTTTTTCAAAAAGTAAGTCCATACATACAGTACACAACGGCTCAGTCTGAGATCTTTGAAGTGTTATTTTTCTAGAAATATAGACATAGTAATTATCATCAGAATTATCTAGTTTTTCAACTTCAGATAATTAACAAATAGAACTGCTATTTATTCCTTACTTTGTGGGTGGGGGAGCATTACACAGATTAATCCCTTATAGCCTGATTTGGAACAAACCTGTAATGAATTAGCATTTAATTCCTTTATTCTTCTTTGGAGATGTCAATTAATGCTGTAACAATACTTAGTGCAATCAAAAGATGTCTGTATTTTGGAAAGGCAAAACATACTTCGCTCTTGACCCACATTTCTTTCCATAGCAGGAAGGTCAGGTTATTCAATAACCCATAAGTACAGCTAGCTAAATAATAGAA
This sequence comes from Gopherus flavomarginatus, assembly GCF_025201925.1. Classification (NCBI taxonomy): domain Eukaryota; kingdom Metazoa; phylum Chordata; order Testudines; family Testudinidae; genus Gopherus; species Gopherus flavomarginatus. The sequence continues at coordinate 305,913,065 of NC_066617.1, forward strand.
ACATATATTCACAAATAAATATTTGATGTAAAATTTGCCAAAATTCACAATGTATATTAGTAATAGCAAATTATGCTGCCAGTATTAGCCAAAGTAATTTGGTGGTACTGGAGTGGTCAGATATGTCAGCCCAAGTTCAGCTCGTTTAAAAAATATTAACCTTGGGAAAGTACCCTCCACTTGACATTATTCAGATATGTGAATATAGAAATTGGGTTATTTTGCACCACTAAGTAAAGCAGTAGAACTATGCTGGCTTCAGGCAAGTGCAGAGAACAGGAGGTTTGCCCTAAGGATATGCACTAATTTAAGCTTGCCTCCTGTGGCCAGTGGTTCACTCCTTCTTGAAGAAAATCTATGAAAAGCTACCAAGGAAACAAACTTTTTTGGTTTAAGGTGAACACTCACTCCTGCAAATGTGGAACAGTAATATCTGTAGCACAAATAGGAATGAATAGCAACAAAATAGGTAGATGCAGAACCGGAGTGCTTATATTTAAGAATATATGCAGGACAAATTGTTTCTTGAATTTCAGTATCCTCTGTGACGCTTTTGCAAGTTACAGGATGAGGTTTATATTGAAAATTGGTGGTAGACGTGAGCAGCATCTTAGACTGCTGTTTTTTAAGTGGTTGTCAGACTCAGACTATTCCTAAGGAGGTTTACGCATATAAATGGCTACTCATATTTTCAGGCTGTGAGGAGAAACTTCAAATAGTCATATACTGTATATATATGTATGATAGATGTTAAGTTCATGACTTGAGGAATAATTAAAAACTCCATGGCACTTTTTGTAAGTATATATCTGTCAATATAGTCCCTCCAAATTCCAGTTTAGGTAGTTACATTCTAAATTTTCCTTGAAGCATCAATTGAGTACTAAATTATTCCTCAATTCTTGTCTGAACTACTCTGTGGCACTGCTCCAGTGGTTGTATGCTGCCCCGGAAGAGACTGAATTTTATTTGTCCAAGTATACGTTGAACTTCTAACTTAGTACATGATGTTGAAGGGTAATATTCAACTACTTTACTAATTTTATACTTCAGTAAATAGGGTTCAAAAACTGAAATACTGTTCTGATATTGTAGAACAAAAAGCATCACATTCAAATCAGTTGACTGTAATTTCTTCCAGCCATCAACCACCTTTATTTTGGGGGAGGAGGGGGGAACCTGAAAAACCAAGTCATACTTTTGTCACTAGATAAAGAAAAAAATCCTTTTATCTGGAAATTCATCTCTGACCAGGAAGTGGAGACAATGAAGACAATTCTCTCTCTCTCTCTCTTCCTGATAGGATGGTGTTTGCTTGAAAAATTATGTCAATGGAGTTTAAGAACTTCCATAGGCTAATTTATAACTGTGCATTTGTACATATAGAGTTTATCTTCATTTAAGTTGTAAAGATGTTTTATAAGATTTTTTTAATAGAGGAATGGGTCTGTTAATAAATAAAATAGCCTATTAGCTATATCAGTCAAAAGTGAGGCCTGGCACGTTGATATAATATACAATGAGATACTCAGGTTAACTTGAAGTCCTTGCTGGATTGCAAGGATTTTGTAATGTTTTGTTTTAGTTTTGGAAAGGGATTGTTTCAAGTTAACTAGAAAATTATGAGGCTGAGGGCTACTGACCCAGAAGCCATCTTCTCCTCAGAAGATGGTGTGAAAGTAGAATGAATTATATAGTAAGAATAGAAAGGATTAAAGAAATGTTGTCAGTACCTTTAAGCAAAGTTGTTGGAATTTTGCAACCAGGTGTCAGGAATACAGACATTAACATAGAACAATTGCACCGTTTAAGGGCAATTGGTGAAGCATTAACCTTAGATCAATAACATTTAGTAAGGAAATAGGATATGCATGCTGTGCCCCAGGTGAATTTTACTGTTTTAATTTCTTTGTCCCTTTGTCTAATTCCCACTCTTTTATCTGTATAAATAAGACTGTTTGGGCCTTGCATGGCCACTCACATATTCTGAATGTTATTGGCAGAGCGCTGCGCTAATAAACAGAGTGGTCTGACAAATTGTGAGTCCTGATTCTAACTTTGACAATTGTAAAGTCTAGAAGAGGTGTCTACAAGTAATTGAGAAGGAGTTTGTATGTAAGACATAAAGCAGCAAAGAATCCTGTGGCACCTTATAGACTAACAGACGTTTTGGAGCATGAGCTTTCGTGGGTGAATACCCACTTCCTCATGCATCTGAGGAAGTGGGTATTCACCCATGAAAGCTCATGCTCCAAAATGTCTGTTAGTCTATAAGGTGCCACAGGATTCTTTGCTGCTTTTACAGATCCAGACTAACACGGCTACCCCTCTGATATGTAAGACATACTTTCTCATGTTCTTGATCCATTTAGCCCATCACACTGAAAGAGATGAAGATAGTAACAGAAGCAGCCAGAGTATAACTCAGTAGGCAAGAATTGGAAGGAGAGGATTCTATGATATATCATGTCCATACTAGTAAACAACTGTGGCGAGAATATTTATATGATGAAGAACTTGTGGATTGATAGAAGAACAAGATCCTTGAGGAGCTTGTGAATTACAGAATAGCTTGTTGTCATCCACAAAAATCTCCTCAGAGTTAACCTGATCCAGAAATATTCTTTTAAAAAGAACAAGACGGAGAAAACAATTTAAGACTTTTCCTTGATAATCTGAAATCCTTGCCTATTAAAATGGATTTTAACAAAGGAATAAAATATTTTATTTTAATATTTGAAATATGTGTTATCAATACTGATTGCAGATTCAGTGGTTTCATATTGATTTTTATTTTGATACAAATACCTATGAGCCTTCACTGATGATGAATTTATTCAGAAAATTAAATTGAATAGACATCGCCACCATATTGATAATTCTCTCTTCTTTGAATGAATATTTAGATAGAGGATAGATGATAGATAATTTTTCTCATTTGCAAACTTTGAATAGAAAAATTAATCTAATACTTTGTAGTTAATTATTCAGAGCTGCCCAATTTCTTCTCGTTCAAGGTTGTCAGTGGAGTAATCCTGTCCAGGGCTTGTAAAAAAAAATGCCTTCATTTATTCTCGACGATATTGAGTTTTTGATTAAACAAAACATTTCATGAGAAGTGTATGCTTTCCTTAAAAATTGTCATTTGTTTGTGAGAAACAAAACACAAACTTTTTCAGATTTTGATAGTTTTCGGCAACAAAAAAAATGTGGCTTTAGCATTTTTGTTTTTTTCTTTGAAGTGTCAGAATTGTCTGTGGGAAAAAAACCCTTAATTTTCCAACTACCTCTAACATTACCTACAAAGTTGGAGGAACAAAGAAATTCCCCTCTCTAAAATATCAGCAGCCCCCCTCACACACACATTAGGCTCTTGATAGTCTAAATTCCCATATACCACTTCAGTGTGTTCCCCACTATTTGTTCTGGCGTGGATCATTCTGTTTTGGCATTTTTAGGCTCCTAGCAACATTTAACCAAATCCTTTCTGTCTTTCTCCAGACTGCCCTAACAGAATTTTGTTGGAGTTAATCTCCAGTTATCTCCTCCCTGTTTCCACATAATTCCATTGAGAAATCTCCATATGAATGACAAGAGCTATCTATCTAACACAAAGAACACTTAAGAAGGACCATCTAGCTCAGGGGAGGCAGAGCCATGGTTTACTGAGCATGAGACACAATTGTACCAGATCATCTATGCCCGAAGCAATGAATGAGACCAGAGGGCTGAATACTGCACTGATGAACAACTAAAAGTCATATATATAAATATGTTAATCAGTAGGGCTGACAAAAGAAATCTGTCAAAATTGTTTTTCAGTGAAAAATTGGGTTTTCAATTAAATGTATTTTTTTTATTAAAAGTGTTTTCTGTGGGAAAAAAATGTTGGAAAGCTGAAAAGGGAAAAGTTACATATTTCAGCCAAAATAAAAACATTTTTGGAAGAAAAATAAAACATTTTGATTCTGAAATCAGCCTCAGGTATGCATTTTCATAAAGCATCTCCTCTCTTCATCATGAGGGAAAACTGTGGTGCATCATGGGAGATGGAGTCTAACCAGAGAGCCCAACTTACACATGGAAATGGAAACTTGAGGCACCTGAAATACAACTCCCCTGAGGTGCTGCATTTCAGAATTGAAATATTTTGGTTTTCAATTTTTTACCAAAACCTCAAATATTTCCACAGAAAATTTCAGTGAAAATGTGAATGTTTTGCTGAAAAATCTACACAGCTCTATTTATCAATATGTGTCAGTTTCTGACTCATTTGATAGATGGCCAACCACCGATGAAGGGCTTGATGGATTTCTACATCCAGCCTTAGTTCACACCCATCCTTCAGTGCACACAAGTTCTGTGAATGGCAAACTGCACCTTTTGAAAAGTCAATGGACACTTCTCTCTCTCCCTTATATGACAGAATAAATATTCAGGTAGTTAGATGTGTCTGTAAAAGCTTAAAAAAAATCAACGTATGATATATGTACATTGTTCACATAGAAGCCTAACTCTGCAATTCCAATTAATACATTTTATTGTCTCTTAAGTTACTGCTTTTATGGTTCACTGAATATTGTTTTGGAGCTAGAATTTTGTAGATTTCCTACAAGTAATTTACAGCATTTGAGGATGTAGACTACAATTTGTTTTGTGTTGGCTTCTGTATAGTTACCAATTGTTAGTTAATTTTATGTGCATATGGTATATTTGGGCTCCTAGTTCAATTTTTCTATTTGTTCCAACAACACTTATTGTTTGTCCTTATTTGTTTCAGTCAGTGTATGAGACTCCATTAAGACTATACTATGTGTTAAGTACTCTGAAACCATAAAACAGAAAAAGTAGCAATATAGCACGTGGCAAAACAAACATCTAATAGTAAAACTATTCTCTATGAATTTTGATGAAATAAGGTTTATATCTGCTTTGTTTGTCCTTTTGTCTCCTGCTTACTTTTGGCAAACCAGTTTCTTTTCAAAAAGTCTGTGACTTCTAGTACTACTTCTCATTTAAAAAGGGGAAGGGGGACTCCTTACCCTTTGATCAGTGAGACAATGATTAAAAAGAGAATTATTCAAGGGATTATGGCAGATAGCCCTGTTATGGCTGCAAATCTGTATATCCTAACAGATATAAGTCTTCCTTGATTTTCTTCCCTTTTTACCTAATGGCAGATGTTTCCAGGAGCTGTAACAGCTGAAGAGATTTTAGTTATTATCTGGACTGAGATAAGGATATGTGATTTGGCCTTTGTAAGTAAAATAACAATTAGAAAGTAAAGTGAGCAAGAGTATTGCAAAGATTTGTTTCTCATTGATCCATACAGACAGTTACACCAAAACAGGCAATATGATACCTTTTATATATTAGTTCCACTACATTTCAACCACTATTCTTTTTTTATTTATTTATGAGGATACACTGTAGCATGCAACCATCTGGTAATGGAAATCCAGCTTTGCTTGACAATTTCCTGGTGTCTATGTCTCTGGATGGTATACTGAATTATAGAAGATCTGAAGTATGGAGATTTAACAACTCTCTAATTAAAGCTGCAGCATTTGTGCAACAGATGAAGACTATTTCAGAATAAATTAATATCAATAAAAACCAAGAAACTAGTCTGGGTGTTTTGTGGGAAGCTGCCAAAGCAGTCATGAGGGGTAGAATAATTTGTCTAGCTGAAGCAGCGGCACAGAAAGTATATCTTGAGTACCAGCGTAAATTAGCAAAGGAAGTTAATGAGATGAAAAAAAGCAACATAAAAAGCAGGTACCCTAGGACCCTCCAACTTTTGATTAAACAGAGGGAAACTAAACGCTTTGTGGTGAATAACACAGACAGTGTGTTAAAGTCTAATGAACAAATGTACTATGAAAAGGGGAATAAATCTGACAAATTATTTGCATATGATTGGAATGAGAGGAGAAAGAAAAACTTTTTTCCAATTATTGGCACAAGAGACATTGCAACTGCTCTGAAATCAAGAACTGTAATGAGATTTTTGCATGTTTTTATAAAACAAATTTATCCTAGCTAAATGTGGGTCACAAAGAGATAGTCTCCTTCTTATCTGAAATTCAATTGCCGCGGATTAAGAAAAGGAATAAGATGAAGTTGGTTTCTTCTGAGGTCACAAGAAGTACAATAAATCAGTAAAGGTTCTTCTATCATGAAAAACAAGAGGACCAGATGGATTCACAGTTATTTAAAAAAATTGTCTTTTTTTCTGTTCTCCTGATTGCGGGGTCTTTCACTCCTTGAGTCTTTCTCCTCTTATATAAATAGAAATTGAAAAACATAATAAAAAAGAAAAAAGGAAAACCACAGTGTGCATGAAACATTATTTAGGAAATTATCACAATTTAAAATGATGAAACTTTTCCCTCTGATGTACCCTACCATTCAATTAAGGATAAATATCTTTCTTGAATTCAAAGTTCTACGGACCCCATGGTGTCTTCACACTGTGTGTATTATTATGGGAATGTAATTAAGAAGGAATTGTGAACAATGCAATGCAGGTACAATGCAAGCTGCTGTTATTTAAATAATTTTGTTTAATATTGCAGTTGAATTGTGCTGCAATTTTTCGCAGACTTCAAGAGTACTGAGGACGTGTAGAAAAAACTGAAAAAGAGGGAAAACAGAGAAAGGAGGACTCAAAAGGGAAATTAATCATATATGGAGCTATCAACAGTAACAGGAGAACCAAATTAAAAGGTTAGATCAAAACACACTTTAAAAAAGAAGGATCTGTACTGTAAATTTAATTTTAAAAAAGACTTTCACAAGTACAGAAGACAGACTATTTGAGGGACTTCCAACATTTTTAGATCTGTTATGCCTCAGGGAATGGCTGCAAAGTTAAGTAGAGAGTTATACTTCCAGAAATGTTCATTGTGGATTAAATCATTTCCCTCTAAAGTAAGTGGAAATCTGCAGTCAATTTAAGTTACTTGTAGAAAGTATGCTATGTCCAGAAAGTTAGAGTTGAAAACATTTATTTGAAGATGTATTTCACTTCCATGTGTCCATTAGAATTTATCTTAGGTAATTCAGATATAGGCCAACACAGATTTAAAGGTGTCTGAAGGTTACCTTAACATATAAGCATTGCATTAGGACGTGTGTAAAGAGTTGTGTACATGTGGCTGGTGAGACAAAGGCAGATGGGAGACTAAGGGAGGTAGCTCACTGAGTTTGCCAGTGGAAGAAGGGAAGATGGTAGGTTTTGGGTTTTTTTTTTCCCCTTTCCTATCCTTAATATGCAGATACTCTACAAGAGGGACACCTTCGGCACACGGGCAGCCAAGGTAAGTACCCTGGTGGGCCGTGCCAGTTTGTTTACCTACCGTGTTCGCAGGTTTGGCTGATCGTGGATTGCACTGGCCATGATTCACCACTCCAGGCCAATGGGGATGGCAGGAAGCGGTGGCCAGCACACCCCTCAGCCTGCATTGCTTCCTGTACTCTATGCACTTAAGACCCATTTCATCCCTTCTTGAAATCATGGGAAAGACTTTTCTGACTTCAGTGACAACTGGATGATGCCTTTAAAATTTCAGGCTGCACTTAAATCTTTTGACATAGGTGAGAAACAAAGGCCACTCTTTCCCTTCAACGTTCCCTTTGATCTTCACTCACAGTCATATTGTAAACTTTTCTTGTAAGGATTTTCTCCTTTTATTCTTTTGGCCTCTCAGGGTAATATCCTACTGCAATTATGTTTTTGCTGCACTTACTTGGTTCTTATCATACTATAGATCCCTTTCTGCTGCTCTCCCAAACTGATGATCCACAAGGTCTGTACCTGGATAATTTCAGGGATCTATTCAATCTGGTGCTTTGTTCTCTTATTTCTTTTCCAACACCGCACCTTACATCCCCAAAGAGCACATCTCTCTCTCCTCAGAGACTGTTCACCTCTTGTATTGGCCTGAACAGACTCAACTTTGGCATTTCAAATGATGTAATCCTAAAATCAGTTCTGTTTTCAAAGATGCAGGACTTCTATAGTTCAATAATTCATTCTTAAACTAATTCTAGTCTACCTTGAGAATGTATCAAATATGCATTATGGACAGATTAACTCATTACCAAATCAGAAGTATAAATACAATAATATAGTTCTTCTAATTGTTTTTAAAGAGGTGTAAATTACCTGTCAAGTTTTCATGCTAATAATAGAAAGATAGTTAATAGGAAAAAAAAAAAAAGGTCATGGGCTACGTTTTAAGTTTAACTATATTATTGTTCACGGATATGTCTCTGCTTAATGAATACTTCAACCATCATGAAGCTTTCAAGAGGCAGAAACATATCTAAGTGACATCTAAGGGACAAAATAGTACATTTGAAATAGATGTTGAAAACTACATATATGTTTGAATAGAACTCCTTGTAACTCCAAACCAAACATATAAGTGGGAAATAAATGCAGTATTGCATGTCTAGAGGGAAATAAAAGGATACTTTCCTCTTTTCTGCAGTTCCTAATAAACTAGCATCCAAATAGGCCATTTTTCTCTTAGAAGGTTATATGGTAATAATGTCATCAAGATGCTAAGAGTCACAGCCAAGGATAATGTCCTGTTATTAACAGACAATTGTATCTAGTAGAAGAAGTGAACTGATTTTAACTGAGTATGCTGATGTATTATGGTTATTGCATATAAATTAGATGGCTCGTAAGCTTCATTCTTTTTCTGCATGTTTTCCCTATTCTAAATTAGTTTAGGTTGGCATTTAGAGTCAAACAAAATTTTTTAAAATTATTTTACTTTGAATTTTTTTACATAAAACTGAAGGAAATTTGACAATGAAAAGTAATTTCAAACCACATAATTGGAACATTTCTTTTTAATTTTTTTGTTAGAGTTTTTATTTACACCAAGAATATGGTATTCAGTGTCCCTCTCCTACGCTTCTTATTCTCCATACACTTGACAGTATCTGAGTTCAAGATTCTGTAAGGCAAGACAGTTATAATTACTGCAGATATTATAGATTCATAGATTCCAAGACTAGAAGAGAAAATTGTGATAATCTACTCTTACTTCCTGTATAACACAGGCCATGGAACTTCCCCAAAATAATTCCTACCATGTACCTTTTACAAAACACATCCAATCTTGCTTATAGAATTGCCATTGATGGGGAATCCACCATGACCCTCATAGTTAAAAAATTATACCTTATTTCCAGTCTGAATTTGTCTTGCTTCAACTTCCAGCCATTGAATCATGTTATACCAGTGGTGGGTCACCTGCAGCCCATCAGGGTAATCTGATTGTGGGCCGCAAGACATTTTGCTGATGTTGACTGTCCTCAATCACATGCTTCCCCCCCGCCCCCGCAGCTCCCAGTGGCCGTGATTCTGTGTTCCCAGCCAATGGGAGCTGCGGGAAGCTGTGGCCAGCACATCCCTGAAGCCTGCCACTTCCCTTGCAGCCTGTAAGCAAGTCATCCCCTAATTTTCTCTTTCTTAGGATAAATAAATTGAGCTCTTTGTGTCGGTCACTATAAGATATGTTTTTGAATCCTTCAATCATTTTCATGGCTTTCCTCTGAACCCTCTCCAATTTATCAACACCCTTTGTCAGTTGTGGACACTAGAACTGGACACAGCATTCCAGGAGCGGTCACAGCAGTGAGAACAACAGAATTAAAATAATCTCTGTGCTCCTGCTTAAGATGCTCCCATTTATGCATCCAAAGTTCACATTAGTTCTTTTGGCCACAGCTTTGCACTGGGAGTTCATGTTCAAGTGATTATCCACCATGACTCCCAAATCTTTGTCAGAGTCACTGGTTTCTCAGGATAGAGTCCCCAATCCTGTAAGTATGGCCTATATTCTTTGTTCCTAGATGTATATATTTACATTTAGCTGTATTAAAATATGTAATTAAAATTTCTCTGTAACAGTGATTAATCCTCTTCATTATTTACCCCTCCACACTTCTGCAAATATTAGCAGTGATGATTTTATGTTTTCTTCCAGGGCATTGATAAAAATGTTAAATAGCGTAAGGCCAAGAACTGAAGCATGTGAGACCTCAATAGAAACACATTTACTCAATGTTGCTTTCCTCTTTACAAATACATTTTGAGACCTATGATGAACTACATGTTGTAGACATGTGTTAAGGACTTTTAACTGACAAATAAAGAGCAATGTTTCCTGGTAGCTAAGTTTTGTGGGTCAAAGTTTAAGTGTGCATGTTTCCAATTTTGAGTGACAGTAGATAAAAATTATATTTATTTTCCAAAACATTAATTTATTGTATTTCATTTCAAGAAATGTATAGTTTTCTGGAAAGAGACACTACATTTCATTAAAGATGGCAAATACCTTCTATTTAAATCTATTTATTAAACTCACCAGTCAGTTTTCCAGGAAAAAATAAATTGATTTGCATGCACAGCACTTCAATTACATCAACTATTTAAAAATGTCAGGCTGGGATTTAATCAAATGTTGTCGTCTCGGACTACTGCACCATTTTATGAAGCAGAACCTTCACCTTCCACCCTCCACTTAGCAGACTATGAAAAAGAAAAAACAAAAGTAAAAAATGAAAATAAAATATCTTCCTTACTTGTTTTGCAGGTCCTTTTTCAAATAAACTCCTCTGCACCTGTTTAACCAAATACAGCAATTGGGATGTGATGCATACTACAAAAGGATCAGCCAAACAGCTGTAGATACAAAATGTTCTGCTTCAGACATTGCTATCTAACTATAGGCACTCACTCTTTGGGAGAGTGTGGGGTCAGCTGGGTGAACTAGAAAGAAGAGTCAGTTGTCGTTGCTGCACAGAAACAAGGACAGTAGTTCAGTGGCAGTAGTCCTATAGCAGGGGTTGGCAGCCTCTGGCACGCGGCTCGCCAGGGTAAGCACCCTGGTGGGCAGGAGTGGCGCCAGGGTTTTTGGCGCCCTAGGCGGGGGTCCTTCCGTGCTCCAGATAGTTGGCAGCAATTCTGTGGTGGGAGGGTCCTTCCGCGCTCTGGGTCTTCGGCAACAATTCTGCGGCAGGTCCTGGAGTGAGTGAAGGACCCACCACAGAATTGCTGCCTAAGACCCGGAGCGCGGAAGGATCCCCCGCCGCCGAATTGCCTCCAAGGGTGGCAAAATGCCACCCACCCAAATCCTAGTGCCCTAGGTGACCGCCTAGGTCACCTAAATGGAAGCACCAGCCCTGCTGGTGGGCCAGGCCAGTTTGTTTACCTGCCACATCAGCAGGTTCGGCCAATCGCGGCTCCCACTGGCCGCGGTTCGTCGTCCCAGGCCAATGGGGGTGTTGGAAAATGGCGCAGGCTGAGGGATGTGCTGTCCGTGGCTTACCACCACCCCCATTGGCCTGCAGTGGTGAACTGCGGCCAGTGGGAGCCGCGATCGACTGAACCTGCCAACCCAACAGGTAAACAAACTGACCCAGCCCGCCAGGGCACTTACCCTGGCGAGCCAAGTGCCAGAGATTGTCGACCCCTGATTTATCCCAGAAGTGTTTAAATGTTCATTAAAATATAATAAGAATGTCTGCTATTGGATTCTGCATCTTCAGTATTTATAACTCTAGTTAATATTTGTGACTGAACTGGGATTTTATTCAGTGTGGAATTTCCTGACCTGACACATTTAATTGTTGTGCTGCTTACAATCAGTCACCTTATATACTTCACCTGGCATGATGCTTCACAACAATGAAAAGCCAGCACAGGAAATGTTCAGTAATCTGTTTCCTGGGGAAGAAAAGAAAGCAAGCAAGCAAGCAAGCAAGAAAGAAAGAAAGAAAGAAAGAAAGAAAGAATCTTCTAGCTAGAAGGGAAGGAGAGCTAATAACTGATGGGATCAAGATGGCGGAGGTGTTTAATGACTATTTTGCTTCAGGTCTTAGCCAGAAGGGTTAATGGTGAACAGATTCTCAATACAATTAATATTAACAACAAAGGGGAAGGAATGCAATCCAGTTCAGGAAAGAACAAGAGCAAGGCTGGAGGAAGCTAAGGATTAGATGTCTGCTGCCATATTCAGGCAGGAGAGAGTTCCAAGCCCTGGAATGACATTGAGCAGACTGAGCTGTTGTTTCCTGTGAGGCTTATATACCTGCTCAGCCAGTCACCAGACACATTCCTGGCTTGTGGATTGGCTGGAGCCTACCACAATAGAGACTTATCAACTTGCAACCACCAGTTTTTTAAGGGAAAGAAATCATACTGGTGTAAATCCTTCATTAGCTTCAACTGAATTATTCCACATTTACATTATGGTGACTGTGGTTAGAATTTGCCCTACTCTGATTAAATAATTGATGGATCCATTTGAAATCTATATTGTCTCATGTAGCCTTTAGTTCATTTAAAATCACATCTTGTTTTCTAGAAACATTGAGATCCCACAGACAGATTGTTAAAAATTATCTAGAAATGCAAATAGATACCTACTGAGATTTTCAAAATCATCTTAGCACCTAAGTCTAATGTTGCTTGACTGAGAGGAAATAAGAGAGACCATGAGACTACATCATGAAAGACACAGCCTCACTTCTTACTTTATATGCAGCTAAATCTTGAAAATTAATTTCTATGGGAGTTAGGCACCAAGATCTAGCTTTTGAAAATTCTACCTGGTACCTATATATTTGAAAGTTTTCTCAAGAGAATCTACTGTCAGTCTAACCAGGTGGCCACACCAAAATATATTACCTCTCTCAAAAGTTCCATTCTCTTTTATAGGCATGAAGCTTCAGTAAAGTGACCTGTTTGCTTCCTATTCTTTCTATAAACTGGTCTGTCATCTGTACTCATACTAATTCTTGAATTTCAACCAGCCATTTCTGACTCATCAAAAATTAACCTGCTTGAGAATACAAAAGAGTCAGGAACAGTGACTTATTAAACTTTCAAGGTTTCATATATTATTCTGGAGCGGCAATTATGAAATCTGAGTTCATTAATGTTCAGTGCATAGTGAAATCCCATCTGTTTCTTCAGGTTTTTGCCTGAAGGATAGGAACTGACATGCGTATTCTACAATTTACTAGGTAAATACATTTAGTAAATATTTATCATGGGACTGTTGGTCATAATGCTATCATTAAAGTGGAACCCATAGTGCAATTATAAGCCCTGTTTTACACCTCCATCCCTCAATCTAAATTTTAATAGGAACAAAACATTGATTTATTTTTTTTTTTGATGGGGGCAGTCAATAAATCATAGAATCATAGAACTGGAATGGACTTCGAGAGGTAATCTAGTCTGGTCTCTTGCACTCATGGCAGGACTAAGTATTACCTAGACCACCCCGATAGGTGTTTGTCTAACCTCCTCTTAAAAATCTCCAAAGACAGAGATTCCACACCCTCCCTAGGCAATTTATTCCAGTGCTTAACCACCTTGATAGGAAGTTTTTCCTAATGTTCAACCTAATCCTCCTTTGCTGCAATTTAGGCCCATTGCTTCTTGTCCTTAGAGGTTAAGAAAAAAACATATTTCTTCTTCTTCCTTGTAACAATCATTTACATACTTGAAAACTATTATCATGTCCCTTCTCAGTCTTCTCTTTTCCAGACTAAACCAACCCGTTTTTTTTTTTTTTTTCATCTTCTTTCATAGGTCGTATTTTCTACACCTTTAATCATTTTTAAGACTAAGATTTATTTGGGTATAAGCTTTCGTGGGTAAAAAACCAACTTCTTCAGACACATCTGTTAGTCTTTAACTCCTTGTTGTTTTTGTGGATACAGACTAACACGACTACCCCCTGATACTTAATCATTTTTTGTCACTTTTCTCTGGATTCTCTCTGATTTGTTCACATCCTTTCTGAAATGTGGCATCCAGAACAGGACACAATACTCCATTTGAGGCCTAATCAGAGCATAATAGAGCAGAAGAATTACTTCTCGAGTCTTGCTTACAACATTCCTGCTAATACCTCCCAGAAGGATGTTCACTTTTTTTGCAACAGCATTACACTGTTGACTCCTGTTTAGCTTGTGGTCCGCTATGACCCCCAGATCCCTTGTGCAGTACTCCTTCCTAGGCAGTTATTTCCTATTTTGTATATGTGCAACTGATTGTTCCTTCCTAAATGGAGTACTTCACATTTGTTCTTATTGAATTTCGTCCTATTTACTTCAGACCATTTCTCCAGTTTGTCCAGATCATTTTGAATTTCAATCCTATCCTCCAAAGCACTTGCAACCCCGCTCAACTTGGTATCATCCACAAACATTATAAGTGTACTCTGTATGCCATTATCTAAATCATTGATGAAGATATTGAACAGAACAGGACCCACAACTGATCCTTGTGGGACCCCACTCATTATGTTCTTCCAGCATGACTGTGAACCACTGATAACTACTCTCTAGGAATGGTTTTCCAACCAGTTTTGCACCCACCTTATAGTAGCTCCATCTAGGTTGCATTTCCCTAATTTGTTTATGATTGGAGATTGTTTAAAATATAGCAATGCATAAGTCTGGGAAATGACAATCCCTCACAAATGATCCATTTTCAAACTATAAGTCTTATTTCTTTGGCCATTTCTGCCTCGCTATTTAAAAAAAAGTGTGTTAAATTCACCCATTCTACATTCAAAACTCACCGAGTTATGCCTTTGCAGAGACCCTTAATCTTCCAAATATTAGGAATTTTTGATTAAATTTGCTTTTGAAATAAAGTAGTTATTAACAACAATGTAGTTATCACCACATTTACCACTGGATCAGTGGGAAATTAATAGATTTGGCAGCTTCCGTTAGCCTGAGAAATAACCTGAGCTCTGATCATATACATGGAAGTTGCCAAACTTTCAAGGACAACTCTGTACAGCCCCATAGAGGAGAGAACATGAAGCAATCATAGAAACAAGTTGGGGGGAGGGGCTAAGATGGGCATAGAGGCAAAAAGGAAAGTGCAGGGGGCAAAGAAAGGAGAACAGATTTGGGAAGAATGAAGACAGAATGCAGGGAGATGAGTAAAGGTGTGGGAGAAGCAGAAGAGAAATAGGAAGAACAATAAAAAATTATAATGGCCTTAACATATTTGCCATTAAAAGGGGTGAGTATGCGTATATGCAGGGAGTTTTGGGGGGAGAAAATATTTCTGATGAGCTTACTGGTTGTAGTAGAAACCAAGATGCTGCTTGATTGAGAGGAAATGAGAGAAATGATGGTGCATCATGAAAGATGTAGTCTCACTTCTAACTTTCCCTGCAGCTAAATCTTGAAAATTCTTGATTAAGCTATATTTGAAAAAAAAAATAGATTAAACTTTGGTTTAACTCTCACCGTCCCCCTCCTCAACCTAAGGAAATTCTCATACAAAATTTTTCATTAAGCTGAACTTAAGGCTGCAATACAGATCAGTAACTTAAGGATAAAAAACTCCATCCTTACAGGAATATTGTGGCTTTTTTAAAAAAAAAAAAGAAAAGAAAGAAAAGGAAGAACAGGAAAATTATGGTGTAGGTAAAATGTAAAAGAAACTCAGATATGTAAAAAAAAATGTTTCAGCCATCTAAACAACTTTAATTCTGTCTTTGCAATAATACTATTCTCCATTCTATCCTTTGATCCTTTCCTAGGAAGGATTTGTTTTTGCAAGCCCTAATTCGCACAATTACGGATTTATAGATCAAGTCTCTGTATTGTAAAATGCGTTATTTTGCGATTCTGTGATTTTTTTCTCAGGATATGTGAAAATCACAGACTATGACTGTAGACATATTAAATGTTGAAAAATCATTGTACTGGTCTTGTGGGTACATCCCTGCCATTTCCCCATCTTCATCTTTTTTCCTAAGGCTTTGGAAAGTCTGCAGTTTATGGGAGTAGAAATATAAAATGCGGGAAAGAGATTGCACTTGTACAACTTGTATAGACTTGTATGTTTGATGTCAATTGTAAGGGACTTACTAATTTGGACACCAAATTAACCTCAGCTCTTTTTGCTAAATTCATAATCTGGGCCTACAAGTTTTCTTACTTGTGCAAGCTCTGTATTTACAGATACTTTTATCACTGGAGACACATCCATTATGTTAACATTTAGATACCACTTTAATAAACACAGCAGAAAGATTTCAGATAGTTGTAGACATGGGCCCAATTCTGTCCTTATCTTAAGAGGTGCAACTCATATACATTAAGGAGAGTTCTACCCAATAGAGGTTCCATGAATTAGGAATAACCATAAAGTCTTAGGCCCCAATTAAGTAAAGC
Source organism: Gopherus flavomarginatus (assembly GCF_025201925.1). Lineage (NCBI taxonomy): Eukaryota > Metazoa > Chordata > Testudines > Testudinidae > Gopherus > Gopherus flavomarginatus. The sequence continues at coordinate 305,929,307 of NC_066617.1, forward strand.
ATTTACACACATACTTAACTCTAAGCATATGCTTAAGTCTCAGTTAAGTCAATAGGCCTAAATCAACATGCTGCTTTGAAGTAAAAGCCCAGATAGCTGAATCTAGAACAAAACAAATAATTTTTTGAATCAGGATTTTATGATTTATGTTTTTTTTCCCTTGTGGATTATATATCTTTGTACAGAAAGCCATTCGTGTGAGTAAGCCATTGTCATGTTTGTGGTCACTGATGAGGTAAAACTCTTTGCTTTGGATAAATAATGCTTGATTTGAATTTCTTTCTTTCCCCCTGCCCTCAGTCTCAAGGAATCACCACAGGGCAGAGTTCAGGGCATTTGAATGCCTTATTGTACATTTCCATGCTTTCAAATATATAGGGCAGGGATCGGCAACCTCTGGCACGCAGCTCACCAGGGTAAGCATCCTGGTGGGCCGGGCCAGTTTGTTTACCTGCTGCATCAGCAGGTTCAGCCGACTGCAGCTCCCACTGGCTGTGGTTCACAGTCCCAGGCCAATGGAGGAGACAGGAAGCGGTGCAGGAGAGGGATGTGCTGGCTGCAGCTTCCCCCTACCCCCATTGGCCTGGGACAGAGAATCGTGGCCAATGGGAGCTGAACCTGATGACACAGCAGGTAAACAAACTGGCCTGGCTCGTCAGGATAAGCACATGCCAGAGGTTGCCGACCCCTGGTTTATACATACAGATGCCTGTTTAAAACATGAAAAATAAACAACAATGCATTCATTCAAAAAGTGAGAAAACTGGTTAGATTTCCAGTTTAGCTCACATCGTCACACAAATCCCTTAACCATGCCAATTAAAAAAGTTAGCACTTGTCATATAAAGATATGTTTTATTGGTAGTTCAATGTTTGCATTCAGAAAACATCACTGCAGGAGATATGCTACTTGCAGATATTTGAATGAAACTCACACCAGTGAGAGCTATCAACAAGTGCCTGCTACAGATCAAAACAATCTAAATCCTAGTACAAAGCAGGCTGTGTACCTAGTCATTACTAAGTGCTGGGTAATGGCATGTAATGTTTACTGTAGGCTATTTCCCCACTCACTCTCAAAATATAAAATTAATTTTAAAACTCTTGAACCTCCTAGTGATTATGTTCTTGATTCTGTTGGGGCTACGTGATTATTTTAGTCATATCGATCTTAAAACATAGACGTTATTTCAGTCACAAAATTTCAAACTCTTACAAATATTAGATCTTGTTATTCAAGGATATGTTTTGGATATTTTAGCTTCATGGTGCCCTTTCATATATCACACACAGTGTGAGAAAAGGCCTACCAAGTAGTTTTTCTAACATACCGTTCTTTTTGCACAAATAGAGTAATAAATCCTCTCCACTGACAAAGTTGGCCTGGCTTTAAACTAGAACTATAGCTGCCTGGCCCACTCCATGGACAGAAGTAAATAACTGACTGCCACAAAAGCTACCTAGGGTATGACCCCAGAATTCAGCAAACTGATAAAACTTCACAGATAAATGAGAAGGAATTGGATGAAGTGTCCAGGTGACCATAGAGCTGTTGAGTGGAGCATAAAGAAATACAACAAAGCCTCAATTATATGGAAATCCCTTGTTGTTCAAAATTGGTATGTGTTCCAGGACTTCATTCATGGTCAGTTAGTAGAGATTCATATAAGTGAGGTTTGTATAATGGAAATAAACTGGCTTCCTGCAGACGTTTCAGCATAGAAGGGCTCAGAAGGACTAAAACCTATCCATGAAGTGCACTAATGAAGAGTTTTGGCAGAAGTGTTTTCTATGGATGAAGTGCCTTAGTCTTGAGTCCTATCTTCTTCAAGAAATTTATCAATATAAGTATTCTGGAGTAAGCTACTCTGCAATAGCAATTCCAGAATAGCTTTCAGTCAGTACCGGGTTTACCATGGCTCCAGACCCACAATCAGAAGGGGTCCCAGCCAGCCTGATCCCCTAGCCAGCTGAGCTGACCAGGAAAGCTGCCCCTGCCTCTGCTCAACCCCTCCCCCTCCCCTTCCCCCTGAGCCCCTTCCCTGAGCTACGTGTCCAGGAGGACTGCAGCAGAGGTTGGACCCCCTACCCCCCCAAGCCTGGGGAGGAGATGGAGTGGTGGGGATGGGGCATGGAATGGGGAAGAGAAAGGGATAGGGGAAGCAGGGGAATGGAAGGGGGTGGGAAGGGGAGAATATGGAGCAATGGGGATGGGGAAGAGAAGGGAATGGGGAAAGTGGGGGCAGGAGAGAAGCTGGAACCCAGCATGCGACCTCCCCTTGGCAGAAACTGGGACTGCCCTGTTAAGCAGGCCAATCGAACCCTCACCCTGACAAGCCCCACCTCCCCAGCATCTGTACCGCCTCGATGAGCGCCCCCAGACACCCTCCCCACTGAGCCCCAGCCACCTGCACCTGAACCCCCACCCAAATGAGCCCCACCTCCCCTGCACCTAGTCCTCCCCTGCTGAGCCCCAAACACCTTCACCTGGATCCCTTTCAAAGTCCCATTGCCCCTGAATCTGGAACCCCTCAATTTGCTTCTGTGAATCTAGATCTCCCACTGAGCCACCCGCATCCAGAACTCTCTCATCCTCACGTGGATCCCCCAAACGAAGTCCATCTGTACTTGGATCCTGCTTCCCAGCTGAGCCTGCTCTCCCACATCTCATGCGCCTGGCACGGAGGGCAGGGCCCCAGGGTGTTTCTGGGGCAGGCCTGGCCCTTGCACGGTGTCAGGGTTGGGTGCAGCTTCACTGCTGAGTCTCATAGACTCGTAGACTGATAGACTTTAAGGTCAGAAGAGACCATTATGATCATCTAGTCTGACCTCCTGCACAATGCAGGCCACAGAATCTCACCCATCCACTTCTATAACAAACCCCTAACCTATGTCTGAGTTATTGATGTCCTCAAATTGTGGTTTGAAGACCTCAAGCTGCAGAGAATTCTCCAGCAAGTGACCCGTGCCCCATGCTACAGAGGAAGACGAAAAACCTCCAGGGTCTCTGCCAATCTGCCCTGGAGGAAAATTCCTTCCCTACCCCAAATATGGTGATCAATTAAACCCTGACCATGTGGGCAAGACTCACCAGCCAGCACTAGGAGTCCCTGTCCTGGGATGGGATGAGGGGAGGCTGCAGGGTATTCCCCCACCTCTATGCAACCAGTGGCCTGTGCTCCCCACTACCATGTTGGAGCCTCCACATTTATGTATTGACAAAAACAATTTGCAGAATTTTAAAATATTGTGAGAAGAACTTTTAAAGTTTTGGTGCAGAATTCTCTCAGGAATATGGGGTGCTGTGCAGCTGTAATGATGGGACTGTGAGGAAGGTGGTGGCCAGTGGGGAGGTCTATGGGCAGGGGGTGCTGAGCGAGCGCTGTGGCGTGCAGGGTGCTGTGAAGTTGTGGTGGGAGGCCAGCAGGGAAGGTCTCTGAGAGGGGTGAGGGCTGGGCAAAGAGATCTGTGGTGGAAGTCTCTGGGCAAGGGGGTGCTGGGCATAAGGGTGGGGCACTAGGCAGGGGGGCGGTGTGGTGCAGGCCTGCCCTCAAGGGGAAGGAGCTGGCAGCAAAGGGCTGGGCAGGCCATTGTGCATCTGGCAGCTGCAGGTTTGTAAACATTGATCTCCTTCTGGGCTGGACAGAGTGGGACTGTTCCTGCCACACTGTGCCTCATTGCCTCCCCTCTCCACCCTGCACTCTGGAGACTGACCATCACGTCCCCTTCCACCTTGCCCTGTGAGGGCCAACAAATATGTTTGACGCCAGGCCCACAAAAAGTTAATCCGTTATTTTGAGACAGTGGTAATGATTGTAGATGCCAATCAGCAGACTGGGAAGTCCTTCGAAGTTGGAAGAAGCTGAATACAGGATTCAGTCTGTTGAGCCAACTTCTCCAGTTATCTTATCTTTGCAGGTATACCCCAAAACTTTTGAATGATAGAAACTGTTTGATTCTTTGCAAAACCATGGCAAATAAACAGAAAAACTGAAACACCGAAGGCTGAAGTGTCAGTTTACAACCTGCATTGATTCAGAGGCAGCACTGCCCCCGGATCATATCAGAGACTGATATGCAATTTAAGAAGTCAGAATTCCTTGACGTCCTCATCTAATCCTCTTTTACTATGAGGAAAAAGAAAATTACTGTACTTCCTCTTGTTTATGGAATATCCTACCCCCTCCACCCCCTGTGTACCTAGCCAGCCACCCAGTCAAGACTTAGCCTATGCTCTGTCCCTCACTGAACTCTCTTCACCCACTTGCTCACTCAGTGGACTATAAGGCAAGTAGCCAGCTCACAGGTGGAGTCACAGTGTTTTCAGGGTGAAGCAAGGGAGTAAAGCAGAAAACTTTCCCTCACTCACTTGGTTTGCTGATTAAAACCATGACAATCAGGCCCTTAAAATGGATATATTTTCACCACTCACGACATCCTTTTTTATTTAGTTATGTAGGTGGCACTTGTTGTGGCTCAAGACATCCTCTTGAAAGGCTTGACTGTCTGACCTCAGAAAGTCCCTCACAAGTTTTAGCATCTAATAAATGAACAGTGAATCAGCCAACAAGCCAGCTAACAAGCCAGCTAGCAGGACTACCACTCAACACACAGAAAACTATTCTGCATTTTCTTTTAAAGTTTTTCAAATCTCAGATCCTCAACGCTTCCATCTATGAGTTTTACCACCAATTACTTCCTACATAAAAGCCTTGCATATCTAACTCAACAGCACTTACCATACAAATGAAAATATCTCTGTTTCAGTTCTTCCCTAAGAACAGACATGAAGAGTCAGTCTATCTCCAGGAACCTGACCTGTCTTCAAAGAAATAGTACATTGTTACAGATCCGTGCAAGGTACAATTAAGGAGAAGAGGAATAAGAATTGCTCATTCCTGAGAGCAAAACCCAGAGAGTAGCATTACTGATCTTTTTTTGAAGACAGCATTGCATTGATAAAAGCAGAATAAATATATTTCTCATACCTACATAAACACAATACAGGCAGCAAGGCGCTCTATACAATAAAGAGGTTTAAAGGCTTAAAAAATGTTAGCCAAATGTTGGAATAAAAAGATACAATGCATTTTGCTATCAAATTCTGTCAATAAGTTTAAAGAATTTATTAACCTGTGATACACGTGGAACAAGATACAGAAGATGAATACATTTTTGAAATAAGGCTTTATTGACTTTTAAATAGCTAATTAGAATCAAAAGATTAAATCAACCTTGAAGGTGCCCAGGAGATACCTGTCCAGTGCAAGCTTTATTATTGGATCACATCTGAAGGATAACGAGGTGTTTTTCTAGAACATATTAGAAAGCACATTCTAATGGAGGTGTTCTGAAACTGTAATGTCAACACAGCAGTTGTTGGAGCCCAGCTAGATAAGGTATGGTAAAGTACAACTTGTCTTGTCAAAATTAAAGTTTTAAAATGTGTTTGTGAGAACATGCTAGCTAACTGGTTCTAGAAAAACACCTTTCTACCCTAGTCAAGACCTATCCCAAAGTGTGAACTCCTTAAACCATGGAAGAGGAGGCTATCCAGGTGCAGCCCTCTGCCCTGAACTCAAATTTCCCTGTTGAGTTCCTTATGTAAATCTAAAATAAAAAATGAAGGACCTACAAATCCTTATTCACTCATAATCCCAACCCTGTTTAATGCACCAACCCCTCAAGGAGACACAGCAATTGGGATGTCCACTTGGCACATGGGCCCTGCAAACCTCAGCATCCATGGTAGACTTCCACCAAAGTTGCATCATAAACATTTATGAAACTTCAGAAAACCAGGTTTCCTGATTGCTTAGGGAATGTCAAAAAACCCACACTGCAGAAGCCCATTTAACACGTTGAGAAATATGCCTCTGTGGGCCCACAAAGCAAAATTCCTCAGCAGTCCAGCAAGCCTGGCACCAAACTAAAGCATCCAAACACAAACTACAGAGAAGGAGGATGGTTAGAAGCAATGCAGGTCCTTGAATCCCTACAAGTAGGAGGAAGTGTCATTGCTTGAAGACTAACTGAGACTTCACCACTGTGATAGAAGCAGCTCCAAGGGCTGCAGTTGGAGGACCACTGCACATTTTAAAAATTTCCGCTCATTTTGGGATTTAACTTAAAAGCAAGCTTTCTGTCTACTAGTGTATAACTGGGGGAGTCTCTTTTGGCTTTCAGCAGAGCTGTATTTGCTGAATAAATGACAGCACATGATGATTCATACTCTTATTTTCAACACTATGTTCACAAGTGGTCTATTCAAATTGACAGACAATGCTAACTATAGTGACAATAATATTCCAGCGAGTGGAGATAAAAACAACAAACATCTAATATATCATTGCTTTATCCACAGAACAGGTGTATCACTGAAAGCAGCAGGGCAAGCTTTCTTATAGTGTTTTGCCAAAATATTTGCGCTTGGGAAAATATTTACAATGAAATTTTGTTTGTTGAAATTTGCCTGGTTTTAAGTCTGTGAAAAGTTTTGGAACTGGAGAAAACTGTACAACATATCAACATGTGCCATGCATGGTTATAAGGGTTGGAAGTTTTAGATAATTCTGAAATATCATGTAGCATATGATGTTTCAATGAACTGGTGGCTCTAACTTGATCTAAAATGCTAGCAAATGATTTGTTTGTTTTTTCTCCCCCTGAAGGATGGACTTTTTTTTTCTTTCTGTTTTTCACCTTAGATCTGATCCAAAGCCCATCAAAGTAAATCTATTTCCTTTGAATCACTGGACTTTAAGTCAGGACCATAATGAACATGAGGCCAAATTGTGATATCCTCACTCATAGTGAACAGTATCTTACATCTTGAATGATCTTATTGAAATCAATGGGACTATTTATTTAATAGCATACTGAGTGCACGTGTAACCCAATCTGGCCCAAAGTTACTATAGATCTCCTGGGAGACAGCTAACATTTTCAACAGCGTCCATTTTCTTTTATCAGGGCTAATATCTGTCCACTGATGATGATGACGATACTAAATGTATTTGAATTATATTAGCGTCTGGAAGCACCACCTGAGATCTGAGGCCCCATTATGCTATGTGTGCTACAAACACATAGTCAAACATAGCATGTGGCCTGAAATGTTTATAACATAAATGGACAAGAAAGATGAAAGGAAGAATTGCTCTTAGTGGCATTATTTATAATCATGCAGCTCTAGAATTGTATTGACTTGAGAGGGTACACATGACAATTTCAATCAGAGAAACTAGAGATGGAAAAGACCACTAAGGTTATCAATTCCATCTAATGCACTATAAAGCCTATGTTGACACACCAGTTTACATGAGCAGAGAATCCAGCTGTTCAGTCTTAATTTTTTTGGCCAATCTAATAATATTAAATGATTCAAGAGATGGTGATTCCACCACTTGCCTTCAGAGACTAATCCAATAAGTGAACAGATCTCAGATAGGAGGCTCCCAAATGTTCAGTCTAGATTTCTCCTTGCTCACTTTCATTCCATTTACCTTTGGGGCGTCTCAAAGAAAGCCTTTAGTATTTATTGAAAAATTCTTGTGCACTTGTCATATCATCATCCTCATAAAAATAAATAGATCAGGGGTCAGCAACCTCTGGCACGTGACTCGCCAGGGTAAGCACTCTGGTAAGTTGGGCCAGTTTGTTTACCTGCCACATCATCAGGTTTGGCTGTCAGCATCTCCCACTGGCTGCTGTTTGCTGTCCAAGGCCAATGGAGGCAGTGGGAAGTGGCATGGGCCTAACCCTAACCTGTCACACCATTGGCCTGGGACGGTGAACTGCAGCCAGTGGGAGCCGTGATCGGCCGAATCTGCCGAAGCGGCAGATAAACAAACTGATCCGGCCAGCCAGGGTGCTTACCCTGGTGAGCCGCATGCCAGAGGTGGCCGACCCCTGAAATAGATGTTGCTACCTTCCCACTGAGGGCAGATGAAACAAGCAGCCCATAAGCTCTTAGCATTTCTTTCTGCTCCTTCTCCCACTATACAAACAAAAATTCAGTCTTATCTGGGTTGAATCTCAGCCAGCTAATTGTCATCCAAGCCAGCGCATGGGTAGGTTAATCATCTGCATTAGGTCTGATGAAACAAAGTTAAAATGTTGGATATGCTACCTGCATTCTGGAGGCACAACAGCCCACACCATTTCACAATTTCTGCTAGCAGACTTATATATAAACAGTTGTCCAGGCTCCCTGGATGGCTCTTATCAGCTTCAGCTTCTAGCCTGGCCTTGGAGTGCAGCCTCAGGAGAAAGAGGAAAAGCAGGGAGTTTGGGCCAGGGGGGTGGGCCTCAGGGGAAGAGGAAGAGCAGGGTGGGACCACAGAAAGGGCGGGGCTCCTGCGTGTGTCCAGTTTTTGTCTTTTGAACAGGTGGTCACCCTACCCATACAAACAGTGCCCATTGGCAGTCCCCTACCTCCAGATATGCTTGTGAGATATCCCGGGATATCTTCTTTAAGGCTGATGTCTCTTTAAGTCCTCTGGAGTCTGACTAGCTACAATTATGAATATCTTTGATTAAAATCAGATTAATTTGAAGACATATGTAATAGAAAACAATGACATGTCCATATTTGCTGATTTGTGAAAATAATAAAGAACAGATGTCATATTTAATCACCTTTCTTCTGCTTTTTAAAAAAAAGAATATGGATGTGTAGTTCACCACATGATTTCTTCATTTATCCAAACTTTTTTTAAACTGATGTCCTGTTTAAACACCTCTAATTATCCTGTTTACTTTGACTAATGATATCTAAGAAGTCTATTATAGTATGTGCTTTTCTGCACCTTTAAATGAAGCTTTAATGAACATGCACTTTCCATTGTGTGTAGATAAGGCATATAAATGTGAGTCAGTAAAAAAAGATTTGCACATTTTGCATTATCTTGTATGAAAACAAATTGCAAATTTTACGTTAAATCCTCACTACTAAGCAATTTGAAACTGCACAGGGGTTCATTATTTTTTTTTATTAGCTAAATTTCCATATGAGTATCATGCTGATAAATATCATCAACTATGCCATAAATTTCACTTAAATTAATACAAACAAATAATGCTTTATTAGTATGTACAATGGAGCACATCTTAAATAATCATTTGATTCAAAGGACTCTATTTTCTCATCTCTTTTAATTTACCGCATGCATGTCCAGGAATATGCCAATATCTTCTAGTATATGCAGCTCATCAGAGACAACTCAGCCCATGTTCTGCCCTTTCACTGTATAAAAGGCATAGCCACATCCTAACATTTGGAGACAGAATGTCCTGGAATCAAATATCTAGCCTGCCAGAAATTCAAATATGTCCTTGGAGAAAAACACCCCTATATTTATGGAGGGAAAACATGCAGATTTTCCCTTTTACGTCCATGGACCAAATCCAATGAATTTTCAACGTGTGTCATTCATTCTTAATGATCTAATCCTCTCCCTGGTGTAGGATAGTTCTGGGTGGCCTGGGGTGAGGTTTGGGTGGAGATGAAATAAACATCGCTTCATAGAAAAATAAAATGAAAGCTGCCAAGGCTGGTAAGATTTCCAGACTTCAGATGCTTCCAGAGTTCAAAATGGAGAAACAACAGATTGCATAGTGTATCTTGTAACAGATTTCTGTATTTAAGGAGTAACTCTTAACACATGATGTTGTCTGGTGTCCTAATTAAACCTCACAGACTTACACATATCCAAATGTTTTTTAAAACCTCTATCATACGAAGAATTCTTTGGAGTAGCATAGGGGAATATAGCAGGGATGGCTGCACCCTGAGAGTCCCCTCTTGGCTGGAGGTTGCTGTGCAGCACCCAGCCTCGGTTATTCTCTCTTTTCTTTTAAGAACTCACCAATTTCAAAAATAAGTGAAAAAAAATCTCTAGAAAGGATCCCATTTATTTGGTCTTCTGGGTACACATAGGCCGCAACATCAGTTCAACATCTCTCTCTATCCCTAGTTGGGAGTTGCTAGCTGTCTTTCCCAGAATTGGGCGCAGTTCAAAGTCCATTGCAGAGCTAATTTTGCTTACAGCAGCAGCAGCTTTTCTTCTCCCACTTCTTCTTGCCAGCTACAGCTTCTCAGGCCTGTTTCCTGAAGCATCCCAGCAACAGGGTGCTAGGAGGGCCGGGCAGCTCAGAGGTTAGTGAACATATCTTAGCAGCCTGTAGCTTCCCTGACAGAGGTGTCTGGTTTCTGACCTTAGGCTAGGAACCTTATGGCCACAACTCGCATCTGGGCCTCAGCCCTTAAGGAGGTGGGATAGTGGGACCCAGGCCATCCCTCTCCACTGGGTCCCAGGCCAGGGCCCTGATTGAAGCAACACTAGCAGGGTCCTCTCAGTGGACAGTCTAAGTCCACTTTCCTGAATTATTTCCTACCTATGTCCCTTCAGCTTGTGATGTGGTCCCTGTAGTCCAAACAATCTGTAGCATATCATGTGGAATAGCACCCCCTTGAAGACCTTTTTCAGCATCCTGCCATAGCCTCAGTTCCTCTGCATCAGAGATAAGGTTGGAGGCTGCCTAGCGCCACAATGTCTTTACAGTCAAATAGTACAGTTCACTGGCTGTTAGGTGTTCCCCAGCCTCCTCAGCAGTCTTTCATTTAGGGATACAGTTCTGCTGTCCCAGCTGTCAGGCTTATAGAGATGGTCCCCTCATGTAGAGAGGGAGAGTGATCTCCTGCTTCTTCTCCAGTCAGCTGTGAACTAAGCCCATTTCTCTCCTTTTCTTCCCCTTGCAGGCTGGACACTGGCTGTAGGTATAGCTGAGCCCATACACTTTTTCTCTGCTCTATCACAATCCCCTAGTTTACTCCAGCACCTACTGCCCTTTATAGGGAATGTCCTAATCCCACTCAGATGGGTCTCAGCCTGTAATCAGGGTTGGCTTATCCCCAGGCTCTTCAGCCCATGGTGCAGGTCTCCTTGTTAGCAGCCCTGAATCACAGCCTAAATTTGTATGATTGTTTACTACAACTCTCCGGAAGCCATTTGGACAAACTTCAGTTGAACACATTTGAAGCTGGTTTTAGATTGGGATTATGAAGCCCAAATAGACAACTTCTAGCATGAAGGTTACAAAGCCTATAAGTCTACAAATTGATTGTGTTTAATTCAAGATATTGTTTTCCTCACATCTGGCAAAATCAGAACCTGATATCGTTTCTTAAAGCTGGACTATTGGAAGAAGTGCTGTGGGGATGGGTGCATGCAATATTGAACATATTTCTATTCAGATTTGTTTTTCAGTCTTGGATTTCAATATTCCAATACAAAGACAGTGTTTCATCCATCTTTTTACTCTTCCATTAACTTATAATGGGGTGGCACCCACTTCTGGCGAGTGCCCTCTTCTGGTCAGGTGTGTCTGCAGTCTTTCAATTTATGGTGACCCTTGTCAGTTGTTTTGTCAGGCATTTTTTCAGTGATTCAGCCCTCTAGCTGAGTCGCACACTGTCTGTATGTAAAACAGAACAGACCCTTCCAGGGTATGCAGTCCACAAGGAGCCTGTCTCCATACTCCTCAATTGCTGTCTCTTTACCTTCCATGGGCTCAGTCTTTAAGCAGGCCCAGCCCTGGTATAAGGCTGTACCCCCATGGCTTCATCCCTGAATACACTATCTTCCTGTGGCCCTTCCCTGGTTCAGTCCTTATTCAGTCCCAGCAGCCAGCCAGGAACTTCTTCATTGCTCCCCCAGTCCCTGCTGGCAACTATCTTAGGCTTCATCTACACTGCAGCCGGGAACGAAGCTCTGAGATTGATCCACTAGTGATCGATTTAGAGCAGTGGTCCCCAACCGTTTTTTGGCTAGTAGCACATTCATGTTTTCAGCAGAGTGTGGCGGGCGCCAACAATTTTTCAAGGCTTATTTTGTATTTGTACATTAAATAGTATGAAAAACATCTTATTTAATATAACATAATATATCAATACAGAGAGAAAAGAGAAGCCGGAGAGAAGCTGCGAGGACAGAGAACACCGGCGCCTGCAGCCCCGAAGTTCTCTGTACCTGGCAGGTGCGGGGCTGCGGCTTCTCTCTGGCTTACGCCAAGGCCCTGCACTTGCCAGGGACCGAGAACACCGGCGCCCACAGCCTGCAGCCCCAGAGTTCTCTGTCCCCAGCAGGCGTGGGGCTGCGGCTTCTCTCTGGCTTATACCATGGGCCCACACCTGCCAGAGACTGAGAACACTGGCTCCCACAGCTTGCAGCCCCGGAGTTCTCTGTCCCCAGCAGGTGAGGGGCAGCGGCTTGTCTCCCCTGCTGGGCACTAGGGGGCCCCGCGCCTGCTGGGAACAGAGAACACCATGCTCGCAGCCTGAGTTCTCTGTCCCCGTCAGGTGACGGGCCATGACTTCTCTCCCCTGCTGGGCACTAGGCAGGAGCACATAAATGCCCCGGCGGGTGCCATGGCGCCTGCGGGCACCACGTTGGGGACCACTGATTTAGAAGGTCTAGTGAAGACCTGCCAATTAACAGCAGATCGCTCTCCAGTCAACACCTGAACTCTATCCCTGATGAGAAGAGTAAGATAAGTCAACAGGAGAGTTTCTACCATCAACCCTCAGTGATACAGACTCCGCGGTAACTTGATCTAAGGAACGTCGACTCCATCTACGTTATTTACATAGCTGGAGTTGCATAGCATAGGTCGACTTACTGTGGTAGTATAGACATAGCCTTAGGCTCATTCCTGGAAGCCAGCCAGGACCTCTCTCGCTCCCTCAGTTCCTGTCCAAAATGAGCTGTCCATGGTCCTGCTGTTCTGCCTGCCTGCCCTCACACTCCCAGCTCCAAGCAGTAACTGACTACTGCTCTATTTTGCAGCTCTTTGTATATGGACCTACTGGGCTCTGATTGGTCACTCCTGAAGCCCCTCTAATTAACTGCTTCCCCTGTAGCCAACCTAGGACACTTGGAGCTCTTATTTTCTGTTCCTCTTTTGGGCAGGGTGTGGCAGGACACTGAGACCTCCAGCAGGGGATCTCTGGGCTTAGTCCACCCCATCACAGACCTTTCACTTCCCAACCACCCCCCATATACTAGCTGGGTGACGGACAATATACATAATAACACACACTGGTGAACATTATTGCAAAAGACACATCCAAAACAACACACTCCACTGCACACAATTTTCTCCCCCTAGAGAGAGAGAAAAAACATGTGACATTGCTTAATGCACCACCGGAAGGCACTCAGGTAATATGATGATAAATGCAGTGTAAGAATCTATATAGAAGAATGTATCCAGACAAGACTCATTGGATGGTTAGTACAGCAAAAGTCCATATGGAGGTGATACATGAGTCGTGGAATAACAAAATTGTAAATTGTCAGAGGGGTAGCCGTGTTAGTCTGGATCTGTAAAAAGTGACAAAGAGTCCTGATGCACCTTATAGAGTAACAGAAGTATTGGAGCATAAGCTTTCATGGGTTAATACATGCATCTGACAAAGTGAATATTCACCCTCAAAAGCTTATGCTCCAATATTTCTGTTACTCTATAAGGTGCCACAGGACTCTTTGTTGCTTTTTACGGAATTGTAAATGTCTGTGGATATATATGTTGTCTTAAAATGCCTTGTGTTTAACATTACATGATAAGGAAAACTAATGTTTGTAAATTTGGATAATTTATCTATGTTCTAATTTGCCATTCAGTTCATGAAGCATCAAAGTTACAAAAGCAAAACCCTCAGAAAAGCTGCTTAGTAGAACAATTAGCTTTTGTACTGAACATTAAGGGCAAACATGAGCCCAGAATAGAACAGTAATAGATGAACCAGAAAAACAGACTACAGCTGCCAGAAAAATGAGCCAGTACAATTGTTTAAAATACTAGCCATTTTCCCCTGGATGCATGCAACTACACTGGCTTCAGGCCACCCAAGATAAACTGTGCAATTGTTGTTTATTTCTTTGATGGGACATTAGAAGTGTGCTTAAAGGAATTCCTAGAATTTAAACAGCAAGGGTCCTCAATTATTTCTTCAATATATTTGTACGGAACTTCTCCAGGGTAAAAATGCATAATGTAAAGTTGATTTTGTTCTAATAAAGCAAGCCCAGCAAGTGTCAATTTCCAGGGCTCCAGATGTCCTGCCTCAAAAGCAGAGGAAAATCAGATGGATAAAAAAGCCATTGTTGCCTCACAACATTTTGTAAACCAGTGAATATTTCAGTATTAAAACCCAGTTGCAGGATTCTGAAAAATTTAAATATTCAAAATATTGGGCATAGGGAGAATGAATGTTTTTTTTAGGGCTGTCGATTAATCGCAGTTAATGCATGTGAGTAACTCAAAAAATTAATCACGATTAAAAAATAATTGTGATTATTTGTAGTTTTAATCACACTGTTAAACAATAGAATACCAATATAAATTTATTAAATATTTTGGAAATTTTTCTACTTTTTCAAATATATTGATTTCAGTTACAACTCAGTGCTCACTTTATATTATCTTTATTACATAAAATGAGAAACAAAAGAAATAATATTTTTCAATTGACTTCATACAAGTACCGTAATGCCATCTCTTTACCGTGAAAGTGCAACTTACAAATGTAGGGTTTTTTTGTTAAATAACTGCAGTCAAAAAAACAATATAAAACTTTAGAGCCTACAAGTCCACGAAGTCCTACTTCTTATTTATCCAATTGCTAAGACAAACAAGTTTGTTTACATTTATGGGAGATAATGCTGTCCGCTTCTTATTTACAATGTCACCTGAAAGTTAGAACAGATGTTTGCATGATGCTTTTGTAGCCAGCATTGCAAGGTATTTACATGTCAGATATGCTAAACACTTGTATGACCCTTCATGCTTTGGCCACCATTCCAGAGGACATGCTTCCATGCTGATGACGCTTTTTAAAAAAATAATGGATTAATTAAATTTGTGACTGAACTCCTTGGGGGAGAATTGTATGTCTCCTGCTCTGCATTCCGCCATATATTTCATGTTATAGCTGTATTGGATGATGATCCATCATGTTGTTCATTTTAAGAATGCTTTCACTGCAGATTTGACAAAATGCAAAGAAGTTACCAATGTGAGATTTCTAAAGATAGCTACAGCACTCGACCCAAGATTTAAGAATCTGAAGTGCCTTCCAAAATCTGATTGGGGTGTGGTGTGGAGCGTGCTTTCAGACATCTTAAAAGAGCAACACTCCAATGTGGAAACTACAGAGCCTGAACCACCAAAAGAAGAAAATTAACCTTCTGTTTTTGGCATCTAACTTTAATGATGAAAATGAACATGCATTGGTCTGCACTGCTTTGGATCATTATTGAGAAGAACCCGTTATCAGCATGGACATATGTCCTCTGGAATGGTGGTTGAAGCATGAAGAGACATGAACATTTCACACATTTGGCATGTAAATATCTTGCGATGCTGGCTTCAACAGTGCCATGTGAATGTCTGTTCTCACTTTCGTAAACAAGAAGCAGGCAGCATTATCTCCTGCCAATGTAAACAAACATGTTTGTCTGAGCAATTGGCTGAGCAAGAAGTAGAACTGAGTAGACTTGTAGGTTCTAAAGCTTTACATTGTTTTATTTTTGAATGCAGTTATTTTTTGTACATAATTCTTAATTTGCAAGTTCAACTTTTATGATAAAGAGATTGCACTACAGTACTTGTATTAAGTGAATTGAAAAATACTCTTTCTTTTATTTTTACAGTTCAAATATTTATAATAAAAATAAATATAAAGTGAGCATGGTACACTTTGTATTCTGTGTTGTAATTGAAATCAATATATTTGAAAATGTGGAATACATCTAAAAATTTTTATATAAATAGTATGCTATTATTATTTAACAGCACAATTAATTGTGCAATTAATCACAATTTTTTAAATTCATGCAATTAATCATGATGAATTTTTTTAATTGCTTGTCAGCCCTGTTTTTTTTCATTCTTTTTCTGTGCTTGTAGGGAAAATAGTGAGTGTATAAGTACAATGAGACTATGTCCATAGAACATGATTCAGTATCCTCTCTTTCTATGTCAATTATTAAATCTTATTTTTGTTCATATTTTGTTGTAATATTTATTCCCAAATCAAATAAAAATAGCCATAAATCCAGGAAGTGACACTTTATCAGAACTAAATCTTACATAATGGGCTGTAAATAAAACTGGAAATTCATATGCAAATGCTAATATGAAACTTCTCTCTGGAGTTTACTAGATGACAAAGATAAAGACAGGGAAAATGCATTTCAGAACATGCAATTTTGCTAAGACAGGATTTTCAAGCAGAAGGAAGTTTTAACATAGATGCGTTTATGGTCCCACACAGCTGGTACCTCTTTCTACTACAAATGGTGTCATAAATAACCATTTATCAAGAACCCTCTTGGTACATTTATCCTTTTCAGATGCAATTTCCTCAGACCTATACCTAGAACAGACTGAATTTAGCCAGGTGTGACAGTCTAGTAATGAAAAATCCTTCAGCATCCCAGAATTGACCTCAGAGTAATAGACTATAAGAAGTTTTTTAAATTGGGCATATATGATCTTGGCAAAATCACAGATTTTGAAATGAATATGTTGGGTCTAAACTTTTGGTGAACTTTGGGGAGCCAAAACACACCCAGACTGGCCGTCTCTGCATAATCCTTTCTGAACCCTTTATCGAACAAAGCACTGACCTGCAAACTACTCATGACACCCCCTTTCTCAAGTAGCCATTAGCCTTTATCTCTATGCATTTACTTGTTAAACTTGCTTTTCCTGTAAAATCTTGATTGATTATGCATGACCATTATCTTTTGTTAATCACTTTGTTTACTTCTGTGTATAAATATTGATGCTCACCCCTAATAAAGGGGCCACACTTAATCTAAAGCTTTGAGAGCTAAGGATAGTGTGAGCCCGTTGATCAACGCATTGGTGTCTGGTCTCTGACAGAATTGTGTGCCCCATACCAACTCCGCACGAACTCGGGTGCTGGAGAGGTGAGTGAGGACTTGCTTTATTACCTAACAATTTGGGGGCTCGTCCGGGATTCCTTCTGGTGCGGTACCTCTGTCCAGTGGTCAGACCACTCATATATGAATTGGCAAGGCGCCACAGGAGATTTCTCCCAGCCAATTCAATATTGAGGGGTCGTGTACTGGACAGCAGGGTAAACGCCAGTTGGAGGGCTCCTGTCAGACACCATGGGTCAAGGGACTAGCGTGCCTCTTGAGAGTCCGTTGGGGATTGTAAATAAGTTATGGAATGAAGGGAAACTCCCAGTACAGACAGGAATGTCTAGGAAGAAGTTGTACACACTATGTGTAAGGAATTGGACTGGGTATACCGCGGTATTGGCCGACCCGGAGATGAGGTGGCCTTCGTATGGCTCTTTCGAACAGGCTGCCTTAAGAGGAGTAAAGAGCCAGATCGAAAAAGACCATCCGGGACAGTTATGTTACTGGTTTTGTTGGGACAGAGCAGCAGAGCTGTGGAAATCTTTAAAAATTATGGCAGTCAGGTACTCTCCCGAGAGTGAACCCCCTCCAGGTTATTTCGATGAAGGGTGTAGACCACGGCGTGTTTTGACTCGTCAGCTGGTCCCCTCTGCACCTGCCCCTATTCCTCCGCAGGGGGACTCTCTCCATGTAGCAGAGGGGAATCTGCAGAATCCCAGATTGGAATTTCTGCAGAAGGATGAGGAGGAAATGGAGGGGCAAACCTCGGGAGGAGTGGTTACTAGGCTAATGTCCAAGCAGGTACGGCAGGGTGCATGCCCCCCCCCTGAGGATAGCCCAGAGGATGTCCCCGTCAAATCTCTTGCGAGTAATAAAAGTATAGTTAGAGAGATGCCTTTACAGGTGCACGATCAACCTTATATGGGCAATGATGGACGGTTACAACATGCTAATATTGTGGAATATAAAGGATGGCTAGAATAGGACTTGAAAGAGTGGGGACAGTTGTCAGGGTCTTTTGGGGAAAATCCCCGAAAGATCATAGAACTTCTAGAAAGATTGTTTTTAAGTTATAATCCTACTTATACGGATGTGGATCAGTTGTTAAGTAGAGTTTTGACCGGAGAGGAACGTAGTAGATTGTGGATGGCAGAAAGGACATGGGGAGATAGCAATGCAGTTAATCGTACTTGGATGGATAGGCGGGATCTGGCCGCTGGCTGGAATCCCCTAGACTGGACTCAGCCAAGGCTGACTCAGCTGCGAACAGATCGAGAGCGATTGTTAGAAAGACTCAAGGAAATGGCTCGCCGCTCGCCTAATCAGGCTAAGTTCATGCAGATTCGGCAGGAATCTGATGAGCCGCCCAGAAAGTTCTGGTCGAGGCTATTGGAGGGGGCCCGAATGTTCACTCAGATGGATCCTGAGAGAGAAGCAGACCACCCTACTCTTATTTCATTTTTTGTGAATCAGTCGGTGCCCCCTGTAAGGGATTACTTCTTAAAGTTTCGCCCTGGTTGGGGAGGTGAGTCAGTCACTTCAGTGTTGGACGTAGCTGATTTTGCCTGGGAGAAAGAAAGGGAAAGTAGTAAAAAGAAAGAGAAAAAGGAAGAATATAAGCTGATGGCTTTAGCTTTTCACGGCAGTGTTCGAGGCAAAGGCCGTGGCCGTGGCAGGGGATTCCAGGGTGCTCGGGGAAGAGGGTCCTGGCGACCCCAGCCATCAGGAAATTGTTTTCAGTGCGGACAGCCCGGTCACTTTAAATGTGAATGCCCCTGGGGACGCCCAGAGGGTCTGGTTGCATCCGCAGATGCTTACACAAGTGAGGAATACACCCCTGCACCACCAGCTCAGCCCATTCCCCAGGCCTGGATCAACTACGGGAAACAGCAGCAGCCGCAGCAAACTCAGCCTCCTCAATGACGGTACCCCGGGGGCGAAGGCAAACAATGTGATGGTCTTATTTCCTTAATGTCTTTAGCCGGCTCCTTTCTCACTTTCTCCCCTCCCAGCAAAGAGCCTCGTTTAACCCTTTCAGTCCAGGGACTGCCTGTCTCTTTCCTCATTGATACTGGGGCTACTTTCTCTCTTTTAAATCATGCCCCCTCTCCCTGGCTATCCTCTGAGGTTAAAACTGCGACTGGGGTGGAGGGCAACCCACAGTCTCTGGAACTCACTTTGCCTTTGAATGTTGTTTATGCTGATAAATGTTTTCCTCACCGTTTTCTTTTTTCCCCAGCTTGTCCGATCCCTTTGATGGGCCGGGATTTACTCTGTAAGCTTGAGGCTACTTTAACCTGCACTCCTGAAGGGGTAGGATTATTGATGACAGTGTTAGGAGATTCGGCCCCTACTCAGGGTAATTGGGAAACACCCCCCTCTCTCTCCCCTGACCTCACTGACTTGCCTTCAACCCTCTGGGGAATTTCTGACACTGATGTTGGCCTGCTCCTTTCGGCAGAGCCCGTAAGGATTCAGGTGAAGCCTTCCTTAACCCCCCCGTCAGTCCCTCAATACCCCCTGTCGCTGGAAGCCCGGGAGGGCATCCGCCCCATTATCGAGGGATTCATTGCACAAAAGCTAGTCCGCCCTCAGCGCACTCCCTGTAACACCCCTATACTGCCTGTCAAAAAGCCTCCTAAAAAGGACGGAGACCCTGTTCGTTGGCGCTTTGTACAGGATCTACGAGTTGTTAATCAGTATGTGGTCCCTCTTCATGCAGTAGTTCCTGACCCAGCTACTATCATCAGCCAAATCCCCTGGGATGCTGAGTGGTTCACTGTTATTGACTTAAAATCAGCTTTTTTCAGCATTCCTGTGCACCCAGACTCTCAGTATCTCTTTGGTTTCACCTGGCAGGGACAAAGTTATGTCTGGCAACGACTTCCTCAAGGCTACAGAGACAGCCCCACGATTTTCAGCCAGTGCCTCCGCCACGACTTGGAAGGTTTCACCAGTCCGCAGGGATCCACATTGGTCCTATACATAGATGACATCCTATTAGGTAATCGAGAAGAAGCTGCCCTCCGCATCGATGGTAAGGCACTTTTATTATACCTACACACCAGAGGCCACAAGGTAGACCCTAAAAAGATTCAGTGGGTCTCACAGAAGGTCCGATATCTGGGCTTCCTGTTAACCCCAGAGGGAAGACAGATGGACCCAGCCCGCATAAAGACTATTCAAAACTGCCCTCTACCGAACACCAAGAAACAACTTCGAGGTTTCTTAGGATTAATTGGCTTCTGTCGCCCCTGGTTGCCGTCCTGCGGGGAGTTAAGCAAACCGCTCCACCGACTCACTGCTAACCTTGCTCCTGACCCTTTGCAGTGGTCCCCGGACACTATTCAAGCCTTTCAGTTACTCAAGGACAGTGTGGCCTCCTCCATGTCTCTCCGCCCCCCCAATTACAGCAAACTCTTTCACCTTTTTGTCCACGAGAGGGGCGGAATTGCTAGTGGTGTCCTTACCCAGCTGAGCGGGCCCCACCATTTCCCGCTTGCTTTTTACTCTCAGCAAATCGACCCTGTCGCTCAGGGAACCCCATCCTGCACCCGGACTCTGGCAGCAGCTGCCCTGCTGATCACAAAGGCAAAGAGCCTAACCCTGGGTCATTTTACCACGGTTTGGACCTCTCATGCCTTGTCAGCCCTTCTGCGTAGGGGCACAACCCAAGTCTTTTCGGCCCATCGTCAGCAACAGCTAGAGGCCGAACTCTTAGAAGACACTAACCTAATTTTTGAAAGGTGTGGACCCCTTAATCCAGCTACCTTGCTTCCTGACCTGCCAGTCCTCCAGGATCAGCACGACTGTGTGGAAGTAGTTTACAGCATCTTACAGATACGAGACAACCTGTTTGACGTGCCACTGGACAACCCCGATTGCATCCTCTTCTCGGACGGAAGCTCCTTCTATGTTGATGGCAAGCGTTTCACTGGTTATGCTGTCACCTCTGAATGGGACATTCAAGAGGCCGCCTCACTGCCAGGCAACTGGGGAGCCCAAGCCGCTGAACTCTATGCCCTGGCCCGAGCTTGCCAGTTGGCCGCTGGTAAGACCGTTACCATTTTTACTGATAGCAAATATGCTTTTGGAGTTGTGCATTGTCATATCCACCTCTGGAAGTTTCGAGGTTTCCAGACAGCTGCCGGTAAACCCATTCAGCACCTCCCCCTCATCCACAAGCTTTTGGACGCCCTCCAAAAACCCTCTGTCCTGGCTGTAGTTCACTGCCGGGCCCATACTAAAGATAGTAGCCCCGTTACCCGTGGGAATGCCCTGGCTGACGCCTCCACCAAGAAGGCTGCCACCTTACCTTTAGCCATGCCCACATTGGCTATTGCAACCTCCTCCTTTACTCCACCGCACCCCGTACCAGTACCCGCTGCTGAACTACAATCGTGGGAAAGCCTCGGGGCCACTCTGGTCAAAGGGACCTGGCTTATGCCAGATGGCCGAGCCTGCCTCCCTCGCTCCACATACCCCGTGGCAGTTCGCTGGCACCATGATAAAGGGGGTCACTACGGCACGCACGCCCTCGTGGACACCATCGCTCGCTTTTGGTATGCTCCAGGCATTCAACCCTATTGCCTATCAATAGTGAAAGCATGCAGCACATGTCAGCGTAATGGACCTGCTCCGCCTCTTAACAAAATTAAGGGTGGAAGACCTCCGCCTGCTGCTCCATTTCAACATCTTCAAATTGACTTTGCAGATATGCCAAAGGCTTTTGGGAAAAAGCACCTCCTTGTTTTGGTTTGCCCTCTGACTTCCTGGGTCGAAGCTTTTCCTACTGCTAATTGTACTGCTGCCACAGTGGCGAAGATTCTCCTTAGAGATATTGTACCCCGTTTTGGCATCCCTCTTGTGCTCGACTCAGATCGCGGACCTCACTTTACTGGTCATGTCCTTGGCCGTTTAGAACAAGGACTGGGCATTTCACACTCCTTTCATACACCCTACCACCCCCAGTCTAGCGGGAAAGTTGAGCGTATGAATAGGGAACTTAAGTTTACATTGGCTAAATACTGTCAGGAAACAGGATTAAAGTGGCCTCAGGTACTTCCCTTGGTCCTGTTTCACCTTCGTACTCGCCCAACCCGCGCATTGGGATTATTCCCCTTTGAACTGCTCTATGGACACCCCCCTTTCAAAGGCGGGGCGCTACCACGTGCTGATGTTTCACTATTGGGAGGGGATCATATGACCGCGTGTCAGTTTCTCTCCCTACAGGCTCGCCTTCGTACCCTTTGGAAAGCCTCGCAGTTTTCCCAGACCGTGCCGCTGGAGGAACAAATCCACCCGTTCCAACCAGGGGACTTCGTCTGGGCCAAAAAGTTCGTTCGTGACGACACCCTCCAGCCAAGGTTTACTGGACCCCACCAGGTTCTTTTGACAACCCAGACTGCAGTGTTCCTGGAAGGACGCAAATCTTGGATCCACCACTCCCACGTCAAGCCAGCCGTAGTGGACCACAGTGACGGACCAGCAGCTCTTGTCACCACTGAGGACACTGCCTCCGACCAGTGGACCAGCTTACCTCTCTCAGACATTAGACTTAAATTGACTCGAAAAAAATGAGAGGACCCTTTATTCTGACAACTGTATGTTTTTTTATGCTTTTTTAGTTTATTTTCTGCTTATGAAGAATGCTGTGTTTTTGTAAATGACACCTACTCTGACACTTTTCAACGTACCAAACACCTAAGGGAAATGGCTAAAAACTACTCCTCTGGCCAGCCACCTTATGATTGGTGGGGAGCCTTATGGAATTGGCTGCCCGGATTTGGGTGGGTTAAAAAACTCTTGGTGGGTGGTGTTGGGGCCATAGTAGTCCTTATAATACTGTGTTGCTGTATTCAGTGTGTCCCCTCCCTCATAAACTCATGTAAGTCAGTTTATTCTTTTCCCACTTCAGCTAAAAGCCTTACTCTCTTCGAATTGGCCCAGGCTGAAATTGCCAAGCGGCCCTTGAGATCTTGAAATAGGGTGTAGCTTTTTGATTAATAGTTATCTCAAAGCTACAAATGGAGGAATGTTGGGTCTAAACTTTTGGTGAACTTTGGGGAGCCAAAACACACCCAGACTGGCCGTCTCTGCATAATCCTTTCTGAACCCTTTATCGAACAAAGCACTGACCTGCAAACTACTCATGACACCCCCTTTCTCAAGTAGCCATTAGCCTTTATCTCTATGCATTTACTTGTTAAACTTGCTTTTCCTGTAAAATCTTGATTGATTATGCATGACCATTATCTTTTGTTAATCACTTTGTTTACTTCTGTGTATAAATATTGATGCTCACCCCTAATAAAGGGGCCACACTTAATCTAAAGCTTTGAGAGCTAAGGATAGTGTGAGCCCGTTGATCAACGCATTGGTGTCTGGTCTCTGACAGAATTGTGTGCCCCATACCAACTCCGCATGAACTCGGGTGCTGGAGAGGTGAGTGAGGACTTGCTTTATTACCTAACAAATATCTGAATGGTCAATTTCAATTTGATGCATATGGATTCTTATTATCAATAAACATTAAACATTACTATTACAACCAATACTACTACTTAAAAAGCAGAATTCAGATCCAGACTAACAAGGCTACCCCTCTGATACTTAATACTACTACTTAGTAAATAATTAACCGTCTTTAATATTCTTAATTCTGTGCAAACAATATCTACTATAATCTCACATGTGGGAAATAAAAAGTGTATAGACACCCTATTATGCAAATGGAGAAACCGAAACACCTATATGTTAAGTAATTTTCCTAAGGACATAAATTGAGCCAGTAATAGAACTGGAATTACAAATCAAAAGTTACTAGTCCCTAGCCCTCTACTCATTCCACTGAGCCTCACCAACTCTCTTGCAGGTCTTGAGGCACACCAACATATATTTTATGTGCAGAGTATTTAGTAGTTACAGGATAATTGTGGCAAAGTTGCATTTATCTTACCAGATGAATATGGTTGTCATCTTAATATCCAGGAACAGACCCACTAGATAGATCTAACCAGATCCCTAAACTGTAAACCTGCATCATGAATAGTGAATGCACTTCCTCAAATAAGTATCAATATAATCATTTACAACTGTTCAAGCTGCTTCCCTAAACTTGCATCTGGACTCATCGTCAGAGTGTTAGGCCTCATCTAAATCCAATCTCAAGGCCAGGGCCAGTTCCAGGCACCAGTGCAACAATGCAAAGGGGCAGCACGTCCGGCTCTTCGGCAGCAGGTCCCTCAGTCCCTCTTGGAGGGAAGGACTGGCCACCGAATTGCCGCCGAATAATGAAGTGGCAGCGTTAAAGCTGCAGCTGAAGTGCTGCCAATCAAGGTTTTTCTTTTTCCCTGCCACTTGGGACAGCAAAAACGCTGGAGTCAGCTCTGTCAGGGACACAGCTTATCCATTCTATGGCTGCAGTCAGCTCACCAGAAATGGTGACAGAATAAAATACTATTGCATCCTACAAGAGGTATTCCTTAGGGAAAATGAGCACTTGCCCCAAACTACCTTCTGAGATCTCTCATAAAGGAAGGATAGGAGACATTCAAGAGCAATCCAACCCAATTCATGATGCAGGTTTACAGTTTAGGGCTCTGGTTAGGTCTGTCTAGCGGGTCTGTTCCTGGATGTTAAGACGAGAACCGTATTCATTTAGTAAGATAAATGCAACTTTGCTGGACAATTATTGATCAATGCCTAAATTTCTGCTTCTGTACCACCTCCCCCCTTACCTTCTGCCACTAAAGGCAAATAGATTTTAAAGTATTATCACTGCCAACTGATCTTTGTACATCACCCAGGCCACTGTGATTCATATCGTGTTCATTCCATAGCCTGATCTAAAAACAGACCAAAAGCATGGGTAGGCCGGGCAGAGGGGAGGGGAAATCTGGAGAATGAATAACATGAACGCCATTTCACCAAAACCATAACACACTTTATTTTGGAATCTTACTAGGAAAATATGAATATATACAAACTCAGTTCCATATTATAACCTCTGTAAGTTGCTAAAGGAATAATCAAACTAATATACTGAAGCAATGACAATTCTTCTTACTCGTGTTGGAGAAGTGTGAGGCACTGACTGATGAAAAACAAATATGGTACCTTTTTTTAGAAATAAAATTAACTCTAGCAACATTGTCTATCTTTAACAAAATAATGGAACAAATATTGAAAGCAATAAATCACTAAAGCTTAGATTTAAATCTGTCCTGGCTTAGTGGTAGTACATAGCTGAGCAGATCAGGGACAGAAATGTGACAATTCCATTCTTGGTCCCTCCCTTTACTTTAGTAAGGAGAAGTTGTCTGCTGTTGGTCCACCGTAGTAGCAGATAGTGTCTTCCTTTATGCTGTTGTGGCCAGAATATTGACAGGGAAGAGCCAAGGTTCCACCCATCCATTCCTTTCTTCTGCCCACACAACTGAGTGGGAAAAATAGCAGTGTCCCCTCAAAACCAGCATTCCCCTCCTCACTGTGAATCACAATATGGAGAGCTTATGTGGGGGAGTGAAATGCACCTTGCAATCTCCCCTCTCCTCCTTCACATGTGTCTCAGCCTGGTGGGCAGGGGCTATCCAAAAGTATCTATTTCTGTCCTATGATCAACAAGAAGCTTGGATGTATAAAGAAAAAAAAATCCCAAACATCACACTAGTTTTTACTAGATAAGGAAAATATCTCATATTTAAATTTTAGGAAAACATGAATTATAGTGTCTCATAAAATCCTACTTATAATAAATTAAATTATCTTAGATATGAACACTGCCAATTGTTTGGATTGAAAACTGTTTGAAAGGTTTCAAGTAGAGGGTAATGATATATAGTCTGTGTTATTTGGTGGTGGAAGAAAGGGTGTATCTAATGTAAAGTGCTGTCAGGATCAATATTAGGAAATATTAGAAAGTGTCTTATTTCACATCTTTAGTAATGTGTTGGAAGTGGAAGTAAGTAGCACATTAATGAAATTCACAGGTGGAAGCTTGTTGAGAGGTGTTGCAGAAACAGTGAGTGAAGAGAAATGATGCAAAGGGAGCTTTGGGAATGGATAGGAAATAACAAGCCGGTATTGAACCCCGGGAAAATTAAAGCTAATACATCTAAAACAGCTGGTGTAATGCACTGAAGCTCCATAGGAGTCATTGGACTAGCAACAGTTTAAGCTAGCAATGAATATGGGCCAATGCTCACAAACAGAAATATACAGTGAATATACTGGAAAGCAATATTACTCAACGAGATCTGGTTTGGTAGTAGCAAGAAATTAGATATATAGATGCTCCCTGCGTTAAGTAAACCCAACGTACACAAATCTGAGCTTTCGGAAACAGAAAAAGGAAGGGCTTTTTTTTTTTTTTTTTTTTTTTTTTTGCGTAATGGTTGCAGATATGTTTCTGACTTATGCAAAATTCTAGTTATGCAAGACATTCCGGAACGGAATGCTTGCATAAGTCGGGAAGCGTCTGTAAGTTTATTACGAGACACGTGAACAAACAGCCCAACACATTTTTGGGCTACAGAACAAAGAGGCACAATGACTGAGATCAGGAATATCCTTTTCTGTGGTTCTGATCCAGCACCCACTGAAGTCAATCGGAATCATTCTATTGACTAAAATGGACACTGCATCAGGTGTTATGACTCACCTGCAGTCTGGCATCCACTCACCACCCCTTTTAAACAGGGAACAAATGAAAAAGGAAATGTGTGTGGTTTGATATTATACACTTTGTAATCTTGCACTTTTAACACAGATTTAAGGATTACTCTTAATTTTATAAATTGTATAATCGAGATGAATATATTTATTTTGGATTCCAGTCAACATAATATATGGAGTATTTCAGTAAAAGCATATCAAATATCTGGGCCTGATCTGATGTGATTTTACAGCTCCATAGTAAATCCACTTTAACAAGGATGCATAAACTTAGAGTCAGAGGAACAGCTGGGATATGCCTATAGCATCCGTTGGACACACTTCTCTCTAGAGGGATCTGGGACAAACCTATTGCATTTCTTCTTATAGTCGTCTCTTGGCTCCACTGTGTTTTCTGTGATGTGATGGTTTTCTCAATGCTTCTACATGTTCATTGTGTACATACTGTTTCTCTTTTCCTTTGTTTTTGAAATTATATGGGTACTTGAAATTGTAGAGTTGTTTTACCTTGCAGATTTATTCACCGTTAATATATTTCTGCTTGAATGTTCCTTGTAATTGCTTCATGCAGTCTAATTTTCCTTTTCTAGGTAACAAGCACATGTTAATGAGAGTAAACAATTAATAAAAGGCTATCTAAAGTATTTTTAATTTTGAATCTTCTCTGTACTTCTGCACTGGCAATGTATAGCAACATTAGTTTTACAGCTGTATATAGAGAGCTAAATTATGCAGGTCTCACCTTGTGACTGAGAGTGCACAAGCACAGAGCCATTGGCCATTATCTTTGAAAACTCATGGCAATTGGGGGAGGTCTCGGACGATTGAAAAAAGGCAAATATAGTGCCCATCTTTAAAAAGGGAAGAAGGAGAATCCAGGGAACTACAGACCTGTCAGCCTGACCTCAGTCCCTGGAAAAATCATGGAGCAGGTCCTCAAGGAAACAATTTTGAAGCACTTGGAGGAGAGGAAGGTGATCAGGAATAGTCAACACGGATTCACTGAGGGCAAGTCATGTCTGACCAACCTGATTGTCTTCTATGATGAGATAATTGGCTCTGTGGATATGGGGAAAGCAGTGGATGTGATATATCTTGAGTTTAGCAAACCTTTTGATATGGTCTTCCACAGTATTATTGCCAGCAAGTCAAAAAAGTATGGATTGGATGAGTGGACTATAAGGTGGATAGAAAGCTGGCTAGATTGTCAGACTCAACAGGTAGTGATCAATGGCTCACTGTTTAGTTGGCATCAGGTATCAAGCGGAGTGCCCCAGGGGTCGTTCCTGGGGTTGGTTTTGTTCAACAGCTTTATTAATGACCTGGATGATGGGATGGATTGCACCTTCAGCAAGTTCACAGATGACACTAATCTGGGGGGAAAGGTAAATATGCTGGAGGGTAGGGATAGGGTCCAGAGTGACCTAGACAAATTGGAGGATTGGGCCAAAAGAAATCTGATGAGGTTCAACAAGGACAAGTGCAGAGTCCTACACTTAGGAAGGAAGAATCCCATGCACCGCTACAGGTTGGTGACCGACTGTCTAAGCAGCAGTTCTGCAGAAAAGTACCTGGGGATTACAGTGGATGAGAAACTGGATATGAGTCAGCAGTGTGCCCTTGTTGCTAGGAAGGCTAACGCCATATTGGGCTGCATTAGTAGGAGCACTGCCAGTAGATCAAGGGAAGTGATTATTTCCCTCTATTCGGCACTGGTGAGGCCACATCTGGATTATTGTGTCCAGTTTTGAGCCTCCCACTACAGAAAGGATGTGGACAGATTGGAGAGAGTCCAGCCGAAGAACGTGCTAGCCTCCCCTTCCCACAGCCCCCATTGGCCTGGAACGGTGAACCGCAGTCAGTGGGAGCTGTGATTGGCCAAACATGTGGCTGCTGCAGGTAAACAAACCGTCATGGCCTGCCAGTGGATTTTCCTGATGGGCCACATGCCAAAGGCTGCCACTCCCTGGTGTACATCATCTGAAACTAGATTTAACTCTAATCTCCTGAGAGTTCCTGTTGCTATGGGAAAACATTCTCCTGTTCTGGTCTTGACAGCTTCCCTAGTTGCTTATGCCAAAGTGTAAGTGAATGCAAGCTGATATAGGTTACTTAGCATAAGTGAACAGGGTTATATATAAAGCATAGGCCAATTTAGACTATATTACTGCTATTATATTGATGCTGTATGCTTAACACATACTGATATGTGTCTGATGCAGATAATATATATTGAGTAGTGTGGTCGTTCTATCTATCTATCTATGCTAGCCCAATATATATTAGTCAATAGGCAGGGAGGCACCTAGTAAGCTGAGTTTCTCAGCATCACCACTCCTAAGTTTCATTGTTGAATCTAACATTCAAGCATCTAGCATCTTTCTTTGTGTTTCCCTAGGCTATCCCCCTCCCCATTCCTTGTGCTCTAGTCAATGCCACATGAGTGGTGCTGTGCTTCCTGCCTAGTGTGGCTTCATTACAGCTGAGGTCTCTTCCATTTTTCGTTACTTAGATGGGAAGATGTGAATAAGGGGCTGAAAAAGTGTATGCAAGCGATTAGATTTTCTCTTTGTTTTCTCTACATTTCAGCTAAGTTTGTACAAACATCATACAAGGCTGAGACCAGGACATGAAAGGAGAAAAGAGAGGTTATTTCCTTCCTGCAAGGATTAAGAGCTACCTCTTGAGTGGAGAGAAGTAATTTTGGGGTAACAATGACCACTTAGCCAACTTCAAGTAGCTCCTGAAGAAATGACCCAAAGTAGAATTTAAGATCCCTGTCTAGCACAACATCACTAACCATGTGAAACTGAAGGAAAACTTGCTGCTCAAGATTCTTCCCTCCCACAGATTTCCAGGTAGTCAATTGCCAAAACAGCTGATCATGGGAGGCATGAAATGCTTCAGTTTTGCATAGACTTAGCTGGTCAATGTAGCAAAGTAGAATTATTGCTCTTGAAGCATATAAAAATCCTGGGACATCTTTAAAAATTCACAAGCCTTGTAATTATGTATACTCTGTAAAGCCTTGAAATGCTACTTTCCTCCGTAAGGGCTGTGATCATATGATGAATAAATGCTGCCTGCCCCTTTAGAAATGACAGTATCTTTTTGTAGTTATACTCTTATGTAAATGTCAAATGAAACAACAACAGCAAAGAATTTCATTGCTGGAAATGGTAAATCATGCATGTTCTCTTATTTTTCTTGCTTAATTCCCATGAAATTCAGGTGGCAGTGCCCCAATTATTTTTTCATGAAAAGAATGGTCTATATATTCTCCTACTCCTAAGAAAATAGTTCCCCTGTTGATTCTTTGCAGCAGTAATAAAGGCAGAATGTGTAATACATACTGGAAAAGAAACTCAAATAAACAAAAATAGTTGACATACAGTAGTGCATTCAGTAAAGAACTGACATTAACTAGTGCCTCATTTTTACAAAATAGTTACCTAGACTATTTATAACATTATGTTGTTGCTAGTGATAATATGTTTTTAGACACAGCTACTTCCAGTTTATAGTGACTTGCTGTCATCAGTTATGCTTCACCATCTGTGGACATAATTAAGTTTACCCTTAAATTTGATTTCCGTACATATCATTCACAAGTGACTCTTGTTTACTAAACACACTCAGGGTAAGCAAAAACAGAAAAGTATAGAGTTTGAATACACTGGAAATAATTCGGCTGCTAGGACTGAAAGTGCCAAAAAAATTATATTTGAGATATGCTTTTGAAAGCACAGCCCCCAACATATACTGCCTTCCCCCTCCTTCTCTTCCTCCCTCTATCTCTCTCACACATGAACACACACACACACCTTTCCAGAATTCCTTCCTCCCTCCCTCTCTCTCTCTCTCACACACATACACACACACCCCTTTCCAGAATTCAGGAACTCCCTCAAATTATATTTACACAAAGTTACCTTTACACCAGTCTAGAAGTGTAAAGAAGCCATGAAGTGAACATAACAGTAATTTATGTTCTTTAAGGGCAGTGTAAGAGGCCTTGCTGTAAATGAGAATCAGGCCCTACATGTGTTTTCATTACAGGACAAGTAAATTTCACACATAATTCCTTGTCAACCTTCCCAAATCCTGTCAGGTACTGAACTCCTGGGAGCTGAGAATAACCAACTCCTTTCAGGAAGTGCTCAAGGCCTAATAGGATCATGCCAATATGTCAGATTGTGGGGGGGCTGTTGCTGACTGGAACATTTATGATTCCCATGAATATTGGAATTTGATATTCATTTTCTGTGGAGAGTCAGGAGTATTTCCTGAAAAGTAAATGTTTTAGTGAAGGTTTCTGCCAGTTAGTTTATTTGCTAAAATACTTGCGGTAAGCAAACACCTAAGAAATGCAAAATCAGGACAAATAAATGTATTTACAATTTTTAATTAATATTGCTGGGTTTTTTTGTGAGTATTCTCCAAGCTCACTACTTTATCAAGAAGAAAAGTGGTCAACATGAAGAAGCTGTTTAAGTCTCCTAAGTGAGAGGTATTCATAAGGAATGACAAAATGAGAAACAAACCTATTATAATATACTCATCCCCACCCTCAACTTAATGAACCATGCTGTTCATTCTACAAAGATCAAAACAACAGGTGACAGTGAATCTATTTATGGCTTGTATTACCATAATATCTGAGCACTTCACAAAATTTAAAGTATTTATCCTCACAGCACCACTGGAGAGGTAGGAAAGTATTATTATCCCCATTG
This sequence comes from Gopherus flavomarginatus, assembly GCF_025201925.1. Classification (NCBI taxonomy): domain Eukaryota; kingdom Metazoa; phylum Chordata; order Testudines; family Testudinidae; genus Gopherus; species Gopherus flavomarginatus. The sequence continues at coordinate 305,960,676 of NC_066617.1, forward strand.
TGCAGATGAGGAACTGAGATGCAGAACCTAGAGTCCACACTTGTAATGGTATTTTGACACTTAAAGATGGAGAGATGCACCTAGTGGGATTTTCAATAGTGCCTAGGTATCTAACTCCAATTACCCATAGACCCTTTTGAAAAGCCCACCAGGTGCATCTCTCCATCTTTAAGCATCTAGGCCCAGGTCCGCAACAGGATTTAGATGCCTAACCCACAGAATTAGGCACCTGAGACCCACTGTTATCCATGAAATTCCCATAAAATTAGCTGCTGCCTAACCCTGTGGGCACTTAAACTCACTCAGAGCCTAAGTTTTTGCAGTAAAAGTTTCCTACACTCCTGCCTCTAAGCAAACACAATGCTGCTTCACTCCAAACACCTGGACACATTTCTCACATGAACCAGGGGAATATAGTCACTCCTCTGCCTAACTCGCATATGAGGACATATCCAGTAGGTTTGCTCAGAGGCTACCTAACTCCACGCAGAACAGAAGGAGGCAGCAGTACTCCCTTTTAACATTGAGCCCAGTGGCTAGGGTACTAATGCAGGCTGTGGGAGATCCCCACCAATTTAAGTCCCCCTCTCTGCCAGATGAGCAGGGATTTGAATAGGGATCTGCCACTTCTCAGGTGAGTGCCCTAAGCACTGGACTATGGGATATTCTGATGTGGGGCTCCCTCAATCTCTCCTATTGAAGTTAAGCCATTTTAATTAAATAATTACATGTTAATTGGATCAAAAATAGAAAGAGAATCACTGTACAGAATAAATGACTTGCGTAAGGTCACATAGGAAACCTATGGTGGAATAATATCTCCTGTGTCCCAGGCTATTGTCCTAGCCCCTGGAGTATCCTTCATCTCTGGTCCAAGTAGGGCAGCTGCCAGGCATTGGATACCAAAGAGGAATTGGATGAAAGAAGATGTGGCCTAAATATGATTTAACTCCTTTCTTTCATTGTTTATCCAGGCTTTTAAAATAGCTGTCTATATTGATAACATTGCTGTTATAATGTTGTTCACAGGACAGTGAAAAATATTGTTAAGGACTGTCAGTGTATATGTATAAGAAGGTAATATATCTAGAAATATGATTTTACTCTATATTTTCTGGGGTTTGTGGTTCTGCATTGGGTCTCATTGGCCCTTACCGATCTCTGCTAATTTTCAAAAAGTGCTATATAGATTCCAACATTTCATATTTGGATCCCTAAATTTAGGCCTAGGCCTTGGCTACACTGGTGCTTTACAGCACTGCAACTTTCTCGCTCAGGGGTGTGAAAAAACACACCCCTGAGCACAGCAAGTTACAGCAGTGCAAAGCACCAGTGTAAACAGTGCCCTAGCGCCGGGAGCGCGGCTCCCAGCACTGTAAGCTAATCCCCACAGGAAGGTGGAGTACTGCAATGCTGGGAGAGCTCTCTCCCAGCACTGGCGCCGCAACCACACTCGCACTTCAAAGCGCTGCTGCGGGAGCACTCCCACGGCAGAGCTTTGGAGTTTTAAGTGTAGCCAAGCCCCTAATTTCCTTAGGTGCTGATCACCTATGGACAATAACTTCAACAGGAAAATTCATGCCTTTTTTATGTAGGTGTGTGACACTGGCAGACCAGGTGCCAGCTTATGCCAAGGATCCTAAACTTCACTGAACACTGACAAATTCATAGCTGGAAAACAGTCTAACTCACGTGCGTGTTAGTATTGTTAAAACAGATAGTAGAGTTATACAGATGTATAAAATGCTTGTAGGCTGCTGCATGCATTAAACTTACTTGTAACATTGATATCCCATTTTATAAGATAATATTTAAGTATAGTATATGTAACTATATAAGTATTTGCTAAAACTGCAAAACCCCACAGTCAGGAGAAAAGCATTACCAAATATGAAATGCTAGTTTAACATAAGAGATGTTATCTTCTTTCCTACAAAAGAAGGTCTATAGACACCAGACAAGATAGTTGACCATGACTGGAAAAAATACTCTGTTAATTGCTTCCACGCCGATGAAGAGGGTACATGCACAAGCCCTCATCCCTTCACAGGTTGAATGCTGGGGCAAGGGCATAAAAATCTCTATCAAGGAGGCATTATCATCACTACGCTGCTTGGAATTCAGAGAGGGCAATATATTTAAGCAGAAGCAAGGGATCCCCAGCTGCTTGGCTTGGGTTAGCCATAAAGGACATACAGAGCTTTCATATTATAGCAGCTACTATTAGATTTTGGACCTAAGACTGTATTTCATTTGTGTATGTTTGCCTGCTTTAACCTTGTAAACAACTCTCTTAATTCTTTCTCCTAATTAATATTCTTTAAGCTTGATTTTTTATAGGATTGGCTATAAGCATTGTCTTTTGTGAGAGATCTAGGTTGTACTTGACCTGGGGTAAGTGACTGGCCCTAAGGAACAAAGAGTAACCTAAATATTGATGTGATTTTTAGTGTAAGGGATCATTTATCACAAAGGCAGACTTGCCTGGGAGGTAAGGTAGACCAGAGTACTTAAGGGGACAGTCTGTGACTCCACATTAAGGTCATTATTTAGCTTGAGTAGTATTGGTTGGTGAAATCAACATATAGAATTAACAACCAGTTTGGGATCTGTGCCCTGTTTCTTGACAGTTTGCCCTGAAGTTAGCACTCATGGTCTTGAGCCAGTTCATATAGACTGACAAGGTGTCAAAATATGGATTGAAATACCCAACTTTAGCTACTAAAGAATGACAATTTTCTTCATGAACAATCTTTAAAAGGTATAAAATGTCCTCATCTCATTCATGAAAGCTAAAGGGTAAATAAAAGACCACATCATTGCTTTAAAAAAAAAAAAGGAAGACCAAACAATTATTAGTACAATTCAGGTTTTTAAAATCCATAAGCTTTGTCTAAGTGAGGGAGAAATACAGACAGAGAAAGCTGTAAACACCAAACAAGGATTAGCTATTAATGTGTGTTTAAAAATGGACTGCAGATGCTCACAGTATGACTCTCTTTATGTTGAAGTATGCAGATATTTTCAAAGGAGGCAGCCTCTGTCAGAGACATAATCCATTCCTTTATTGCTGAAAGAGTCTCTGATTTCCAAGGCTTAATATAATTTTGTGTATATATATTTATAAAGAAAAATTATATAAGTCATAGCGGTAAAGAGCCTGTTTCAAAATTAATATTTTAATGCTATTGGTTTAAAATGCAAAACCAAAGAAAATCTTAATGGAATTATCCTGGAAAAAATATTATTTGAAGAGTGAAAATTGCTCTTTAGAGTGAGGAGTGACAAGGATGAAATTTGAGACTAATGGTTTAACTTCACAACTCATCTTTCTGTCAAGCTTCTGTCATCACACCTTCCTATAAATCATGTCCAAAAAATCTGTCTTAAAGTGAGGGTCTTCTCAGAAAAATGACTCTGAAATGGCAAAACAGGGTTCAGGACTAGATTTTTCAAAAGAGCTTAGCCTCCATTTAGCTATCAATTGAAGTGTCAGTTCAGCACTTACATGAATCTTCATTTTTGGTCTCTAAATTGGTGTTGACCATGTTTGAAAAATTGACTTTAATTGTTTATTGTATTTTGAGATCTTCCAGATAAAAATTTACTTTGTTTGCAGATAAAAAGATAACTCTTCTAAGGACAAGATTTGCAAACTCACCTTGGCATATAAATGCAAAGTTGCTTACTTTTTGGCTTGTGCATCATCCCTGATGACCCAGAGGCAGACTCCTCCACTACTTTCAGGGCCCTTGGCTGGGATCCGGTGGAATAGGATCCACGTACCCTCTATTGCCAGCCCCACCCTGGAGTTTGCAGCCTCCCCACCTTAGGCTGAACAGATTGCTGCTCTGCCCTGCTTGAGGGCCAGGGCCCCAGAGATTGTAGCCTTTAATTCTCTAATTGCCCCAGCTAGTGGGTTGACCCCACAGTGATGTAGTGAGGCAGAGTGGCCTCCCCCTGAGTCACAGGATGAGGGATAACTGCTAATGCACTACAAAACTCTAGTGAGATATGCTTAATTGGAGCACAATGTAAGACTTCTATCCCAATCACAAGTACAAGTTAAGAAGCAAAAGAAGCAAACTGTCCAGAAACAAAATCAGGGATTCTATCATATCAAATCAGACTTTGTTCATGAGAGATAAAAGATGAAGCGTACTGATTTTTCCATGGAAGGAATACAAACAATGAACCTTTGAGTAAAAGTAAAAGCATCATATTCTTACTATCAGAAAATGAGAATTAATCAGTTACTGACAAGAGAGGTGTTGTGAATTAAATACCTGCCATATTACTTATGTGTCAGATGTGAGTCCTGGGAAGTGCAGAGGAGTCCAAAAGACTGTACTTAAATGTGCCAGATAAGCATGGAGTTTTCTAACAATAAGGGATAAGTGGGGGTATCCCTGGGGAGTGGTTGATGCAAAACAAACAAAAAAAAACCCCAGCCTTTTGGAACTATGCCCTGAGGAGAGGGCCACAGACCTGTTCCTGGACATCAAAGGCCCAAGCTGTATAAAGAAACAGCTGAACTGTCTATCAGCTTTCTTGTTCCTTATTTAAAAACTGACGTGGACTTGTAACTAAGTAGACAAACCCAGTTGTGGGGTTTGAAAACTGACACATACCAGAGCCATAGGCTTAAGTTGGGATGACCTCTGTAAGCTTTTAGCATGCATGTACTTTTTTAAATTGTTTTTATACGTTTTCTCTGTAATTTTTTTAACTGAAGAATAAATGCAGATTGCTTTGTGAAGGCTGCTTGGTTGTACACTATTAAAGCCCCTGGAGAAAAATAAACCACTGGTACTGGACTCTGGTCAGACTTGCTGGGGAAACCACACTAAGGTACAGAAGGACTGTAAGCATAAATCCCTTATCTGGAGAAAGAAAGATATGGGTCTCTGCTGGAGAGAGGTGATGGTTGGGAGCGAGAAACCAGAAGACCTTTGAGGATGACCAGGAGGGAGGCCAAAGGTGTAGTTAACACAGAAACTGTGACATCTTGTGCCTACTGATAAATTGACTTATTTGTGATAGCTAAATGGTAAGTCACAGCAGGTCAAATGTTGGGTACCAGAGGTATTCAAAGGCCCAAGGCTTCCAAATGGAACTCTTTGGATTTGGTTTTGATTCTGAATTCGGAGATCTCTTTCATAGCCTTCCAGCTATTTATTCAGACCTCCCCAGTACTATTTTGTGTCCATTTGTCCTTACATTTTAACAATGGTTTACCTAATAAGAAAAACACATTCCTCATTGTGAGGTTAAAACATAAAAAAATAACAGTGACAGAAAAAATAGTATGAGGCAGGGGAAAAGCGCCCAAAGGTTATGAATCTACAGTTATGTGGTTACCTAGATGTTTCAAAGTCACACTGATAAATATATACAAATACTTTTTGGCAGGGAGTGGAAATGGCATAGGTAGATGAGGAGAATAGGAAGATGGGGTAAGCTGATGTAGAGGAGGAGTAGGAGGAGGAAAAGGAGAGGAAGGGGATGGACAAGGCAGAAGCAACAGGTAAGCATAAAATAAGGGTGAAAGGTATGGTAAGGCGAAGGAGAATGGTGGAGTTAAAGTCCACTGGTTGCTGGCTGTTGCTGAGGGAGTTAGTCCAGTGTTGTCTAGAATTCTGTTGACATGATAGAACATAGGCTCTGATGTCAATAGAGCAAGAAAGCCAAAGTCTCTTAAAATTCAGTGCAGGGCTGAATCTCTTGCCAGATTTGTCCTTCAGGGGAAAGGGGACTTTTGCATGCTGCCCTCACAAGACCTAGATAAGAGGTCACCTGACAGAGTGGAGTATCTATAGAATCTCCAAGCCAGCTGTTTCTAGGACTGAGTTAAGTAGCAGTAGAGAGGTTATATCACTGCTGTCTTTGGCACTGTGCAACTGCTGCTGGAATACCACGTCCTTGTGCCCATTTTAGAAAGAAATATGCCTGGAAAATATGCCTTAGAGTGAGAGACTCAAGCTCAGTCCATTTTGTTTAACAAAAAGGAGGTCAAGAGGTAACTGTGGCTTGTGTTTTACAGGATTTCAGAGTTCATTATCTAATGATCTCTTGACCCTTAATATTTATCAATCTATAAACTGGATATTGTTCAGTTCTCCCATGTTTGTGCTCCCTTGTTATTCATGATTTATCAGCGTTCGTGTGAATGGATTTTTATTCACATGAATATTTGGGGGATGGCTGTTCTTTGTTTGATTTCTAATATACAAATATCCATAAGGGCAATCATTATGAACAAGAGGGTACATTATTTTATAGTTTTTATTAGGTGTTCACCTCTTTAAAATATTTCAGTCATCCTTCAAGAAGAAACATTACCATGTGACTTTAATAGACCAGTTACACACCACAAACAATGAAGATCAAACATTTGAATTGAACATGCCTGAACTGGTATTAAAAGAGATATAAGTGGTAAAGTTGTGTAATGTGTAGCAAATTGCTATTCAGTGATTCTGCAAAATGAATAATTTATAGTGTGAAGAGGCAGGCAGGGAGTAGCAGGAAAAGCAATTAACACTAGAGTTTAAGTGATTGCAGGTTAAGAAGTTACCTTTGCTTTCCACACACTTTGTCTTACACCTTCTTATATTCCTATTATACACAAATATACTACAATAAAAGAACATCTTTAAAGTTTCAAAGTCAAGTACTCACCAGTTAGGAAATACCAGTATTAAGATTGCCTGTGCAAATTGAGATCCAAAGAGGTTAAAGACAAAAGTGTTCACTAATTTTGAGTACCCAGTTTGAGATATCTAGAACATGATTTTTCATGGCATTTAGCATTACATAGAACTTTATCTGTTCAAAGCATAGCTCCCCTTGACTTCAGTTGAAGCTATAAGTTCTCTGCACTTCTGCGGCCTAGTCTACCCTAACACTCTAACTCAATGTAAGTTACGCTAGTTACATTATGTAAGCAAAAGCAAGGACTTATGTTAAAAGCTATGTTATGTAAGTTACATTATGTAGGTTATGTAAGTAACGTAACTGAAATTGACGTAGCTTACATCGACTTGTCCTCGGGAGATACTCTCCCATCGACATGGCTTCTGCATCTCATTGAGGTGGCTCTCCCATCTACTTACCATGTTTTAACTAGACCCGCTAAATCAGTGATGCTGCAGCAATCGTAGTGGCACTGATTTAGCCCGTACTGAAGATAAGGCCTGCAAATCAGACACCAGGATATCAAGTCTGGCACCCAGAAATAAGAAAAATATAATTAGCGAACACCTGTGAAAAATTATAGTTTCACGGCTCCTACTGGCTGAGGTTCGCTGCGGTTCGAAGCCGCAGCCAGCACATCCTTTGCCCGCGCCACTTCCCGCTGCCCCCATTGGCCTAGGATGGTGAACCGTGGCCAGTGGGAGCTGCGGTCGGCTGAACCTACCAATGCAGCAGGTAAACAAACTGGCCCAGCCCACCAAGGTGCTTACCCTGGCAAGCCGTGTGCCAGAGGTTGCCGACCCCTGGTTTAGTATTTAATGCAGAAAGCTGGAGAACACATCTGAAGTCATGTATTAGCATTTTCTATGGAAATGCCTATGAAATAAAGTGAGTAGAGAATATACACTGAAAGTTTTTAGGCCTATGGGAAGTCTACTGAGCTGTTGCTTTGCAATTTGGTTTCTGTAATGTCTGCAGGTTTTTTTTTCTTCTTCTTTTCCTTATGGAAAAGGCAAATAAAATCCTAATTAAGATCACAAATGGGGGACAGGATTAAACCTTTTTAAAAGGCTGGACAAATTATTAAAATTGGGAGGAAATGAATTAATATAATTTCCAAGCTATTTTGCCATATTTTGATTATCATGTTTCTAGAAGAAGAAGAACTCAGTAGATAGAATTTTATCAACTGATAATTCTAATTAAATTGCAAGTCTTATACAAATACACAGGGACTTCTGGTAAGACGCAAACAAGTGTGTAAAGCATGACAAAGCTTGCGCAGGAAGCTGGGGCAGCATTTGTTAATTGGGCATACTATTATTTATATGAAAATATCCATGTGTCAGAAGAAAGAGCAGCTCTACACCTTTCCAGTCTCTTAAGGCAGCCATTAACTCATCTGAGCCCAGTCATTTAAGTTAGATTTACAACAATTTTGGCTATGTCGGGTGTGATCCCTGACTGAAAGAGCTATGTCACCGAAAGCCCCTAGTGTAGATACAGCTGTAGTAGCAAAAGATGCACTTTTGCAGGTATAGCTTGTTTAGCTCATGAAGTCTAGTTTTACTCTACTGGTATAAAACGCAGCTTTGCTGGTACAGTTGTATCCACACTAGGAGTGCTTTACTGTTATAGTTTATCAGTATTCTGCTGCTCCTAGTATACACATGGTCTTTGTGCTGTCATAGTGGTACAAAGCAGCCACAGTTTTTACCAGTGAATCTATCCTAGGTAGTATACCATCTCTATTGTAGAAAGACTGGATCATCTCTATCATAATATCTAGACACATCCATGACACCATTGGACCTGGCCTTCCTCACAATTCCTTCAGTAGAGATGCAGACAATGTACTAATATGAACATTGTGGAATTCAGAATAAGAACTCTCTGATCTCTGTTCAGGTAAATGATTAAGTAGCAAATGACATTCTCTAGCATCTGGTGAGCTGTCAGATGCCAGAAGGTGTTTGTAGTGGTTATTTGGCCATCTGCAATCTGTGTTGTCAATGCATTGTACTGTCTCAGACAGTATTAACTTGCAATGCTTTCCTCATGTTTCACTGGTAGGTTGTCAGACAGACATATGGTACGAAGTATTTCTCAGCTGACTCCTCCCATCTTCCCATAACCACACTCTCACTTCACTCTTCAACAAAAGTATTGAGAATTATGTGCGCTGTTACATTTAAGATGCCTGAACTGTTATAGCATGAATACTACTGAGACATTTATATCCTGTTTAAGGTATTTTGAGTCACTTTTGTGACACACTTCCTCATTGTGCGGCTCACAAGCCATGGGAACATATGGCCCATTGTAATTACAAATTTTAGAAATTACTTAGTAATTATACTTGAAGTTAGCAAGTACTGTAGTTCAAAAGCAATTATCTTATAACTTGCTTTCAGATCCTGTAATAAGCCTTTCAATTTAGATTGAAAAATAACTAGATAATTATTTTGCGGTTATATAGTCATTAAACAATGGCTTAAATAATTTAAGCCTTTTTGTTGTTGTTTTTTGAAGAACAGAGAATGCATCTAGCTAACAACTTCTATGCCAGCTTTCAGCCTAATACTAATTAAAACAGCTGAGTTATATTCCTGAAATAGGAGATTTACAAAAAAAATGTCAGATGACCCTTAACTCTAATTAGTCTGGATCATTATTACTATTGATTCTCGCTAGATTATGTCAATTTTTTTTCAGTTTTTTGCTTTGTTTTTGTAACAAACAAATGTTTTCTTATAAAATAAATATCAAACCTAGAAATTATTTGAAATTTTAAAGCAATAAAATAAGGAAGATATGACTTCTGTAAACACTTGTTTGCAGTATAAAACTTAACTCACCATTAACTGTGGACATATTAGTGCAATATTGCAGCTGGGGGGTGGATAGTTGATAGATGCAAATACTTTTTTTATTTTTAAGTCCAGCAGCTTCCAATATGGAAAATTAGAATTGGAAGATAGGAGTCCAATTGACAAATACATTTGTATTTATTTAATAGGGACTGAATGGTTCAGGGAACTGTTAATAGGATACAGGGACTTTCATCTCTGGGATAGTAGGTGTCAACCTTGCCTAGGTCTGCAATGATTGAAAATCATTAATGTTTGATGATTCTTTGGTGACCTATGCAAAATGAGGGATGGTCTCACTCCAAAACTAATGGTCATTAGAAAAATTATTACCTACTGGAGAAGTACTAGAGGTATGAGGAGAGAGGTTATAATAATTAGGATTAGTTGTCATAGAATTAAAAAGAGTTAGAAGGGGCTTATGTGGAGTACTCCAATTAAGAATATGAATGAAGAGCTGATCAAAAAGGTTTTAACTGAAACATTTTTAAATAAAATTGGCTTTAAAAACATGAAAATAAAATTATTTTTCTTGTCAAAAAAGGAGGAAGAAATTCTAAATTTTTAACTCCATTTCCTAGTAATAATAGGAAACCCCTATTATTCATGAACTTGTACAACAATTAACTCAGCAATAGATTGGCTTTTAACTTGTTTGGAACAAGGTTAAGAACCAGGGTGGACATAAAAATAAATGCATCACATGCATCTGACGAAGTGGGTATTAACCCACGATCGCTCATGCTCCTATACGTCTGTTAGTCCATAAGGTGCCACAGGGATCTTGCTGCTCTTATAAAAATAAAGGATAATGATGGCGGCGGATAAATTTAGGAAAAATAATTAAAATAAAAAGAGTGGAACTTTGACATACATTAAAAAAAAGACATTTCTTTTTTCACATATTGAATTCTCTATGGATCAAATCCAGATGTCCTTACTCTTTCCTTAATTAGATACATTGATAATTTCAGTACATCTGATTACATCTCTGGCCTTTATAGAAGGATGCAATCACTGAGGCATCAGAAATCATCAAGGGATAGATTGTGGAATCACCATGAGCCCTCAGTAAGGGATGGTGTGTAGCTGTACTTTCCCAGGAGTAAACCAGGGACCAAGCAAGTGTAACCAAGCAAGTAAGCTATGCCAGTTCTATACCTTACACAACTTATTTTCCCCTCCATGCCAGTTCAATTGTGCTACCTGGGGCTTTGTGGGATGAAAGCTCCGCCCACTTCACACTCACCCGCATGGGAGTGGGATTAACAGTTCCCTAGAGTCTGCCTTTTTTCCTGAGTACAGACGAGCAATGATGGTAGCCTATGCAGATCAGTTAGAGGACAATTTAAACTATTTTGTTCCCTGTGTGGGCATGTTCACTGGCTCACACTTGAGTCCTAAATTGTTTGCTTGTTTCAATGTTACAAGGTGTTTCCCTTAAAGTTAAAAATCATTAGCTAAAACCATGGCAACTAGAATGTATTGATCATCTTTACTCTCCAGGAGCCAAGGGAGCAGCCCCAGCAGAGACACAGTTTACTTCCATTCTCTCTTCAGTCATTGAAGAACCCAGAAATAAAATGGACATGTTAGTTATCCCAAATGAATCACACCCAGAGATATTCTTTATTACAAATGGGGCCAAACACCATAGGAATACACTGAAACTAACTGGGTCTTTATAAATATAAAAGTGAGTTCTGTATAAGTTAGTTCCACCGTACTTTCCTACAAAGCGTGTATTCATCTTATGGAATAAACTTCAGCAGGGGGTCATAGATAGATTCAAAGCACCAGTGTAGCCAATAAGAACCTGCCTGTTTCAATTTTCGGTTGATTTTTTTCCCAACAAAAACATAACAAGAATTGTTGAAAACAGATAGTTCCCATGGAATTATCTGTTTTGATGGGGGAAACAAACATAACCCACACACTTTTCTTTGTTACAAAATACGTTTTAAAAAAATGTTTCAACCAACTCCGGAATTTTTATATTACAAAACAAGAATGTGTTTAAACATCAGAAATTTCAGCAAATGGTGATATCTGCCAATAAGCACCACAAAAAATACCTTCCAAGTGTTTGTCCTGTGTCTATAGTAGAAAGATAACATGAAAATAAAAGGAAAACACATGCAGTTCCCCTACAGTTAAGTAAAGATATCAAACAAATATAGATGAGTGGTGCGTATCCTTGATGGATGAATTCCAAAAAGATTAGATGTCTGGTTGATACCTATTGCTCTTTCATACTTCTTTCTTTGAAGTTTACAGCAATCTGATAACACTTCTTTCTCCCCAAGAATCCTGGCCTCTTCTCAGACTTTTCTTAGAACTGGAACCTCCTTCTTTTATAACAGTCCCATAGATTTCTTGGATGACACTGAAGCTCAATGGATCTCCAGGAAAATGGGTCCTGTGTCCCTTCCCTTATTGTAAAGACATTTGCTAAATTTTTAGACTTTGATTTAAAAAAAAGATCCTAACATCAGTTTTGGGCTTGCTGATTGATGAAGTTCCACATCTATTTAAGGGTAGGGTACTCTCAATACTGTAAACCAAACCAAAAGAGTTAAAATTGAAATTATATGGTGCAACAACTGATGGTCTCTGACAATATGATTATTCTGTGGTTCTATCCTGTCCATAACTTCCTGTGGTTTCTGACACTTGTTGGCAGTGTTTACAATGTAACCTTCATAGGGAGGTTGTGCAACTCAGACAGTGGCCCAGTGGTATGGCTATACATGACACAATACTATACATACCCACCCATGAGCAGACTGAATGAAAAATGCATATCCCTCCCCTTCTGTTCCCTCCCTCCCTCCCACCCCCTGCTAGCATGCTTTCTTTGTGTTTAGGTTTTGATAAACATCACAAGGGACAACAATTTAATGGAGTGAACAAACACATGAGAAATGTACTGTGATAAAACCTTTCTTCTAGCTTCACAGTTGATGACAATTATGTTGATACCTGCAGTGCCTGATGGCAACCAAACATGCCCCCTGCTTTGCAACTGTCTGAAGCTAATCAAGCATGCATTTTTGCATAATGAAGAGATATGAAGAACATGCTAAGTAATGACGTGTAAATCCTATGAGACTTCTGAATTTCTAAAAGAGCTACAAGCTGGCTAGCAATCTTTTGCTATATTCGTTGAATGAATTAAGAGCTTACCTGGACAAAATTCCCTTTTGCTTTCTTCATGTGTGGATTTATGGAACAAGAAAAATCAAGGGCGTGTCATTCCCTATTAGCAGTGAGATTACTTCAGCCTCAGTGACACCTTTTTGAACACTTGTAGGTCACCAATAATAGGAATTTCTACCAAATTTTAAGAACATATTCATTCATGTGATGAATGGAAACTCAAGGTCTTCCTTTATCAAGCTTTCTAAGCAGTATTTTAGACAATAAGACATCAAACGAATTAAAATACTTTATTAATGTAGGTCTGTTATCATCAAAGCTTAACAGGACTTCATCTGGTCTGGATGGTGTTGCTGGGGGAATAGGGATGCTGGCAGATACATCCTGTCATAAAGGAATCATGCCAAACAGGGAACAGTTTCAAAGAACAGGCCCAGGAGACATGTGGCTGGGCCCACGTTTCTGCTGTCCTGAAAATCATGCAAACCCAGCTACCCTATACGTCCGGTCTGCAATAAGTGTGCTAGCAGTGTAGAGGAGAAGGAAAGAAAGACTGGCTAGACATCATTCCACCTAGTCAGCAAGCCACCTATTTGAGGCTGTGGTGCCCAAGCTGGTATTCTTTCCTAGGCCCTATGCCTTCTGGAGCTCTTGTTTTGTATTAGGGCTTTGAAATAAAGTTTATAAAAATCAGCAGGAGACTTTCTATTTACTTTAACAGGCTTTAAATCAGTCCTTTAATGAAAAAGAGACATATTCTCCAAATACACAAGGGCAAAAAAGGGCAAGAGGTAGTCTACTGGTATTAGGGAAAGGCCTGTTGTTCTGGAGATATAACATGTGTAGCTGAAAACCAAATTTTGCTTCTTGCTTAGGCCACTGCTAAAATAGGCAGTTCCTAGGAAGATGGACTAAGTTATTAGGACAGTAGCTTAGGACCTGGTTGACCTGTGCCTCAGTGAAACTGGGATAATAGCAATTCCCAAACTCGCAGGGATCTTATGAGGATAAATACGTTGAACATTGTGAGCTATTCTCATATTACCAAAATGTGAACCATATAAATACCTAAGTCAGGCAGATAGTGTATTCCTGAGTATTCTGTCCAGTCATAAAATATGTATATTAAATAATTCTTAACCTTTTACTTCTTGATGAGCTGTCTGAACACAAAAATATGTAAACGTCCTTCTTGAGATTAAAAAAAAATCCCCCAAATAAACCCATTGTAAAGAATTGTACAATTTTCAAATTACAGCCTTTGTGTGACTGTGCCAATAATACTAGGTAGCTCAGATTAATGGAGAGAACTCAAGCACTTCTGTTAAAAGATTCAAGGCAAAAGCACAAAACAAATAATTGATTTCCATGCCCTGAGAGCTAACCTGGCAACTAATTTTTCTTCCTGTTCTTATTTGGTCCTTTTTTTCTCCCTGTCTCAAGGAGGCGAGAATAGAATATGCACTCATTCATTGTTTGAAATATTTGTTGACTTCAGGGAGGGTAGATTCTTATTTAACTACACTACTTAAAAACTCATTGACTTCCTGTCATCCTTCCAATGCATTAAAAACAAACAAATAATAAAAAAAAACTATATCTTTACGGAAGCTGTGGAAACCATTTTATAAACTAAACAGAACAGCAGAACACTATAAACTTACATATTTGAGCATTTAAATAAATTATGTTATATTTTCTTTAAAACCTTATTGTTATTAAAGAAATTTGCATGGGTGTAATTACTTCAACTGGTGCAAATCCCTAAGACAAGGGTAGGCAACCTATGGCATGCATGCCGAAGGCAGCACGCAAGCTGATTTTCAGTGGCACTCTCACTGCCCGGGTCCTGGTCTCCAATGTGGGGGGCTCTAATTTTAATTTAATTTTAAATCTAAATTCTTAAACATTTAAAAACCCTTATTTACTTTACATACAACAATAGTTTAGTTATATATTATAGGCTTATAGAAAGAGACCTTCTAAAAATGTTTAAATGTATTACTGGCATGCAAAACCTTAAATTAGAATGAATAAATGAAGACTCAGCACACCACTTCTGAAAGGTTGCTGACCTCTGCCCTAAGATATACAGAACTGATCAAAAAATTGTCAGTAGAACAATTTTCCATTTGAAAATGCAGTTTTGTTGAAATTTTTGAATATTTTTGAACATTTTGGCTAAGTGTTTTATGGGGAAAAGTTTAAAAAATAGTTTTGAATTTCAGGTGACATTTCAATACTGACAAACCGTTTTATTTCTATAATGTTGAAATGTTTCTTTCCCACTTTATTGTTTCAATTCATTTTGCTTAAGGTTTTCTGTTATATTTATGCTTATATTAAATATAATGTTTTATATTTTATATTACATTAAAGCGTAATAACATTATCAAAACAAAATGATTCACTAATTCCAGATAGAAATTTTGGAATTTTCTTTTCATACCAAATTTCAAAATTTCAGATTTTCATTCTGATTCAGAATGAAAACAAATGAAATTTCAGAATTCCTTGTAGAATAGAAATTCTGGTTTCTGATATTGCCCTAACATTGCAAATAAGAAGTGGGGCTTGAACTATTCTGATTAACTAAAATAACACACTAGATCAAACTGCATTTGTGTAGCCTCTCCCTGCCAGCAGTTTGTGACCTATGGCAAAAGTAGAACTAAATAAAAAAATAATAATTTACAGAACTTAAAGAAATAGATGATAAAATGGGGGAAAAATACCTCAAAGCTCTTTTGCACAATAAACCTTAGTTGCAGGGAAAACACCCACATCTTTTATAACATGCATGTTGCCATCAAAGAGCATTGTTATAAGACAATATTTGAATAGCACAATCCTTCCCTCTTTCTCATATATATTTTTAAATAATTTTGATGCCCATTCGAGAATGTGTGAAAGGTGGAAATGTGACGGGAATGCCTGATGGTAGCATCTTAGACATAATTATTTTTTAAAAGTAATAGACCTAAAATACCTCGAGGTCCTTTGGTGATTCTTTTATGTCTTCCTTTAAAAGGTGTTTGCTTTTGAAGAACTGGAGATTTAGGTCATGTCTACACTTACAAGCTTACAGTGGCACAGCTGTACCGTTACTGCTATGCTGCTGTAAGAGTGCTCACGTAGCAGTGTTATGCCAACAGGAGAGAGCTCAAACCAGTTTATTTCATACCCCTGAGTGACAAGTTTTGCTGACATAAGTGCTAGTGTAGACATGGCCTCAGGCCCTGGTCCTTCTCTTTACTATGTGCTGATGGAACCCCTGGACCCATGCAAAAGCTCACTGTCTCCTTCTGGCCTCCACACACCTGTAGGGGTCCATCTATATGTAATTATTTGTAAGATTGGGCCAACATTTCTGATGTGTTTGTAGTGTGATGTTCTTCAGCTCACCGCTGAAAAGAAAAGATATTAGGGTATTTTTGCTTGGTTTAGAAAGCTCTGGGTTATATTTAGGTTGGAAAAATTTACAGATAATTAGAAACAACCTTCCCCTGCCCCACTTCTTCATCTTTCAGTCCTCTTGCTTCAAAGGTAATTGAACACAGAAATGTATGAAAATTCATAATGGCGGCTTAAAAGTTTACAGCCTTTCTAAATGAGATTTACTGGAATACCTTACACTTTTTCTAATACTTCCTCTTTAAATCTATACAAGACTTTGCAAGAACTTTGTGAAAGTTTCTAAGTGATAATGCATTCTAGAACATTCTCTCTAGCAGTAGAAGTGTCAGATACTGAAAACTGTACATAGTAAAGGCTCTGCCCTGAAAACCAAGTTATTACTTTGAGGTAATAAGAAGTGACAGTATATATCACAGCATTGCCTGAATTCTCTATAGCTGATGGCTACTGAGCATGAGCTGATGCACACAATGAACTTTGAAGCTTTGGAGAATGAATTTGTGCAAATTAAAAATCAAACATTTTTTTTCCTGACAATGTTGAATGTTTATGTGCTTCTGCAATTTGGGACCTAATCCTGCAAACCATAATTCAGACAAAACTCCAATTGACGTAATGAACTGCAAGATTTGGCCCTTGGAAAATAAAAAATATTATAAAATGTTGACAAAAATGAAAAAAAATAAAAAATGTTTTTAGATGGCTCTGTTTAGCAAATAGTAAAATAACTATGGCAATGTTTCTAGAAAGTCAGGTTACTTAATTAAATAAGTTCTCAAGATTTATTAAATGCAAGAGTGCATGCTGAGCCACTGTTTTCCCTTTTGAAATATACAGCTGCCTATCACCTATTTTTGTGCCCAAAGAAGGCAATTTACTTCCTGGGTCAAAATAATTAATCTTATTTCAAGATTTAAAAGGGGCTACTCATGAATTACTCACATTGTATAATAAACCATAAGATTAAGAGTGACCCTCAAAATCTTTTGTTCATGTTAGCCCCAGGGCTTGGAAAATACTACCACTCCTTCCTGCCCCCGCACCAAAAAAAATCCACCATTATCTCTTAAAAGTAATCTTGAAAGAATTGGATTTTTATCAGTAAAAGTTGATAAATGTTGATTTCAGTATACACACACAAACTGATGAAGCATTGCTTCCACTTTTAATAAAAATATTCAGATAGGCAAAGAAAAATACTGCTTGGGAACATCTTACTATTTGATTTAAGGATATTTACATTGTATATTTTGGCATGTGATGTTGACAATTTATGTTTTAATTGTTATAAAGCTTTAACTTGTTCAATCTGAGCAGCTACTATCACTAAATAATTATTGTCTGACCTTGTGATGGGATCCCTGGAGTGCTGTGCCACCTAAACTTTCCAGCCTTGGCTGTCTCTCACAATGCTTTTCTAGTGACAAGCAGCACATCACTCCAGTTGCTGTTATCAGTCATAACATAGGGTGACCAGATAGCAAGTGTGAAAAATCGGGACAGGAGGTGGGGAGTAATAGGTGCCTATATAAGACAAAGCCCTGAATATCAGGACTGTCCCTATAAAATTAGGACATCTGGTCATCCTATCACAACAGCATGTGAAGCCCCACATCCAGCAAGATAGGATGAATGCTCCCAGAGCCACTCATGAATCACACAGAGAAAGGCACCAGCCAATTCCCTCCAGCTACCCAGCCTTACACCTCAGAGCTGTACCATCTTGCCCTGGTTAGAAGCCTGAACAGTGTACGTTTATTATCCAGTCTGCCCCACTTCCAATGTGGAGAGGACACGCATTAGCTTTTGTAACCTGAGCTAAGATTTCTCAAGCACATTGTTTTAGGTTAAATATAGCACAGGTAGCACATGGGGGCTGAGGGAAGCGGTATGGGCGAGGGATGTGCTGGCAGCCATTCCCGCAGCCCCCGTTGGCCTGGAGCGGCAAACCACGGCCAGTGGGAGCCACAGTCAGCCAAACCTGTGGACGCAGCATGTAAACAAACCATCCTGGCCCTCCAAGGGCTTTCCCTGAACAAGAGGTGGACCGGCTTTGAGAATCACTGCTGTAAACAATCACCTGTGCCAAGTCCCATTGGAATCAAATTGCGTTTGCAGGATAGAAGCCTTAGATGCTATGGTCATGGATACTATAGAGAAGCCAAAGATAGCAAATGAATGTATAATTAAATATCAGAGATGTTGTTGATTCCAAGAGTTGTACTCAGGGAATAGAAATATTCTATGGGATTTATATGCCAAACCAAAACAGCTTGAAAGTTTAAATGTTCACAACAATTTCCCACAAACAAGCTACAGAGCTAGAATTATTCACAGAAATTATTCAGTGAATGATTGTGAATAATGAACTAATTTAGGAAAATCACAATCTGTTCATGCACAATTTGTGAGCCGAAGAGAGTTGAAATTAATCAACTAAATTATTATTTATAAATTATTCACTGAGCTCTAATGAGCACCCAAAATATGTCTGCTTATCTGAAACATATCCAAATTGCTTCTGTTTAATATAAGAGGCCCAGAAATATTGAGAGCAGAGGCTTCTTTTTATGATTTCAAGTATTTCCTGCCTCTGGTTTCTCTCACGTTTACTTATATTCCTGACCAAAGTAGGTTATGACCAGAGAAGGTTATGAGCAGAAATTCCATCCTCGATCTAAGAAACCTTCCTGTTAGAATTTTTTTAAACCAATATATTTCCACAACATTTTCAGTTTTTGAGACTCAGAATTTTCTGCTAAAAAGTAGCATTGAAAAAATCCCAACCAGCTCTATTCTTTTCTTTTTTCTTTTCTCACATAGTACACAATACATATATCCCCTCAGCTTCTTTCTGGTAACTAACAACATCAACACTTTAACAACTTGTGAATTACTATTCCTTTAATATTTGATTTAAAATGGCTACTATTAAAAATACATTAAGATCCACGTTGAAGTTGCTAAAGTTACTTAGTTTTGATGGTTTGGATGCTTCAAGCTGTTTGAAATTCACTAATATCTTCTAGGTAGTAATCAAGTTCTTGATCACTCTGTGAACCTCCTGAACAGTTGTGAGTGTATCAGTATCAACAACGAGCATGCACTGTAGTCCTAACGTCAGAATGTACTACCATGAGTTCTGATTCAAACCCCATTGATGTCAATGGAAGGCTTTCCATTGATTTCAGGGAGCACTGAAACAAAGTCATAGGCTATGTCTACATTCCAATGTAAGCCCAGTGTTCAAACTCAGGCTCAAGCCTAACTCCTTTTATGTCAACACACAAAAAAACATGCTAACTTAGGGCTAGGATCCAGAGTCCCAGAACACCCTGTGGTGGAAAGTCCAAGCAGGACCCATCATTCAGGCTCTATTGCTTTGCAGTGTAGACAAAGTCCCACTGGACTGGTGCTCTTGGAGTCCGCCAAAAGAATCCCATAATCCCACAGACTGATTTTTATCCCTTGGACAGTCAAATGTGGAGGACTATCAAGTTTTTCCTCACTTTTCCATGAAAAAAAGGGCTAGAATAGCCACATTTTGGGAGATTGCTGGGAAATGGGTAGTTGGACTCAGGCCTTCATAATGCAGTTTAGGTGCTGGAGCCCCAGGATGAGATCCAGGGTTCAACAGTTCCTAACCTGAGGTTCAAATGATTGTAGATACTCAAACTCGGGATCCACTAACTCAAGTTCTACTAACCGAGGGCTTACAGTGCAGTGTAGACAGACCTTTAGTGACTAGCTTTGAGTATTCAGGTAGATTTTCCTTTTTGATTCTATTACATCCTTGCCCTATAGTTTTAACAGTGGATCTTGAGTTGAAACAATTTCTTGCACAATGTGTCTACAAGAAATGTGTATCAGCTATTTTTATTCCATGGGACCGAGAATCCAAGAAAGTCATTATGGCAGGAGCTCTCACAAATCAGGACCATTCCCTGAGAGCAAGAATGGTCCAATGGAGAAAGTTCTTAGGTAAGACTGAGAAATCTTACATTCAGTAATCTCAGTTACAGTATTTCTCAGTGACCTTGGACAAGTAATTTAGTTTTTCTGCACCTGCTTTACCCATCTATTAACTGGGAATAATAACATGTCCCTGTCTTACCAGGGTTTTCTGAGGATAAATACATAAAAGATTATGAGGTGCTCAGACACTTTAGGAAAAGGGGGCCATATAAGTACCTACAATAGATATATAGATATTCCCACAAAGATATTTAGTTTTTATTTCTCATATTCCTGCAACAAAATCTCTTTAAAGTATACAGTAAGCCAGGTATTCTAAGTCATGTTCTCTCCACTGTTGCAGGGTCCCATTGTGGCTGGAAGAACTTACAGAAGTTTTCTCATTCTCTGTGTGAACACAAATATGATTCTTTAACATCTTTTTATAGGATCAGTGAACTGCCACAACTGGGTTATTGCCAGAAACGTTTCAAAGACCAGGATTTTCAAAAAAGCTGGTTCAAAAGACTAACAGAAAGGATGAAGAGCTATTTTACTCCTGATATTATAACATTGATCATCTATCTATCCTAAAACCTTCAACTTCTAGGTCAAAAATGTGTTGATGGGACTACAAGGAAATGTGGGCCACCCAGGAATGTTAGGATGTACTTGAAGAGGTTTTAGGAGGCACAGATTTATGGAAGTCATTGAAGACAAGGGAAAGCTTGAAACTTGAATGAAATGTTTTATTTTTTATTATCTATGAGGTGCTGATCCAAATTATTGCAGTTTGCCGTCAGTTTGATAAAGCTAATGTCACCTGTAGCTGCAAAGTTCAGTAAAAGGATTTCATTCACTTACTTTATTTTTTCTTTAAATCACAAAGGTTTTCTGGGAAATAGTTGCACACTGACTGTTGGCAGTAACACCCAGTGGGCTGCCAGTATAAGCCACCATTCCGCAAGGCTCTTTGCTACTGAGGGAATCATGCACATCTGACTGGTCATGGTAACAACTGATTGTTATCAGGGCTTTACTTTGGGAGGTGTTTTGTATTCTCCACCCTCTACAGTCCAAGAGCTTCTATTTTATCTTATTCTGTTTTTTATACTGTGTCCCTCACATTGACATCTGAGTGCTCATAAAGGAATGAATTCACTCACTGTAGAACATTTGTGCTAATATCCCATTAACTTAATGTGGAGGTGTTGCCAAGTCTCTGGACAATGGCAAAACTGAGCTAATATTTAAATAGTTTCTTCCCTGAATCTCTTTCACGATGGTGTTTCTTGTTATTCCCTTTTCCACAACTGAAGATAATATACAAGAGTTGTCTAACATTTTTGCCCTCTGGGGGGGAATTTGCACTTGTGACTCTTTCTAGCATCTGTCTCACCCTTCCTCATATAGCATGCCTTTTACCCCCTTGAAAGTCAAGTTGATGGAGTGAAACTATTTTCACACCAGCTGAGAATCTGGCCCCAATACTACAGAAAATTCTAGAAGAGGACATTAGTCATGCAGCACAGACACTTATTCACTCCCCAAAATTATTATAATTCAAGATCAGACAAATCACAAACCCCTGAGTCTGAATTCCTTGAACTTTGAGAAAGATCAGGTCAAGACTTGAACTTTGTGTTTAGTCCCATCTTTATGAGACCTGAACTAAAACTACAGATTCCCTTCCTTGATTACAGGAGCTAGAATTTTGTTTAGCACTTATGTGGGCTGTATGAGAGGTATTCTAACTCCCTCTTCCACTGAATACTGATATAAGAGCTAGAATGAAAGAATATAGCCTAGACTTTCTATTTCACCTGTGTTTGTGGTATGCAAATAGGCCACTGGCGCTTCTTGCCAGGCCCGAATAACTGCAGATCTATTGACTACTTTCAGAGTTTCCAAAGTAGAGGAAGAGATTAGGGAGAAGGGCAACAAAGGTTTACGTTATGTAAATTGCCTCCCTTGTGCAAACTGAAAATGAGGTAATAATGCCTTCCTATTGATCCATAATGTTTGAATTCCCACCTCCTGCGATGAAGTCCCAAACATCTAAATGTAGTTTCTGCAAAGGCAATAGCTTCCATGGGTGGTTGTGGGGGAAAAACAGGATATGGAAACAACAATTAAAATGTAAAAGGCACAGTAGCACACTATCTGCTCCAAATCCAGCTGGTCCTAAGGTGAGGATTAACTTTATGAAATGCGCTGTGAAGGGGCTATTATGTTTTTCATTTTGAGTATTGAATCACTCGGAGGGCAATGAAAGCCAGTTAGTGGTAATGCTTGCTAAAACCTAATTCATTCTCAGAGTACAAAGCAGACTTTTGAAAGGACTGTGTATAGTAGCTCATGTGCAGAGTGGGAGAAAGGGCTGCAGAAGTATCCGGGATATGTTCTGAGTCATCAAGCAGAAAGTGTTCAGAGCTTGGCAAACTGTTGTGACTAAGGAGGGAGAGGGAGGACAGAGGCCATTTATCTACTGTGTTTGGCTTCTGAAGTGATGCATTCAAAGGAACATAGCAAAAGTTCAAGAGAGTGAAGGAACTGAGGGACACTATCTATCACAGTACCTTCTGGTGTTTGCACACAGTATGGCCTGGAATTACAAATGCATATAGCATGGGACCTTGACTGAAAATGTCTCAACTGAAAAACAAGTCTTTGGTACATAATCTGCAGAGACTTTAATGACAGTCACTCAACTTTTTCTAACAAATTAAAAATTTCATATTGAGGGAAATATTAAATCATTATCTTGGACACTGCAAAGATCATCCTGTATAATTCAAGAGCACTTCAATTAATTTCACAAATAACAATTCAATAGATCTGCCACATTCACCTGTCAATGTTGGTAGCAAATTGTAGCATCATTCAGCCACAGTATATATAAATATATGCTTGACCCACTTTATCACAATTGCTACCTACTTCCCCCCAAAATGTTGCAGCCCTACAATTGATGTCAAAGTTGTACAATAATGTAAACATAGAGAATTGTGGGATTGACATTTATATAATATGAGGCCAACTTCTTCAAACTTGGGTCCCTACAGTAAGGCTCCTAAATCCATATTTAGTCATCTACATTTAGAAGGGTTGCATAATAGGGTACTTCTGCAATAACTAATTGGTATTCCCACCAGGATTCTCCAAAAGCAGCATTATCTGCTGTCACACTGTCTTATACTCGTGTGCCAAAAACAATGATTTTTTTGAGTTTTATGAGATTGTACATATCTACACCATTGCCTGTCAGTTAAAGTGGCATTTAACTTCTCCAGTTTATTTTGTGGTTTATTAGAGATGCTGGTCAAAACTCCATAGTTCAGATTACAGTCATTTACCCATTATTAGCATTATTGATTATGTAAGGTAAAGATATCCTGTTGTGAAGTTTTGTGGCAGAAAAATAAATCATTCATAAAATGAGTGGAAAAATATGAAAATATATCCATTTCACCCACATTGCTAGTTTCATCAGCAGAACTGACAGTGTAAAAGTCATCAGTGTTTTGTATATAGCTTTAACAAAAACAATATTTTATATATATATTGTTTTTGTCAAAGCTATACACAAAACATTATATATATATAAAACACATTCTGATTTAGATGACTGAGTCATGTGAGACAAGAAAATGTGGGATATGTTGGCCAAAGAGTACAAGCATAATAGTCATGGGGCAAAAAAACATGTGGAAGACCTAGAAAAGGTGATTTCAGATGCTGAAGGAGGATATGAAGAAGACAGATGTTAGCTTTGAAGATTTGACAAGAGCGTTGGAGATGAAGAACAAGGGCCACTGACCTTAACTCATGGGACAGTGTGTGTTTATTATGTATAGAGAGAGAAAGAGAGAGCCACTGTCCAGGACAGGGGTTGGCAACCTCTGGCATGCGGCTCGCCAAGGTAAGCACCCTGGAGGGCCGGGCCAGTTTGTTTACTTGCTGCGTCGGCAGGTTCGGCAGATCGCAGTTCCCACAGACTGCCATTCGGCATCCCAGGCCAATGGGGGCTGCGGGAAGCGGTGCAGGCTGAGGGATGTGCTGTGCACAGCTTCTCTCTGCCCCCATTGGCCTGGGTACAGCGAACCGTGGCCATTGACAGCTGTGATCAGCCGAACCTGCTGATGTGGCAGGTAAACGAAGTCACCTGGCCTGCCAGGGTGCTTACCCTGGTGAGCCGCGTGCCAGAGGTTGCCGACCCTTAGTCTAGGAGAAGTCAAATAATTTATACATACATGACTTTTGCTAGACAATGGCTATCAAAAAGGGAAAAATTCCAGTTATTGGTATTGTTCTGTCTCTTACAGTTTCTCATTAAATAAATATGTTGTTCTTCCCCCCCCTTAAGTCTGTCTAATCAAATTTTTTATCCTAGCTATACTCCAGTAACTTTGACAATGGATAAGCTCATCATGATTATGATTCAGAAAACCGTAATGGTGAGAAACTTTATTTCTATTTGTTTTAGGATTATGTCTATGTAAATTGACTAAAAAAGCTAAACTTTAATTGGAAAAGTTAATTCTTTAATGAAACAGTAGTTGAGTTATTTCCTTTTGTGTCCATTAACAGTGTAAGTGTTGAATACAGTTGAGCTGATATTAAAACTTTTAAAACTTTGGGAGAATTAAATATGCAGCTCTAGACCTGGGTCCTATTGTCCCTCTAGTTGCAAACCACAGTGACTCACAAAAAGGTGTAGAGAGCAAGTGCATTTTTAGATTGTAGTCTGCATTAAGGGCTGAATCCTGAAATGGGCTGAAGATTTAAGTGCAGGTCTAACTTTAAACGCACAAATGGTGTCATTGCCTTCAGAGTGTAGAGTATCTTCCAAACTCAAACCCCAGTACAGGGAAACTGGTACCTTCTTCCAAGGAAACGTGGGATGCAGGCAATGGTTTATTACTCCTTTCTCTACAGGAGTGCACACTGAAAAGGAAACATTATAAACAAAAATTGTTTGGCCTGGAGTGAGGAGGATTTTTGGTTACACCTCAGCACCCTTGTCTCATGTCTTGCCTGGGCTGATAGATAAGCGTCAAGCAGTGTTGTTGTAGCCATGTCGGTCCCAGGGTATTACAGAGACATGGTGGCTGAAGTAATATCTTTTATCGGACCAACTTTTCTTGGTGAGAAAGCTTGTCTTTCTCACCAGCAAAAGTTGGTACCTCACCCACCTTGTCTCTCAGATAAGTGTCATGCAAAGCAGCTTGTTAAGTGGCAATAAACCTCCCTTTTTCTGTGAAGCATGCACAGGTGAATATAGGAAATGGCTGTACTAATCAACATGACATTGAAAAACCCCATGTAGCAGAGAAGAGAGCAGGGCTAAAAGGAGAGAAGGGTAAGTGGCCACTAAAGTGGATAGAAATTTTTTTAGCTTAACCCTTGTCACTGTGTTGTTTCCTTAGACCTGTTCTTCTATGTTGACTTCACAAGTCTCTTCTATATGTTATTTGGCACTAAGCTCCACTAACAACTCTTTCTCTACATAAGTTTAAATTGAAATAGGAATTCATGTGAGGATTTTTAGAAGCACTCACTGTTGGCTTGGCTCTGTTCCCATTGACTTTAGGAAGAATAGAATTAGACGGGGCTGAAATATATTAGAAATCCCCCTTAGTTTTCCAGCAAGGGGAAAAAAATCTTACAAGGGCATAATCTAAACTTTAAACAGACTTAGCAAGTGTTTAAAGAGAACTTTAAAGAAAGCATAAATAACACACTTTACTTCTGTTCCCCTAAAAACCAACCCAAGGTCACACTTGTATTAGTTTTATTATGATGCCGCTGTTGGGTCAGATAGAAAAGAGATGGAGCTTCTTCATACACACACACATTCATTGTATTTATACCCTCATGTGCCCACACACTTACACAGGCATAAAGTTACCAGAGACAGCATGGAAGCCGAGAAGCTGAAGCATGGTAGATCTGGTGTGTCCAACTGCGGTCATGAATCCAGGCTGGTGAGCAGGTCACGGAGCAGCAGCAGCTCTTGTGCATGGCTGCTTCCTTGTATTTTGGAACTGGGAGGCTCCTGTCACATACACTGAGATTTTCTTCTGTGTCCCTCACTGAGAAGCATTCCCAGTCCTTGTTCCTTTCATGCATACCAGGTTCTTCTTTTCTTTGCAGCAATTCATGATTTCCTTCTCAGAGCAGATTATGTCAGACACACCTGGCCCCTGTCTCTTTTCTCCTTGCAGTTCCTCTCCCCCCACCTCCCACATACGCTCCCTTGTTCACACTCTCTTATATGCCGCACACACTCCTTCATTCACGCTCTCTCTGATTGCTTGATAGGATATTACAAAGCTTGGAAGTTCATACAAGTGGTAACTTGAAAGGGTTACAGGGCTTGCAAAGGTTACAAAACTTAAAAGGTTATGCTAACAATAACTGAAGTTACTAAGTCTGCAAAAGGGTTGCAAAACATAATGATACAAGCTACAGATCTTACAATTGCATTTGAGCGGAGGCTTTACATAACAACACACACACACACACACATATATATATATATATATATATATATATATATATATATATATATATATATACACACAAAAACTTTCCTCTATCTGATCTTCCTTATAACTCCCACTTAACACAGATCTGTGCCTGTTTGAATAAGAACTTCCTCAAGCACACTCACAGCCTTCATTTGTATAGTGTCACCCCTATCAGCATTGGCACCTGGGATTCCTAGGTGTATCCCATAAAAGTGGCAATAATTAGACACCGGGCAACCCCACTACTCTAAAATCTAAGATTTTATGAAAAGCTCCCCAAATCTCATCTTAAACTATTCAACCCTAGTGACGCTCACACCTCCTCCTATGCTTTATATTTCCCTACTAGTCCTATTGCCTGTCCTCTATTTAAATAATTGCCTGTGCTTGTGACCAATCTTAAAAATGAGTGGATGTGGGGAAGGTGAGGTGAGCTGATGATTACTACTCAGTACCATTTGTAATACTGACATCCCTTTCTTTATATGAGTGTTCTGTGCTCACCCTGGCCATTTTCTCTCCTTTTTGCTGCAGCTCTTTTAGACAATAGATTGCATGCTGCTCTAATTAATGCTAGGGGTGTCAATGGGCCCCTCATTATAACAGAATCTTATAGGTGCAAAGCTACTTCACTGCAGCTCAGATCTGAGCCCCAACTGCTGATAGCCATGTACCTGTGATTTAATAGAGAGTTGAAGGGACACAGTGTTCTAACTCATCAAGTGTCACCTTTTCCAAGGCCTTTCATGTTATGTTTTGTTCAACAGAAAGCAATGGATTGAAGGTGTCCTGCAAAGAAGTTGTTGTGGCTGAGTAAACGTTCACCAAATTACACTTAAAAAAAAGAGAGAGAGTTTTTCCAGGCACTCGTGGATGGTTTCTGTTACTAAGATGTAAAGTTTATAGAATCCTAGAGGCTGTGATTTGGGAATGGTGGATTGGCCCCATCTTTCAGTACCAGCCTTTCTTTTCTGTAGGCAGCTATTTTTGAAGGTCATAGAATTATAGAATCATAAATTATTAGGGTTGGAAGACACCTCAAGAGATCATCTAGTCCAGGGTTTATTAAACAGGGTCCCCACTTCTGTAGGGAAAGCCTCTAGTGGGCTGGGCCAGTGCGTTTACCTGCCCCGTCCACAGGTCCAGCTGATTGCAGCTCCTATTGGCCGTGGATCACTGCTCCGGGCCAACGAGAGCTGCTGGAAGCAGCGCGGGCAGAGGGATGTACTGGCTGCTGCTTCCAGCAACACCCATTGGCTTGGAGCAGCAATCTGCAGCCAGTGTGAGCCGCAATTGGCCGGACCTGCGTACGGGACAAGTAAACACACCGGCCTGGCCCACCAGGGGCTTTCCCTACAGAAGCGGTGACCCCTGTTTGAGAAACCCCGATCTAGTCCAATCTCCTGCTCAAAGCAGGACCAACACCAACTAAATCATCCCAGCCAAGACTTTGTCAAGCCGGGCCTTAAAAACCTCTAAGAATGGAGATTCTACCACCTCCCTAGGTAATCCATTCCAGCGCTTCACCATCGTCCTAGTGAAAAAGTATTTCCTAATATCCAAGCTAGACCTCCCCCACTGCAACTTGAGACCATTGTTTCTTGTTCTGTCATCTGCCACCACTGAGAACAGCCTATTTCCAACCTCTTTGGAACCCCCCCTTCAGGTAGTTAAAGGCTGCTATCAAATCCCCCCTCACTCTTCTCTTTTGAAGACTAAATAAAGCCAGTTCCCTCAGCCTCTTCTCTTAAGTCATATGCCCTCATCATTTTTGTTGCCCTCCTCTGGACTCTCTCCAATTTGTCCACATCCCTTCAGTAGCAGGGGGACCTAAACTGAACTCAATACTCTCCAGGTGTGGCCTCACCAGTGTTGAATAGAGGAGAATAATCACTTCCCTCAATCTGCTGCTAATGCTCCTACTAATACAGCCTAATATGCCGTTGGCCTTCTTGGCAATGAGGGCACACTGCTGACTCATATCAAGCTTTTCCTCCACTGTAATCCCCATGTACTTTTCTGCAGAACTGCTGCTTAGACAGTTGATCACCAACCTGTAGCGGTGCACAGGATTCTTCCTTCCTAAGTGTAGAACTCTGCACTTGTCCTTGTTGAAACTCATCAGATTTCTTTTGGCCCAATTCTCCAATTTGTCTAGGTCACTCTGGACCCTATCACTACCCTCCAGTGTATCTACTTTTTCCCCAGCTTAGTGTCATCTGCGAACTTGCTGAGGGTGCAATCCATCCCATCACCCAGATCATTAATAAAGATGTTGAACAAAACCAGCCCCAGAAACGACCCCTGGGGCACTCCACTTGATACCAGCAGCCAAATAGACATTAAGCCATTGATCACTACCCATTGAGCCCGATAATCTAGTCAGCTTTCTATCCACTTTATAGTCCATTCATCCAATCCATACTTTTTAAACTTGCTGGCAAGAATACTGTGGGAGACCATATCAAAAGCTTTGCTGAACTCAAGATATATCAACACCCACTGCTTTCCCCATATCCAAAGATCCAGTTATCACATCATAGAAGTCAATCACGTTGGTCAGGCATGACTTGCCCTTTGTGAATCCATGTTGATTGTTCCTGATCACCTTCCTCTCCTCCAAGGGCTTCAAAATAGATTCCTTGAGAACCTGCTCCAGGATTTTGCTGGGGGCTGAAGTGAGGCTGACTGGTCTGTAGTTACTCTGGGTCTCTTTCTTCCCTTTTTTTAAACATAGGCATTATATTTGCTGTAGCAGAGTGGATCTCTGCTCCGGCCCTGAAGGGGTTAAAACAGCCACTGGATAAGGGCTGGGGGGCTGGAGAAAGCAACCTTTTAGGCTGGGCTGATTGGGGAAGTGGCAGCAGCTGGGGCCATGCCCCAAACTGAGCAACAGGCCCTTATATAAGGGCAGAGAAGCCAGGAGCCCAGACAGTCTCTCTCTGCGTTCAGAGAGAGAAGGGCCTGGCTGCAGGGAACCAAATAAGGTACCTAGGGTGAAGCAGGTCTGGGGAAAGGCAGAGGAGCTCCTGTCTGGAAAGCCCCAGGCTGCAGCCTAGCAGAAGGTTAAGAGGTACTGGGCGTTGCAGGGTGCATCCCAGGGGTAGGCCAAAGCAGCAGGTCCAACCCCCTTTGCCTATGATGAGAGGCTAATACTGCAGTCTGCCCCAGGGCATGGGGCTAGCTAATGACTGGGCAGTTGCCGAGACACTGAGGCAAAGTGGGGATAGAGGGTGGGGGGTTCCCAGGGAGGGAAACCCCTAAGAAAGAGGAAGGGGTTACTGCCAGGGGGCAGAACCCCACATAAAAGGGGCACTGGGGTCCAGGGAGGGACATGGGGCCCGTAGCCAAAAGGCGGATCACCGGCCTGCAGAGGGTGCTCTGAGCTGGAATTTGAGCTAATTCCCGAAGCAACCAGCAGGAGGTGCTGTGGGGGTGAGTCACGCCCAGTTACATTGTCTTTTCCCAATCATCTGGGATCACCATGAGTTTTCAAAGATAATGGCCAAAGGTTCTGCAATCACATCATCCAACTCCCTCAGCATCCTTGGATGCATTAGATCTGGACCCATGAACCTGTGCATGTCCAGCTTTTCTAAATAGTCTTTAACCTGTTCTTTCACTACTGAAGGCTTGTCACCTCCTTTCCACACTGTGTTGCTCAATGCAGCAGTCTGGGAGCTGACCTTGTATGTGAAGACTAAGGCAAAAAGTGCTTTAAGTACTTCAGCTTTTTCCACATCATCTGTCACTATGTTGCCTCCCTCATTCAGTAAGGGTCCCACACTTTCCCTGACCTTCTTCTTGTTTCTAATATAGGTCACCTCATTATTATTATGTCTGTGTTCCAGTAGCACCTAAGTGCCCCAGCTAAGATTGTGGCCTTATTGCGCTACACACAATACAAACTTAGTGTGAGACAGTCCCTGCCCTGAAGAGCTTACATTCTAAATCAGGGGTTGGCAACCTCTGGCATGAGGCTCACCAGGGTAAGCACCTTGGCGGGCCGGGCCAGTTTGTTTACCTGCTGCATCCACAGGTTCAGCCGATCATGGTTTCGTCTGGCTGTGATTCACCTTCCGAGGGCACCGGGAAGTTGCGGCCAGCACATCCTTCACCTGCGCCACTTCCCACAGTTCTCATTGGCCTGCAGCAATGAACAGCGGCCAGTGGGAACTGCAATCAGCCGAACCTGCTGACTTGGCAGGTAAACAAACTGCCCCAGCCCACCAGGGTTCTTACCCTGGTGAGCCACGTGCCAGAGGTTGCCGACTCCTGATCTAAATAAACAAGATAGACAAAGGGTGGGAGGGGAAAAATAAATGTGGAGATAGTGGCCCAGATAGAACTAGAACCCAAGTCTCTCGAGTCCTAATCTAGAATATTGGGCATTAAACTAAATAAAAGTGTCTGTATAAACAATCCTTTAAAAATGTACAAGGCAAAGAGCAGGAATATGTCAAAGTAACAGATAACAGCAACAGAGGATGGGGAGGGACGGCAAAAAAAAACAAAACACCCAAGGAAAACAAGAATTCTAAAGATTTCTTCTCAGTGGGCAGAAGCAGATGCTATTTTCCAATTGCCAACTAACTTTCCTTAACAATAGTTTTTTTCCTGTCCAGATTTGTCAATATTAATACTCATTAATTGGATAAGCCTTCTATTTCCAGGTTGTTAGAGCCAGATTGCACTGAAATATCATGTACCAGCCAACACAAGAATTCTAGCAAAGTAGTGAATTAATTAATTGTCTTCTGTTGCCTTATACTCTTGTGATTTTCCCACCTACCTCTCCAACTGCTCCTTCAGAATATCCTTTAGCAGATCCTTTTCTTTCCTACTTGCCTGTGTTTGTGGCTCAAATCTTTATCCTGTGTTACCTTCTCCTTTTCTCTGGATACCTTATCACTGGGTGGCCAGATCCACTCACTTGGCTTCAACTACCATTTTTGTGATGATGACTCATATATCTACTTCTCCAACCTTGACTTCTTCCACTGCTTTCTGACATATTAACTTGAATGTACTACCATCAGCAGAAGCTCAATATGCCAAAAAAACAAGCTCATTCTCTTTCCTCCCAAGCCTTCCCTTCTTCCTTCCAGCTCTACTGATGTTAACAAGCTACCATGATTCTTCCTAAGGCTCACAAAATGTTATCTTGATTATTGTCCACTCTATCATACTTTTCTTCTTGCACAATTAGGGAATCATGAAATCTTACTGGTTCTTTCTCCACAGCATATTAAAATCTACCCCTCCTTCTATGTACTTATGGGTAAAATGCTCATCTATAGCTTTATTAACTCCCTCTTTGACTACTGCAACTTTCTTTCTCATCCTATCAAAAAGTCCTAGGGAAATTAATAAAAAATGATGTCTATTCAGTAGAGCTTTTTTAAAAAAATATCCCTATAGCATTTAATAGAATAATAATTCTCTGATAGTTTGTTATGAAATGGTCAAAAATGTAAAGAGGATATATATATATTTATGAAACTCTGCAGGTTTTCAGACTAATGTCTAAAGAATCCTGTTGGTTAAATCCATGTTCAGTTCCATATGTCTTTTCCATAAGGGTGGCTACTCCATTCTCATCTTACTTCCTTCCAGTCCATTCACAACTGTGGCTAAAAACATCTTACTTGCTCACAGTTCAGACCTGCCATGTTCCGCCTTCAAATACTTTCACTATTTGCTTTTTGCCTTCTTTTCCAAGTTCAAGCAGTAGATTTATATCAATTATGAACTGAGCCAAACAGATTCAATGCAGATGAACAGGACAGTAGGAAAATAACCCTAAAGTGTTCATGAGTCTCTGTGATGATTTGATCAGCATATTTGTTTGAAAGGTGTTTATTCTATGTTGTAATAATCCTGGGCAAACAGATTTTCAGATTTCTAGTAGACTGAACATAAGACACAGTGGCACCAAGTTTGCAATTAGACCCGCATGTGTATTCCCATATTTTCAGGCATTCCCTTGTTCTCTGTTGACTCAAATGGGACCCCAACAAGCATATACATTTGCAGAATCCAGGGCCCCATATTACAGATTAATGTAAACGTGTAGATATAGCTGGCCACATTAATCTCTGATGAAATTCTAAGAACTTTAATGGAGTTACACCAGTATCATTCCCGTCACTCAGTCCTGTTATCTAGGTGCCAATTCGCTAGGCCCTCTCTCTAGAGCTTCACATTCAGGCTCTGTCTAAATCTTGCTTATTCTGCCTGCATATAATCTCTAAAATATGGCCTTTCCGATGCACTCATTCACCTAAAACTTTCACTGAGTCCCTCATCTCACATCTCAACTACTGCTATATCCTATTTCTGACCTTGGGCAGGAGGGGAAGCAATCTTGCCCCATTTATATCCATTCAAAATACTGCGGCAAAGATAATGTTCCTAACTCATCAATTTGACCACATCATGACAATGTTTGCATCCCTCCACTGGCTTCCTCTTCTCTATTGCATCAACTACAAATGTTTTATTTTACTTTTAGGGTGTTTCATGGTGTGTTCCCACTTACCTATCATCTCAAATTATATTAAGAAGTTGGCTGCTGCCTCCACTCTGCCAATGACATCGACCTTCATTGACCACTTATTAAATTTTCAAACAAACATCTTCATGTTTCTCCAATGTTACCCAATGCATGGGAGCAAAATTCTGTATAAAACCCCAAAACTATCCTCAGTACTTGTTCTATGTTTGTACAATGTCTAACACAATAGGGCCTTGGTCCATGACAGGAGATCCTAGATGGTACTGCGGTACAAATGCTAAGGAATAATAATACATCCAAAAAAAAAAGATTTTGGTGTATTGTCCCATGATATTCATTATATAAAATAAAAATATGATTTTCCAGATGTAATCAACAGTTATGTCATATCTATATTTATTGAGGAGAAACCTATTAGGCAGATCTAGTTGGAAAACGGAATTTCTGTTCTTTGGGAAATTCTGACATTTCAAAATTTGTTTTAGTTCCAAATTGGAATGAAAAGTTGGTTCATTTCCATGATAATATAATATAATATAATGCTCTAAATAAAATGAAATGATAGTAAAAACATGTTTTTACTTGATCAAAATGAAATATTTCAACATTATCAAAATGAATTATTATGACATTATCAAAATAAAATGAGAAAGTTTAAATAATGCATTCTGACACATTTCTGTCAAAAATCTAGTCAAGCTGACATGTTTCAATGATTTGGATTGTGACAAAACTACATTTTCCAGTGGTGAACTGTTATGTCAAAAAAAATTTGACCAGCTCTGCTATGCAGAAAAAATAATCCAAGCATTAATAAGATCAGTTTGGATAAATCCTTCAGCCTAGAACTCATCCTTGACATACTTGAATATCCAAAATGCATCTTTTAGCTAGAAGTTTGCATAGCAATTGGCGTGAAATGAAATTATTTCATAAATTCTGCACTGACGTTATAGGAAAGACCATGGGGTCAACGCCTAGAGTTGCTCCTCAGTTTCAAAATGAGTTCTCAAAATTAGAGGTTTGACATTGTTGAAATTACTGTCTTCATAGAATCATAGAATATCAGGGTTGGAAGGGACCTCTGGAGGTCGTCTACTCCAACCCGCTGCTCAAAGCAAGACCAATTCCCAACTAAATCATCCCAGCCAGGGCTTTGTGAAACCTAACCTTAAAAACCTCTAAGGAAGGAGATTCCACCACCTCCTAAGGTAACCCATTCCAGTCTTGATTTAGCAGTTGGTAACACTGTAGAACTGTGCTGTGGAGCAAACTAATTTCATTCTTTTATGTGATCATTGTGCACACTCTGCCATCTATTTAAAAAAGTCACTGTGAGATAGTTATATCTGCTGTGTCTCATGGGAAAAAAATTAGATATCCTTTTGAGTGCCATCAAAGAACCATACACTAAAAAGAGATTGGTGAATTTCCCAGTCACTTATGCAGATTGCACAGTTGCTGCCTCAGACTCTTTTCATAGTTCTTAGGAGTGTTTAGGAGCTTAGCAGGGGCATGCTCATTTGATACTTTCTTATTAAGTTGTGCAGCAAAGTGTGATGAGGAAAAAAAAAGCTAACAGACCAGGACTAGCTAGTGAAGAAGAAGAGTGAGGCTAGATTAGATGGAACTAGCAGTTTACTTTCATGGTAAATTGCATGCATTCAGAACCTAAAACATTTCTCATGAGATTATCACCTCTGTAAACAGTGCAGTTCAGGCTGCTAGGTTTCATGATATTAAGTTACATTATATGAAGTCATATGCCAAAAAAAAATCATGGCCAGTTAGTTCAGTCATTTGTAGATACAGCAATTTGGAAATTTCCAACAACAGCTAAAGGAATCAGAAAAAAAAGTTTTGATCGATGCAGCTTGCAATACTTGACCCAAACACTGGGCTGGAGGCTGACATCTGATCAAATGAAATTTTGACTGGTGGCCTTGAGCCTGTTTTTCACCTTGCCCCTGTATAGTAATTACCATCAGTGCAAAGTGGGTGTAATTTGATTTGATAGCATTTTACACCCACTTAACACTCACTCTACACAGGTATAAATGACTATATGAGTTAGAATTATGAAGCAGGCTTCATGCTACTGAGAAAGATGCTGTTCTTGACTACATAGAGTTGAATGACTACAAAAGAAACCATGTTCCAGACAAATTAAAATCCGTGACAATAGTTATACATTGGCTTACTATGAGTTATGCAAAAATGAAAGAGGATTCCATTCTGCATGTGCCATTTTATTCCAGAAAAGCATACAGCCGCAGAATTTTGACAATCATGAGCTCATCATTAGTAAAACAGAATCCTGAACTTTTTTGTATGATTTTGATTGTCATATGCAAGGAGAGCTGTCCGGAGTACAGCATGTCTGAAAAGCAAAAGGAGGGGGATGTGTCATAAAAATAATCTCCCTGGAACCGACTTCATATTTTTTTTTTGCTAATTTACGTCAATTAACACCACTGCTCACTGAAAATGCAAATGACTATAATTTGCTCATAAAATAATATACTGCTTTGTATATGGACTGTGAACCTCTCACTGTTTTGCTTTCTGTTATACATTCACTCTTACTTGCAACAAACAAACCTTCATTCTGTCAGAGTTCTATTTAATATAATACCTCCCTTGCCTTTTGCTCTTGGAGTTAGGCACTTGAAAGCCTTGTGGAATTACATCACTTGCTCTGTTGCAAGAATACCTGTCTTGCCAAGAAAATAATAGTAGGCAAGGGCAATTTTGAGAATGATGGGGGCTTGGCCAGTTAGAATAAATTGCAAACACTTTAAACTTCACAAACTCTTTTTAGCCAGTTTAAACAGATTTTCATATGAAATTTTGTTTTAAATTAACCAAGCTGCATTTGTCATTTCAGATTTTTATATTATTCCAGCAAAGCACGATCCCAACCCTGTCAATAAAGCAGATTTTGTTACATTAATTACAGTCCCAACATTTTTTCATTTACTCTTGGAGAGTACTGAAAAAAAAACTGACTGGGAGCTTGCAGGATTGTAAAGCAACTGTCATAGTTACATAAGGATTCATGGTATGCCTTCATATCCTCCATTTTGTAAGATGATGTTCTGGACTAAGAGGGGTGCAGTCAATATCAGGCTTAAAAAAAAATTAAAAAACCACAGTGGAAGTGGGACTAGAAATGAGAAATCACAGATTTAGTTAAAGAAGATAAACAATTATGAAGAACTATGTAGGTGCCAGAATAGGTGAATGGACAAATATATAACTGACAGTTTTTGGCACTGGTCTGGGACATAAGAGACCTGGGTTAATTCACTTCTGCTACAGGCTTATGGTGTGACCTTGAACAAATCAATCATCCTGTGCTTTCATTGCCCATCTGTAAAAATGGGAATCATAATATCCTCTTGCAGGGGTGCTGGGAAGATACTTATATTAATGTGTGCTGAGTGCTTAGATATAGTGGTGATGGTGACTATATGTACCTATATAGACTGTAAGGTACCTGAGAATAACACATACTGTGTGTTGTGTATTTGGTTGTTATGGTTTTTGTTCCTACGGCAACTGAGTTAGATTATTAGAGGATAGCCCAGCCAGCTTCGGCCAGTTAGGTGAGCTCTGTATCTGTAAATAAATGGTAGTTTTGTTAGCTGTCTGCTGTCTGCTCTCATGTGATTTCTTCCTAAACCAGCTGCTCCCCAGGATATAACATCATGGCACATATGGATTGGAATCCAGGATACTTCTTATTCACAGCCTATTGCTCAAACCATTAAAACCTAGGCACTTAATGTCTGAAGAGAAAAAGAAAAAGATAGAAAATCTTCTAAAAGAAGATGAAAATTGCCTGAAGAAGTATAGAGCCAATCACATTGACTAGGAAGGAAAAAGAGTTTTTGATGTCCCAGGGCTAGGAGGAGGTAATTGAGAGTTTATGCTCAGTAAAAGAAGCACAGCACTCTGCTTATATGGACAGCTAGCTCGAATTAAAATGCTCAGACTTCTGGAAATATCTAGTGCACACTGGATTGGCTAAGAGATTTCATACAGACATTAGTATCCATACTTTAAGATGATATTTCTCCTTACAGAAAAGGGATGAAAATTTGTAAAGAAGGTAAAATTGAATATGTGGAGATGAAATAGGCTAGAACGACTGAGAAGGAGATGAGAGAGAAAAATTAATGAGAGATTTTTACTAAGATATCAAGGTGATAGGAACTCTAGAAAAAAAACTAAAACAAAAATGAAGTGTTCAGAGGTGTCAGAAAATAACTGAAAGATAATTTGACTGCTACAGAGCCCTGAACCAGAACCATAATCCAGAACCATTTTCAAGCATATTCCTAGCTGCTTTTCTCTTTCATAGAGTCTTGGCGATAAGGCAGGTCATAGTCTGGGACCTCTTTGGCGTAGGAACTATTCTATGTTCCCACAGACTCTCGTGAAGAGAAGCTTTCCAAAGTGGAAGGATGATGTGGGTCTACCTGCTGAAAGAACTTGTAAGGATGTATGAAAGATTTAAATGTCACTGAGAGAAGATACCTGAGGGTTACACAGAAGGAATATACAGACAATTCTGATTTTCCAGTGCCTTACACCTTGTGAATTATATAGAGTTTTGCAAAGAATGTGAAAAAGCTACAAAACTGGAATGGTATCTCAGTGGAAAATCAGGCACATATATTGGTTAATCCTGATTATGTTTCCCATGACTGCTGCTTGCCTGTCCAGGGCCGTTTCCCCAAGTTTCAGAAGGCGCTCCCTGAACTGTATGCAGTTCACTTAGTCTGAGGTTAGACGGAGGAGTGGAGACTTAACAATAAGCAATCATTGTTTTGTATGATAAAGTAGGGAGCACTGCAGCAAATGCAACTTGCAGGGTAAAACAATGTGTTTCTCCAACAAAAGAAAAAGGTTACTGCGGGGAATTCATCTGCTCTCATAGGAGTAAAGGGTAAGGAAAGAAAGAAAATGGAAG
The DNA here is from genome assembly GCF_025201925.1 of Gopherus flavomarginatus. Taxonomy (NCBI): domain Eukaryota; kingdom Metazoa; phylum Chordata; order Testudines; family Testudinidae; genus Gopherus; species Gopherus flavomarginatus. Next base: position 305,998,800 of record NC_066617.1, read on the forward strand.
AGTTATTTTCCTTGCAGGAAAGAAAAGAAATAGTCTTTCTCTCCCAATATGAGAGATCAATTAGAAAGACTAGAGCTCTTCCTTTCTTAGGGGGATGAAAGGAGATGTCCCTGGGGATGGAAGAGACTTCCCCACCTAATAGAAACTAAGAGAGAGGAGAGCAATTACATTCTATAGAATAAGGAAAATGAAATTATTGAGATTCCATGGCAGATGCAGGGGGAACTAGAGGCACAGTAAAGCAACAGCATAACAAGATGCATTTTAAAGGAGAAACAGGGCTTTTTGCTTTTTGCTGCAAATATGTGTAAGGACTGGCTGCCTAATGAGTCTTGGAAAGAGTGACGAGTCCATTAGGGGAAGTGTGAGTGTGGGAAACTGGGGAAGAGGAGTGTTTGATGTTGCTTGATTGGACAAAGGAACAAAGTGATTCAATATGGAGCCTGGATGAAGACATGAAAAGGAATTAGAAATATTGATTCAAAACCTGTTTGTGCTGGCAAAATGGGTGGTATTTTTGCCAAGTAATTGTATACCAAATTGTCCTGTTCTTATTAGAAGATTGTTTCAAACAGAATGGAACCTTCAGATACCTTGAGAAATATTGCATCTAACTGGGCTTATTTTCAAGCTCATCATAAAAAATGCAAAATATTTCACTCCCCCTTAGCCCTTCTCCTAAAAGTCTTGTCACTCTTTTCCCTGGTAATAAAATATTTGTTCCCCTTAGTTTAAAAAAAACACACATCCTATTTTGGTTAAAAACATTTAAAGAGAAGCAGTGATCTATGTACCCTAATTGGGGGGAAAAAGTAATTTACTGCTGCTTGGCTGCATACCCCACAGTTAACAAGAACTTAGCCCTAAGCTGCCTCTCTTCCGATCAGAGACAAAACTTGTTATTTGTTTTGTTTATATAAAGTACAAGAAAAAATCATAAAGATGTGCCAAGTTATGCAAGCTGCAGGCTTTTAGGATATTATGGCACCATCTTCTTTCAACTCTGAGTAATTATATAATTGTTCCATAATTCTTCAGTCTATATTTTTCACTTCTTATTCAGACCCTCTCTGTTGCAGATGTTCAATTATTTTAAAACTTTGCAAGTATAGTTTTTTTCCTGGTCTTGCACCTACAATGAGATGTGAAAAAATGCAGTATCACTGCATGGCATGGAGATTTATCTAAAGAGTCTGGTGAGCCAATCTTTCAGCAGTTTGAAGTGGGGAAAGCAAGAAGTTTTGAGAGTTATAAGAAGGAAAAGAAAACTGGGAGAAACATAGTGGAGAAAAAAGGAAAGGAAGAAGAGATGGAGACGTGGGACCTGATCCAAAACATCTTGACATAAATGGAAAGCAACTCATTGACATAAAAAATGCTTTTGATCAGGGATATGGGGAAGAAAATGGAAAGGGATAGTAATTAGGGAGGGCTGACAACAGATCACTCAAGCAAGATGAGGGAATAGGGACATTAGAGAGGAATGGGGACTGCAAAGAGAATATGGGAGAGGATGAACTGAAGGAGAGCTAGGGGAGATAAGAGAATAGAACAGAGAAGAGCAAGTGATGATGAAAAACATGGGTGCATGAAGCAAATGAGGTGATCAGAGAGAGCAGATTAAACAAAAGGTAGAAACAAGAATTTGGGGAGAGCTTGGGGAAAGGACGATAGAGGTTGAGCTTGAGAGAGAGAAATGTGGAAAAGAGACACATGGGGTTCTAAAAATAGAAAGGGAAAGCAAGGTGAGAGAATCAATAAAGTAGAATAAATATTAAAAGGAGATTTAAAGAAAGGAAATAGAGGACAGAAAGAGAGAGAAAAAACAACAGAAAAATAACTACAAGGAAAGATTCAAATAACTTTTAGATTAGTGAACAGTATTTTGCTTAATCCTATTCCTGCATATTAATGTCAGCTGCGGTGACCACAGTTCTTATGACTCGGGGAGCATTTCCATTCTAAACGCCTGCATTCAGTTCCTCTACCATTTACTATTTATGAATAGAAAGAAAGAGGGGAAAGAAAACACATGTGCTCATTAAAAAAAATCATCTGTTCCCTTATTGAACAGTTTTATTGGTAAAATGACTGGTAGCTGAAAGATGAATTTTGGCATTAAATGAATAGCTGTCATTGAAGACAAACATATTTGAGAGTTCCAATAAACATTGGCTTAAATTTGAACCATTTGTGGCCATTGGAAAATCACTTTATGTGCATATAAAGTATATTTTGTATAGTACTTGGCCCCGATGCACTGAGCTGTGCCTTAGTAGACCCCTGCTTCCACAAGGAGTTGGACTGAAGTCATTGGGGCTCTACATGAGCCCAATGTGTGGATCTCACTACAGGACTGGGGCTTAAATTAGATTATTAAGCATCTAGGGCAGGCTGTGCTGTTCATGATTGCATAGCTCACTTAGCCTCATAATGAAAAGGATACAAGAAGGTGCCCTTTGGTTTTGTCCCTGTGAAGCTTGTAAGGTGGGAAGGAGATCAGAAAGGCTACTTTGAAATGCATATTCTGAAGCACCTTTGGGGGCATACAGTGCCTAAGGGGCACATGACAGGAACTCTCTTGCTTTCTACTATGTGTAGACCAGACCATTCAGGATGAATTTACTTTAATTTTTGCCGTGTTTTTTGTTTGTTTGTTTTTGTTTTTGTTTTTTTTAAGTCAACAGAGGTTTGAATTACAGGAAAGTGAAGTTCTTTGTTATGTTTCTTCTTTTCCCTTAACTCTTTGAAACAAACAAACAAACAAAACCTAAGACATTTGGGGGGAAATACCTATAGCAAGAGAGCACTCAAAAGTGTGGAAGTGTCAAATTAAGGAAGCTTATGGAACCCAACCACATATCCATTAATAAAGCTTTTATTATCATGGACTGTTTCTCAGATAAGACAATATCCTATACAATGTTTCTATAACTTTTGATACATCCTGCAATACTTTGTATTACCCTGCCTACATGATACAAATAAAGCCAAGGTGAAAATTCATTTATTTGAAAAGTGTACTAAAACTATCCTTACATTTTAAAAATAGAGTAATGCTGAAAATTTCCTAGCAAACTTAGGTTATCTAAGGTTGCAGCTAAATTAACATAGTAATTAATTGTCTCAGTCCCTGAATTGTCTCTATGAAATTTGTGGTGCACATGGATCTCTAAGTAAGTCTTTTGTATCATCATCAGCGTGAGCAGTACTGTTTATATCAGAGTTGCTAATTCCAGGTTGTAGATCTAGATTTCTTGAAATTAGATCTCGAATCCCTCAGTTTGCACTCAAGATAGTTGCATAACTAAATGTTCATGTTCTTGGCAGGAATTGATTTTTGTTTGTCATTAAGAGAGCTGAGTGATAATAGCATACTAAAATCTGAATTAGGCAAGTAAAATAAGATACATCATCTGTACCAGGCCAGAGGGGCCATTACCAGTTTTGGAGCACTGCTCAGCTGAATCCTACTGTGGTGGCTCAAACCTTACTAGATTTATTTACCTCTCATGATTTTGAAACACAAGAGTAAATGTAATGAAAGCCCAGTTCAAAGCTGTATTTATATTGCAGAGGTAGTGTTGGCCAGCAAAGGTATAAGTGCCTAGACAAAGTGAAGTAGAGCAACCATATCATAATGAACATTATGACTAATTGTCATTGTGCCAAGATACATACCTTTTATTATTACATCCTCTTCCTCACTTTTTGCCTCCCTTTCCATTATTGGCTTATTTCATTCACCTGCTGTAGTCTGGTGTAATGTAAATTGTAATTTCTTGAGGGTAAGGAGAATGTATTTAATAGGCTTGATACAATGCATAGGCTAATAAGAGATCTCTGACTGACAGGGTCAGTGCAACCATTTAGGCGACCTAGGCGGTCGCCTAGGGCACTGGGATTTGAGGGGTGCCATTTTCTTCAGCAGCAACCACTGTGGCTGGATCTTCAGTGGCCACCAACATTTAGGTGGAGGGAGCTGGGGCAGGGGAGTGCAGGGAGAGCAGTCTGCAGCAAGTAAGAGGGGGCACGCAGGGGAACTCCCCGCCCCAGCTCACCCCTGCCCCGCCTCCTCCACGAGCACTCCACGGCCGCTTCACTTCTCCTGCATCCCAGGCTTGCGGAGCCAATCAGCTTAGGCACCGCAAGCCTGGGATGCAGCAGAAGTGAAGCAGCGATGGGGTGCTAGGGTGCTCGTGCACAGAGCAGGGGGGAGCTGGCGCAGGGGGGGTGCCTCAGGGCGGAGAGTAGGGGTAGGGAGCTTCCGCAAGGGGAGCGCCTAAGGGCGGAGGGGGGAGCTGCCTCGGGGAGAGGAGTGCGCCACATGGTGGGGGCGCGGGATGCGGGGGCACAAGGTGGAAGTTTCGTCTAGGGTGCGAAACTTCCTTGCACTGGCCCTGCTGACTGGGGCTTTTAGACCACTGTGATCTGGACATTTTTAGGTTCTAGATGGTCCCTTAGGACTGGAGCTGTGCAGGGCAAAGAATCAGCTGCCCAACATTCCACCCCCACCCAGGTGATGAAAAGATTAGAGTCCTGAGAGGCCATCTAACCAACCAGTCTATCCCTCAAGGAGTGTTGGGCATAGTGGCTGTTCAGGAGGAGCTAGGTCTTCATTAAGGAAGGAGCAAAGGGCTGCCAGAAGAGGGGCTAGGGAGGAGATGCAGATGAGAGGCAGTTGGGAGCTTCCTCTCTTGAGAAGGGCTGAGAGAAACCTGGAAAGCTCAGCACCAAAGGGAGTTGGCCAAGAAAAAGTCTGGGAGGACATGCTCTAAAATAAGAGCAACACAGAACTTTGTAGGCATGAGACTGAGGTCTGAGCTGGAAGTCTGCCTGGAAGTGGGGTCTGATGAAAGACTGCAGTCTGCCTGAAACCCTGGGAGCATGTGGCACTCCCTGTGAGGTTGGAGTGAAACCCAGGCGCTAGGGTTGGTTTGGGATGGTTTAAAGCTGGGGCTAGTTTGCAAAGAAGGCTACCAGCTGAACTCAGGTGGGCTGAAGATTCAGTGATTTTGCTATTTTCTGTTGGCCTTAAATTAAGAACTTTGAGTATATCTACACAGCAAAGAAAAACCTGAGCCTGGAAGTTTACACAATTATGAAACAGCCCCACGAACCTGAGTCAGTTGGCACAAGCCAACTGCATTTTTTCTTTGCTGTGTAGACATACCCCTTGAGGCCCTGCAAAGTATTGAACTCTTTTACCTGGCTTTGCCGAAGGAGCAGCTTGTGCTAAGGGATGAAATAGGCCAAAGAAGGCATGGGGAAAACTGAGGCACCTGTCTCACAATGACACATATAGCCACCAGAGGGTATAAAGTGGTAACAACTTTGCTACAAGCTTTCTCAAGGTCTTTGGACTTTGTGGTGGCTGAGGAACCCAACCCTGACACATATAGTTTGCCTATCCCTATATTTAGATTCGGTCTCTGTATTAGGATATCTTAGTATTACAACTGCACCACATAGCTTACTTGTAATAGGAAAACATAACCCCCACATTAACTTTCACATAGATTCCAAAATTCATAGATTCCAAGGCCAGAAGGGACCATGATGGTCATCTACTGTGACTCCTGTACAACATAAGCCATAGAAATTTCATGGAAAAAACTCCTAGAGCATATCTTTTAGCAAAATGTCCAATTTTGATTTAAAAATTGTCAATAGTCCACCACAACCTTTAGTAAACTGTTCCAATGATTAATTATTTTCACTGTCAAAAATCTATGCCTTATTCCCAGTCTGAATTTGTCTAGCTTCAGCCTAGAGCCTTTGGATCATAGTGTACCTTTATCTGCCAGATTAAAGAGCTGAAATATTTGTTCACTATATTGATATTTATAGACTGTAATCAAGTCACCTGTGACGGGGTGCAGTAGGCCCTTAGGCCTCTTACTGGAGGCCTTGTGACCCTGCCACATCCCACCCCAGAAAAGGGCAGTAGAGAGGTCCTCCAAGCTGCCAAGAGCGGCTATGTGGGATGCAGCCAGTCAGGGCCCAGCAGGCTAGTATAAGAAAAGCTGCAGGGCCAGAGTAAGATCAGTTCCTTGCTAGAGGTGGAGGATAGCGTTTGGTGGTTTAGGCTGGCTGCTTCAACTCCACGAGGACAAAACCCTGAGTTAAGGGTGAAGAATGTGTGAGAGTCATGGGGAAGTGGCCCAGTGAATCATAGCAGCAACACAATTTATTTAAAGGGACATTGTGAACAGCTGCTATCTATAGCAGGGGTCGGCAACCTCTGGCATGAGGCTCACTAGGGTAAGCACTCTGGTAGGCTGGGCCAGTTTGTTTATCTGCCGCATCGTCAAGTTCAGCGGACCAGGGCTCCCACTGGCAGCGGTTTGCCGTCCCAGGCCAACGGAGGTGGCGGGAAGTGCTGCGGGCCGAGGGATGTGCTGGCTGAGGCTTTCCGCCACCCCCAGTGGCCTGGGACGGTAAACTGTGGCCAGTGGGAGCTGTGATAGGCTGAACCTGCCGATGCGGCAGATAAACAAACTGGCCTGGCCCACCAGGGTGCTTACCCTGGCGAGCCATGTGCCAGAGGTTTTACCGACCCCTGATCTATAGGGTCCCTGGGCTGCAACCCATAGTAGAAACCAGGACCCAGTTTCCCCATACCAGCTACTGGTAAAGTGACCCAGATTTTGAGGCACCCAACCAGAGTGGGCTCTCGTGAGAGGTGGGTGCTGACCCCATTATATCACCCTGTAACATTCTCTTTGTAGAGCTAAATAGATTGAGCTCTTTAAGTCTATCACTATAAGGCATGTTTTCTAATATTTTAATTCTTCTTGGGACTCTTCTATGAACCATCTCCAATTTACCAACATACTCCTTGAATTATGGGCAACATAACTGGAAATAATATTCCAGCAGTAATCCACACTAGTGCCAAATACAGGGGTAAAATAACTTACTTATTAAAGCTTACGAAAAAGCTACTTACTGATTCTATTAATATAAACTTGTTAAAATATAACGAGTTAAAATTGATACTTGAGCGCGATATGACTATATGTCCTATATCTATCAGTTATACAGCTTTTAAATCCATTAATGTATGTGATGTTCATTTTACGTCATTCTAGTTTTTTAATCAAAATGTTGTGTGATAACGAATCCAATGCCTTGCAAAATTCTTAATATATTTCATCAACACCATTACCTTTATCAACCAAACTTAAATTTCCTCAGCAAAAGATATTGTTAGTTTGACAGGATCCATTTTCCAAAAACCTATGCTGACTGGCATTAATTATATTACCTTCCTTAGATTCTTTATTAATTGAGTCCCAAATCATCGTCTCCATTCTCTTGCCTGGGATTGATGTCAGGCTGACAGGCTTATAATTACCTGGATCATATCGTTTATCCTTTTTAAATATTGTCACATCATTAGCTTTCTTCCTGCCTTCAGGAACTTCCCCAGTGTTCCAAGGCTTATTGAAAATCAACATTAAAGACCCACCACGCTCCTCAGCCAGCCCTTTTAAAACTCTTGGCTGCAAGTTATTGAGACCTGCTAATTTAAAAATGTTTAACTTTCCAACAAAATGTTTCTTGGTTAATCCATTTCAATTTCCAGATATCCACCCACCCATGCAATTTATGTCAGGATATCATTATTCTGCAGAGTCCAAGCTTAAAATCATATACTAATGTCTGAAATATATCAGTTCTTGTTAGGAAGACAATATGCTAAATTGGTTGAAAAGAATATTTTCATAGTGGAGGAAAATTTATATTTTCTATCAATTTAAGCAAAGCAAGCAGAATTTAACATATGTGATAGATGAAATGATACCCATATTCAATGTATTTTCTTCCAGGAGCATGCTTTGGCCGGATTGTGACATTCATGCAGTAACAAACTTTTATTATCTAACATTATGCAAAGCAGGTTTAATGTGTATATATTTCCAATGTGATTCACCCCACAGCTTATTTCCTTGATTCTGTTTTGAAGGTGCTGAATGTTTTTACATTTAAATACGTGAAGTAACATAAATAAATGCTGTGCTGTTCTGAGATATTCCTTTGCCTGTATTAGCAAGAAAAGTAAGGCAATTTGACACAATCTGCCTGGAGATCTTTCAGTGATTAAGGCAAAAAAAGCATTTGTAAAGAAACTAAATGAGATTTCTTTTTTAAATTAACAAAACTAGCTTTTCATAATAGTGTAAGAATTAACATTTCACAGCATGATTCTGCTACACAGATGCCAAGAACTCATATGGATTATTAAAACACAAATGAACTTTTAAGAAGCTATAATGATCTATACTACTAAAATGTTTAAATGAAAACTGAAAATTGAATTCAAAAGACATCACTTTATGAACATCAAAGCCAAGGACACAGCTATGTTAAAAGATTTTTGAAGGTTTATTACATCTGAAATAAACTACAGTACCATTTCATACTTAAAATCTGTAAACTAGGGGTCAGAGTCATTGCACAGCATAGATGGCTGTGCAAGGAAATAATGGGAAGTAAGGGAGGTAGGATAGCTAAGATGAGGAGACTCACAAGCAATGCGAGATGTAGTCACACATGTGCACCAGGCAACTCTATTCTCAGGACCAATGCCCAAGCATTCCACTGGGTTATGAGGATTTCTGATTGGACACCAGCTAACCCACCCAACCACACCAAAACCTGACCATTCTGTGACAACTGGTGTTTAAATCCCCAAAACAGACCTCCTGGATGCTGGTGAAAAATCCCACACAGCAATGTGGCTGATTTTTGCCACCTGGGAAAAATCTCTTCCAGACCCCTAAACATGAGATCAATTGAATCTCCAGCATCACCAGAGAGCCAACAAGCAGTTGGAAAGTGGGAATAGTGAGGCTGAAATAGGGAGCCTATAATGGCTACCTCACCTATTCACAAAATTGGATCAGCATCTACCACATTCTTTACCACCACCTCACAGGAGCCAATGGCAGCAGCAGAGCGTGGAACAGATCCCAGGATCCAGGCCCATATACAGCATATGACATCCACAAACACATACTCTGTAGCACAAGGAAGGGGAAGAGTGAAGGGTAAATAAACAGCCTCCTCTCCAGGAAAGGAAAGAGTCACATGGAATACTGCCTCCTCTGATACTAGCTGAGATCACTTTGTCCTGTCACAGAAGATGGCTCCACTGTTGCAGCACCATCAAATTGCACCCTGACTAGTGAGGTGAGTATTAGAAAAAGGTTGGAGCATTGATACTATCTGTGCCTCTCTAACTGCAGATAGTTTCTTATTCAGGTGTTGTGAAAGGTAAAGAAATTTGATTTTGGATCAGAAGTGGAAAGTCCTTGTGTAGAACAATAGTGAAGTCAAGTGATGGTAGTGTAAGTACTGAGCATGGAATGAGAAATGATTATTAGAGCCAAATAATGGGCAAGGAGTCAAGTTAAATTAGCAACAGTGATAGGTAATTCACTGATCCTCCAAAATCCAGAAAGGGCTGGATACTCTTAGTTGTAATGTTGTAATGCTTACATATGCCAGATACGGACGTTTATGTGTGCTCAACTGTTACAGAGTATGCCAAATTGAAATCTGCTTATGAAAGAAGGAGGGAGTAGCCCCTAATCTATTAGGGAGGAAGACAAAAAGACAAACAAATGATGATTACTCTTCTTGGTACTTTCATATTCCACTTTTTCCTTGTATTCTTAATTTGCATGTATCTCATGTATATATATTCCACTGGCTTTAGTGAATTCCTCTGTAAGATTGATAGTTTTTATCTGTTTGCTGCTATTTAAAACAAAGTACTATTGTTTGCTGGTTGGGCTTTCCTAAGCATCACCATTTCTACATTTTGCTTTTCTTCTTTTGAAATTCTTGCGATACAGAATATTGTGTGCCATCCATCAGCCATGATACATGCTATTAAGAGCTGACATTAAATTTGGTCTGTGTTGACAAGTTATTCTTTAAATGAATAATATTTCATTTTCCAGGAGCAGTTTATTTCTTACTTCTTTTAGCAGTTTGTTTGAAGAGAACTTATCATGTTTGATCAGTGCTGTTCATTATATAAAACTTCAGCTTCTATTGTTTTGGCATATTATGCAAAGATCTTATAAAAGAGAAAACATTGTTACTGTATTTAACGGCTTAATTTAGTCAAGTGTTGTCATATTTTATTATATTTAATTACTTTTTTTCATTCTTATTTTCCAATGCTGCAAAGCACATGTCAAATTTTGTACTATAGATAAAACATCATTGGTCAGATCCTTTGCTGCTATATGTGAGTTAAACTCCATTGAAATAAATGGAGCTATGCTGATTTATGCCAGCTGAGAATCTGGTCCTCTTATATCTCAGATTAGAGTACCAGGCACATTGCACTCTGACACATGAACATCAAGAATGCAGTGATTAACTTACCTTCTACTATACTTAATATAATAAGCCATGAAAACTTGTAAACAATAAGTTTCAGGAACACTAAAATACTAATATATGAAAAATGACTAAACTAGAAACCATAGAACACCCTGAAGTCTTTATTATATATCTGAAGTGCATCACTTAGTAAAGTTTGCAGATTTTAATATACAAGCCATATACTTGTAATAAGCTATAAACTTACGTTTTATAGGGTTAGCAATATTCTGTTTTTCTTACTTTTAGTCACTTGCAGCATTGCTCACCATTTCTTATACAGTAATAATTGTTTTATATGGTACGTATTGATTCAACAACACCAGCTTTTAATATGAAGGTCACCATTCTTTATATAAAGAGAAAAGTCTCATAATATTCTGGCAATTTCCTCTACAAAGAATGTTAGAAAAATTGCATGGGTTTAAAGAGAAAGTTACATTGAGTTATCTGAGACGAAAATCAAGAAAAAGACTGGGATGTATAAATACAAGGACAGAGAGTTTATAGAGGGAATATGTTTAACAGGAAAGGAGAGGACAACAGCATTATCTATCTTTTACACTACTACCAAAGTCAGAGGAATTTTAAGAGCATAGGGATTGCCATACAGCTTCACAGCAGTGGTCCATCTAGCCCAATATTCTGTCACTGATAGTAGCTAGTATTAAAGATTTCAGAGAAAGGTACAAGAGACCCCATGCAGAACAATTATGGGATAACCTGCTTTAAGGAAGCCTTCATGCAACTATATGCAAATTCTAAAACACATATTAAAAAAGTCCAACCAATATCCATGTCTAGGCTGTGTCAGATGGGTGCAGTAAGAGGGGAGCCTTATGTTTTCTGGGTAGCTCAGGGAGGGATTGTGCTTCAGGGACTACAAAATCATTGTACAATCACTCCCTGAGCTTCCCAGTACAAGGATTGGGGAACAGCTTCTTTCTTCTCCTAAACCAGACCCCCTCCATAAGCTGATGTGCAGAAAGTTGGGACCAGGTCTCTATCCCACTGACCCTTCTCTCTCAGCTCCCACAAAGGAAGCACACAAAGAGAGAAGTCTTTGATCATTACATGGGGTCCAGAAAGAGGAGTTTCCTTGAGATGCCTTCACACACACCCTACAGATACCTACAGATTATTTGTTTTAAAATTCCATACAATTTTCTCCAGTAACTAGGGAAAAAAAGTACAGACAGAGAGAGTAAAGGGAAGGATCTATACTTAAGAAGCTTAGTATGAGAACATCATTCAACCACACTGTGACATATGGCCAGAAAGGGTTAAGCATCCTGCAGGATAAATGACTCAAATTCCACCTTTAGAGACATGTTAGAAAAGTATGTAAATGGTAATTAGGGCCATCTCAGAGTTAGATAGGCTAGAGCTCTGAAATGCAAACCTGTATTGTTAGAAATTAGAGGTGATACTAATTGTATGTGTGTACTCATATCTTGTTAGAGGTTAACAATGTAACCAAACGGTCCCTGTCTATGCTGTATTCTGTTAATTCAGAGATCAAAAAGAAATATTGATATTTAAATGAACTGTGTAAACATAGTGATATCACTCTCTTTGAAATGTATAGCAAATCATCTGCAAATGGTGGAAAACAAGCAATTACTTTATGTTAATCCCTGTAGCTAATTACTGGTGATGCTTAGGAAACTGGTTTACTTCAAAGTCTCCATGATTTCCTGTTATTTGCCTAAGGACTCAATGCTGTCAAAAGGCGGCCTGGAACTGTATAAAGATGTTTCGGGTCCTGATCCTTTTTATCTCAATCTGTTTGATGCTTTATGCAGGGGAAGCTTGAGTTCTAAGACTGAGGTATCCAGTCCCATCTGGAATATGAACATTGGACTATAACCTATGGACTAATTCTTAAAAAAAAATCTTTGCAACTACAAAGCTCACCATCTCTCCTGGGGAAAAGATCTCAAAACTGTACTGATGTCTGCATGTATACTGATATTTTAACCAATACTCTCTCTCTTTGCTTTTTTAATAAATCTTAGTTTAGTTAATAAGAATTGGCTGTAAATGAATATTTGACTAAGATCTGAAATATTCATTAACCTGGGAGGTAATGTGTCTGATCCTTTGGGATTGGTAGAACTTTCTTATATGATGAATAAGATTTTCAGTAATGTTCATCATATTTGACTTGAGTGTCTGGGTGGAGGCCTAAGTCTGAGCTGCTTCAAGGGAATTGTGTTGTTGACTTCTGAGTAACCAGGAAGGAATTATAGAAGCTGTTTTGTGCTGGATTGGTAAATCTAAGTCAGGATTCACAGATTGCCACTTGTAGCTCCCAGTGACTGCGGTTCACTGTTCCCAGCCAATGGGAGCTGAGGGAAGCGGCAAGAGTCATGCCACTACTTCCCGCAGCTCCCATTGGTCGGGAATGGCAAACTTAGGCCACTGGGTGCTGCAAGGGGTGTACCTGCGGATGCTTAGGTAAACAAAGCATCTCGCAGCCTGCCAGGGCTTGCCATGAACCAAGTTTGGGAACCCCTGATCTAAGTATTGGAATATCGATCATGTGGATTATCTGCCCCATTCTTTGCAGTTTGCCCTAATTAAGTAACCTCAGCATGGCTCCCCTGGGACTCTGGTCACATAGCTTTCTACAGGGAATGACTAAAAAATATGATATAAGAAAAGATTATGCCTTGAGGAGATAACTACAGTGAGTGCAGGAGCAGGTGCTATGCAGAGAAAGAGTTAAATTTCACCACCCACCTACCTACCTACCTCAGAAGCCCCATGCCGTGTGCTGCTTCCAATCTCTGAAGAAGTATCAGGGTCAGTTTTTAGATTTCTTTGACTCCAAAGTACTTTTTATCATTTTACTTACAAAGAACATTTGCTCTAGCAGGAGAGCATCTATAGCGTTTTTGAGGCAAAAAGAGGTTTCAGCGCAATGTTATGCAAGTGTAAAAAATAGGCCCTGGAATAAGAAGCTGGCTGCAACCAGATATGGATGGATGGATGGATTTATATATATATATATATATATGCACACACATACATCTCACACAGGCATATTTTAACATGACAGCTTTTCTCACATTAAATATCTGCATATTCTAAATGATCTGTGAAAAGGAAAGAAAATAAGTTTTAAAGAGAAGGAAAAAATAAGCAGAAGATTATAGCACATTTATAACAAAAAGATAAAATAAATAGAAAAGAAGCCATAACAAGAGACATAGGAAAATAACAGTAAGTTTTGCTGTGAAATGAAAATGGCATGTGTCCCAATGGTTCACAGATCAGGTTTGAGAATGTCTTGAGTGAATAAAGTGCTTATGATACTATTCTTGAGCACTATCTATTTTGCTCACCGTGTTGAGCAACAGAACTAGAGTAAGGAAAAGAAAATTGAATATCCCTCATGACATTCATATAGTGAAGCAGGTATTGTATAAAGAGATATGGATACAGAGGCAGAATTTCAAAGGCATAAATGACAGTGAGATTTCAAACTCCCATTGCCTTTCAATGGAAGTTAGGCACCTAAAAGTTTCGTTTGTTTGTTTTTGTTTTGAAAATCTCCCATTCTCTATAGATGGAATTCCTGATGCTGTACTTTGGACATGTCAACATTATTCATGAATAGTGAAATCACAAATGGGTTATGAAGATCATACCACATTAGTGCCCATAAACCTTTCTTACATCAAAGTTTGTGTGTGATACGCACTTTGCAGAGATTTTCTGAAGTTTTAAATGTATTAATGTGTAAAAATGAAGTTTGAAGTCTAATATGTGCTTAGGGGAACACAAAGCATCTTAGAAATGTTAATCTGAAACATATAAAGAATTTTAATAATAATAAATTATTATCCCCTGAGAGTAATCACAGCAGTACGGAGACCTGAAAGATTTTTCCTATCCAAAACCGTACTGTGTTCGTATTTGGAAATCAGCCCTATAATAGAATTCTGACTGCACCTTTAACTATGGAGAGTGCACTGGTCTCTTGATTCTAATGATACTTAATAATTTTCACTTGTATAGCCCTTCACATTTGAGAATCTCAAAATCCTTTGCAGACATGAATTAATTAAGTCTTACATTACTTCTTGAGCTAAATAAGTATGATTACATCTATTTTACAGGTGTCAAAACTGAGACACAGACATATTAGGTGAAGAGCCAGGAAAAGAAACTCATATCTTGCCTCCCAAGTCCTGATTTTTATCACCCAATACATTATACTCCTTTCTTTTCTTTGTACTTGCTATATAACTCTCAGAACTGAAGGAATAAGAACACAGCATTTAAAATACAAAATATATAAGACAGATTGCCCATTCCACTGAAAATCCTAGGGGTAGGAGCTCAGAGGGAGCTTAATTCTATAAGGATCTCCTCATTTAGATCCCCCCCATATTGTTCTCTTGGAAGGTAGGGTTTATCTTCCTGATGTGTATGCTCCAAAACCCACAGATTGCAAGGAATGCTCCGAAGGCCAGGGTCAACCATTCATTAGTTTGGATTCATTCATTTGGAACCATTCATTAGGGATTTGTTTACCTGCTGCGTCCACAGGTTCAGCCAATCGTGGCTCCCACTGGCCGTGGTTCGCTGTCCCAGGCCAATGGGGGCTGCGGGAAGTGGCATGTGGTGAGGAATGTGCTGGCCGCTGCTTCCCACCGCCTCCATTGGCCTGGAGCCAGTGGGAGCCACGATCAGCCAAACCTGCAGATACGGCAGGTAAACAAACTGGCCCAGCCTGCCAGGGTGCTTACACTGGTGGGCAGTGGGCCAAAAGTTGCCAATCCCTGCTTTATCCGCTTGAAACAGCTCTGAAACTTGGTGTCCCACCACCATCTTCTTTGCAAGACTACATTGGATCCATCTTAACTATAGTAGACCTGAGGGATTTCTCTGAAAGTGGGATGCTCACCATAGAGTGATTATGAGTAAATGAGAATACAATCCTAAGAAAGTAAGAGAAGAATGCCTACTCCCCTTTTGTAGACCCCAGACCTGTCGATTGCCTTCACAGGAGGTAGTGTGGGGATCGTGCTCTGGATATGGCTGGTCCTTCTTTCTGAGAGGGAGGAAGCAAGGAGTTACATGCATGCCAGAACTATGGCTATCGATATATGTTTTTAATGCATTCATAGATTCCAAGGCTATAAAGGACCATTGCTATCATCTAGTCTGTCCTCCTGTGTAACATAGGCCATAGAACTTCTCCAAAATAATGTTAAACACTAATGTAGTAGGAAGAGAGCCTGAGACATAAACCCTTGTATCAGAGGCCTGGTATGAGGCAGGACCTGCTCACAGAATTAGTTTAAGAACAGGGCTAACATTGCAGAAATACTCATTCCTAAGAAGTGCTAAGCACAGAGTACTTATGCAAACTTATCCCGATTAAGTGGTACTAGAACATTAAGGATAGTACAAAAACATTCCCCAAGGATAACAAGAACACACTGACCCTCCTAAAAGATAAGGTCAGGATAACAATACATAATAGAGATGTTTTAATTAAACCAATATATACACAGTGATGGGTAATAACTAGCTGCGTTATGGGGGCAGTAACTAACTATGTCAGAGGCAGTACATAACTTCTTTGTATTAGGATATAAAAATGTATTTCAGAGGGAATATCTTTGTCCAGTGAAGGGGGAAATGGACAGTCCTGCCATTCATGAGCTATGTCCATTGTCTTAATTTTCTTGGAGAGTCTGCCAGGTGCCATTACCGTGCTTTGTTGACAATAAACCTGTTGATAATAAAACTGTGTATCTTAACAGACCTTATGGTCATTGGGGTGTTCGCTTGAGGTTTGCTGTACCGGCTGTCTGCACAGAGCTGGGGCAGCACACAAGGGGAACACACACATGCAGCTGAACATCTAACCACAACTACTATACTTTTAGATAATGACTGTTTCTCTAAACTCTGATTTTAAACACCATCTGTTTTCCTTTACATCCTGCTCCCTGCCCTTATCTCCCCAGAAAAAAAAAGAAACACAAAAAATTATTCAAACTCTGGTCCTGAAAGCCAGCCTTTGTAAGACAATACAGTTTGATGGATGAGCCATTGTATATCCTATCGTTTTTGAATTAGTACACTAAACTTTATTTTCAAAGCATTTTAACAAATATATATATATATATATATACTTCTATATGACATGATTATTTATCAGGTGAGCCAGCTTGTTTGCACAAAAGCATCAGATTTTTCTTCTGCAAAAAACACTGGTGAAGTATTAGACTACCTGCAACTCTGAAGCTCAGAAAGCCATTCCCTTGAGGTTGTTTATTTGGTTTCCCGAATATGTCACTCTAAAGAACAGCAAATACATCTTCCAGATTCAATTATGGAGAAGCGACACCATCATTTCTTCTTAATAAAACACTTTATCTTGTATTGTGATGATCAGGAAAGCCAGTCCTAATGAACAAAATGTCAGCATATGAGGGTAGGGAAGATAGCTGGAATGAATCGTCAGATCATGATTTGAAGCAATCCAGACCAGGAAAATTAAATAGCAAGTGATTACTGTTTGCTAAGACTGGGCTCATCTGTGCACACATTAAATTTATGGTTTTAATTTACCTTTAAGTTAAAATATAACTTCCCAGGTTTTAATACATCACTTGTCTTTAATAAATCTATCATGATTGTGTGCTGGTCTTAGACAATTTTCAGAAGTAATCTAAGAATCTAAGGAAAAAACATCTAAATCACTCTGTTGAACATTTGCAATATACAAAAAATATATTGGGCAAAATATTTCAGTGTTTGGTCAAAGCATTTGCCTTGAATGGAGGTGTGCAAAAATTGCTGTATCTTATATGCACATTGTATTATATTAGCGTGTTTGACTAGCTAAAGCAATACGCTGTTTAAAATGACTAATCTTCAGTATACCCATAATTGATGCTTACCATATATGACTCACATGGGTGACGCTCACAGTCTGACAAGGAATGAACCATCATAATCTGAAATTAAGGCAACAGCTAAAAAGTTTAGTATCCTATGATCTATCAGGAGATATGGATGGGAGCAAATAAAAATAAAATGCCCATGCACAGTGGAAAGGGGAATGGAATCAGAATTGTATCCCTGCTTCCCAGAAACATTCCTTGTGAAGCAACTCCAACCTGCAAAAGCTCCATGACAGACAATTTTTTGGATGGTAGGCATGAAAAGTGGGTAGAGAAGGGGGACTGGCAACCAGCCACTTTCCATATCATGCTCCTCACAAGTTCAAATGGATGTCAAGGTAGCTATCTAGTCAGGGTGCCAAAGATTATCATTGCCTCTAGCAGCTTTATCCCCCTACCTGTTACCTGTTCCTGGAACCAGCCAGGAAATATCCACAAAAGGTGAACTCAAGCAGTACTGAGTCTTAATTTATTGCTTTCCTTATTGCTTCCCTTATGTGTGCACTTATACTCACACACACAATACATTCATGCTGGCAGACTGCAGGTGCGGATGTTGGTTCTGATTTTGGTGACTGAGCCTGGCCAGGTCATAGCTGGTCAGAGATCTAACACAGGGCTACAAGAGTCCCAAGAGTCCCTTCGGATCCACAGGAGGGCTCTACTGCTTCCTGTCCCTTCCCGAGGTTAGAATGCTGTTACATTTCCTTGTTGGTAACCCCACCTGGCCACCCATCTTGAGATTTATACCTTCACGACAATAATACCTTGATTCCATAAAAGGCAGTATTTGCTTCTTTGCTTTGCCATTGGCTGTCACTCACACTATCTCACTCATTCCTTACATCAATTGATTACATGTTCATAAGCATGAATACAGTTGGTAATATAGACCACTGTAGTTTTAAGTAAGCATCTAACATACTTTCTGCTGCTGCTTATGGTTTTGTAACAGCATAATAGGAAGCTATTCAGACAGCATTTGAAAGAGCAAATGGGGTGGGAGGGCGCGTCTGGCTACACTACCTATTTTCACCTCATTCCAAGAGTTGGGAATTTATAGATGTAGAGGGGTCTGCCAATGTCTACCACCTTTTTTGTGGTCTCCTGAATTGAATCTCATTGAATGGAACATTGATCAGATACTCTGTGAGGTTCACATATCACAGTTTCCAGGGGCTTTGCTGTTGGCTTTACTGTGTAAATGCACAAGCTGAGCATTAATTATTTGTAAAAACCAAAAACCATCTTGTGATCATTTAAAATGATCATCTAAATTCAGAAACAAAACAACTTTTAAACCTGAGTCCCTCTTTTTAAATTCCTCTCCCATAACATGCTCCAGAAGTCATAAGTGTTATGATTTTTTCCAGTATAGACATACCAAAGACAAGGAAGGCAAAAGTAATTCCGGGAATTTGTGCAAAGCATAGTGTACTACTGTTACATTTTTTTTTTTACTTTATTCTGTACTTTGAAGGAGATTATAAATGAAGCAAAGAATTTACTGAAGTTTGTGTTCTATTTATTCTCTTGCTATGCTTATAGATTGTGCAATTCTTTATTCTTCCATTGTATTTTTTTTCCTTTCTTTGTTCTGATCTAAAGAATAAACACATCATTACCATTACAATCCAAGCTCGGAAATGGGCAAGTCAGAAACTGAAAAATCTTTGATGTTCATTATTCTTTACAATATGTAGAGTTGCAAAGGAAGATGTGTCTAAAGTACCTTGATTTAGTTTGTGTATAGGAAGCCAAAGCTAGAGATATTATTGTGATGCCTCAGGGAAGGTCATGTTAGAAGTACACAAACTGATTTAGAGCTGAAAGCCATCACACATCTGGATTTATCAGAGTTTCAGGGTAGAATGATGGAGTGCATTTCAGACTGCAAGCACTGCAGTAAGGACAGTTCTTTTTTCAATTAAAAAAAAACTGAATAAAAGGTTATAAATTTACTGTGCCACGCGCTAGCTCTCTCTCTCTCTCTCTCTCTCGCTCGAACTGTCCTTCCAAAAAAACTCAACTAAACAAACAACTACAACAGGGTCATTGGCAAATAGCAAAGGGAAACAGAAATTAAATCTCTAGCAGCGTGCTTAGTGTATGGGGTCTGATCTCGAACCCACAGACTTCAGTGTTCAGCCCTCTGTGTTCACCTTTATTTATACATTAACTATACATCTCAAGTAATTAAATGCACAGTTTTCTTAATTAATTGTAACAAAGCATCTGGGACAGCATGAAAAAAGAGCAAGAGTTATGGTGTGTTTTATTGTTCTTTAAATGGTTTCTTCCAGGAGCTTATATTTTTCACATATACAAGCAACACAAGCTTCTTTCTCTCGCTTTCTCTGTACAATAAATATTGGGCAGAATTTATTATACAGGGAAATGAAAATTAATACTGAATAAGTAAATTCATGCAAATTCAAACCAAAAATATTCTGAAGTACGTGTGCCTTTTTTTTCTTTCTACAGAAACAAAATTTTAAATAGTTGAATGGATCTTGCACCAAGGAATATTGTGATATAAAGGGTCTAATAAAACAAAATCAAGTTGCATAGCATAGCGTAAATTCAAACAATAAGTTTTCTTTCTCTTTCTAGGCATGTTATACAATTTGGTATTAAAGGTCCTTGTGATCTTTTCTTATCAGAACCTGACAAATGTTTCAAACAATTAAGATTATCCAAATCCGCATAGGCAGACTTTCTTATGAAATACGATTGTGAGCTAATATTTGTCTCTTTTTTAATTTAAATGATTCCATTTTCCAGTTCATAATATTTAAGTTTGAATTTTGGTAAAAGAACTTCAAGGATTGAGCAGATCAAAATTTATGCAACAAAAAATATGATTCTATGAAATCAAAATGTTCCTCAGGAGCATGTCAACTCTGATGATATTTCATTATTTAAAAATCCAAATGAAACATAATGATAAGTTTTTGTTGTGATTGTTTTTATTTTAAAATTACTTATTCATTTCAGAGTTTGTTATATTATATTGTAAATTTTATAATGATATTGTAAATTATAATATAAAAATAAAAGTCAAATTTAAAACAAAATATTTTGATTTTAGTGAATGAAACATTTGAATTGACCTGAAACAATTTTTTTTCGGAAAATGTTAATATGCAGGAAATTTCAAATTTCATGGTTTTGTTCTGATCGAGAAAATAAATTTAAAAACAAATACTCTGGTTCCTGCACGTCTCTATCCAGGCCCTGCATTGGAATTTTTGTTTGTTCTTTGAGAACAGAGACCAAATTCATTTCTCTGTCTCTCTCTTTCTCTCTCTGTATCTATCTCTCTCTCTCTCTGCCTCTCAGAATGCATTTTTTTCAAATCACTCATATGCAATCTTAACACTTCATTACCAGTTTTTGTAAGAAAACCAGTACAACATTGTTTAAAATTGCTGCATTTTCTGAATCTCATTTGACATTCTTAGGGTTAATTAGGAGGTAATTGAGATATCAGGTAATACTAACAGGCATTCCCCCACAACCACCTTGCACATTGTCCCCACGAAGGAAAAGAGAGCAATATGGACATATGGAACAGAAGATTTATTATTTATTTGTATTTATTTATTTAATTCATATTGCTTGTATAACTCCTGTAACAGCTGCATATACTGTTCCCGAAATGCTGGCAAATATCCTCCACACATTGAGATTTGTTATAGTGTAACTTTAAAATAGGAGAGCATGAACTTGTGAAGTTTTGTGCATGAATTTCTGCAGATATATGAGCCTTCATGTGAACACGTAGCCAGTGATTACCAGTCGTAGCTTGATGGCACGTCTGTGCCTGTGAACTGTGCCCAGCTACCACAAGGTTATTCCAGAGAAAGGGAATATTTTATTAAATTCAAAAACTTCATAACTGATTCCTACTATTCCTCTAAAATTGTTGGCACAATGGAGCAGTTTCACCATTGTAGGAACAAAATAAAATGTGAACATTAATGGTTCTTTATTGCTGCAGCCCTTTAATATAGCTCCTCATTTCTGACAAGGAGAACTATTGTGTTTGATAGGAAACTAAGAAGGTGTCTACATTAATTAGTTATTAACAATACAAATAGATTATGATAGATTATGTGTCTCTCTGTAATCTCATTCCTGTGCATGCCTATGCACACAGAAGAACAGTGAATGTTTTAAGCGATTACCTTTCTTGAATTAATTAAAGATTATAACTAAATGAGAGTTTTTGAGACTCACACTCTCTTTATCAGGCCTCCTTCATCATCCCTGTGTGTTTACTACTGCCGTGGATCAGGACAATACTGACCTGATGCATACTATATGAAATTGAAATAATTGCAATAAATCTTTACGGCACAGCAAGTAATATCCATGTGTTCATAACAATCAGCTTTGCAGTATGTGCACTTGTGTACTTGAGCTTCTCTTCATAAATTCAAACCTCTTGTCTCTCACGAAAAGGGGAAATTTTTCTGAGGCAAAGTGTCATTCTTATTCTCCTAGTCACCCATAGTAGAGGAAAAATTAGAAAAAAGAGTTTAAAAGGATAAAAATATCTAAGCGTTTCTAAGAGCTGTAAGCTTAAACCCTAGGATTTTTCTATGAATTCTAAGTTGTTTCTGATAAAGCTGATGAACAGGCACAAATTCCAGCTTCCATACTCTGGGAGGGTCCAAGATAGACTGTCAAAGGCTCCCGTGAGAACACAGTCCTTACTCAAATGGAAAGATTATTATTGAGCAATATAGTTCCTCCATGTTTTTTAAATTCTACTCAGTCTCATCTTCTGGGCAACAGAGTTTAAGACCAGGACCAAGGTTCATAGGTGACTATTCCATTTGCCAGTGTGCCGGAACAGTATTATTTGTCTGTAATATAACGAAAGATCAAATAGACCAGGCTCTCATTGAGTCACATATAATATATTTATGTTCAGATTCAATGAACCAAGTAAATGTCCCTCCTTTCCTATTTCTCCTTAAAACGTGCTGAGAGTACATTTTTGTGATAGGATATCCTAAAATTTTTAAACTCAATTCAGTTTGCATAAAAGATTTCAGATTGTCACCACATTCGTTATCCATGCAGAACATCTACCTCTTTTTAGAGATTATCTCTCTCCCTGCCCACAAATATCCAGCCCCTCTCTCTCAAGCCACAATCCTTCCCATAGGCAAATTGCTAAGAAAAGAGTTGGGTCCTGCATTGAGTCCTAAAGGCCAATAGACTCAGGATGTATCAGAGCAGTAAAAGATGCAAGCTGGGTATAGCCCATTGAGGAAGCCCAACCACCATTTTTTTCATTTCCTGAAAACTTGATTGCCTCGGCAGGTCATGGGAAAAGGTAGCGTAGCAGATAGCCAGGGCACATACCATACAGCACTTTATGCACTGAAATGATTACACTGCAAGGCTGCTTGAAAATGCTCTAGCTCATTCACAGTCAATTTAAGTCCCACTTGTCCACTACAACAGCTGGGATAAATACCAGAACTCCCTGCTTTAACCTCTTGCACTCCCAAAGTGCCTCTATCCCTACTGCTGCTGAGAGGGCCTGACACTGCTCCCATGGGTGATGGGGATCTCTTGCCATCACTCCACCTCTCTGGGCTGGAGAGGTGGTCCCATTTTGCTGTGTGGGGGTGGGGCTACAGTGCATGGATAAGGTCATAGTGGAGCCTATGTTTCATTGTGTGTGTGGCACTAGATTAACTACTCTGTGTTCTAGAAGAAATTGTAAACCTCACCATTCTTATTCAGCACTCTGTAGCCCTGGCAGATTTCTTAGAATGTTAAAACTTTGTAACAAAAAGCTCCTAAACTTTGCAGCCATCCTTATAAGGATGGCTCCTGCATCAGATCTCATCCAGAACCATTGACCAAAGTATGTCTGGAGTTTCTAGATAAAGGGTAACATTTTTTTAGAGAGCCTATTTGATTTAGAAGCCCAATTCCCGTTGAAAGTAAATCAGGTTTAGCCTCCAAGACTTTAAGCTCTTTTGAAAATATTACCTAAAGCTATTGTTTTAGATATGGCTATACTGAAAACATTAGACATTCTTTCCAAATGTGCAGAATACCAGATTTATCAAAGTCTCATATTTCTAGGATGGACTTAAAATGTCGCCTGGAAACATATCCTCTAGCAAGACATTATATACAAAAGGTCGTGCTTTGAGGAAACTGATGGGAGAAGTGTTAACAACAGATTTAATGGAACCAAATTATATAACCTTAGCTTTTGTGTTACTAACTTGTCTAAATTACTGGTATTTATTTAATGTATTTGTTTATATTTCATAATAGTAAATATGTGTGAAAACCTTTCAAGGCACTTCAAAGTACAGGGGTGAGGACATTGTAAGAACCTGTTTATAAAATAATAGAAAATAGAAAAGAATAGGCATACACATAGTGATTCCATGTTATCATTTACTCCTGTTGCTCTCATCCTCTTCCCCCTCCTCTATTTGGTTTTATTCCCACTTGTTGCACCTTCTCTTAATTAGTTTTTAAGCTGTTTTGGGGCAAGGACCTGTCTCTTAGTTCATGTTATACAGCACTTGAGTTAGGAGAGCACAAATACGTGGCATAAAGCCACTATTGCACCCACTTCCATCCTGCAGGGAGGCCATCTTGTCCGGATCTGAAGATTTGGGGCTACAGTGTTTGGATCAAAATCCAGGGGCTAGATCTGAGCATTTGATTCAGGTCTAGGTCTTCCATTAATGTCTCCTGTGGAGCCATCCCTGTGTTTAAAATAAAATACAACTCCCTGGCTGAGAAAATCATGAAGTCCCTGAACATTTGGTCATCACTTCTTTTGCCATTCATGGGCCATGGGAAAAGTATGTGAGGTTGACAGTCACCCCTAAATGTAAGAATCCTTTTGCCAGTGTTTCTATCACTCTAACAGCTTTCTTCTATAAAAAAGCTAGAGTCAGCTCTAAGTTTGTACATCCCAATAAAATTCCCAAAATCACATACAAAATTCTCATTCTGCCCCCTCCAGAGGGCATCTTGCATTGTCCATCTTCTCTGAGGTCAAATAACGGGCTAACTACAGGATGTACTAACTCATGCTAGCTGAATAAAGCAGAAATCTGCTACTACACTCTGAGGTACCTTCTACATATCAGTTCAGGAAATTAAATATAAAACACTTGATTACACAGCCATGCACATGGGTAAGGTATTGAAAATGCACAGTCATCAAACAAAATGCCATATGGCAACCCATATGTCTCCATAGTGAAGTACTGCCAGACTTAAGAATTTTTCTATTTAAAAAAAAATGAAAAGAAGAAACATCCTTGCCAATAAAGACTACTGAGCAACTTAGATGCAAAATAAGAAGCACATACGGAATTGGTAAGGGCTTTGCTGCATATTCTAGAGCTGTTATGTGTGTTTTACTTGGAAAAATATCATTTCAAGTTTCCATCTTGCTTCAATCCCTCCTTACAGAAAAAAAATGATACCTTGTGGCCATGTGAAATGCTACTTAAACCAGATAGAAAAAGTAAAGCAAATCCAACAAATCTGATCAAAGGATGTTGCCATACAGTGGGAAGAAATATACTGGGAGGGAATCTTCTCTAATATAGTGGTGGCACAGATGTCTCATGATTCTGAGACATTTTACTGCTTCACTTGGCATTCTCCATTATATGTTCAGGAAACATCTCTCAAAATAGTAATAACTTCCAAAACATTCATGTGTGCCCACGGTATCTCCTCCAGCTTCATCAGGATCCAACTGATAGTAATAGCTTTAGTGTACTACAAGAATGTATAGCATTCTCTCAAACTCACTATTGCAGAGGTTTGCTGAAAACCGTATGATGTTAGAACCCAAGCTGTGTCTCCTCCACTTAATTGACAATAAGGAAAAAGTTTTCCAAACCACTTAATTGACTTAGTATCAGAGGGGTAGCCATTTTAGTCTGGATCTGTAAAAGCAGCAAAGAATCCTGTGGCACCTTATAGACTAACAGAGGTTTTCGAGCATGAGCTTTCGTAGGTAAATACGTCTGACGAAGTAAGTATTCACCTACGAAAGCTCATACTCCAAAACCTCTGTTAGTCTATAACGTGCCACAGGATTCTTTGCTGCTTTTAAGTGACTTAGTAGCCTAAGTCTCATTTTCTAAAGTAACTTCTAGTCACTTAGGGGAGCCTAAATTTCATTGAATTCAATGGCTTCTAAATTCCTAAATCCATTTTAAAAAATGAGATTTAAGACTTGAGTACACACTCCAGCAATGCAGATTACAGGAGTGAGTATTGAAGCATTCACTAAAGCGTTGCACTTTTCTAGCACAAACTAGATGGTACCTAGTTTGCATTAACGGAGATAGGAGGTTTGATACTGGGCAGTTAGAACACAACACTTTAGTGTGTGCTGCAACTCACATTTACATAGTTTGCACTCTGGGGGCATGTAGAAGACCTCAGTGTCTTAAGTCAGTCAAGTCCTGCAACACTGAGTGAAGCAATACCTAAATATTTGATTTCATAATACCCTTTCCCCACATACTATATAACTGATCCAGGAAAAAATCTGAAATCTACAGCTTCATCTTTCTCCAAAGTTTATATAAAAATCAAGCTTTGTATAGAGGAAAAATGATAAAGATACAGGTATCTCATTGTTAATGTACCTTTTTCATTGACAGTGTACAGAAAAATGATCTAATAATAATAGCGTCTTACATCCTAATAAAATATATGGAGGATCAGCAATATGGTGTAACCTGATCATCACTCATATTTCAATTTTGAGTGGTCATCAAGTAAACGAATATTTTATTTATAAACATGAGATTTATACTTAGAAAACAAAAAGCAATTTTTGTCAAGAAATGTTACTTTTTGGATAATTGTAGATAACAGCCCCCAAAAAGCAAGGTGCTCTGAAAATTATGTTTTCAATTCATGAAGGTTTAATGAGTATGTACTTGGTAACTATAATAGATTATTATTTTATTTTATATTAAAAAATACTTAAACCAAAAACCTGAATTAATTTTTGGTACCTTTTTTTCATTCAATCCTTTAGCTCAATCCACTCAGTATGAATATTAAACTCTTGTCATTCAGATAGTTGCCACTGATTGAAAAAAAATCAATTTTGTTCATCTGGAACTGTGTGTTTTCTTCACTAAATGATACGATAATCAAACAATTTGCTATAGAATGGCAAGTCAAGGAGAGGAAAGGGTCAAGAACAACAACCATTTCAAATATTGTTCTCATTCTTGTTATTATAAGAATGTACTGTCAACAGTGAAGAGCAGAAAATAAGGCCTTTTATGGAAAAGGAGATGAGTACATTATAGTTTGAAACATGGGTTTTCATTGCAGGTTCCCTCCATTTTACACTTTAGATTTTTTTATCTTACTTTACCTTCAGGGTGTAATACAAAACTTTTATGAGAAAGAAAGTTATTAAAATGTTTAGGAGTGTATGGCAAGTGCTGTATAGAAAAGGGGGATGGAGCCAGAAGAGTGTTTTATGCATGGCAATAATAACTAACATAGCAAGAAGGAGGGAAAACTACCAGAATATTAAACTGAACATTAGAGATGCAATATGATTATCTAGAATTGAGTGGTAATAGTGGTGATGAATTCATAAGAAATGCATAATTTATTTACATGTAAACTATGCAAAACATAAACTGTGTCTATTTTCTGAAAAACAAATGTGTTAATGTAAATTATAAATTATATGAGAGAAGAATACATTTAGGGGACCTATCCTAGCCCCTGAAGTTCATGAGAATTTTGACATTGCCTATAGTGGGAGCAGAATCAGGCCCTTAGGGTCTGATCCAAAGTCCATTGATTCAGTGATCAAAATCTGAAAGTTCAGTAAGACACCCATCTCCCATTGGATATCAATAACAGCCAGGTACCTAACTTCCCATTTGTGCATTTGAAAAGCTCACTTTAAAACCATAATTCAATAACATTTATCCACACTGTATGTGATCATTCCTTTCCAAAAGCAAAACATACCACAAATTCTAGTCATTTCCTTTTTATTTACCTGCATAATTCCCCAAGTTTTAGCTACCACACAAGCCCAGAAATGTCAGTATCAGTTGAAAAATAAGAATGCTATAGCCTAATGAGAGAACCTTATGAGTCAAATTCTGCTCTCATTTACACTGTTGACAGTCCAGAATATCCTCCTTGAAATCTGTGCAGTTACTCTGAATTTAAACCAGCAGTGTAACTGAGAACAGGATACACACACACACATACAAGCAGGATGTTATATTTTGTAAGATATAGCTTAAGGATCAGGTCTATGTGTTGTATTTATGTGGGATTTTACATTCAGCAGAAGTCATAACAATCCCTGAAACCATAACAACCTCTGCATCACACGCAGTGCACATTACCTGCAAGTCACAAGATATTACATTGAAGACACTCATACGCATGACAGTGTTGGTACTTTAGTCCTTAAAAACGAAATGTATTTTCCCTGGCCTTTTCTTATTTGATAACAATTTTGTTCCAGCCAATTCCCTTTTTCAGTTTCACTGTTTAAAAAAAATCATGCACGTACATCAAAATAAAATAAAGTATGAGTTGAAATAGAGGAGGAGGCAGGGAGGGAATAGATTTATCATATAGGCAAGTGAAGAGTATTGGGTGCTGAGGATAAGTGCAATGTTCTTTTCATGCAGCTGTCTGTACCACACATTCTTGCTTTTCGTATTTATCATAAGGAAGCTTGGAAGGATTAGATTTTTTATTGGTCAATGTAGGTAAATGTCAATTTCACCTTACACACACCCAAACGGATGAAAAATATTTTCTTTCCATGATAATCAAAATATCAAGATAGACAGAGTAAGAAAAATACTGCTTGAAAAATTATTAGAGTTTGATTTAAAGATATTTACTTTGTAAATTTTGACTTGTGATGTTGATAATTTGCATTTTAACAGTTATGAAGCTTTAAATTTTTAAATCTTATGTCTACTATTATTAAATTATTGTCTAATCCTCCCATTATCTGATCTCCATAATTTCCCATGTCTGTGAAAATTTAAATCAATAAAAATTGAAAAAAATGCTTAAAATAAACATCAATTTTATCCACTGAAATAATAAAATAATATAAATTGAATTCAGCCAAGCATAATCATAAAACAGTTATTGTAATGCAGAACTTCCCCAAATATTTATTTGAGTATTTAGGCAGAAGCAGGCCCTGTGCATTCCATGATTCTGGAATTCAAACCCACAGTCTGTACAATTTATTCTCACAGAATTGTAATTCATATTCTGTGTGTGTGTAGCCCATGTGATTTCAGATAAAATGTGAAGAGAGTGTCCATGAATTCAATGTTCCCACTTGAGTTTGCAGTTTGGCTGGAACAATGGCTCTGAGAGGTGTGATCTGCCCCATTAATTTTACTTGGCCTCATGAGCTTCACAATTTGAATGATAGAGAAGTCAGACATTTTCCAAGTTTCAAAACCCAGGCTTTTTGTCATGGAATTGGCCATTTTGTTTCAGTCGGGCACCAAATGTTTTATTTTTTGTCTTTCTGCCCTTCTAAGATCTTCCTACAGCTATGTCTGGCTCCTTAGTGTTCTATGAAAGGAGAGAAGGTAATTGAATTACAGTTCATGCTGTCTTCATTTCTCCATAGAACCATGCAGAAAGGGGTCATGGAATCAGAGGAGCCCAACTTGCAGCCAGGAAGTAGAAGGAGGCAGAAATGTGAATTGATCAGAATGGCTTTACAATAATTAATTTATGGAGATCTTGGGAGCCAGGGAAATGATCTGCTGATGCTGGTGACAAGCCACCCTTCCCTGAAACTCATGTTTGTTTGTATGTGTCTATGTGGGGAGAGTACACGTATCCCTGGTCATTGAGCAATGTAAGTATTACTGATGCCAAAATTTGCATGAACTTAATGAATCTCTTCCAAGAAAGTTAGTTATAGTATGTATTATTTGTTATGATGGTTAGAACTGGTCATTGTGAATAAATTATCCAGAATATTTATTCCCTTCTTCTGTTTTTTAATCTTTCGAAACCAGTTTTGATTTCTGAAAAGTAGTTATCTCTATATATTTGTAAAATTGTGTGGAGAAATAATTTTCAGCTATTCATTCACTGATCAACTATATTGCCTCTGTTTCCTATCTGGGTAACTAGAAACTTTTAAATCAGAAAGCAGCAAATAAACGATTTGGTAAGTAATGAACAGTGGCTTGTGTACACTCTTGTTCATGCACAAATACCAATTTGTATGCAATTAAAGGTATTTTCATATGAAGAAAGGTGAGAACTGGAGAAAGAATTAGATGCATTCCACGCAAAAAAATCTTTTTTAACAACACATTGAAATTAATGTTTTATAAAGCTGTGTGAAGTCCACCCTACACAGAATCATATAATCATAGATCATAGAATGATAGATAATTAGGGTTGGAAGAGACCTCAGGAGGTCATCTAGTCCAACCCCCTGCTCACTAAATCATCTCAGCCAGAACTTTGTCAAGTCGGGCCTTGAAAACCTCTAAGGATGGAGATTCTGTCACCTCCCGAGGTAACCCATTCCAGTGCTTTACCACCGACCCAGTGAAATATTTTTTTCCTGACATACAACCTAGACTTTCCCCACTGCAACTTGAGACCATTGCTACTTGTTCTGTCATCTGCCATCACTGAGAACAGCCTCGTTCCATCCTCCTTGGAACTCCCCTTCAGGTAGTTGAAGGCTGCTATCAAATCCTCCCTCACTCTTCTTTTCTGCAGACTAAATAAGACCAGCTCCCTTAGCCTCTCCTCGTAAGTAATGTGCCCCATCCCCCTAATCATTTCTGTTGCCCTCTGCCACACACTCTCCAATTTATCCACATCCATTCTGTAGAGAGTGGGGGGACTGGATGCAATACTCCAGATGTGGTGATGAATAGAGGGGAATAATCACTTCCCTCGATCTGCTGACAATGCTCCTACAAAATACAGCCCAATATGCCATTAGCCTCTTGGTAACAAGGGCACACTGTTGACTCATGCCCAGCTTCTCCTCCACTGTAATCCCCAGCTCCTTTTCTGCAGCACTTCACTTAGCCAGTCAGTCCCCAGCCTGTAGCAGTGCGTGGAATTCTTCCATCCTAAGTGCAGGACTCTGCACTTGTCCTTCTTGAACCTCATCAGATTTCTTTTGGCCTAATCCTCCAATTTGTCTAGGTCACTCTGGACACTATCGTTACCCTCCAGTGCATTTATCTCTCCCCCAGCTTAGTGTCACTGGCAAACTTGCTGAAGGTGCAATCCATCCCACCATCCAGATCATTAATGAAGATATTGAACAGAATCAGCCCCAGGACTGACCCCTGGGGCACTCTGCTTGATACCAACTGCCAACTAAACATTGAGACGTTGATCATTACCCATGGAGTCCAACAATCTAGCCAGCTTTCTATCCACCTTATAGTCCATTGATCCAAGTCATTTATTTAAACTTTATGGTCTCCAGGAACTTATGATTTATCCTAAGCAAACGCTGATTTAATGCAAATTTCCATATACTATGTTTCTCTTTTTTTCTACCTTTACCATTTTTATTCTCCACCTTGTTTTTCTTTTGCATCTGACAAACAGGTGGTAAGAAATGGTGGGGAAAGTCAATAACTTAATCAAACACTAGAAGAAACCAGGCCAAAATATCTTGTACTGATATATTTTGAGCTATACCAGGAGTATACCCACCCCAAGGTACTCTGTGTTGCCCATACCTTTCATGGACTATGCCGGGGGTTGTCAACCTCTGGCATGCGGCTCGCCAGGGTAAACACTCTGGAGAGCTGGGTCAGTTTGTTTACCTGCCACATTGGCAGGTTTGGCTCACTGTGGCTCCCACTGGCTAATCTTACCGTCCCAGGCCAATGGGGGCTGGGGGAAGCAGTGCAGGCTGATGTGGCAGGTTAACAAACTGGCCTGGCCTGCCAGGGTGCTTACCCTGGTGAGCCACGTGCCAGAGGTTGCCGACCCCTGGACTATGCCTTTCAACTTGTGTCAAGACATTTTTTCTATTCTTTGTAAGTGGCAAACTTATCCAACACCTGAAACCTTTAAGTCTGTTTTTTAATTAGATTAATTTTTAAACACAATAAAAACATTTGAAAGTATACTTTTTTTTGTCAAACATCTCATTGATTTTTCCATTGTATATTAATACAGTGAAGAGAAAGCCCTTGATGTAGCAAGCTTTTATATTTTTTAACACATTTTTAGTCATACAAACAGTATGAGATAGTTTACTCAGACTCTCAAAGGGAGAAAGTGTAGCTGCTTTTTCATGTTGGTTACCTGTGGAGAACATTAAAGGGAAGAATGGTGATGTTAGTGCAATGGGTGTTCCTTTTGTAGGACTCCAGCTGCTGTGAAAGCTTAAGCCAGGAAAGCTACCCTAAAAGCTTGGTTGCTTGATGACAGACCATCAAAATGTATTGAGGTTCTTAAGATAACAAGAAACCCTGTGTGATAGGTAAAATTTCCTTGTGCTTTTAATTCACTGTGTCATTTTGAATGTTGTGATAAGATATGTACAATATCATTGTGATGTTCGTTGCTTTTAAAAACTGGCTTTTTAATTGCAGTATTGAAGTTCTGTAATACAGGCAATCTGGCTTTATTCATCTGGGTTTCTAAACTGCCAGCAAAGCCTTGACAAATAGATTTTGTACTCTGATTTATACTTATCCCAATGTAGTGTAAACCCACTGTCGTTGGATTAGCATCATAGTACAAACCCAAGTCCCATTTCATGTTTTAACGTTCTCTCTTCAGATGTTTTCCCCCCTTCTTCACCTTTCCAAACATACTCACATTCAGATACATTTCAAAAGAAATTAAGTTTGTTATTTATGCCGATTAAGTGAGCTGTGTAATATTGAGAAAGCCTGTCTCGTTGTGAGCAAAGTTCACTTGTTTTAAACGCACATTTCTAAATGTGCCAGGCTGCTGAACCTGCTCCTAGGGCAAGCTTAATTAAAGCCAACAGAGGAGAAAAATTAAGCAGTGAAAAGTGTTTAGCTGATGCTCACAAAACTTGATGGTAAAATATGAAATAATAAGTGTAGCTGACTGTAAGGTTGGTTTCATGAACGTTTTATTACTCAGTCTACCATACAGGACAGCACCCCCCACAGCACTCCTCTTTATTCTCTTCTCTGACATTCAAGTGAAAAATAAGAAGAAAATCTACACTTTAGAATTATGATTTGGATTTTTTTCCCGCAGTGCTTGTGACCCCCCCACTCTCTTTCTCATACACTCTACTTTTCCCAGTGCTTTAAAAGATAATATTTCATGGCTGACGCATTCATACTTACAGTAAAGTACAACCCTAACAGTGACTCTTATTAGGTGAACTGAGAACTTTGATAGCTTTGTTCACTCAAATTCATCACCAGGAAAGAGGCTACTCTCCTCCCTCAGTCATAAGCTTCTAAAACAAGCTATGTAGCCTTCAGAAGCTTCTGAAGTTTATCCACCTCTTTTAGATTCTGTGCCTTATGCAGGTAAACAAGCTCCTTACCATCAGTACTGCTTGTGGGAGTTAGGTAAGCAGGAATTAGCCTTTTACAAGGAAAATAATTGACAATACTTTCAGGAGGAAATGCTAATTGGGGTTCCTAATAGCATTTTCATGCCCAGTGCCTATAAAATCACTTAATTACCCCTTTGTTCTTCTTTCCTATGTCTTCTCTTCTTTGTTAGTACTGGTATAAAAGATTCCTAAGATTAGATAAATTCCAGGCTCAAATGTGAAAAAATATAAGCAAAGCCTGATTTAATGCCAATTACCTTCAGCTATATTTCCTCTGCCTTTACCCTTTTTTCCTCACTGTTTTTTTTTTCTTTTGCTTCTGAGAAACAGGTGGGGAAAAGTGGTGGGGAAAGCCAATATCTTAGTCATGCACTTAATAAAACCAGGGTAAAAAGCCTGTAAATTTTGCACCCCAACTCAGTACTAGGAATATACCCACACAAACAACCTCCTTTCCAATGCTTTGATGTGATTCTCACACTTGTACATTAAAGTACCCACATAAACCAGCAGTGCCAGAGGCACAGTTTGCTATATGAAATGGAAATTCATCAGGCAGGATGGAAGGAGATCAATTTCATAGCCTATACTTAGAAATGTGAACTGTTCTCAGAGGTTTTTAATGTTCAGAGTTTGGTTTATATGTTCAGATTGCAGGGATTCCTACTGGTTCAAAATATAAAAGGATGCATTTATCCCTATTCACAACTCTGGTGATTTTTTTTTTTTAAGTAAAATTGTCACCAGTCAGTGACTGGCTTTTACAGGCATAAAAACTGATGGTGCAGAAAAGGTGGACTCCAGCAGGAAGAGAAGCAGCTGCTTGGGTTAAGGGACTTTTCTGCAGACATGTTAGGGGCAGCTTTCATTTACTTCAATTAAATGTTCCAGTCTAGTCCTAATAAAACTCATGATTCAGACCAATAAAGACATTTAAAATTCAAATACATAGAATTGCAATTAGGCTGCTAATAATTCTGGAACCTCTTTCATAATTTCATGCTGCAGCTCAAATGGCAACAGTCTATAAGCATAATTACAGCATCATCTGCCTGAGAACTTTAAGCAAAACTGTTTTAAGGGAAATCACTGGGTAACTGCAAAAAGAATGAGGAGTACTCCTGACACCTTAGAAATGAACAAATTTATTTGAGCATAAGTGTTAATGGGCTAAAACCCACTTCATCGGATGCATGAGGTGGAAAATACAGTAGGAAGAGATATATACAAAGAGAACATACCAACTATAACGACATCCATTTTTTCATGTTCTCTGTGTATATATATTTCTTCCTACTGTATTTTCCACTGTGTGAATCCAATGAAGTGGGTTTTAGCCCATGAAGGCTTATGCTCAAATAAATTTGTTAGTCTCTAAGGTGCCACAAGGACTCCTCGTTCTTTTCGCTGATACAAACTAACATGGCTGCTACTTTGAAACCTGTCACTCGGTACCTGTTGTCATTGTGCAACATGCATTTGTCAAGCTCTCCCATATACAAGTTGTAGTGAAGTTCTGGGGCTTGATCCTCCAGAACCTTACTCACATTAGTAGTCCTTATACACACCGGTAACCCCATTGACTTTAGGGAGACTACGCCTGTGTGTCTGAGGCTGTGATCTCATGATTGAGGTTTGGCAGATCAGGCTCCTCGATCTTACCTTCCTTACGAAAAGGGAGAGAAGAAAGGCAATTCTGTGATTTATAGGAGTAAACTGAGAAAAATAGTACACTCCTTCCTCATTTAATCTGCTTCCTTGCTATGAAAGGAGAGGCAAGTATTTGTAGGTTTAGGCTTCAAGAGAGAAACTGACCTCTCCCACAGGAGTCACCGTAGGACACACTGAAACCAGCATCTGGATTACCATATCATCCAGGGAAACAGGAAGGTAAATGAGAAGCTTTATAGTCTTTGTAAGTTAGCTGGAATATAAATAATTACTGTGTTTAGGTACTGTGAAGCACTATGGAACTAAAGAGCACAAGTACGTGAAAAGAGTTATAATTGATGCCCCTCTGTAAAGAACTTGGCTCTGATTTTCTAAATAATTTTGGAAGGTCATGTGAAAGAGAAAATGATCTATTAAATCTTTATAGGTTGTGTCCCTGTAATCCAAAAATCATACAGTTTGGCTATTTGCCTAAGCTGTATCAATAATGATGTGAATACAGCAGCATTTGCAAATATTGTAGTTAATTATTCTTTTATTAGAAAATGAGGATCCATATTACTATATGTTGCTGTCTATATTGTACATACTTTTCATGCTTAAAAAGCAAAGAAGAGAATAACTGACAAGGAGCACCAAAAACACCATAGGGATGTCTCTGTACCGCTATATTCCCAAACCCCAATCTCATACTAATACCCAATAAGGTCAAATCACATAGGTCTGTGTAGCAAAGGCTTAAAAATTTGGGCAAGGATAGGGAATGCTAAGGCAAAGAATACATTTCTTGCTTCAGTGAACATATCACACATATCAACAATTAATAATCTAAAAGATGTTATTGATATCACAGTCCAGACATTTTTTTTCTTGTACTTTGGGCAGAAATAACTGAGAAAGTGGTGTCCCAGACAAAAAAATAAGTCATGTGTTTTTGTCTTTCTTTTTTTTCTGTAGTCGTCCTAGTTTACTACTATTAATCTAATTTTTTATTATTATCCTTGTTGATGTTATTATAATGATGATTAATATCATTGTTGATGTTTTTATTCTGGCAAGAAGCAAATTAAGGCAAATGAAAGATTCTATTATTCCATCTTTTCTGTCCCACACCCTCTTTCTTGTCCATAGGATTACACGGAATGCTCTCACCACATTAATCTCTACCATTACCTAATACAAAACCACACATTAAAACAGAATTATCTGCACCAATATACTGCAGAAGAATCCTTGACAATAAAGAACATCAGGAAAATATTCTTGGTCTCAGTTTCTCAGCAAATTCACAGCAAAAGTGAAATTTCATAACTGTCAACCAAATGAATGAAATTTTACTGAGCTTTGTCAGTGGAGCTGTATGATTAGTAAATGCTAGGGTAAAAGTTAGGAAAAATTCTAACTGGTTTTATCAGTTAGTGGGATGGAAGGGATATTTGTGACTTTTCTTCTATTGAAGACAAGTGGGTGTTTTGCCATTGACTTGGCTGAAATCAAGGTCGGAGGAACACTAATGTATTTTACTTTTTGGTGAGTAATAACATCCCAGGTCACTGCCATGGCATAGAGGTGTCACTAACATAGAATTTGGTCCCATGATGGTATGGAGTATAAATGGTCTTGCTTATTACTAATGATTTATATGGTTCTGGAAGCACTTATGGTGTAGTACAGTGGATAGTGCAAATGACTACCATCTGAAATATGTATTGCTTAACTTCAGTAACTCTATTCGTTTTTCTTTGGCTTCCCTCATCTCCCATTCCTCATACACACACATTACCCCCTTCTTTATAGTGGTTATTTTTATTTATGTTACACTAGCACCCAAGGACCCCAGTTGTGACTGGGTCCCCAACATACTAGGTGCTGTACATAAAAATAGTGAGACATGAGCCCCACCTGGCAAGAATTATAGATTCCAAGACAAAGTGTGGAAGTCAGGGAATAATATCTCCATTTTGCATATGGGAAAGTGAGTCATAGAATAGGAGTGGCTCTTCACAGAATCATTATCATCCGGGAAGGCCCACTTGCTTTTCTGGTGCAAGGTATGAAGGAGCACCTGCATAAGGGTTCCATTTCATACTCAGGGAGGGTTCAATGAGTGACTGACTTCCAATGCTTCAAAGGATATTCCCTCAAAAGGAAGATAGGTTGGTTTGCAGCAAGAATTCAGTCTTTTTCAGGAGGCTTAGCAGTTACTTCCAGTGGGCAGCAACTTCCAGTTTACTAACGGGATAGTGGTTTGAAAATGGTAAGCGCTGTGTTCTCCAGTGGATAGGGTGTTGAGTTGAGAGTAAATAATAATAAGTATGTATTAATTATTTTCTATTGTGTCTTATGTAAAAAGTTACAGCCAGTTTTCACCGCACAAAAATATAGCTTTAAAAGCACTCAACTCAGCAAAACAGATGCAGTTATGTACAGAGACAAGGGCTTCAATAACAGCGCACACACAACTATGTATATCATTGAATGCTATCTAAAACTAAGAAAGGACAAAGTTCTAGATAAAAGTATTTATCTACTATGAGTTCTGAGCAGTGTGGAAACCATGGGGGTTCTTTACCCATGTATGTCTGAATAGTCCATTTGAAAATTCATTTGCAATTGAATGGAATTAGAAGCCATCATTGTGCTATGATGCTACATGACCTATAATTTTGAAACAGTGGTCTGGTAGCTGTGGGTGTTCTTTAACAGACTTTAATGACTAAAATAAGTTGCTGAATGCTTTTCTGACAATCAAATATGGCATAGTATTATATGAGTTATTAAAAATATTCAGATAGAAAAATATTTCATTGATATTCGGATGATCAGATAATTAGTGACCATGTTCCAGAAAAGGGCCTTGAACAGCCAAAATGTTGTTCCTCAGTACTTTTTTCTGCTTCTTTCCCCCTTATTCCCAAATTGTGTTTTCTCATTAAATTTCTGAGGTAAATTGCTCCAGGTAAAATAAAGGCAGCCAGGAGACTAAGGGAGTTAGCAAGCTGGTGTCTATCTCTGGTGACTGTCTATGTCTTACTGTTATTAACTTTGGGGGATAAAAGAGGAACCCTTTCTGTGCTGGGCACTTACCATTCAGTTTGTAGCCCTACTGAGGGTTTGATGCATCAATTACACTGGTCTACAATTTTTGAGAAGTCGTCTGCTTCAGAGATAAAATGTGACATTTAGTATGTATTTTGATGTGCTGAATTCAAATATGACAATTAAAACAACTGACTGGCTACTGTTTCTAAGATATTTAAGTTTTTACATTTTTTGTCTATGTATATTGTGTAGATAGTAGAGTTTTAATCATAAATTGTAAACCTAGGTCTTTTCATGTGTTTATGGTTGCTTTACATGATAATATTTCACTTGTCCTGTTTATGTAACACTTTAAAAATCAGCAAAAGGGTTCTATAAATAAAATTTATTATGAAACAAAAGGCAAAAAAAATTATGTACATAGTTTAGTCCTATTCAGTGTCTACCCGGCACTTCTTGGCTTGTCTCTTGTATTCATTAAATAGAGCATCTCTTGTCACTGTCCAGCGATAGTCTGCAATCATTGATGGGCTCCATTTGCCCTGATAGCCTGCCAGGAGATTCCACTGCTGTAGTCTGGAGCCCAACAGCTCTGCCTTACTCTTGGGTAGTTTCAAATCCCTGACAAGGTCATTCAGCTCACCTTGTGTTATGGGGTGTGGTTCAGAGGAGGAGGATGGGAGAAAATGTGGGTCCTGTGACATTGATGGTTAAGGACCAGAAGTTTCATCCTCTTCCTCGTCTGACTCAAGTGAGAATGATTCTGGTGCATCAGGAACCAGCAGTCCTTCTCTGTGGCGTACTGGGTGTATAGCTGATGGAATGTTTGGATAATGCACAGTCCACTTTTTCTTCTTTGACACACCTTTCCCAACTGGAGGCACCATGCAGAAGTAACAATTGCTGGTATGATCTGTTGGCTCTCTCCAAATCATTGGCACTGCAAAAGGCATAGATATCCTTTTCCTGTTCAACCACTGGCCAAGATTTGTTGTACAAGTCTTGCAGCATATGTGTGGGGCCCACCTCTTGTCCTGATTTCCAATTTTGCAGCCAAAATAAAGGTGATAGGCTTTCTTAACCATAGTGGTTCTACTGTGCTTTTGTGATGCAAAAGTCACTTCACCACAAACATAGCAGAAGTTATCTGCACTGTTCACACAAGTACGAGGCATCTCTGCTCACTTTGGCTAAACAGAAATGTGTCCCTTTGCAAAATCAAACACTGACAAATAAGAGAGCACGACACTGTATGATTTCTAGAGCTGATATAGGGCAATGTGTTCAGCAGAGTGATGTAAGCTTTGTTATGATTGCATCATCCATGACTTCTAGGAAGAACATGATGCAATTCATATCATGTATGATGCAATACCAGCTTCAGATTGCATCATTCATTGTTTTGCCTCAAAAGCAAGTACTGTCCAAACCCAGTCATAGATTTATTCATAGATCCAGTCAAAGATGTATTTTAGTCATTTCTGGTTTAAATTGAGATCCCTTCCCTTTATAACTCACTTATCTTCCGCCATTCCCAAGTCAAGGGTCGTATATACTGACCCAATAGCATATCTTGAAAACTAAACCAATCAACAATTTTAAGCATCATTTTTGTTCTCAGTGACCCAGAATTAGTAAAGTTGGACTACATTTATTTCAGAAGCATTTTGGCTGTAGAGCAGTGTTATTGATTAATCTTTATCATAGACTATCAGGATTGAAAGGGACCTCAGGCAGTCATCTAGTCCAACCCCCTGCTCAAAGCAGGGCCAATCCCCAAACAGATTTTTGTCCCAGATTCCTAAGTGGCCCCCTCAAGGATTGAACTCACAATCCTGGGTTTAGTAGGCTAATGCTCAAACCATTAGACCATAGCTGTCCATAAGGTTCAGTTGCTTGAGGACTCCACCTCAGGGATATTGTTAACAACATCAAGAATGAGAGATTATAGGATTACACAAAAAAGACTTGCAATTTATCGCAAATCCCTTTAATAACAAATCCACTAAGCAAATAAACCATCCTGCAAACATTGAAATACAATAGCAGAGACAGAGAGAGAGAGAGAGCAAAATGATTAGTCCTATGACTAGCATCACTCATATTTCATATCTCCTACTGAGTGACCCTGGAGTGTGAGTCATTATCTTCCTCATCATTATCTTCATTGTTGTCATCATCACCAGTGTCTGTCATCCTAATATTTCCGTGTGTCTTCCCCGCAACAAAAAGATCAGACAATTATTTTGATCCTGAGTTATGCTTATGTCTATAAGACTCATACATATGTGTAAGAGTTCCAATCATCTTTTCTGTATACATAAGTCCACATACCACTACTTTAGGGGTGGCCCTTTTTCATAGACTACCTCATTAGTTCCTCTATTACTCACTAGCATTTACGTCAAATAGTTACTATAGCAACTTGCATTCAAACAAATTGTCCAAGATGCTACTGCTGGTCATCTTATGATATTAACTGATACATTGTGACATATTTTCCAGAATATCGGCACTTTACTGGTACAGGTATATCTCTTGTTCTACTAGACAAAGCAATCATTTTTCAGACCTAAAGCCTGTAGGCCTTGTTTATTTTACTTATATACCTGCTGATGGAATCTCTTGTTACTTCTGCAAATGAGCGTTCAGCTAATGTTGACTTCGGTTCTGGGTATATTTATTTTTATGGCTTCTCACATAGTGTTAGTATATAGGCCTGTTTGTTAGCCTGAAGTAGAATTTTGGGTTTGACTTTTTGATATTTTTATATTTTTACTAATATGTGTGAACAACAGACAAAGACATTGTGTGCTGTTTCTGCCCAGCCAGATGGGTTTGTTAGCACGATGAGAAAAGATAGGGGATTGAATTAAAAGTGTTACTAAGTATAGTAGGAGTGTAATATATGAGCATACACTGAAAGGCTGCCTGGTTCCTCTCTCAAGCCAAGGTCAAGCAAGCAGTTAGGATGGGCAAGTAGGGTAGGAAGGGGAGGGATGCATAAGAAACACTAAAAGCCAAAGAAAGGCCTGCCCTTGGCCAGTACACAAACTCATTCCTTACCTCTTCCATGGGGTACAAAAGAGATGGCACCAAAACACTAGACTCACAACCCTCCAAAACAGAACATGACCATAATTTGTAAGGGGTGGGACCAGGGGCATGCACTACAGGTATATTTGGGCCTGCTAAGAAGGAGGAGTGAGGAATAGGAAACAGGAACACTGGGAAAAGGCTCTGTGGCATCAGAGCTATGGATATGCTTGCTTGAAATTAACCCCAACATTGCACTGCCTGCACTTCAGACATCTGGTCTTCTGCTTTCTGTCTGAATGATAAGAACCAGGGGAGGAGGTAAAGGGAAAACCCTAACACATTGAGAGGGAGCCTTATCCTGAATTTGCAAGTTCTGTTGTATAGTTTGCAAGTGTAGGTATTGGAGGGAGGGTTTGAGACATTGGCCTTATGTTGTGATCTCCTCTCCTGCAGAGACCTCACACATTTTTGGAAAGTATGCTACCCAAGTAGCAGCATTTCTTGACCAAGTTGAGAAGTGTGTTGTCAATTGTGACAATGGGATTGTAAGCAGAGTCAGGATGAGCGCTACCCTGACATCTGGTGATGAATTGTAGGGAGAGTGGAAAGAATTTCAAGAATTTCAAAGAATGTGGAAAGAGATTTCGAGCATTTGCATTTGCACCCCCCCCCCTTAGCATAAGCCCACAGCAGACTGGGATGGTTATTTTAACAGCTCTGGGATCCCCAATTTC
Source organism: Gopherus flavomarginatus (assembly GCF_025201925.1). Classification (NCBI taxonomy): domain Eukaryota; kingdom Metazoa; phylum Chordata; order Testudines; family Testudinidae; genus Gopherus; species Gopherus flavomarginatus. The sequence continues at coordinate 306,040,226 of NC_066617.1, forward strand.
TTTGTTATTGGGGAAGGAGGAAAAAAAAGTTTGTCACCCTGATTGTGTGAATGGGGAGCTGTGGGACTGATTTGTGACAGAGATGACTCAACCTCAGCTGGGTGGTACTTGCTAAACATGGGACATGGGTTCCAAAACCCCATGAATTGAGAGAGGTTGGGGGTTGGTGTGTGTACCTGATGGTATGGGCCCCGTTTGAGGGCCTGGAACACCATTTGCATATCCTCCTCTCCAATGTTAAAGAGTAGAGCTAATTTTGATTCCATTAGGAGTCCATCTAGAGACTGCTGAGCCGAATTCATGTTGGGCTAATCATGCATCAGCAGCAGGGCTCCCCTACTAAGAGCTGCAATCACTGGAAGAGCTGAGCTGAGATCACTGAGTGCTGTGTTAACCAGTGGGGGAGCCTGAAGACCTATCGTTAAGCAGCTGGCAGAGCGGAGCAGTTTGCAGCGTGTTGGAGCAGCCCATGGAACAGTGAGTGGAGTGAAGTGGTTTGCAGGGACAGCTGGAGGAGCGGCACAGCTGGTGTGGTGGAGTGGGTCGTGATGAAGGCTGCAGCAGAACTTCACGGGGAGGCGGAGCAGTTGGCCCTGGTCCACATAAGGTGACCCTTAACTTTCTGTGTAGACTCCCTCCATTTCCACCCAGGCTGAGGGGGTAAAACTCTGCAGATAAACTCTTGAATTCTGGGGTGGCACTGACCAGAGACTTTTGGGTTGTTGGACTTTGAGGTAATTGGACTTAAGACCCTCAGGGGAAAAAGACATTGCCAAATGTACTTGGAGGTGGATTTTTGTCTATGGTTTGTGCTATAATCCTGTTTGTGGTGTTTCTCCAATGGGATGCAGCATTGTTTCCTTCCTTTATTAAAAGGATTTTGCTACACTCAGACTCCGTGCTTGCGAGAGGGGAAGTATTGCCTCCTAGAGGCACCCAGGAGAGTGTGGTATGTAAGTGTCCCAGGTCACTGGGTGGGGGCTCGAGCCGGTTATACATGGTGTTATTAAAACGGAACCCCTGGATACTGAACCCGGCCCTTGTTGCTGCCAACTCAGAGGGACAGAAGGGTTACAGGATCATAATGTTGGTGGTCTAGTGTGGCTGGTACATGACCTCCATCTTCTTCAGGCTAATTGTGAGGCTGAAGCATTTTCAGGCATAGGAAATGCAGTCCACAATAAGCTGAAAATTCTTGAATGTGTGCGAAAGGAGGGCACAGTCATCCTCTAACAGGAGCTCTCAATAGCTGTTTTATTACCTTGGTGTCGAC